>NC_082676.1:45963076-46601730 GCF_025265405.1 Mesoplodon densirostris
TTGTGAGTCCCCAGGTGAGTCACTCACCTCAGAGCCGTCCAGCCCCTTCCATCACCTGCCGGCCCCCCGGCTCTGGTCTTGGGAGGGCAGCAAATCACCCTGGGTGCCGCGATGGGGTCTCCTGGAGGTCACTCCAGGTGGAGGGCTGGGCACCCCGGGGAAGACAGAGGCTAGAGAAGCCTTCACAGACGAGACCCTCAAGCCAGGTTTTTAAAGGTACGCACAGCGCGCATGGCCAGACGGGCAGTGGGTGAGAGAAGGCATTCCCAGGCACAGGCAACAGTGCGAGCAAAGGCCAGGACGGGCAACACACAAGGGTAGTTAGGAAACTCTAAGCAGTTTGGTGTGATTTGAGAGTAGGGTATGGGTGGGAGTTTGGCCTGGCTGTCTCATCTCTCTCGTCCTCCCACAGCATTTGGGGCGGGGGGGCTGGCACAGTAGCGGACTGGATGTTACTGGGAAGAGAAGGCGGCATGGGGACCGTCCCCAAGCCTCCTTCCTGGGTGCCAGGACTCACAGGGCTCTGGGCAGACGCAGAGCAGCTGCACCCCAACCTGGGGGCGATTGGCTTGGCCATAAATCGTTCTGGCATAGTGGAGGACCACCCCCTCTTTACCCATCCCCATGACTGGAGCAGAAAGGGCCGTAAGGACCCCACTCCCCACTGGCTCTGCTCTCTCTCCTGTCTGTTGTAGGGAAACCTTTGGAAGGGCTGGTCTTCACCTCCTCCCCTCCCCTCATGGCTCAACCCACTGCAAGCTGCCCTCCATCCCTGACTCCGCTGAACCAGCTCCCAGAGGCCTAGATGATGTGCACACACCCTCCCCCCAGCTCCCACCAGCCATTCTTCTGGGCTCCAGGCAGCCCTTCCCAACCCCTCCTCCTTGTTCTGTTAAATGGAGATGCTCCCAAGGTCAGTTCTAGGCCCTTCCTCGACATTAGCCTCAGCGGCCACATACGCGCCAGGACTCCTGAGTTCTTAGTCCCCTCCTGACCCCCAGCCCCATATCCAGCCGCCTCCCTGGTGTTTCCACCCTGGATCCTCAAAGCCATCGAAAATCAACACGGCCAGTACCCACTCATGATGGTCTCCACCAAACCTGGTCCTATTTCCACGCTCTTCTCCAGGGTGGTCCTGCTTGTGCAAGCAGATTTCTGCACATCATGTCAGGACACCCCAAATCCAGTGCTTTTCCCCTATGGGTGGGTCACGTCTCTTTGTCTTCACTCCCATCATCCTCGACCAGGGCAGCAGCTCTCACATCCTACATGGAGGTGAGATGTAAACCCCACATCTGTCCTCCCCCAGCAGCCAAAGCCTCTTCACTAGGCTAATGTGATCAGGGTGCCTCTACCCTCATCTTTCTGCTAAAACACTGCTGTGCCTTCCCACAGCCCCAGGACAAAGGCCCAGCTCCCTGCCATAACTTATGAGCCTCCCTGTGGACCCGGGCCCCTTCCCCTGCACACAGCTGCCCCTCCCCTGGAAGTTCCCCAGACAGAGTCGTTCTGCTTCCATGCAGCCTCAGGATGGCTGTCCTCTCTATCTGGGGTGCCCCCCATTCTTTGCCTTGTTGTTTCTGGGCCTGCAGATCTTACCTCAAGCATCGATTCTTTGTTTTCTTTTCTTTTTTTTTTTTAGAATCAATTTTATTTATTTTTAGTTGTGTTGGGTCTTCGTTGCTGCGCACGGGCTTTCTCTAGCTGCGGTGAGCGGGGGCTACTCTTCGTTGCGGTGCGTGGGCTTCTCATTGCGGTGGCTTCTCTTGTTGTGGAACACGGGCTCTAGGTGCGCAGGCTTCAGTAGTTGTGGCACGCCGGCTCAGTAGTTGTGGTTCATGGGCTCTAGGGCGCAGGCTCAGTAGTTGTGGCGCACGGGCTTAGTTGCTCCGTGGCATGTGGGATCTTCCTGGACCAGGGCTCGAACCCATGTGCCCTGCATTGGCAGGCAGATTCTTAACCACTGCGCCACCAGGGAAGTCCTCAAGCATCGATTCTGAACTGGACTGAATTCCCCCGCCCGTCCTCTCTCAGCACTGGCCACGGATGCAAGTTCCACGGGGCAGGGATGCAGGTCCACTCCCTTCTTTATTCCCAAATAGGGGATGGATGGAGAGGGTGACAGCAGAGGGGAAGCAGCCTTGTGGGGAGGTCGCTGGTCAGTCTGTTGGCCAAGGTGACCTTTGTCCTCTAGGAGCTGCCACTGGTCTTGCTTCCATGGCCTTTCCCACACTGCTGCCGCCATGCTGAACAGCACGCTGCTCAGGTGCGCTCACCTCTGCTCACCTGGTCTTTTGATCTTTGAGATAAGTCAGGTGTAGAGATTTTCATGTTGTCAGGGGCCTTTGGAACTGTTGAAGGTGGGCACGGGGTGCGGGGGTAGGGGCTCCACTAACGCTAGTGATTGTTTTTCTGAGTAATAATTTCTAGCCCATGCTGTTCCCAAAATAATCTCAAGGCGCTAATATCTAGAGGTCTCTTTTTAAAACCCAATAGAGAAACAGGAGGTAGAACTGTCAACCACACACAAAGATCAGGGGAGGGCGTTGGCACTGTGGCTATTTATCTTTCCTGTATTTTCCAACTGTTCTGTATCATGATGATCTTACTCACAAAATAGCAAAAGAGAGAGAGAAAAAAGCATCTTTTAAAAAACCCATTTATTTCCGCCGTCTTGGAATGGCACTTCTGCTGGGATGTTATAGAATCTTAATCTCCTACCTGTGGTCATTTGCCAAATTTTCTTTTCATTTCATCCTTCATTCCATCATCAGTGCATCATTTAAAAATCATTGTGTGGGCTTCCCTGGTGGTGCAGTGGTTGAGAGTCCGCCTGCCGATGCAGGGGACGTGGGTTCGTGCCCCGGTCTGGGAAGATCCCACATGCCGCGGAGCGGCTGGGCCTGTGAGCCATGGCCGCTGGGCCTGCGCGTCTGGAGCCTGTGCTCCGCAACGGGAGAGGCCACAACAGTGAGAGGCCCGCGTATCACCAAAAAAAAAAAAAAAAAAAATCATTGTGTTCTTTGTCCTCTGTGACTGTTTCTTAGCCATTTAACCTCTGAGACGTGTTCGATCGCAGCTCCCTCTTACCTGGATGTTTCCACTCTCGCCGCTTGAATATTACTTCTCAGGGATGCCTTGCACCTCTCGCGGGGTGCCCAGAAATTAGAGATGGCTCCATGGAAATTTCAGGGCCCTCCCAAGATTAGCTCGATGACCAATGCTGTGTGAAAGGAAAGCGAAAAGAACAGAGTGGTCCTTGAACTGGAAATGATCCTGCAGGACAGCTGCTCCCTGACCTCCATGTTTTCTCCAAATATCAGCCCAGTGGAGGCGGGAGGGCTCCGGGTGCCCTCCTTCCCACCGTCACTACTGCGGGCTCTTTGGTGAAGCTCATTTGCAGCTTGGACTGTGGGGAGGGCACTGGAGGCCTGGGCCCACTGGGTGACAGCCCAGGACGTAGAAGGTGACTGGGCTGACCCTTTGCGGAGCCTCACAAGTGCCCAGAGCCCAGGGTCCAATGCCTAGTTCCTCAGGTGTGGTCTGGGGCCCAACAGCATCGACCCCACCTGGAAACCTGTTAGAATGCAGGCCTTGCCCCAGACCCACTGCCTCAGACCCACTGAACCAGAATCTGCATTTTTAAAAGCTCCTCGGTGACCTGTGGTCACCGGCACATTTGGGAAACGTCGGGCTAGAGGACAGAGCAGATGCAGCCCAGTTATGGGTCAGGAGGTGGACATGGCCAGTAGGGGCCAGTGGATAAAGAAGGGTTCTACACCACAGTGCTCCTCAAAGTGTGGTCCCTGGACCAGGGCCCATTTGCAAACGTCCATGATGATATAGGGAGAGGAACTGAGACACGTGTTTGGAAACTTTCATGGTGAGTTGATATCGCTGGTACTCCCAAGCGTACCTTTTGTGTGTGTGTGTGTGTGTTTCATTTTCTAGCAACTCATTTTTATTGTATTTTATTAAAAATTTGATCCGAGGTAGATTGAGAATTAAGGGGGAAAAACATAGTCCTTTATCAGACGGTTTGAGAAGCACACATCGTAGACTGCCACTTTGTACTAGGAAGTGACTGGAGATTTGGGAAACAAGCCAGCCTGGGGCAGCAAGCAAGGGTTTGGCTTTGAGGATGGCACAGAGAGGGCCACGGCAGCTGGAGAGCGTGCTGGGAGCTGTGTGCTGGGGAGGCCCGGGGCTCCCACCACAACAGAGGTAAGACCTGGTAAACCTCTTGCCAGTGCCCCAGCTGCTGTGGCCACACTTGGCTCTGGAATTAGATGGGCAGGTGCCAGGGGTCTCCCTGTAAGACAAGACGTTTGTTCAAACCATCAAATCCTTGGAGCCTCCCTGCTCCATCGCTTGTGTCCTTCTCTTCTCTCAAAAAGAGCAAATGCCCAGGGTCAACCCGATTCTAGATGTTGTGGGTCATTGGAGCAGTGACTCTGTGACGGTGTGGTCACACCCCTCACTGCCATTTGCACACCTGCTGGCTGTTCTGGGAGAGCCCGAGTTGGATGATGCCCAGCCCCACTTTCCACGGGGACCTCATAGTGTAGGTGTACCCATGGTGAGTCTGACAGAGCATCCCTTGCCAGCCGGGAATCTGCAGGGCACAATGGAAACAGGCTTGGGCCTGTTTCTTGATAAACCTGAGTTCAAATCCCTGCCCTGCCACCAGCCAGCTGCCGGGGTGGAGCTGGCCCATGAGAGCAGAGTGTACAGATGCCTTCCTGGTGCCACGTTCAGTGACATCACACGTTCAGTGATGTCCAGAGGTGTTTGACACTTTTTGTTTGTTTGTTTGTTTTTGCGGTATGCGGGCCTCTCACTGTTGTGGCCTCTCCCGTCGCGGAGCACAGGCTCCGGACGCGCAGGCTCAGCGGCCATGGCTCACGGACCCAGCCGCTCCGCAACATGTGGGATCCTCCCAGACCGGGGCACGAACCCGTGTCCCCTGCATCGGCAGGCGGACTCTCAACCACTGCGCCACCAGGGAAGCCCGTGTTTGACACCTTGAAGCCTTTTCTCTGCTTCAGATCAGCCATGCTGGGAGTATTCACCCAACAGAGGTCCACAAGCACCCCAGAACAGAGCACTTTCTATGGCAGAGCTGATTGTTGATCGTTACCAGCTCACCACTAGACTTTGGGCAAGTTACAAGGTTTTCACAGCTGTGAAATGGGGATGATGGTAAAGATGATGACGATGGTAGTGCCTCTGTGGTTGGGATACAGGTTTGAATCAATGTAAATATACCGCAAATAATGAGGTGTAATTATACCGCAAATAACGAGGATTTAAACAGTGTACAAGTTTATTTCTCTCTCCTGTGAAAGTCTGAGCAGTTACCTCTGTTTCTGTCGCCTTTCCCTAGGGCTCATTCACCTTTCTGTCACAACATCGGCTCACTCAGCCTCTGCTCTGACTCTCCTTGTCCCCAGTTTGGGGAGACTCTTCTCTTCTGGGGCATAAGGCTGTGCTGTGACTCCCTGTGCTTCCCTCTGCCCTGAATCCAGAGGTGTTTCATACTTTGAAGCCTTTTCACTGCTTCTTGGAAAACATCCCTTTCCTGACGCAACGAGGTCAAAATGATGGAATGAGAAGAAGGGGTGTATGTGGGGGTTTTTGAGGGGGAGCATTGGTTAATATGTTAAAATAATATCCTTCTGCATCAGGAGCTGGGAGGTAGAGTCACAGAGTGACCGACCGCAAAGGCCCCAGCAATGAGGATGCTGACGATGATAGTAACAGTTGTGCCAGGAGCAAGTGCAGGCGGTGCTGTAAGAACGCCAAACAGATGGAGCTAGAGCATGTATTATGCACTGAATCCTTATGACAACCCTAAGAGTGGGTACATTATAATGCCCATTTATCAGATGAGGAAATCGAGGCTCAGGGATGACAGGGACGTGTCCAGACTCAGAGAACGAGTACATGGTGGAGCCACTGCTCCACTCCCTCACAGAGGAGACGCTGAGACCTGGAGAGGAAGGTGACACAGCAGGTGCGTGGAGGGCCTGAGGGGCCCTGGGACCCACCCGCTGCCCCTTCTGAGCACTGCTTCACCCCAAGCATCCCCCGCTAACCCTTCAAGGCATTTATTTAGATTCGTGGGTCACCCCTCACACCACCATAAAAAAAAACAAAAAACAAAAAACAAAAAACAAAAAACCCTGTCTTCAGAAAGCACATAATATTTCCTGCAGGAAGTACTTCAAATTAAAGAAGACAGTCATCTAGTGACATTTGAGTATTTCCTTTTCTTTCAATACAAAGCTCAGCCTCCCTGGATGAACCTGGGCTGCCTCCCCGGTGGTCTGCTCTTAGCCTTGGCTGCTTTTTCCTCAATTCCCTTCCTCCCTACCTACCCCACTCTCCCTTCCCTCCCTTCTGACATTCTTTGGGATACTTTGTGCCATCGCTGTGCTAGACCCTGAGACTACAAGTGGAGAAGGAGATAAACTCCATCCTTCTTCTCTCTGAGTTTAAAATGTTTGTGGGGAGACCAATGATTAAACAGATTGAAAACCAGTAGTAGTGCTACTCTGTTCTGAGCCCTCCCTCTGTGCCAGGTCCTGGGCTTCTGACCTCACAACAACCAATGGGGTGGTGGGAGCTGTCCTACGGTCATTCCTACCACCACTGTCCTGCCCATGGCCATGTAGAAAACTCCAGATCACAGAGATTCAGAGCGGGTGAGCTGTCCATTCATAACAGAGCTGGGCTCAGCCACAATCCCGCCTCACTGCAGGGCCCAAGGTCTCAGTTGTGCCCAAAGCATCCTCTTGTCCTCGCGTGTTTTCTGCCAGGAAGCACGGTGGTTAGGGGGACAAAGGGTCACAGGCGTTGCCGTAACCGAGCGTTAGCCACTCACCAGACAGCTGCCAGGACCCTGCAGGCTGTTTATTTTCATTGGTGAACCTGGTGGAGAGGGCTGCATTTGTGCAAGGAACCAGCTTTTTGCAGAACGGCCACACAGCACAGCAGAAAGACAGGTAGACCTGCGCTGGATCCCAGCTACCTCTCTGAGAGGCGAGCGCGTCCTGTGGACTTTCGAGATGCAGTTCCAGCATCGCTTCCTCCTGTGAAGCCTCTGCTGGTCCCGACACAAGTGAATCTCAACCCTGTTTGTACACTCTGATCACCGGGCAACTTGAAACTCCCCTGGTGACTTCAGGGGGCCTCCACATGGAGAACCACTGGCTAGATCAGAGGTTAAACCTACTATCTTCCGGAAGGCAAGTCCAGGCCACCACCTGCTGTACATAACCGTCTATTAAACAATGTGCCCATTCGTTTGCATATTGTCTGCGGCTGCTTTCCAACTGCAAGGGCAGTTGGATGGTTGTGACAGAGATCATGTGGTACGCAAGGGCTCACATATTTACCATCTAGACCTTTAGAGAAAAAGTTTGCCAACCCCTGGTCTAGACAGTCACCCTTATTCAACCTTCGTAATGTCCTTCTAGCTTAAAACTTAGTACATGAAGTTGTGATTATTGGTTCATGTGTATAGCAGGTGTGAGCATCTCAAGGGTGGGGACTTCGAGCTGTCCCCGTGGCCCCCAGCTCAGCAGGTGCCCACTAACTGGCAGCTGTTCTTATATGTTGACTATTGAACTTTGGGCTTCTTAGCAGCAAGGTTTGGGTGACCAGGGACGGGGCTTACCATGCCAGGTGGGGCTGTTCTCTCCTAAAGCATCAGCTCCTTTACTCGCTGGCCCCTCTCCCCAGGGCGGGGCTCCCAGCAGAGCCTAAGGAGGTGCCCAGCACGAGACCTGGAGGAAGATGATCTCAGGATAAGAAGCTATGAGAACTGGGAGCTGGAGTAGATCGAGGAATGGGTTCAAGGTTGAGGCTGTGAAATGCAGGAGGATGTGGGAGGCCCAGTACTTGGCTGGGCTGGTATCTATTGACCCGGAGGTTCTAGCCGTGGCCAGGAAGGTGATGTCCAGGATGAAATGGGCTCAGTTATCTGCTGCAGCCTCCTATCCAGTGTTTGAATCCAGTTGCACCTTCTTATTTTTATTTTTTTAAATAAATTTATTTATGTATTTATTTTTGGCTGCATTGGGTCTTCAGTGCTGCATGCAGGCTTTCTCTCTAGTTGTAGCGAGCGGGGGCTACTCTTCGTTGAGGTGCACGGGCTTCTCATTGCGGTGGCTTCTCTTGATGCAGAGCACGGGCTCTAGGTGCCCGGGCTTCAGTAGTTGTGGCATGTGGGCTCAGTAGTTGTGGCTCACGGGCTCTAGAGCACAGGCTCAGTAGTGGTGGCGCACGGGCTTAGTTGCTCCACGGCATGTGGCATCTTCCCGGACCAGGGCTCAAACCCGTGTCCCCTGCATTGGCAGGTGGATTCTTAACCACTGCGCCACCAGGGAAGTCCCCAGTTGCACCTTCTTGACTGGGCATTCTCCCGCCTCTAGCACCTCTGCAGAAGGGAAACTCACCCCCTTGCTAGATACACATGCACCATTACTTGGAAGAGTGAACAAACTGGAAAACACCTAAATGTCTATCAATAGGTTATTGAATATTCATTATTCTTTCATGTACAGCTATGAGGAAAGATGAGCGGGACTTATGTGTACTGATATAAAGACATTGGAACTTTAAGGGTAAGTTAAAAAATCAGATTACAGGGCTTCCCTGGTGGCGCAGTGGTTGAGAGTCCGCCTGCCGATGCAGGGGACACGGGTTCGTGCCCCGGTCCGGGAAGATCCCTCATGCCGCGGAGCAGCTGGGCCCGTGAGCCATGGCTGCTGAGCCTGTGCGTCCGGAGCCTGTGCTCTGCAACGGGAGAGGCCAAAATAGTGAGAGGCCTGCGTATCGAAAAAAAAAAAAAACCCAAACAAACAAACAAAAATACATCTTCCCTTATACTGAACCTCCCTTGAACCTTCCTATAGCGTCAGTTATCTATAGGATATCTGCCTTCCTATAGCATCTACACTCAGGCCTTTGTTCTGCCATCTGGGGCTTCCTAGGCCACAGAAGGTCCTTGTTAATAAGATCTGTGTTCAGAGTTTGTCTCCTGGGAAGCACAGGCCTAGCCCCTGGTGCAGACATTATCGTAGGCAATCCTGAAGTGTGTTATTTAATGCATGGCATTTTCTAACTCGTGTGCGTGCTTGACTTCCTACTTGACTAGAAGCTCTTTGAGGGCAGAGACTATGAAGTAGACATTTCCACCCTCTGCAGCATCTGGTACAAACTACACAGAGCAGGGCCTCAGGAAATCCCTGCTGAATGCGTGAATGAACAGTGTTAGGAGACCCAAATTATCATTGCATGAGTATTTCTTTCCCTTCTACTGGGGACACTTCTGGCATTGCTTGCTTGTCAGTCACCGCCTGCCCCACGTCTCCTCTAGCCCCAAGCTTCTGGACACAGCTATGCAGCTAGGAATAAGAGGTGATGGGAAGTGTCAGAAAACAGGGGTGGGGCATCTGCTTTGGAAAGAATTGAGACATCCTTGCGTGAGAGAAAAGAGGAGAGCAGTGGAAAGGAGAGGGCAGTGGGGAAATGGGAAGACACCATGCTGGGGGCACTGGAGAGAGCGTAGGGGGCACTGAAAGTGAGATGTGAGACGAGAGATGTTCTAGGACAGCTGCAAGGCAAGTAAAAGCAAAGCAAGGGATAGAGGGCCGATGTCAAGGTGCAGGGCCACAGATAAGGAATCGGGGGTGCTTTCAGTGTTCTTTAGGACATACAGTAATGGTTGGAATTGTTTCTACGTTGGAGGCGTAGGTTATGTTTGTCTAAAGGTGAGGCACGTGTGGACTGGACCTCGTGGAGCTCTGGAATGTATTTGGGTTACACATGGATGAGTGCCAGGTGGGACTATGGCCCTGCCCATGCTCTGGCTCAGCCATTGGTGGGATGGGGGTCAGGGTCTAGGTCTGGAGCTGTGTTAGAGAATCTGCAGCTGCTTTCACTCTGACCCTTCCTCTGCTCTGTGCTTGTCATCCCATCCCCGGCCAGGCCAGTAGAGACAGCTCCCTCTGGAACTGCAGTGATCTTGAGATGCCAGAGGAGAAATTCTCACAGTGGTTGGTGGGAAAGAGCACTGTGGCAGAGGTCAGAAGACCAGGGCTTTGTTTCTATGTAGAAACATCTTTAGGGAACGTTTTGATTTAGTTAAAGAAAGTGACGCAGCTAATAAAAGTCCTTTGCCCCCAAATCAGGAAATAGGGCTAAGTTCAAAAAGAAGGTTCTAGATTTAATCCACTATATTCTCACTATCTGGGGTTAATCACCACTAACCCTTTGGTATATGTTCTGGCAAGTAATGTTTTGTGCATATTCGTGTGTAATTTTTAAGCAAATCAAACTGTACACATTCTCGTGTCACATGCTATTTGCACGTGATTGAACATCTTTTTGTGAGAGCACGTAGGTTTGCATCCCTATTCTGCCTTTAATTTATCAGCTGCATGGCACCTGATTGGTCACATCACCTTTCAATACCTCAGTTTCTTCATCAATAAAATGGAAAGATAACGATGCCCATCTCACAGGGCCGTGGGAAGGATCCCGTGGGACAATGGGCCAAGTTGCTTCACAAAATGTTCCCCAGAGGGGCGGGGCTGCACTTTTCCAGGTCCCGGGTCTCTGCCAGCTCAGCCTGCTCTTTCTTACACCGGCTTTTGGCTTCTTTTCTTTCCAGGATGGAGAAGGGGGATGGGCACGAGGAGGAGGACCTTCATTTGGATTGCCGCCACGAGAGATACCCTGCCCGTAAGTGGCCTCACCTGCAGGAGCCAGTGCTGCAGATTCATGAGCCGTCTGAGAAGAGAGGACCCTGGAGATGGGCCAGGCCAACTTCTCCCTGCCCCCCTGCATTCTTCCCCAGACACATACTGCAGATGGCGAAACTGAGGCTGGGGTCTTAGCAGAGCAAGTCTTCCGCACACAGCAGCCACAGCCCTTGCAATGGGGTCGGAATGCTAAGGAAGCAAGAGGGACATGGGGGTGCCTTAAAGACAGGCAGGCGAACCACAGCTCCATCCAGGCTGGGGTTAGCCATTGGCTGGAAGGGACAACAGCTCTGGGGCAGAACTAGCCAAGTCAGGGAGGTGGTAGCTCACAAGATCTGTTTGAACAGTGGATACTTGCAGCAGCTCAGAATGCACTGACTTCATATGCCTCACTGTGGGGGTCAGAACCTAGGGCTCCCATTCAGAAAACAGATGTCTGGACCAGAAAGCAAAGGGGAGGTCAAAGGAGAGAAAGGCCTTGCTCTGCACAGAAAAGAAAGGAGCTGAGGCTAAAGTTAAGGTGACAGAATCTCATCCGAGCCTGCTGAATGCACACCCCATGCTCCCTGCCCACCCCACTCTGTACTAAGGGCTTTTTATGCCTGATCTCCTGTTCTTGCTGACCGCCAACCCCTACAGCCGGGATTACTAACCACACGTTGCAGAAATGAGGGCTCAGAGAAGTGGAGCAACTTGCCTAAGGTCACACAGCTTAGCTAGTCAGTGGCAGAGCCGTTAGAGCAGGTGCTGTCTGTGCCCTGCCTGTATCTCTCAGGCCTTTTAGGAAGCTACAGTGCCTCCCAGCTGCCAGTATCTGCATCTCTGTGCCTGGGGGCTTGCCCCACCTCCACCCACAGAAGGCGGGAAGTGCCAGGGAAGCTGCCACATAGACACCCTGGCTCCCTCGCCCCTTGAGTGGTATCGCCCCAAGGTGTGTGATTTGCAGGATTAGCCAGGTTTACCAGGTCTAGCAGCTGCCTGGGTTGGCCGCCTTCCTTCCCCTGGGCCATGTCCCCTGCTCTGTCAAGTTTCCCTGCATCTTTGTAGTGTCACCCCTTTGCTCCAATTCCTATCTCAGGGTTTGCTTCTGGGGAATCTGAACTAAGACAGCAGAGATTTAAACTCAGGTTTGTCTGCCCCCAACCCCTGGGATCCTAGTAACGGAGTGAGAAATGGCTCTGCTGAGAGGAGAAGATGGAGGTGGGTGAAGGAGCCTGGGAGGAGGCCCGGCTGGAGAGGAGGAGAGGGTCTGGTCTTCACGCTGAGGGAAGAGGCTCCTGTAGGAGACACCAGCCCAGGGAGATGTCCAGAACGCTAACTGCCTGACCGAGGAACTGGGGTGGATGCTGGACCCACAGACTGTGGCTTCATGGCAGGTGTCAGGGTGGGGGCCTTCCTGGAGGAAGGGGTCAGGAGCCAGGGCATGGAGGAGGCTGGGGAGCACCTGCCTCAGGGATAACAGAAGAGAGCAGGAATCCACCACAGGGGTTCAGGCAGCACATGGTAGGGACACAGGCTGAGAGCCTTGGCACGTTCCAGAGTGCCACTGGCTCCCCTGCTTGGGCTGGAGCCCCCTGAGGCCCCTGCAGAGTGAGCAGGAAGCCCTGGGTGGAAAGAGGTCGTGGGGCTTGTCTTGGGGGCAGCTAGGGAGCTGGAAGGAGGAAAGGCCAGATCCCTGAGGGCTGAGGATAGAAGAAAGAGTCCAGAGAGCAAATCTGGCCCTGAAAGCGAGCCCTGGGATGGAAAGTGAGGACAGCCAGCGTCGGCGGAGCCGCAGAAGCCCTCCACCCCCAACCCAGCCCCTCACCTCTGTCCTGGCATCCACTTCACCTCCCAAGCATCACATGCATTCCCCAGGTCAACAGCCTGCAGAGAATTCCATCTTTCGTGCCCTCGGCAAATACTGAGCTGTGCAGACCCTCCGTGCTGGCACTGGAGCTGCAGCCGGGAGCCAGAGCAGGCAGAGCTCCTGCCTTGTGGGGTGGGAGTCTAGAGGGAGGGAGAATCAAGAAAGAAGTGAACTCTGAAACAAACATGGTGATGTCAGGTGCTAAGGAACGTGATGATAAAGAGTGATCGGGGGCGGCCTCTTTAGAGCCACCTCTTTGAGGGGCCGCTGGAGCTGGGGCCTAAGGAAATAGAAGGAGTCAGCCAAACAAAGAGCCTTCCAGGCAGAGGGGCCTTCAGGTGCCAAGTCTCCACAGCAGCCAGCACTGGAGGCCACGTGGCCGGAGCAGGGAGAGCGATGGGGGGTGGGGATTGGGATGCGGGAGGAGATGGGACTGGGGGGCCCATGAGGCAGGACCATGGGAAGGAGCTGGCTCTGCAGTGGGGGGGAGGGGCATTTTGAGCGCAGAAGAGACTTGCCCAGATTATTTATCTGTATCTGTATCTGTAGCTATATCTGTGTCTACATCATCTTTACCTATATCCACATCTATCCATCCCTCCTTCCATCCATCTGCAATGTGGGAAAAGGATGGGAGGGGAGGAAGAGTAGAGGCCAGCAGACCAGCTTAGATGCTGTCCCCTCATCCCCCGGAGTGACGGTGGCCTGACCTGTGACAACAGAGATAAAAGTGGGAGGATACAAGAATTTTTTGCTGGAAGAGTCGTCTGAGTGCTTTGTTTGTGCTCCTCTGGAGGCAGATCCTGAGATAAGGATCCAACAGCAAGTACCTTATTTGGGTGATCCCAGAAAATACAAATAGGTGCCAGGGAGGCAGACTAAGCGGGGAAAGGCAGATGGCAGGTGGAAGCCGTGTTCCAGGCTGGTTATCACTGTACGCCCTACTGGGTGACTTGGGGAGCCAGTGCAGAGCACACGGTCTGAGTTTTCCCTCCAGACATGACAGTAGCTCTCCTCAGGTGTTGTTTGAAGGCTGCTGGGGTAGGGTGGGGTGCATGAATTCCCCTGGGGCGGGTGGAGAAAGCTCTGGCCCCGTAGGAGGTCAGCAGCCTGCTCCACTGGGAGGGAGGGCGCACCCACAGCATCAGCTTGGGTGACTTGAGGTGACGGATGGAGGCGGCCAGGAACCTAAGATATGCACAGAACTTTCAGGCCAGCAGTCAAGGGCCAGATGTCACCCACTGATGGACCTGGAGAGGACAAGTTTGAGGGGCGTGTAGGGTTGAGAACAGAGATGGTTGAAGCTGGGGGACTTTTGAGACCATCGAGGGAGATTGGGGAGGGGAGAGGTGGAGAAGCCACGAAGTCCTAACACCCTGGGGCTCAAAGAGAAGCATGGAAGCTGGTGGGGAAGGGTCTGTGGCTCCCACAGGTTTTCCAGGTCCCAGCCTCTCGGGGAAGAAAGGAACCTCAGAGTCCCCAGCACCTCTGCCATGTGTGCAGGTAGCCGAGTTATCCGGATGGCTGTCTTTCCCCGGGGACCAGCGGAGGCGCTGGGGTCTCAGAGTCACAACAGTGAGGAAGAGGTAGACCCCATGTGCTGTCGGAGCTGATGGGGGAGGCACCGAATGTGGGCTGGGCACACCCCATCTGCCAGACCCCAGGCAGCGTTTGGGGATGCGGGGCCCAGCCACCTGTGGACTGGGTCCTCACATGGTTCATGGGCTGGAGAGCAGCCTGATCAGACCGTCTAGGGAAATGACACCGTCTCCAGAATGCGGCCTCTTAGCTGCTAGTGGGATTTTGGCCAAGAAAATGTTTTGGAAAGGCCTGGACAAGTTTTGCAACATTCCTCTACTGAGCAACTGCTCAGATCTGGTTGGTGCACTGACTTGCCAGCAGCATGCACGGGAGAGGAGGAGTGCCAGGAACCTGCATGATGAAGCACTTACTGTGTGCAGGTCCCGCTGAGCACTTCACAGCTGTCTCATCTGATGGCTGGCACAGCCCTGGGAAGGAGGGTTGATTGTTTTTATTGTGTAGACTGAGAGGCTGAGGCTCTGAGACACAGATTGACTTTGTTGAGATCTATGGCCCCCCGGGCAGTACAACTCAGCTTGACGTGTAGATCTATCCCCTTATCCTGGGAACCAGGCCGTTCCTGCTCTGGCCCCCAAACTCTCCACCTCATTTCTTCCCACTCTCCCCTCCCTCATTCTGCTCCAGGCACCCTGGCCTTTCTCTTTCTTGAACATATAGAACTCATTCACTCCACAGGATCTTTGCATGTGCTCTTGTCTCCACCTGAAATGCTCTCCCTCTAAATCTTTGCATGGCTGGCTTTGTCTCCCTTTTTTAAAATTTAATTAATTAATTAATTAATTTTTGGCTGTGTTGGGTCTTTGTTGCTGCATATGGGCTTTCTCTAGTTGTGGCGAGCAGGGGCTACTCTTCATGGCGGTGCGCGGGCTTCTCATTGTGGTGGCTCCTCTTGTTGCAGAGCATGGGCTCTAGGCACATGGGCTTCAGTAGTTGTGGCGCATGGGCTTCAGTAGTTGTGGCTCACAGGCTCTAGAGCACAGGCTCAGTAGTCGTGGCGCACGGGCTTAGTTGCTCTGCGGCATGTGGGATCTTCCCGGGCCAAGGCTCGAACCCACGTCCCCGGCATTGGCAGGCGGATTCTTAACCACTGCGCCACCAGGGAAGTCCCTTGTCTCCTCTCTGAGCTTTTCCTCAGATCAGCTCCCCTAACCTGCACCAGCTTCCCCAGTCGACCTCATATCACTGTGTTTTCTTCATCATATCTGTACCTCTCTGAAATTATACTTACATACCTGGTTTTAGTTTTGTTGCCTTTCTCCGCTGGGTTCAATGAGATTAGGCACCCTGTCTTTTGTTTTGTTCACGCCTGTATCCTGAGAGCCTACAACAGTGGGTGGCACACAGTAGGTGCTGAATTGCCTCTCTAAACTTCTCATTTTCTCCCACCATATCCCACCCGAGAAGCCACTTTTACATAAAGAGTTACATGAACTTTTGGTTATCTTAACTGTTCCAAAAGTTGCTATTTTTTCTTGGGCTACTGTGATATAGATTCTGCCACATTTTTTTTTTTTCTTCCTGAGGAAAGAGTTTGCCTTTGAAACCTGCCTTTGGGGCTTTGCAGTGCCACCAGCTAGCTCGGGGGCACATCAGATGTGACACTTGATGGTGGCAATGCTGCCATATGGTCCAGGTGTCTGCGTCTTCCTTTTAGGGACAACTGGGGTTTGCAGCTGATTGCAGCTGTCCAGTTCAATGCCCGAGACAAGCTTTTGATTTTGCCAGGTGTGTCTGTGAGGCTGGGCTGAGTGAAAGGCTGTCACTCGCCGGGTATAGAGGTGGCTTCTGGGAGCTCCATCTAGACGAGTCTCTGCCGCTGCTGCCCTCAAAATAGCAGAGGGAATTTCAAGGCAGACTTTTCTGGGCTCAGAGCAACTTGGCATTTTTATTAGATCAAAATCAAATCCAATATAGTACTGCTTGAGTCTGCTTCCTTTATTAAAATGGAAACAGAAAATATTTCTGAAATAAATATCAATGCCAACTGGCTGGGCACACAGACAGCCATGCAGCTTGGAGATACCTGAGACCCTGCCACTGGGGTAGAGAGAGCTGAGCCAGTGTCAGCATCAGAATCCCCTGGAGGGCTCCCTGAAACACAGATTGCCCGGTCCCACCCCAGAGTTTCTGGCTGAGGAGATCAGGGTGGGGCCTGGGATTCTGCATTTCCAGAGACGCTGCTTCTGCCGCTCCACAGACCAAATTCTGAACTGCGCTTGTCCCTGGGCTGCTGCCAGGAGGGAGTCTGCATTTTGTCACCTGTTTGGGCTATTCAGCAACTTCTGGGTGGAAACTGCTGCTTCTCGGGCCGATTCTCTTCCCATCCATCTTCCTAAGACACAAAATCATGTCTTCTCCACCCCCTCCCAGCCCCAAACCTTCCTGTGAGAGCATCCCTGGTGGGTGTCAGGTCCTGTGCCGACCCTCCTGGACATTCCCCGGGAAGCCTTCTCCAGCCATCCCGCTCGTGCTTCAGCTTTTCTTTCAGTCACTCATCACTCCTGGAATCCTCCTTTGCTAACTCTCTCCCCACTGGAATGGAAATGTCATGAGGACCAGGACCTTGTCACCACATTTGTGGGGCAGCCCCAGTGCCTAGCACGGGGCTGGTCCTCAGTACCTTTCCAGTGAATGGTTGAGCTCACTTTGTCTTCATGGGGTAGTTTCTCTGAGGACTATTTCCATTTTTAAAATCCATTCCATGGATTCCGAGCAACAATGTCATTTTCCTTGGCTCAGAAGCCTGGGCGACTCTAAGCTCAAGCTGTGTCGTAGTTCCTTATGCCCATTTTTGCCCAAGGCAGTGTTTCTGCAATCATCCCCAATCCTAAGAAACACTTGGGGACAGTTGTTAAAATAAAGATTTCCCTGGAGATCCCAATTCCTTGGTTTGGGGCAGGCCAGGAATTGGCTTCAGGTAAGTCTGATGATACAGCAGAAACCCCAGGTGCAGGATAAACCCTGTACCCCCCAGGGGCCTGCCGGGCCATTTACCCCTGGCACCCAGCATCTTTGCAACTGCAGCCTTCCACTCCTCACCCCTCCAGCCCCGTGTACTGGGCTTTCCAGCCTCACAGACCATCTTGCTTTCCTCCAACCACCAACATCATGAGTTTTTTCACACCTCCTGAAAACCTCATTTACCTGCCAAGAACCTATTTCACACCCTGTTCCTTCTGCCTGAAATGACCTGCTCCCTGCCTCCCTTTGGCAAAAAAAAAAACCCACAAAAAAACCAAACCCTACCAGTGGAATTGTGAGCTTCACAGTGCTTTCCAAGTCTAGCTCAGATGTCCAGCAATAGTAACCAGTCCCCTCTCCAGCCCCTAGCAGAGGTGATGTGTTCACCTCTGCATTTCCCTTCCCTGGCACTCGAGTAGATGAGGGAGAATTTTATAGTGGTTACAAGTCCAGCCTGTGGAGTGAGGCTGCCTAGGTTCAAATCCCAGCAGTAAGACCCTGGACAAGTCACTTAACCTGTCTGAGCCTGAGTTTCCTCATCTGTGTAATGGGCATAGTAATGGCACCTAACTCCCATTTCTGAGGATTAAATGAGCCAGTGAACACGAGGCACAGTGAATGGCTCCTGACACAGTGAGAGCTGGAGGCATGTTTGCTCTTGTCATCTCTTCCCCTCACTAGACTGTGAGCACCCAGAGGACAGGTCTGCATCTGACTCCTGTCTGCAGACCCAGCATCCAGATGGAGGCGGACACACAGTAGGTGCTCAACAAATGAGGAAATGAAGGAATCAGTGGCTCTGGGGAGAGGTGGCAGGTTCAGTGGACTCAGCCTGATCTTGAGTGTGGGAAAGAGGTGGAGAGAATGCTATGGCCCAGGAAGGAGTCCCCAGCAGATGGACTCTAGTGAAGAGAGAGATGAGACCCCCATTCGATCTCCTAGGAGACAACCCATCCCCAAGGTAAACCAGAAAACCCAACCTTCCCCTCCACATGGATCCTACACAAATCCTTCCCAAATCCTCCAGCGTATTCATTCAACAAATCTATGCTCTCAGCACTGTGTGTGGAATTGTGCTGGGTGCCGAGGACACGGCGATGAATAAAAGCAGAGCTAGTCTGTGTCCTCATGTTCCATACAGCCTAGAAGAAGAAAATGGAAGGAAATAAGTAAACAGATATTACCAAATATGATGGAGTTTCTGAAGCACCCTCAGCATGCAGATTTACAGAGCAGGGTTGACTTGGAGAGGCAGTCAGGGCGGCAATGGAAGAGGGATGATGGTGTCACTAGCTGGAAGGGTCTCCAAAGCCAGACATCTCAGTGCCGACCTTGATTCATCTCCCCATCTCTCCCCACATCCCAGGTCTTTCTAGAGGTAAGAGTTCAAGGTTGGGCAGCCAGACAGCAGGCTCTGGATGGGCCCATGAGTCCTGGAGAGGGTTCTTCAGTACCTTGGACAGCGGGTGGAGAGGGTCCATCTGGCTCTTCTCTGATAGGCTGAGCTCCTATGGAGTCAAGAACGGCAATACCAGCCACCTGCCCACCCTCACTAATTCCTCTACTGGCTTTGGAGCACCTTGGACAAGTCACTTCCTCTGTGATCGCCCCCATTTCTCTGTCTGCACATTTGTGATGCTGCTCTGGGTCTTGAAGGATCCTTCCAACCCAATGAATCCATTTTGGAACAGTAGATGTGACTTCACACAATTCAGCAGAGCTGAGAGCAGATCTCCCGGGATCTTGGTGCCTTGGAGAGAGTTCGAGACAGTGATTTCCCACTGAGGGATTGAGATGTTAGGACTGGAAGAGGCTGAATGTTAAAAAACTTCATGTTTGATATTTGGACCAAAAATGGAAGATAAATCACATCTTCTGAGAACCTCCTATGGGCTGAATACTCTGCTAAGCCTGGGAGGTTCCAAGGGAATTTGAACCCCATACTTGCTGCCAACCCTCTGAGTGAGACCTTGGATAGATCTCTTCCCACCTCTGGGCCTTGGCCACCTCATCTGTGAAGAGAGGTGGTTGAACCCAAACCCCCTCTATACTGGCATTTTAAAATTTTCACATCTC
The DNA here is from genome assembly GCF_025265405.1 of Mesoplodon densirostris. Lineage (NCBI taxonomy): Eukaryota > Metazoa > Chordata > Mammalia > Artiodactyla > Ziphiidae > Mesoplodon > Mesoplodon densirostris. The sequence continues at coordinate 45,982,337 of NC_082676.1, forward strand.
TCTGAGGTCACATAATGAAAGGCTTCTAGCAGGGGGCCTGCAGGGTCTGCTGGCTCCTTAGTAACTAACATCCATTTGCGGGCCCAGAGAGGTGAAGTTACTTGTCAAAAGTCACACAGCTTTAAAAAAAAAATAGGTTCACTCAGCTTGTCAGTGGTGGAGCCTGGATTTGAACCTTTGACTATCAGACTCCAAGTACAGTTCCCCACCCTGAGTCTGTACCCAAAGGAGGAGAGGCTGAGCAAAGAGACTCTCAAATGTACAGAATCTCAGGGAAGGTGGGCCGAGCACGTGCCTCCAGCTCAGGGATCGCTCCTTCTCCTCCCGCATGGTTTCTTCATTTGTTATAAAAAGTCAGCTCAGGACATGCTCTGTGCCCAGCCAGGTGCTGGGGGCTGCGGGCTCCGGGATGAAGCAGACCCACTCCCTGATGGCACTGAGTCCCCAGGTTAGTTGGGGAGACCCCGACAGCACAAAGGGACATGCACAGGGAGAGAAGGATGTGCAGCTTGCCGTGTGGGCACAGAGGCCCATGGAATGCTTCCCAGAGGAGGGCGCATTCACAAGTGAGGAGTGGGGGACTCAACGGCCAGAGGACAGCAGGGAAGGGTGCCACAGCCGAGGGTCTGGAATGTGTGAAGCCACAGACCTGAGTCATGGGACAAAGATGCCGGCCGGGAAGTAGTCAGAGGTCAGAAATGGCCTCCTGTGGGCTGAGTCCAGCCTGAGAGATGCTGCTTGGCCCACAGACGGTTTTAAATGCTTTAAAAGCCTTAGTTGTCATCATTTAAAAGCCAGGAGATTTGATTTCAAAATCCCGATTTTCAGTTTCTCAGATCATTTTGGGAGATCACAGCCCACATTACCCACAACAGTTAACCAAAGCTAAGGAAAGGCTGCTTCTGGCCACTTCACCCAATTATGTCATTTGCTTGGGCCAGTAGGCATTTTGAGGTGGGATTCTCTGATTTATAGCATAAGGCTTTTTCTTTTTTCCTGGCTGGTGACTGGCCCCAAAGTAAAGGAACCAGGAGAAGGGAAGTGAGTGGGGAGTCGTGGTGGGCTGGTGGGGTGTATGGTGAGGACAGGGCTCCCCTCACTGTAAATAGCTCTGGGCCCCAAGCCCCTCCTGGGAGGCTAGAGAAGGGAGGAGGACCCCAGTCATCAGCGAATTGACCTGATTTTGACTCACAGAAGGATAAGGATCATGGCCCTTCTTTTTCCTTAAAATCACATGATCACTTTCTCTCTGTTCCAACAAACTCTCCAAGGTTCTGCCTGTTGGCAATGGTAAGCAGCTACAATCATTTCTAAATACTCATTTAGAAAAACAATCAAGGCTTTCTGAGCACCAAATATTTGCTTTTAGATTTAAAAAAAAATCCCAACACCTATATCTTGGCAGCAGGCACTTCCAAAGAATGCAACTGTTTCAGTGACTGGGGCCAAAACAAATGTTTTTCCTGAGGCCAAACGATTCCAGAATGTTTGGCAAATGTTTCCCACCCCTTTTAAAAATATAGTAAAATTAGCAAAGCACCAACATTAGAGAATATTAAAAACAGAAGAAACGCCAAAGGAAAAAAAAATCACGCATGCCCACTCTGCACAATTGGTACAACCATCCCCATCTTTGCCTGTTCCCGTCCAGCCTTTGTTATGGGGAAGAATCTCCCAATAGTCAGAACTACTTTGGGGGTGGAGGAAGAGTCATGAGCTGTCTGTCCTTGGAGGAGTGCAAGCAGCTACTTGGCTTCAGCAGGAATTCCCACCTCAAGGGGCTTGCTCTGAAGGATGTCTGACCCTAAAGGATGAGAAGTATATCTGAGCATCCTTTAGAGCTCGGAGGGGGAAACAAACCAGCAGAGAACACATTTCTTTTAATGCTGAAGTTTCGAATCAGGAAGAAATTAATTCAACCCAGCAGGCCTGTAGCTGTGAATCCTAAGGCAGCTGCTTATGTTGGCTGAGTCTCAGTTTCCTCATCTGTAAAATGGGCTTAGGCTTGTGAGGACAGAACCTAGGATGGTGTGTAGACTATAAGCACTCTGTCACTGTTAGTTTTCCCCCTTGCCCTTTGAGCCAGTCCCACCCACCATGCCAGGCAGTCTCTCCTCCCTGTGATCTCCTTTGTTCTTATCTTTCTGGCTCCATTGATTCACCATGGAATATTCTCCAAGGGTTGAGCCATTTTTCTCCTGGGCTGTCTAATCCTGGGGGGTGGGGGGGCAGCGCTGACAGAGCACCACTTGGAGTGGATGCTCCAAGAGAGGGAGACCCCTGAGGCTGGAGAGAGGATGTCCGGAGGGCTTCCTGTAGGAGGAGAAACTTGAGCTGGGCTTTGGGTGTTCAATGCAGCAGTAGGTAAAAGGGCATTTTAGGCAGGTCCCAGCTTGGAGATGGAAATGGGTCTGGTGTGTTAGGAAGACATGAAGGAGGTGCTTGGGTGAAGGCAAGGGAGCAAGCTTCCGAGAATCAAGAAAAACAGAAGAGTGAGCATGTTGGCTCAGTCGAGCCTCCCAGCCCCTGTGCTTGCCCAGGCCGTCAAGAGCAGAGGGCCGTAGTGGGAGGTGGTAGAGTCTCTGCCCCATGTCTCGGCCCAGGGAGCTGCTCGGGGCCGGCTTTGGGACGTCCACGTACTTGCTTGCTGGCCTTAGGTCAAGTACAGTTGGGGCCCAGGAGTCATCTTCACTGTTCTCCTTCTAACCGTCCCACAGCTCCTCAAGCACGTGGGAGCACACAGCGGAGCCCAGGGAAGCCTGACGGGGTGGGTGGCTGGGGGGCAGGTGAGGGTGTGGGTAGGTGAAGGGTGGGGGGATGGAAAGTTGGTAGGTGGATGGCTTGAGTGGGGTGGGTGAACGTCAGGGCAGGTGGGTGTGCAGGGTTGGTGGTGGGGCAGTGTGAGATTGTTGGATGGGTATGTTGGTGAGTTAAGGGGTAGAGACTTGATGAGTTAGTGGATGTGTTGGCAGGTTGGGAAGCCGATGAGTAACCGGGTGAGTTGGAGAGTGGCTGGGTGGCTGGATGGGTGGATGTTTCAGGTTATGGGTAGATGTGTGTGTGGGAAGCCAGGCTGGTGGGAGTATTAGGGGGTGCTGGGGGGCTGGATGAGGCAGTGGTGGGCGTATGGGTGTTGAGAGGTGGGAGATGCTTGAGTGGGTTCTAGGGCTATGCAGGCTCCTGGGGGTTCGTGTGTGAGTGATGGTGGATATCTTGGTGGGTTGGTGAGTGCATGGCAGCGGATACTGGCAGGTGGATGTCTAGGTGTTGGTGGACCGGTGGGCAGATGGGTGGGTGATGGGGGCGTGGCAGAGGTGGAGAGCTGGGTGGGCGGATGGTGATACGGTGAGTGGGACAGTGGGTAGAGAGCTGGGTGCAGCTTGATAGATGGGTGGGTGGGGAGCTGGTGGGTGTCAGTGGGCCGATGGGGTGGGGGTGGAGGAAGGCAGCCGTTGGCACTGACCACGCCGTCTCTCGGCAGGATACCAGCCACACATGGGAGATTCCTGGCCCCGGAGCTCTGCACAGGAGGTGCCGGAGCTGAACCGCCAGTGCTGGGTCCTGGGGCACTGGGTGTGACAGTGACCAGCCTGGCTCCAGACCTCGGACCGTCATCGGCACCAGCCCCCTGCTGCAAGACCACTGGTCTGGCGCCTTTGGAAACCTGGTCTGTGTGGGACACGTGTGGCCTGCCTTGCCCGCCACTGCCTGGGTCTCAGGGTCCTGGAAACGGGGCCAGGGCAGCCAGAGGGACTGCACAGGGCTGCACAGCATGACTCTGGGACAGCAACTCCTAACTCTCGCCACCGCCACATGCAGAGCCCTCCTGGGTGCAGCTGGGATGCGGGGAGAGACACAGACCTCGGCCACCGAAAACCTGGGACCCACGAGCCAGCCGGGAAGTTCAGGAGGTCCCCAGCGTGTGGAGCCCTGCGGGGGGCAGGGAATGGGTGGGGCTTCCTGAAGGAGGGGCAGTGGCGCTGGCACCAGGGGGGATCACACAGCAGGCACACAGCAAGGGCTCAATAAATGCTTGTTGAATCTGTTTCCTTGCCGTGTGTGGAGGCCAGTTGCTCTCTGGGCCGTGGCTGCCCCCTTCTGGCCCCCCCCATCAGGTCCCTAAGGAACCTGAAGATGAAACAGCCCTGAGTGTGCTGGTCAGGGCCAGACACTGAAGCATGGGCAGGTGGGGCAAAGTGGGGAACCTGGAGCTGAGGCTAGGTCTGGGGGGTGGGGTCAGGATGGAGCCAGGCTGGCAGGCTGCCTTGTATTCCAGAGGGTGGGCGAGATGGGGGCCGGGCAGGTGGGAACTTTGGGTGGACAAGAGACAGGCCCTCAAACCCAGGCGCTAAGCTACCCTGCCTCCCACAGGGACCCTTTACCCTGTGTCTAGAGCCACATTTACATGGAATCTTAAGACTTAGGTGACTGGGGAAACATTCCTATTGTGAAGACGAGGGAACCTGGGGTCACAGAGATGACGTAACTTGCCCAAGATCACAGAGCTAGCAAGCGGCAGATGAGGGTTTGAACCAGGACTCCTGACTCCAAGAGGCCTCATCCCTTCCCAGAAGGATTTCTAGAGCTTTCCCTCAAGTAGAGAATGTTTTTCATTCTTTCATAAACCCATCATCCAACCATCCATCATCCATTTTCCATCCATCCATCCACCTATCCAGCCAGCCAGCCAGCCACCCATCCATTCATCCATTATCCACCCATCAGTGGTCTTTCTTCCTTGTATCAGACAACCATCCATCATCCTTTCATGCATCACCCATCCTCATTATTCAACCATCCATCCATCCGTGTATCCATCTATCCAATGATATAATTCATTCTGCCCCTACTGTGTGCCAGACACTGTGGTAGGCACTTGAGACAGGATACCGAACCATCCAGAGGGGGCATCTGTCCTCACAGAGCTCACAGATGGGCAGGACACATAACTAGACAGATGATGATATAGGACAGCGTGTGAAGTGCTCTGGGACCGGGCAGCCTGGATTCAGATCCCAGGTCCTCCACTTGAGACCTTGGGCAAGTTACCTGACCTCTCTGTGCCTCAACCCCATGGGCACATGGGGATCATCAGCACACCTACCTCTTGAAACTATTCTGAGGGTTAAAGGAGGGAATGTATGCAAAGCATTTAGAACAGAGCCTGGCACACAAACGCTCTTGTCGGTGTTTGCTGTTACCTCAATGAGGGGAACTGAGGGTGGGGGGAAGCTGCAGGAGCCCAAAGGCAGCACCTGCTTGTTGCGGGGGGGAGTGGTGGTCAGGGGAGGCTCCTGTGGGAAAATGACATTTCAGCTGAGACATGAAGTTGTCTAGATGTTGGGCAGGCAAAAATGTAGAGGGGAAGAAAGTTGGGAACATTATAGGAACTTTAAGATAGTCTAGATGGCAGGTGCGGAGAGAAGGGAGAGCAGCGGAGGTGGTGAGAAATGTGGCAGCAGAGGTCGGTGGAACCAGAGGGACCCTGAAGCCTCTTTAGGATGGAGCAGCAGGGGATGCTTTCAGCAGAGTGGGAAGCGCCCAGCTGTGCATTCCAGGAAGGTCCCGGCAGCTCTGGACAGAGAACAGATGCGGGAGGAAGGCTCCCTTCCTCATCCTCACCACACCTGAAGGGAGAGAAGAGGGTGGGCTGCTTTAGCATGGAGGCCCTGGGATGGGACAGTGAGAGCAGATTCAGGAGCTAGTCAGCAGGGAAAATAGGCCGATGTGGGGGGAGGAGAGGGGGAAGTCAGCGATGACTCTCAGGTTATGGGCTGCGGGAGGCGGGGGCAGGGTCAGATGTGTTGAGTCTCAGGTGCCTGGGGGACACCCAGGTGGAGGTGTGTGCTATCCATTCATTCATTCATTCATGCAGCTGTTAAGTCAGCGATTCTTTCATCCAGTGAATATTGCAGACCTACCGTGAGGGGTGGGAGCTGGGTCTGGGAGACAGACTGGGACCCAGATAAAAAGGCTTTGAATGTCAGGACAAGAGGGTCAGGCTTTGGCCTCTGGGCGAGAAGAAACCACAGCAGCAGAGTGAGGCTGGGCAGGGCCGTGTCCAAAGGGAAATCTGGCCCAGGGCCCCTTGGAGCTCTTTATTCTCACCCAGGATCCTTTCAAAGTTACAAGTGGACCACAGAGGTCCGGGAGATGATTTTCATTGACACATGGGAAAAATTTTAATCTATTTTAATAGTTGTGTTTATGTAAATGTGTATTAGGAAAAAAATGTATAACGGGCACATTAGTGCCATGATTTCACAGACGTTATTGCTTAAGATGAAACCAAAGTAGGCATTTAAGTTTAAAGAAAAAAAGTTGGCTTAAAGAAAAATATTAAATAAATAATCGTGGAAGTGGTATGTGATTATGGTACGCGGACGGCTCAAGCAAGGCCCATCCTTACCCTCTGCTCAGGCCAGAGAGGGAGACGGGGAGGAGGGAGGAGGCCCATGGGATGGCTCAGGCTTCAAGTCCTTTTGGGCACCTGCTGGGCAGCGGGGAGAAGTAGCTGTCTTTCAGTCTCACAGAGGTTGCAGCAAGAAGGCTGCAGGTTAGATTAAAGGAAGCACTTCCAGGCAGGCCAGGCGAACGATCCCAATGAGTCCCTACTGAGAGTTACTGGAAGGGTTGTCTTCATGCAGGGAACAAATGCCACACTGTCTGTCTGAACTTGGGAGGAGGAAGGACCACCTGATTTGAAAGCAGGGGTGCTGGGTGAGCACACAGAGGCTTGGATGGGGAGGCAAAGGCGCCCTCTTTCCGCCCCAGCAGACAACTTTCTCAGCTCCATTCCCTGCACTGAGCAGTCATGGATAGAATGACCATCCGTCTGTCCATGGATAGAATGGCCGTTGGCCTTGGATGTTGACCTTGACCCCCATAGGTTGGCCTGACCCACAGCCCAGAGTAGTTCTTATACAGCCTGTTCTGCCCTGGGCACCTGCTCCCAGCCTCCCTAAAGCCACACACCCTGGGCTTGTGTGCACACGCCAACCTCGACATTGTATAAGCTTGAGTTAGCAATTCGTACGTGCACAGCTGCTAACCCACCCTTGCCTGTGTGCTCCCGCTGGCCCTGAGCACGTGCTCATGTGGGCACGTGCTGGCCCTGGACATGTAACAGCCCTGGACCCGTGACTGCACATGCCCCGTGCCCTGAAATGAGGCTCTGCCCTTTTGTTTACTCACGTCACCCCCTTTCTTCCAAGGTGCCCTTGGGGCCATGGTCCTTCCCCTGCCCGGAGGCTAACGGGCAGGTCCAGGCCTCTGGAGGTCACTGGGCTGACTGCCCTCTTCGGCTGGTGGCTGTGATGAGCCATCCTCCCCGCCACCAGCACCAAAGCCAACCCGTCCTGGCCACACACTCCCTCAGGTAATGGAAGCGTCAACTTGATTCATGGCCATTTGTCCGCAGCAGCCAGGCCTGAGGACAAGGCACGCTGGGAGGCTCATCTCTGGGAAGAGCCGCTGCTTCCAAGGTGCCGACTCCTTGTTTGGGAGGAAGTGGGGACACAGGAAAGCAGCTGGGGCTGCAGAGTTAGTTCAAATCCTGAGACCACCACTGACCTGCATTGGGCCTCATTCATCGAGAACTATTTGCCGAGGGGCTTCCGTGTGCCGGGCGCTGAGTGTGCACTGGAGCTGCCACGGTGAGTCAGAAAGACACTGACTCTATCCTCATGGAAAGTATATTCCAGGGAGGAGACAGAGATGACTTTAATAATTCTAACAAAAATATCAGTTCAGCTCCTGAGAAGCTCTGTGTAGGCGAACCATGGAAAGACCGGATTTAAACTGCAGGGGTGAGGGCGGGCCTCTCAGAGGAAGGGCCATGGCAACAGGGATTGAAGGATGAGGAAGGAGGCAACGAGGTGGTGTGGGCAGAAGTCACAGCATGTGCAAAGGCCCTGGGGTCGACATGAATGCCGTGTGGTTGTGTGTGACACTGGGACAGTATGCCTGGAGCTCCAGGTGAGGGCATGAGGGCTGCTACTGAGCAGGTGTCTGGGGTCAGAGTGTGTGGGGCCGTGTGGATTACGGCAAGTTTGGCCTTCACCTGGAAGGCTGCAGGGAACCTCTGATAGGAGGGTTTTAAGAGATGGACACATCAGCTCTGCGTTTTGGGAAGTTCATCCAGGTCTGGGAGATGGGGTGCAGGGCAGAGGCAGGGTGACCAGAGAGGAGCTGCTGCAGGTCCTGGAGGGAGATGGGGAGGGGGGGAGGGGCACCTGGACTGGGTTGGCCTTTCTCTGAGCCTCCCTTTGGGGCTTTGATACCGTGCAGGCAGGGATGCTGTAGGCCACATGAGGCCTTCGTGGAAACCAGGAAAGAGTGTCCTCTGAGTGGATGACTTAGAAAAGCTCCTGTCCCCAAAGCATGAGAGATGGGGGCCTGGAGCACACAGCCTGGGAGGCCTGGACTTTAGCTCCTCTCCCTGCTCCCCCCTCCCCCAGGGCCTCTGGGCAGTGAAGGAATTACACTGCTGCGCTGGTGGACAGCCCCGCCGTGGGACCGAAGATAAATTCAGCCCAGCCGGACCACCAGTCATGAGGAAAAAACCAGTCTCCTCTGCGTGGGGATTTACTGCACAGACAGACAGGAAATCATGGCGCGGGACCTCTTCCCTGTGCCCGCACAGCCCGGCCCACCATACCCTGGAAATTGCTTCTCGGGCCACATTTCACCCCGGACTGACGCTGTCTGAGCCTCTGCCTTCGGGGAGGCCGGTGACTGGGGGACGGCCAGAGGCCTGGCAGGGGAGCAGGCAGCGGCCAGGACTGGCCAGGACATTGGGGAGGGAGGGGCCCTGGGACTCGTGGGGCGGAGAGCGGGAAGGGGCCTCTGCTTGGGAGAAGTTCCATGGCATGAGGCCAAGATGGTGAGTCAGTGCACCAAGCCCCCTTCCCTGGACCCTGCTGACCCTCCCCCAGAACTTCCAGGGTGAGTGGATGGGTGTCAGGGGTGGGAGTTGCAGGCAGGGTGGGTTAGAGAGAGGAGACGAGGGAGGGGCTCAGAGCAGGGACAAGAGCTGGTGGGGGAGGGGAGAGCACTCACTCTCTAAGGCCAGTGCCCTTTGAGGACGACCAGCTGAGGCTGGAGGGCATCCCGCAAGTTCAGGTGGGCGGAGCGGGAGAGAGTGCCGTGTTGCTCTGGTGAGGAGCCTCGGCCCGGAGCTGGGCAGCCCTGGGGTCCCATTTCAGCCCCCAGGCCACTCTCTTACTGTGAAAGCCTCAGTTTGCACACCTATAAAATGGGGGCAATCGGGCTTCCCTGGTGGCGCAGTGGTTGGGAGTCCGCCTGCCGAAGCAGGGGACACGGGTTCGTGCCCCGGTCCGGGAAGATCCCACATGCCGCGGAGCGGCTGGGCCCATGAGTCGTGGCCGCTGAGCCTGCGCGTCCGGAGCCTGTGCTCCGCAACGGGAGAGGCCACAACAGTGAGAGGCCCGTGTACCGCAAAAAAAAAAAAAAAGGGCAATCATGGAACTTAGCCAGCGTGCTCTCCCTCCCAGGAGATGCCCTAAGGGCACCCAGAGAGACTCCACGGATCAGGCACGGCTGGCACCCTGCGACCTGGGTAAGGAAGCTGAGGAAGCGCGGGGCATAAAGTCACTGGAGAAGGTCGCACAGCTAGGAGGTGGTGGGGCCTCACTTGAGCCCTGGCTGGCTGGCCCCAGGGCTGTTGCTCCCATCATCAGCACGCTGGGGAAAGGGTACCCTCGAGGTCTCGGTGTCTCACAGTGATACGCACCATCAGTGACGAAACCCACAGAGCATCCAGCTTGGTACGGGCTTCGCGTGCATTGGCTGTTATTATTTTTGTTGTCATCATCACAGAACATGACTAGCAAAGGCTGCCCCTTCGGCAGGGGCTGAGCGGAGCCGTTTCCCAGAGGCTGGGAACCTGGAAGTGGTGTCGTGAGTGCCACGTGGAGGTCCAGGGACATGCCTGACCGCCAGCCCCATGGCACATTGGGACACACGACAGACACCTCGCCTGCTTCCCCTGGCCCCCTGGTCTGGGCCTGTTGCCTGACTGGATGTTTGAAGATTGAGTCCCAGGCCCCCAGGAGAGCTCTCTGCCTGCCTAGGAGGCTGAGCCCCACCCCTGCCGGGCCCTACAGCACTGTCCCCCCGTCCCCCTGCTCTTCCACACGATCAAACTGTCTCTGTCTCAGGGGTGCCAAGTCGGATGCTGTGGAGTTGTGACATCGAGGCCAGTGAGGCAAAAGGGGCTGGTGGGGACTGTGGTGATCTGGGAGGAGCCGCCGGGCTCAGGGCCAGCTCTGGCTTTGGGGACCATCTGGTAATGTGGGATGAGAGCTGCCAGAGCTTCCAGTTTTTCCAGAGAAGCAGGGAATTGCCAGACCAGTGCAGCCAACCAACCCCGAGGAGGCTGAGCCTCCAGACTGTGAGCTGCCGTTCCACTCAGAGGCCAGGGGGTGCCTGGAGCCTCAGGAAAGGGTCATCCTGGCTCCAGGTGGGGTGGGAGGTGAGGCCTGCGGAGGGACCCAGGGCATCTCAGCAAACATGTCTGGGCATGGGGCAGCTGTCACCTGTCTGGCTACAGAAAAAACAGCCTTGGCAGGCTCTGCGGGACCCTCTGGGCCCTTCTGAGGTCATGGTGCCAGTGCTGGAACTGTTTGGAGCCAAACAGACAGACAGAAGCAGGTCCTTCCCACTGTAGATCAGAGAAGGCAGGTCCCCAGGGCACGGAGGCCTGGGGGAGGCTCCCCTGGGAGCCTGTGCCTGCTCTTCCTTAATCCTCTTGTCAGCTGTGGCCAAGATTCATTCCCAGCAGACCATGCCTGGGTGCCAACAAGCCCCTCCGTGGTCTGGGTGCCAACTGACGGCTCTGGTTTGGGGCTGATTTACACCCCTGTGTTTACAGGGTCGGGGTGGGATGCAGGGAACAGGAAGCGGGATGTGGAGAGAGAGGAAGGCCTCTGTTCTCCAGGAGGGCTGAGGGTGGGGACTGTAGCTCCAGTCGGCAAAGGTTACCCCACTGACCCCTGCCTTTCTGCCCCTGGGCATTGAGGGGCGGGGCTGAGGTCTCAGGAATAATCTCCTCCCTCCCTTTACCTCCCTGGAGAGGCAAGGAGGGCTGGGGGGAACCAGCCCTGGGCACTCATGGAGCCAGGGGTCAGGGACTGAAAGCTCCCGGGGGCCAGGAAGGGAGGGAGGGCTGATGTTCAGGTTGAGCTGGGGTGGACGGTCAGCTACGCAGGACTTGTAACCGGATTTATTTGGCTCACTCAATGTTTACTTTAACTTAAACAATTTAGAGCCAACATTTAAAAGTCCGATTTCACATTAAAAATAATGAAAACACCTGGATTCCTGGCTTCCCTTAAAACCCCTGAAGATCTGGCCTTGCGGGACCCTGGGTGCTGAGCTGCAGCTGCCCCCTAGAAGGGGCCCATGCTGCCCTGTTGACCAGGTCCTTGAAGGCCAGCTTTGCTCCCCGACGTTGCTTGCCTGGCTCCTGAGCAACAAGGACCCAGGCCCAGGGCCCTGGCTGGTGGCTGGAGAGGCTTAGAAGTTGGGATGCCCGGCCAGCCTCACAGCCCACAGCTGGAGTGCAGGAAGGGCTGGCCTGCATTCAGGGTCTCCAGGGCTGGTGCAGAGACACAAGCCCTGGCAACACCATGGTGGCTGACAGTGCAGGGCCCTTCTGTCTTCACAGGAACTCAGAGGGGAACAGGGGCTGGGGCGGGCCCCCTAGAGGCCCTGCCATCTTCCCTACATTCGGGCAGGACAGAGGCCCTCTCCCCTCTCACTGGTTCAGTGGAGGGAGGTGGGGTCTCCAGAGGGCCCTCTTACCTAGTGCCAGTGCAATTGCTGGCAACCAAGCTGTAGTCTAGACCCCTGGCCCCTTCGACTGAACCTTCTTCCCACTCAATGGCTGCTTTAACCAGATGCCAATGCTCACCCCTAAGGGACGCAGGGGCGTGGGGAACTGCAGGAGGAGCCAGCAATCCAGCATCTGGGGGCTGGGCTTTCAGAATCCACACATGCTGAAGGGAAACCCCAGGGCCCAGGGAATTTCACCCCATCTCAGCTCTCCCTTGGTTATCTCAGGATTTGTGTATTGACTAATAGCTCCCCAAACTGTGTGTCTTGGGCAAGTTACTCAACCTCTCTGTGCCCTGGTTCCCTTGTCTGTAAAAGGGGGATCATAATCACACCTACCCTACAGGGTTGCATGTGGATGAAATGAGTTAGTTCCAGGCAGGTAATAACCACTATAAACGTACAGGCTTCTATTACCTGGCCAGGACCACGACCCCATTTGCAGGTGGGAAAACAGAACAGCCAGCCTCCAGTGGACTCTGACTCAGTTCTTGGCGGCAACACAGGCTCCCTCTGTCTGACCCCAAATCCAGTGCATCAGACCATATTCTTAACAACATCTTTTATTGATTTTGCAAGAGGAAAAAATAGAAAGTTATTTTAGAGTTAATGCCTGTACAGCTTCCCCCCCACCCCAAATTGCATGGTACATACAATTATTCTAAACATCAACTGAGACTCCAGGAGCAAGTGTGTGCGGTGTTCGTGCAATCTCCCGGACACGTCTGACCTGTAAACGTGCCTCGGCGGGGATGGAAGGCTGGGCTACCTTGAAAGCCACGGCACTGGTTTTGGTCACTAAAAGCTGGTCAGGTCTCCTGGGAGCCCCGAGGCCCCGGAGGCACTTGCCACATCTGGGAAGTGAGCAGGGCAGCCGGGGGCTTGCAAGCTACAGAAATGATGGATCTTCTCCTTCTCCGGGAGAAACAATTCCTTATCTTCACATCAGCCCCACGCTTCAAATGAGAAGCGCATTTGCATAGCTGCTCGGCTGAAGCTGCAAAGCTCATAAAGTATTTGCTGGGGCTTTTGGTTGCATAGGAACTACTCCGAGTACAGTAACGCGGCGGGGCTGGGCCGGGAGCCAGGAAAACAACGGATTAATATTTGGAACAAGAAATTACCCACCACTGGGAAACCAATTAGGTCCCTTATCCGAGCTTGTTACACGGGTGGAAATAGATGCGTTTTGGGCTTCACGCAGCCGGGGGTGCAAGGCCTATTTCCAACTTGCTGGGAAGCTGCTCGATGAGGGAGAAGGGGTGGGGACCCCCGGCAACAAGAACCTCACTGCCTGATGCCCAGGACACGGGGTCAAGGACAGATGGAAAGGGAAACAGCAAGCGCGAAAAGCCTGGATCAGACCGAGGGCAGGGACAGGCGGGGAGTGAGGGCCCCGCCCCCTCCAGGCTAGTTCCAGCGGAAGGGGGCGGGGCTTCTGGGGCCCTGGCACCGGTCCTCTGTCTCCGGGGCCTTCATCCAGAAGGCATCTGGGTGGGTCCTACTGGCCTTCTGGGGTATGACGCTGCCCACCTGTCCTATCTGGGCCGGGCAGCACCGCAGGGACAAGGCTCCGCATGCCAGGGTGGGGCCGTGGGGCCGGCTGTAGGCCGCTGGTGGGTTCAGCTCCTTCTGTTGCTCAGCAGGACACATGCCCTTGGCACATCCCTTCTTGGGCTTGACCAGAGGACAGAGGCCCTGCAGGACCGGCTCCCCTCAGGGGATCCCGCCTTCTCAACTGGGCCTGGGCGGGACCCAGGATGGGTGAAGGGGCGGTAGCAGTCCAGGCTAGACATCCGGAGGGGGTCCAGGGGAAAGTCCCACCCGCTCAGCTGGCTCCGCAGCCCCCAGATGAGGCGGGGATGTGGTGGGGGTGGGAGCTACTGGCCCCTCAGCGGGGGCCTCGGAAGGCAGGACCCCACGCCTGTCGGTAGTGGTGTCTGACGCCTAGCCTCCTTCGCCCGCTCAGCCCTACTCCAGGCCCTGGCACGGCTGGCCATGGTACCTTCCTGCCTGGAGTCAGGCCGAGCCCGCGGATCCCACGACAGGCCTCAGCGGACTCGGGCCCTGCTTTGCTGGATCTCACGGTAGAGCCACGGAGCCAGGGGACCCCGGGCTCCCTGCAGCTGGCCCCAGGACCGCAGGGGACAGTGGAAGGCCACACCACACCACTTCTTCCACCTGCCCGGAACTCCTGTATTTCCCAGGGCCGTTCACCCCTTGAGTGCCTTCTCTCCAGCGGGCTCCATCCACGCTGCAGCTCCCTTCCAGCTCCTGGGGTCTGGGGTCTGGGCTGGCCCACACGGAGGCCTGAGGGCGGGGGACATGGGTGCTGGGGGGGGCCGGGTGACGGAGCCCCACCCCGGCTGAGAGGACCAGCTCCCCCTCCTTCAGCGGTCAGCACCGCCAGCGTCTCGCTGTCTCCTTCTCGCTGATGCACGTTTTGGGGCGTAAGGCTGTCAAGGGAGAGCACAGAGGGAGCAGTGTCACCCAGCTGCCATCCCCAAGGGCTGCCCCATGCCCTTGGGGTGAAATCCAGACTGCCTGGGGGTTGCCATTCACGGCCCCTGGAGACCTGGCCTCCGCCCCCAGCAGCCTCGAGCTCGGAGCAGGCTCTGCCACGCTGTTCCCTCTGCCTGACCAGCCCTGAGCATCTTTCAGGATCCAGCTCAGGCATCCCTCCTCTGGGAAGCCCTCGCCCTGTGCATCCTCTCCTGGTTTCCCGCGGCCCAGGGCAGGGCAACCCTTTCAATATAGCGCTTCTGCCCTTAATGGCCCTTTTCCCTCTGTACATGCAAGGCTTGGCTTCTGGGAAGCACACGACATTGCTCCCGGGGCTCTGCCCCCGTCAGCACCCCCGCAGCCCCCCGGGGAAGGCTCCTGGGCGGAGGAGAGGGGTCTGAAGGCTGGCAGGGGCGAGAGACAGTGCGCGATGCTGCGAGCTCCTTCTCTGTTCCCACCAGACTCCTGAAGGGGGGTGGGAGGGGTGCTCTGGGCAGAGAAGGAAGCTGACCTGGGTCAGCTGCATTCTGCTTCCTTTTCGAGTTGGTAACGATTTGGTTTTCATTCATCATCTGCACGTCCTGACCCTCCACCTGATTACTGCGGGGAGGGAAAAGCCAGAAGGTTCCATCAGGCTCCAGGCAGCGTGTCCCTGCCATCCTTCCTTGTTAGGGCCGGCAGGGGAGGTGATGGGGGAGGGGAGGTCACGGGCTCGGGGCGCACCTGATGGCGGTGTGCTTCTCCTGGTGACAGATGTCCGTGTCCTCGGTGAAGAGGATGGTGTGGTAGGGTACTGTGGGCTCGCACGTGGGCAGGATGCCCCTGACCAGGTGGCCCACCATGGCCAGGATCCCATTGTACACGAGCAAGTCATCCACCAGGAGCTGGACAGACAGAGGAGGGGCTGTGTGGTGTGTGATCCATCATCCCCCTCGTCCTTCCCACGTGTGACCTCGGGCAAAGTGCATCACTGCTCAGAGCCTCGCCTACTAGGTGCGCGGCCCGTGTTATGACTTCAAACCTTCACGACGACCAGTAAAGGCGCCTGGATTAGCCCCACATTGCAGATGGGGAAGCTGAGGCTCAAAGGGCTAAAATCTTTCACCCATGTGGCAGGGCTGGGAGGCAAACTCAGGTCTCTGGTCCCCCAGGGCCCTAGCTCTCCCTACCCCAGAGTCGCCTCCAGCAGGAAGGCGACTGCCTACACCAGTACGATTCGAGAAGAAAAGCCACTTTGTTTTTTTCGGGGTGATGATGCAAATCGCTCGGAGGTTTTGAATTCATGGTTGGATGGCAAATCTCCCTGCCTCTGAGGACCAGGCATTTGTGTCTAAGGTTGTATCTGAGAGAAGTAAATCAAACTGCGGCAAATGATAATTGCTGGCAGCCTAATTACCAACGAGCATAATTATCTCAAAAAACCCAGCCAGTGGGCTTCCCTGGTGGCGCAGTGGTTGAGAGTCTGCCTGCCGATGCAGGGGACACAGGTTCATGCCCCAGTCCGAGAAAATCCCACATGCCACAGAGCGGCTGGGCCCGTGAGCCATGGCCGTTGAGCCTGCGCGTCCGGAGCCTGTGCTCCACAATGGGAGAGGCCACAACAGTGAGAGGCCCACATACCACAAAAAACCAAACAAACAAAAAAACCCAGCCAGTAAGTACTTACGCCAAACTCCTTCACCCCTCGATGGGGTGTTTTCGCGTAATTCCACAGTTTGATCATTGACACCGTGGTAGGCCGATCGAAAATCACATAAACCCGGTTCACCTGTCAGAGAGAAGAACTAATTAAAACAGGCATGTTTAGGAACAGAGGCACTGGGCTGGGCCCGGGGTGCCAGGCGTGGGCCAGGGCGCCAGGGTGGTGGGTGCCCGAGGCAGTGCCGGCCCAGGTGGGCCGCCTGGGCTGCTCGGGGCCGCTGTGCGTGGGGTTCCCGCCGCCTTTCTTCTCCTTGCAGCCCATCTTGAGTCAGGTCACGTGTGGCTGCGTTTGCAACAAACCGCTGAGCTGGCTGTTGAAAGGCCTGTTTTCTGGGCCTGGCATGGCCGTCATTTAAATGCCTGCGGAGAACTGGGCGTGCCCTTCCCTTTCCTCCAGGTCAGGTCCAGAAACACAGTCTGGGGCTCCAGGGGCCAAGGGAACGGTCCCCAGCTCCAGAGTCAAGAGGCACGACCTCCGAGCAATCAGCACAGCCTTGACCCCTGTTTGTCCTTTCTCCGAATCATAAATGAAAAGCACAGCCGAGTGGCCCTGAAGGCACCACTGGGTGATTTTCAGCGGAGATCTTTGAACCTCTGCTGGCGGATGGGGAGGGAGGTGTCCCGATCCGTGGCAGATCAGCTAGTAAAGTGGGACCCAACAGCCTCCTCACCCCCAACAAAGACTCGCAAATATTAGGGGGCCCCTTGCAAGACAGAAGAAAGCAGTAAGAATTCAGTGTTGGCCACAGGCTGCAGACTTCGTTTTGTTCCAGCCCTGGGTCTCAGCCCCAGGAGGACGTAGGGGGATGTGGAAAGGGTTGGCCTTCTGCTTGTACCATGGAAATAATAAAGGTCTAGAGGAGGGTCCTCAAACTCAGTTGCCCACAGCGTTCAACTGGATACAAATGTTTGAGTCCAGCTAGAAGAGGGAGAGACGGAGAAACTGCTCTACACCCAAAGACCTTCATGTGAAAGATGTTGGCAAATGCCTGCTGGCCAAGGTCAAGATGGCAGCCGGCTGGACTGGCCAGGGGGCCACCAGTTTGCAGCCCCAGGTCGGAGGGCTGATAGATCTATGTGGTTCTCCTTTGCAGTGGTGGGGCTGAGGGGTTTGGCCTCTTCTCAAGGGAAACTGATGGACCATTGAAGGGGTGCTGCCCCTTCCTGTGAGGGTTTTGAGAGGAAAATGTACCCCTTATCTTCCCACCCAGTGGTCACAGGGGTAGATGCCCAGCCCCTGCTGCACATCTACACAGGCATCTGGCCCCGTGACTGAGCGGCTAGGGAGTGCTACCCAACCCGTCCCATCTCCTGGTCTCTCACCGCCCTCTCTACCACTATCGACCAGGCCCAGGTGGGCAAAGGCCCACCCCGAGGTTCGCCATCAGGCCTTGGAGCAAAGAGATAGGCAGGACCAACTGCAGAGTCTGAGATCTGGGAGACGGAGTCAGTTGGTTGGAAGAGCTTACCAGGCAGGTCTGAGGCCAGAGAGAGGGCAAGGTTGGGGTCAAGTGCCCAGCGGCATAAAAAGGGAGCAGAAAGAGTGAGTGTGGAGAGGCTGGGGCTGGGAAGAAAAGGACAGAGTGGACTCTGCAGAGAGAGCCAGGGGCAGAAAAGAGAACCAGAGAGGGATGTCTTGCAGGGATTGACAGATGCCCAGGCCCCCAGGACTGCTGCACTGGGCTCCTGGCCTCAGAGTCCAATGTGGCCCTTCATCTCCCTGGTGTCCCCTTATCATATGCACCCTCAGAGCAAAGGGAAAGGACTCTGGCCAGGAAGAGCCAACCTGTCAGATGTGTTAGCAAAGACCCGAGGCTTCCTGGCGGCCCCTGGGCATTTTGACTTGTTCGAGGTTAACCTGGCCTGGAAGAAAGATGTGTCACTGAGACCAGGGACAGAAAGCCGCCCGCCCCCCACCATCCACCCCAGGGCTGAGAGCCTCCGGAACCCACCAGGCCGGGCAGGATGGGAGCCAGCCACATGTGTCTGCCGTGACTGGTGTCGTTCACTTGGTCGATGAGCTTGTCGGGGGTCCGGACGTCCCCACGTACACCCTCCAGAGAGTTGACGCTGTCGGGGAAGGCGGCGATATCTGTGGACGCCTCTAAGCTCTCATAACCCAAAGCAGAATGCTCAGCACCGCGCACCGTGGGCCACTCTTGCGGCCTCCAGCCTCCATCACGCTGATGGCGCGGCTCAGGGGGACGCCAGGGCAGGCGCACCTGGCGGGCAGAGCCGCCATCTGCTGCTCTGGGCAGCCAGAGGAGTGACAGCCAAATTAGACATGTTCTGGGGAAAATGAAAGCAAGGAGGCTGAGGGGAGTGGGGGTGAGAGTGGAGGCGTGGCCAGTTTCAAGGAAAGGGGAGGAGAGCAGGCAGAGAGCAGGCTGAAAAAGACGGGTTTCGTGGAAGTGCTGGAGGCGGGAATAAAAACTGTTGCTGTGTCTTTGGAGCGTGGAGGGCAGACTGAGGTTTTCCTTTGCGAGGGGATGGACGGGGTCATGGCTGGATTCTGCCTTGGCATGTGACCACCCTACCGAGACTGGAAGGATGTGGGGGGCGGAGCCTGACTCAGCTATTGCTACTCAAGGGATGGGCATTAATGCGGACGGAGAGGACATGGTCCCAGCTCTGACTCTGCCATCCTGACCTGTGAGATCTTGGGCAAGTCATGGGCTATCTCTGGGCTTGTCTCCTCATCTGTAAAATGGGAATAAACATCTCTATGTCCCAGAAGTGATGAAGACTTATACATCTAAGGAATCACTAATAACGATCAAAACCACCAAGAATCACTTATCCCAGGTGAGGAGCATGGTGCCACCAGGGCAAAGCAGAAAAGGATCCAATCAGAACCCAGGGACCCCAAAGAGATGCAAGGAAGGCTTTCGGGTTTGACCTGCTCTGGTAGTTCCCTAACTGGTGCATCAGGGATCACAGATCAAGAGCCCAGAGGGGTCAGGCAGGTTGTATCAAAGGGAAGCAGGACAGCTCAGTGGTCAAGAGCAAGGTCTTTGGAGCCAGACTCCCAGCTCACTGGCTGTGTGACCTTGGGTAAGTTACTCAACCTCTCTGTGCCTCACTTCACAAGATTGTTGTGAGGGCAAATGAGGTACATGGGACAAGCCCTGGCACCGAGTGAGCCCTTGGTGAATATTAACACTATGTTTCTGGGGCCTGGGAGGTAACAGTGGAGGTAGAGGACTGGGATCAACCCGGTGGATGCGCTTGGGGAGAAAGGGCAGCAGACACTCAGGTCCAGCCATCGTCACTATGCAGGACTGTGGCCTCGCACTGCCAACTTCTCAAGAGAAGCTGAAGATTGGGTTGTCATCTGAAACCTCCTGATTTTTAAAAAATATTAGCGACTAACTCAGAACATTTAAAAACTCACTGGGCTAACAGTTTGCTAATTCTGGTGTCGGTATTCTGTGAGCAAAGGGCTCCATGGTCCATAAATTCAGGACACACTGGGTTGAACACAATAGAACAGGTTTCTCCCTACAGGTCTTGTCAGAACCTTTACAACTCCAAAGTGTCTGTGGTTCTCCAAGAGGGGGCTGCAGTTGGTAGCCTCTCCCAAATTCCTGAACCACAGGACTCTTTGTTTTATGGATGTCTTGGCAGGTGTGCCTGGGAGCTTCTCTCTGCTTTGCAAGGGTCACATCTGACTGTAAGTAGAGCCCAGTGGCATTTTTAATTTCCAGGTGTGGTTCCTACAGGGACATTTCTCTCTACATTCGAGGATTCTGCTTCTTCCCCCGACCCTCCCATGCTCCCTGCAGTCTGGGTGGAGCCCCCCCTTCTGCCTAGAAAGGATACTGTTTTCTGACAGAGGGATTTTTTCTCCCCGTTCGTCATACAGCTCCAGGCCGGTAAGACCGATGTAATAGGGGTCACCCCAGCTGGTCAGGAGCTGAAACTGGAAAATGACTGGTACATGTTATTAAGGAAACACAGGCTTAATTTTCTGGAGAACAGAGGAGAACAATTACAAAGATAAAAGAGATATGTATATATATATAAACATATATATATATTTTATAGAGATGAACGAGAGAAAAAAATGATTTCTTTTTCTTTTGAGACTGAAGTCAATCAAAATATATGTGGCACGAAATTTTCTTTAATTTAAACTGCATATGAATGTGTGTATGTGTGTTTTAAGAATTCAAAAGCTTTCTCCAGGCCCCAGGAGGTAGGAGGACACACGGGGAGGGTGCACTCCAGGGAGCTGGCAGGGGGGACGCATCTGTCACAAACTCAGTATTTAGAGCTGAACAGTGACCAGGCCTCAAACTACCTCCTGCCTCAGTTTCCCTGGTTGTAAAATGACACAAACACAGTGCCTGTTCCCTGCTCCACCCGTTTCAAGTGTGCAGGGCGTGAACAGGGTGTGGGGATGCGGGAGCATCACAGCATTGGGGGGATGGGCCCTGGCAGGGTGACCCCCCCCAACTCCCGCATTACTGACTGCGCCTCACAAAGACAACCAGGCATCCAGCCCTTCCTCACCTCTGTCCCCCACTGGCTCCCAGCATCCCCAGGAGCAGGCAGGCCGGGAAGCCTGATAAGTGGTAGGGTGGTCCCCAGGCGATAAAGCCGGAGGGAGAACAGGCTAGTGAGAGAGCCAGGCTGTCTGTATTCACTAACCCGGTCCTACCCCTTCCCGGCTAGGTGGCCTGGCAAGTCAGTTAACCTCTCTGTGCCTCAGTTTTCTCAGCTGTGAAATGGGGATGCAGTAGCCACCTCACAGGGCTAACACATGAGGTTCATACAGGTGGCCTACTGCAAACAGTGCCGGGCGGCAGAAAGGGTCCAGCACAGTTGAGCTATGATTCCTTCTCTCTTCACCTCCTCCCTGCCTGGTTCCAAGGAGAGACCCCAGCCCAGTCCCCGGGTCGGTTCCAGCTCCTCTGGCCCCTCCCAGCTATAGTCCTTGGCGCTGCCTCCTGAACCTTGGCCCACCAGGGGGGCGGGGCCTGGAACTCCTCGGTCCCAGCAGCACCCAGTGTCCCCAAGGACCCGGGAGCTCTCCCATCCTCCCCTTAGTTTCCCTGCATGGGCTCCAGCTGCCTTGGCTGTGGCCTGGCTGAAACCCAGGGCAGCAGCTGAGACCCAGACCCCACCTCAGGGCCCGCGAGGAGGCCACAGGGGCCTCGCCCTCTCCCTGGGTTCTGGGCATAGACCCAGTGGCCGGGATGTGAGGCGGGTGGAGGAGGATACAGCCACAGGGCATCAGGGGCGCCTCATAGTCCATGCTCGCCCGCTCCAGGCTCTTTGTGTCCAGTCTGAAAAAACACAAAACAGCACCAGGAAGCAGAGGATTGCAGTGGCCCGAGTCGCTGGTCAGTTATCCCCCGGGGAGGCAGTGGGGGAAGGACAGACAAGCTTCTGGAGTTTCCATCTACTGGGGGAGGCTCGTCACCTTGGGTTTGACTCGCATTCCTCAAAACAACCCTGGGAGGTGGGTACTCTCACATCCCTGTTGTGGGTGAGGAAGCTGGAGCACAGGGAAGTGAAGTCACTTGCTCAAGGTCACACAGCTGGGAGGTGGCACAAGTGGGATGTGACCTGAGGTTGTCGGTTCCAGGGTCCACACTCTTAATCACCCCACCCAACTTTAGCCCCTTCATGAACAAGGTAAGTCCACACCGTTCTGAGAGCTGAGTGAGACCCACGATGGGCCAATGGGGTGGAGTGCTGGGAGCGGGCAGGCTACCCCAGGCAGTAATCAGGGAAGTGATGTCTGAGCTAAGGAGGAGGCAGCCATGGGAAGAGTCAGAGCCGAGCCTTCCAAGCCAAAGAGCACCCAGAACAAAGGCCCTGAGGTGGGATGGGGCTGGACAGTTGATGTTTGTCCCAGAAAGCAGCCAGACGGGCTGAAGTGTGGGGTGGGATGGGAGGCGGGCAGGGAGAGGAGGCAGGGAGGTGGGGAGAGCCCTGAAGTCTTTGCTTCATGATCTTGAGCAAGAGGCTTCACTCGCCTGAGACTCAGTTCCCACATCTGTGAAATGGGCCTAACAATCCCTGCTTCAAAGGGTGGTTGGAAGGATTCCCTGAAGGATGACTACAAAGCATCTGGCTCACAGAAGGCACACGGGAGGGAGCCTCTCTCCTCCTCCAGACTCCTCCCCGCGGGGCTTCTCTCCCTGGTCCACGGCCAGTGCCCTCCAGCCCTGGCCTGGTTTTCTTCAGTTTCAAGGGCAGTGTTATAATTAAGTGACTATTCCCAGTATCTGGCCCAAGGAGTGATCCCAGCTACAGTGGAGGGAAACTCATTTTGTTTTGAGAGCTTGGCCTCTGGTACTTGGACATCAGGGGGTTTAAATGAATAAACTTAATGTGGCATTTACAAATTGTTATGAACTTAATGCAGCTGAGATGGGCCAAGCAATCCCAGTGAATCCATGAAATGTTAGGCTCTATTTTTCTCTTTGAATCTTTCTAAATCAGGAATATAGAAACAAGAGGAGGAAGGTCCTTCCCCGAATTGGCCAGCAGGCATTTCTGGAATCTAGGCAGGCTTGAGCCTCTCTTCCCAGCAGGAAGCACAACGAAGAATTTAAAATCTCAAGCACTCCAGACTGTGAGAAACCCAAACATCCCCAGACAAGGTGGGTACATCCCCCAGGCTTCCGGAGAGGCTTGGCTAAGCTTAAGAAAACAGCCAAGTTGAAAAGCAATGTGTTTGATCATCATTTCAAAGCCCTTTAGGTACACGTTTCAGAGCACATGCAAAGCCAGTGCCCTTGGGCCGGGAGGGACCATTCATGGAGCCACTCCCCTCACCTCTGGGCTGGTGGGGGCAGCGGGCAGGGGTGCAGGTAGTCCACAAAGAGGATTTCTTGAGCAAAATCAAAGTGGCAGTTTCCCGGCCCCTTCCGGATGAGGAAGCCCTCAGGAGGGGAGACGCACAGGCCATCCAGGGAGACGTGGACGATTTTGGCCTAGCAAACAAAAGAAATAACAAGTCTGAAGAACAGGAGCCAGTGTGAGGAGGGCGGTGAGCGCTGACGTGGCTGGTGCTGCTGGCAGCTGGCATGTATGACTGGGGGCCTTCACAGAGCCCCCAGGCCTTTCTCCCAGACCAGAAGCACTTGGCCGGGGTCCCCTTTCCAGTGCCATCCCTACTCTGTGCTGGGCGCTGGACGTATAGCAGGGGAGCAGGCAGGTGAGGCCCTAGCCATGGTGGACACGCACAGACCTTCCCTGGTCTACTCAGCTGCAGTGGCCTGAGGAGGTATGACATGGTGGTCAAGGGCGTGGACTCAGCTGCTCTGAGATCCACCATGAGTAGTTGTGCAAGTTACTTGACTTCCCTGCCTCAATTTCCTCATCTGTTAAATGGGCTCAACGAGGAGCTGACTTATATAAAGTCTCCAGAACAGAACAGTGCCTTGCACAAAATACACACTGCAACAGTGTTAGCCTAGACTGATCCTTCTTCAAACCCTGGCTCATACCTCACCTCCTCTCCTAGCACCTTCCCCTGCGACAGAAATGGGCCCCTTCCTGATATTCCTTCTCACAGCCGTTGGTTTGTCCTTTTAAGGGCATGTATTCCCTAGCTGTGTCCTTCATGGTTTGGGGGTCTCCCCTGATGGCAGAGACCCCAGCTGGATTATCTCTACATCTGCCTCTGGGCATGGCACACAGTAGGAGCTTGCTGAATTGATTTGATCTGGGCCACCATGGCCCCCTGTTATAGGCCAGATTTTGCCAGCCGGATGGCCAGGATCTGCCAGTAAATGTCAAAGCCTAGTGGCAGGATCTGAGGTGGCTCAGCTCTGTTCCCCTGGGGAAGGGCGGTGGTAGGGGAGCAGAAAGCGGGGCTAAGCCAGTACCCTCTCTGACTCCACATTTTAGAATCAGGGCTCCTTGGCACCTCACTCCACCTTCACGGTTAGCAGCCCAGCCAGCTGCTGACCAAACTGGTGGTGTTTCACCCTGGAAGACACAGAGGGCTTCCCCATGAGGAAAGGAAGGGGCCCTGTCCTGGGTCTCATGGATAACAATGTACCCTGGGGCTCTTCACCCTTCAGCATTTAGGGAGCCCCCGTAACTCAGTCAGTCAGTCACAGGGTGCATAAACCTAAAAGGTGTAGAGGGGCTGGAAATGGCGACCCCAAAGCTATCTCACTACACCCCCACTCTGCTTTCCTCAAGCCTAATTCCTGCCTGGGCCCCAGGGCTGTGACTCAGGCCTGGCCAAACAGAACTGTCACCCACTGGCCATGTGGATGCAAGAGCCACGTGGTTCTTGGGGTTTTGCTGGCTTGCTCTGCTAGACTTGGAGCGTGCAGGATGCAAGCCCAGAGCTGCCAGGGTTGGCCCGGAGGAGAAAGCCACCTGAAGTGAAGCTGGCAACAGAGCAAAGCAGAGGTCCAGGAAGTCCCTGTCCCTCTTCTAGGGCCACCACCACCTCCTGGGAGCATCTCTGACTTCCCCAGACCCCGGTTCATTGCCTCAGAAGGGGCTTTTATTATCACCTCCATCTTATATCTAAGGAAACTAGAGTTCTGAGAGGCTAAGCAATTTGCCCAAGGACACACTGGAGGGGTGTGCAGCCCACCTCCTGGACTGCCAGGCCTGGCTCTAACCTCATGCCAGGGGCTCAGAGCCAGGGTGCCCAGTGGTGCCTTGTGGGGTAGGCAACTGATGCACTTCCCTGAGGAGGGAGGGGCCAGAGTTCCCATTACTCTGTGCCCTGGGATCGCCCTCTCAGATGGCGCTCATCCCCCCTCCCATGGTGGCCACTCATCACTGGCATCAAGGCTGGTGGGGGCCAGACCTGGGAAGCAGGGGCTCTGGGCCCAACGTTTCCAGGCGGTAAATCCAGGTCGTGGAAGCTCAACTGGAAAGAGGGATTCACTCAAGGGAAGGGAAAGGCCCAGAGGCACGAGTTGAGGCAAAAGAATGTTTCTTTAACGCCAATATAGCTGACATTTTATTCGCGCTCGACCCAAGAGCACGCTTACAAAGACACCAGGGCGGCCTGGGGAGGGTTTGTAAACGACACACTCAGGGGAGCCAATGCTCCTGAAGGCAAGCACCTGGGGGGCTGGGGGCTGCTCACTCCGCTGTGATAAACCACCACAGTCTTAAGTCCCTGGACATATTGGGGACCCAGAACTGGGCTCACAGCATCCTCACAGGCTGGGTCCTGGCTTTGTCAACTTCCGTGGGCCAGAGGCAGGTATCCTCCTCCTCCTCCTTTTACAGACGAGGAAACTGAGGTCCAGGGAAGGCGGGCCACTTGCCAAAGGTCACACAGCTGGTAAGGGTCAGAGGGGGGGATTCAGATGCAGAGCCTTGTGCATTTAGGGCCCTAACTGCATTGTTATATTTTAGGTGACCTTGTCATCATCACTTCCATGTAGTGGGAGGGGACAAATGTCTCATGGTTCATGGTCACACAGGTCAGAAAAGCCCATGAAAGGGGGCACTTCTTTTTTTTTTTTTTTTTGCAGTACGTGGGCCTCTCACTGTTGTGGCCTCTCCCGCTGCGGAGCAGAAGCTCCAGTCGCGCAGGCCCAGCGGCCATGGCTCATGGGCCCAGCTGCTCCGTGGCATGTGGGATCCTCCCGAACCAGGGCACAAACCCGTGTCCCTGCATTGGCAGGCAGACTCTCAACCACTGCACCACCAGGGAAGCCCCAAGGGGGCACTTCTGATGCTCTTTTCCACATGCCAACAGAGGCCCCTGCTTTTTCACACCCAGACGGAGAAGAACATAGTGTAGAAAATTAAGAGTGTAGGCTCCAAGCTCAGCAGACGTGGACTGGGCCTCTAGCTGTGTGACCTGAGACGAGTGACTGGACCTCTCTAAACCTCAGTTTTCAATACCCTGAAAGATGGGGCTAATAACACCTGCCTCCCAGAGGCTGGGATGTGGGTCCAATGAAATGACAAAGGCGTGAGAAGCCCTCAGCCCGGGCCTGGCCCCCAAAGCGCTCAGTGAACAGCAGGGCTGCAACCAGCCCCTGTGAGTTAGGGGCTGGGCCTGCTGAGGAGCCCTGAACCCCCAGAAGAGACAAGGCGCTGCAGTTCTCCGAGTCTGCCCTGGGCTCTTTAGCCTGCACTTGCTGTTTGCAGAAGAAGGAAACAGCAGCAGCTCTCTCTCCCTGGCTGTAACCTCCCCCAGCTTCATTTGGAAATTTCTGAAGGATTTACGCTCCTCTCTGGCAGCCACGCCAGCCATTCATCAAGGTGCTGTTTCCCTGACAGTGGACTGAGCGCGGCTGCTGTTGCCCGGCTTACCCCTCGATAGGTGTCCTCGGGAGATTTATTGTAGTTCCAGAAGCGCAGGCCTGCGATGCTCTCGGCTCTGTCGAAGTGGATCGTGACCACGTGGTCCAGCCCCGGCAAGAAGGGGATCAGCCACATGTGCTCACCCTCCATCGTGATGTTGGCTCCATCGATTAACCTGCGCTCAGTGGGGAAGGAGCGGAGAGATGGGGGCAGCCCGGTCTGCTGGGAGAACTCACAGTGTAGGGTCTACACCCACTCCTCTCCCCATGGCAGCCCCTGCCTGGCATGAGCCTGGCTGGATCCGGCTCATTACGGGGAGGTGAGACTAATTAAAGCAACAGTGAAGAGCCATCTCCCATCTGTGAAGTCAGACAAAATAGGAAAACAAGGGGGAAAATAACAGTCTGTGCTGTTAAAGGTACAGTGAAGCCATCATCAAGGTTTTTAAAACGGGGATGCGGGTGTGTGCTATTTTTTAGGACCCTTTAACCCAGCGATCCCATTTCTAGAATTTATTTCCCCTAAGAAAAATGTATGCAACATGTCAAAAAGCTATCTGCACCAAGATACTACTTACATTAGCAACAAACAAACAAACCCTAAAAGGTCTCAAAATAGGGAAAAGTTCAGTAAATCTGTATGGTAGTTAAAATGATAATCACAAGGATGATGCAGTAACGGGAAAAGGCAGGCTACGGGACGGCAGGGGCGCTGATTTTAATGCTGTAAAATGAGGACAAGGACCAGGAGAGATTATGCAAAACTGAAAGATATATTTCTGTCAGAGGGGATGGGGGAGTGTGACTATTTCTATTTTCCCAAATTTCTATAAAGTGATGTATTGACTCCATGGTACATTTTGAAAGAATTCTATTCCTTCTTTCTTTCTTCTTTTTTTCTTTCTTTTTTTTTTTTTTTTTTTTTTGTGTGTGGTACGCCGGCCTCTCACTGTTGTGGCCTCTCCCTTCGCGGAGCACAGGCTCCGGACGCGCAGGCTCAGCGGCCATGGCTCATAGGCCCAGCCGCTCCGCAGCACGTGGGATCTTCCCGGACCGGGGCACGAACCCGCATCCCCTGCATCGGCAGGCGGACTCTCAACCACTGCGCCACCAGGGAAGCCCTATTCCTTCTTTCTTGTGCTGGGGGAGAAAGATACTAAAGCACCAGGGTGAACTTGGCAGCTCCTGGCGTGGGACAAGTACAAGAAGGGGCAGGTGCCTGTGGCGGGGAGATGGTCTGGCCTGTAGTCACCCAGCCTGGGTATCCCCGGGCAGCCCGCCACCACTGGGAAGGAGCCCCCAGCACCCTCATGTTCTAAAAGAGCCTGTCACCACCCTGCAGTCCCATCCAGGCCAGTTTCTGGTTCTCCTGCTTGGGACATCCTGCCTCAGCCTCCCCAACTCTGCCCAGCACACCTCAGCCCAGACCCCAGCCCTGATCTCACTACCACTGAGAGGCTTGGCCCTGGAGATAGGGGCCCAACTCTCAGCCTCTTGGGCGACCCCCTCCCCTCCCCCTCCCATTTTCCTGGTGACTTTGAAGCTGCTGCCCTGGGAGGGACACAGGCTGCTGCCGCATTTCCTAGATTTTTTTTTTTAAACATTCTATTTATTTATTTTGGTGGCGCAGCATGTGGGATCTTAGTTTCCAGACCAGGGATCGAATCCATGCCCCCTGCATTGGAAGCACGGATTCTTAACCACTGGACTGCCAGGGAAGGCCCCATGTTTCCTAGATTTTAAAATAAACTTTATGTTTTTCCTCTTACATTTTGAAGTTTTGGACTTGGAATAAATCTTACAATTGAAGTGTTCATCCAAGGAGGTAATGTTTCTTTTTTTCTCTAAAAGGCTGTTATTAAATTGATGGATGGTGTGTCTTACAATTGCTGGCATCTTAAAAGTGAGGAAATGCAGCAATTTAACCCTGGGGTGTTTGTGGAATTAAGCTGACTGACGTCTAAAGCTAGAGAACCTTCTATTTCCTTCCAAAAGCAATTACCTCTCTGTCCTAGATATGGTGCCACCTCCAAAGCAAAACTACTGCCCAATTCTGAGAGTGGAGAGAACCGATGAAGCGTTTATAGCTGACAGTGAAGGGAGATCCCTATAGACACCCTCAAGAATATCTAAATGATACTTCCTAGCTCTGTCCACAAAAAAAGCCTAGAAACAAGGATTGACCCAGTAGCAATGAATATCCCTAGTGGCTAGATTATGGTCTCTAAATACCATTTTCCACTAGAAGGAACCTGGGCTTCTTGGAGAAATAGCTGATTCCATGCCTGGGACAATACACATAAAAGAGGAACCTGGACTACCTTGTCACATCAGAAAGCAAGGCAGCGATCAGAGATTACTATTTTACAACAGGATTTGGGAGGTCCCAATGTCCAAAGAGGGATCAATTTGAGCATCAATAGGATAAAAACCGTAATAGATCGAAACTCTTCAAACACAGTAGGTTTAAATCCATGAGTTTATGGTAGTCAAAAGCAAACAAATGTTTTAAAGGATGCTAGAGAAACAATTTGCTCTTTTGAAGACTGAAAAATAAAGGGAAAGAATCAAACATTTAGGTTGTCTTTCCTGTTTGAATTGTACCTCAAAGTAACCAAATAATTGGGGGAAATTTTCCCTTTATTGACAAAAAAAGAGTGATAGGATCAGTGTATCACTGTTTCACAACCCCCAATAGAGTAATAGATCTAACCACTAAGTATTGGCTGCCAACATCACAGAGAGCCTGACAACCAGATATTCCATGAGTCCTGAAGGGAATACACAGTGACATCCACACCCTGATGGTTATGTCTTGCCCTAATGGTCAAACCTCAATCTGATCAGGCCTCTAGATCTGGTGAACAATTTACAAGAAATACAGGGGCCTGAAGAACAGGCTAAATGATACCATAGTGATGCAGCCAGTAAAATCCAGACTCAACAGGGCAAAAACCCTGGTTTCTTCAACAGATAATTTATAAGGAAAAAAAGAAGAAAGATGGAAGGGAACCTAGAGATTATGAGAGGCTTAAGAGACATATCAACCTACAAAGGAACTTACTTACAAAACAGAAATAGACTCACAGTCATAGAAAACAAACATATAAAACAAACTTATGGTTACCAAAGTGGAAAGAGGTGGGGGAGGGATACATTAGGAGTTTGGGATTAAAATATACACACTACTATATATAAAATAGACAACCAACAAGGACCCACTGTGTAGCACAGGGGACTCTACTCAATATTTTGTAATAACCTGTAATGGAAAAGAATCTAAAAAAGGAATATGAATATATAGATATATATATCTGAATTACTTTGCTGCTTACCCTAAACTAACACAACATTGTAAATCAACTATATGTCAATACAATTTTTTTAAAAAATAAATAAATAAAATTTTAACATTAAAAAAAAAATTCTTTTTTGGCTGTGCCACTCGGTTTGTGGGATCCCAGTTCCCCGACCAGGGATCGAACCCGGGTCCTCTGCAGTGGATTGTGGAGTCCTAACCACTGGACTGCCAGGGAATTACCAAAAAAATTTTTTAAAACGAGGCATAACAACCAATCACAATGTATGGACCTTACCTGGATGTCAATTCAAGGAACAAACTGTTATAAAAGGGGGAAAAAGATGGTCAGGGAAATAGAAACATGCTGGATATCTAGTAATTTAAGAAATGACTGTTACTTATTTAGCTGGAATAATGGTACTCAGATTATGTTTAAGTCCTTATTGTTTAGAGCTACCTACTGAAATATGTAGAGATGAAATACTATCAGACCTGGGATTTGCTGCAACACAATCTGGGTAGAGGGTGGGTGTGGATGAACAAGCAGGGCCAGCCATGAGCTGATCACCTTTACAATCGGCAGCGGGGACCATGGTGTGCAGGAGTGTGACTCGCCAAGATGGCCCGCGACAGGCAATGACAGCAGGCTGTGAGGGCCGCGGCCAAGGGGCACCTTAGAGGAAAGCAGGTAGGAGTCCACCATGGACCCCACACATGCTCTGGGCCAGGGATGGGGCGCAGCTGTGATGTGGCAATCCCCCTCCTGCCCTCCAGCCATGGGAATTAATTATTGTCCCCATTCTACTGATAAGGAAACTGAGGCATAACTTAGTGGTTAAATGTATGGGTGTTGGTCTCCCATAGACCCGTGTTCAAATCATGACTCTGCCACTCAACTAGTGTGGGTGACAATTTTAACCTCTCTGTACCTCAGTTTCTTCATCTGTAGAGTGGGGGCCTCTTTGGGCTGTTTGAGGTTTAAATGAATGAATATCTGCAACCTGCTTTGCATGGTCCAGTGTCTGGCATTTAATAAATGCTCAAAAAATAGCAGTTATAATTTCCATTATTATTATTATTATCATGACTATTATTATTGGAGAGGTTAAGAAACTAGCTGGTAAGGGGCAGGGACAGGATTTGACCTCTCATCCCTCTGACTCCCCTAGGCTCTTCTTGTTTGCACCTCCAGGCAGGGCCTAAGCCTGACAGCTGTCCTGATTCAGGGGGACTGAGTGCCAGTCTGCAGGTTCTGGGGCCCCGTGGATCAATGCTATATTCAGGCTTGTGTTCTCTTATTGACTTGACCCAACCTGGGCTTATGAATCTGACAAATGCAGAGGAAAGTGCAGCTGTAGCCACCTGTGGAGACTTCCTCAGCCATCACCTCTGACCTCAGGGAGGGGAAAGCTTTCAGCCCCTGAGAGGTGGGGTCCCTCATGCCTAATCACCGAGCTAAAGGCTTACCAAGCAGCCACCATGTGCGAGGCCCATGCTAAGCACCGTGAAGAAAACACAAAGCACACCTGGGTCTGGAAGCAGGAGAGCCTGGCTTCTAATCCTGCCTACCTCTTCCAGTTGTGTGGCCCTTTCCTGGGCCTCAGTTTCCCTTGAGTATAAAATGGGCAGCCCCCAGACCTCACGGGGTGGCTGGGAGAAGGTGGAATAGGAGATGCCGGTTGATGGTTGAGTCTGAAACCTACGATACAGATCAGGTCCCTGAACCCCTGCTGTCATGAGCCTTGCGCTTCTTACAGACACTCACTTGTCCAGGGTCCGGGAGTCGTTGGTGTACTCAGGGAGGTCATTTAAGTCTCTGGGGGAGGCAGAGATCTGGTGCAGGTTGATGGGCAGTGCCTGGCCGTCCTTGCCCACCACTTCCAGACCTGTGAGCCCCAGGTAATGTAGGTCTCCCCAGGAGGCGGTGAAATTCAGCTGGAGGCCTGCAGCAGGAAGAAAAGTGTCCCGTGAACATCAGAGGTTCCAGAGGAGGTACCCAAGATGGAGAGAGGAAGAGGAGTGATCTTCAGCCTCTGCATTCTACCAACTGGAAAGCTCAGACTTCAATGAAAGGGCCTTCAGAGTGGGCTCTGCACCTTTCCTCTCAGTGGCCCTTGGGCCTGGGTCACTGTTGATGCATAGGAAATGTCTGCAGGATGAGTGCGCCTGTGTGGTTTAAACTTGCACACAGCCCTGGGTCTTTTCTCCACTTATCAATCACGTTGCCCACCCCGTGCTTAACACCTTAGCGTGGCTTCCCATGCTGCTTGGCCAGCAGGCTTCGTCATCTGGCTTCTGCCTACTTCTCTAACCTCACCTTGCACCCAAAATCCCTTGCTCCACTCAGACTATCTTTCAGTCCCTCATATTTACATTCCCCTCTCCCATCACAGGGCCTTTGCACATGCTGTTCTCTCCCTCCTGAACTCACATGGCCTAGGTTAACTTGTGCTCATCCTTTAGATCCCAGCTACTTCCTCAGGGAAGCCCTCTCAACTTCTTTGACCACATCAAGCCTCCACTCACAGCCTGCCATGTCACTGTGAACTTCCCCTTACATGCTCTGGTCACCAGTGTGATCTTGTGATCGTTTGGTAAATACCCATCTGCCCTGAGGGCAGAAATCTCATCTGTTTTGCTAGCTCATTGTGCCCGCAGAGCTTGGCACAGTACCTACCACACAGTAGGAGCTCAGTACCGATGGAATGATTAAACAAGTAACTAAATAGAGGAGGCTACAGCAGTGAGCCACAGCGTCAGAAATGGACATTTTATGCAAATTGGTCACAATCATAAGGATTCAAGGTAAAGGAAGTGACCCATGGTGACACTCCCATGTTTTTGCCCTTGTTCCACCCCTTCTCCATCAGGGAGCATTTAGGAGTGAACTTCTGGGCAAAACTGCCCAGGTGAGTCATTCATTTGCCCAGAAAGTGCAAAGCAGATGAATCTCTATCCAATATCTGGCTGGAGTTTCTCTTTCCTTAATGGTCTCCCATTACAGCAGGACCAGGATCAAGCCCCATGAACTCTTCTACCCTTGGAGAACTGGGGGCCTACTTTAGCACTCTTTTGGGTGGCTGTGTTCCAAAGAGTCACATTTGTTGCAACTTTCACAGAATGCCAGCACCATAGCACTGGAAGAAGGAAGCCTGGATTCATGTAGCTCAACCCATTTCAGCTCAGGGAGGTTGCAGATGTCCTTGTAGCTGGAAGGGAGGCCAAGCCACGTGACCTCCCTGGAGCGTGGCTTCCTCTCCTACGCCCCTGTCGTTTCCAACATACATTTTGTAACTTGGTCTCAGATCCCTCTGCCCTCCATGGTGCCAAGGTAACTCTGAGCATCTTGGGGGCACATGAAACAGATGTGTGACCAGCGTGGTCCTGGGCACATCATAGCTTCTCACAGCACCAGAAGCCTGCAAAATGGCCACAAATTCCTCCCACCGAGTCCTTGCCTCTTTGCAATGTGGTTTGCTGCTTCTCCCATCCAGAAGTGGAGTCTATTTCTTCACTTCCTGAATCTGGGCCATGTGATTTGCTTTGGCCAATGGGACAGAAGCAAAAGTGAAGCACGCAGAGGCTGTAAAGCGCATGTATACAGGGGTTTGGCCTCTCTTTCCACACCTGGAGTCTTGCCATGTGAAGGAGCCAGGCTAGCCTCCAAATTACAGGCCATGTGGGTGAAGACATCCTAGGTCATTCAGCTGCCAGCCCATCTGCCAGCTAACCAGACACATGAGCAGGGCCAGCAGAGGCCAGCCCGGCTCAGATGCAAAGGAATGCCCAGCCAAGCCACTGAATTATGATAAATCACAATTAATGGTGGTTATATTAAGCTGCTAAATTTGGGGTTGGTTTGTTTCATAGCAGAAGCTAACTGATGCATTCCTTTTCATGATGAGTCTATATTTAATTGTCATCTCCTCAGAGAGGCCCTGCCAGCCACCTGAACTCAAATAGCACTCTCTCCCATCACTCTCAAAACCCTTCTTCTGCTTTATTTTTCGTCACCTGACAAGATGTTCTACATTGATTTGCTTATTTGTTTTCATCAGTCTTTCCCACTAAGACGGAAGCTCCCTGAGGGCAGGGGCTCTGTTAGCTGTGTTCACTGTTGTTATCTCCAGAGCCTAGAATAGTGCCTGAAAACAGATGCTCAATTAAGGCTTTTTTAAAAAAAAAAAGATTGATTGAAGAGTATGTGTTTAGTAGATACGTGTAGGTAAATGAATCAAAATACAATCATTTGAGTTTCACCAACACAGTCAATGGTAAACATATTGCTACTATGGTACCAAGTCCTGTTCTTGGCACTGGAGATTTAGGGGTAAATACATAGCAAAATCTTTCTAGGAGCTTCCACTGCAGTGAAGACAGACAATGAACACACATCAAAAAAATAATCGGATAGTTCCATAGAGTGATGAATACCATGAAAAAAATGAAAGAGATAAGACAGGGACTAACTAAGCAGGAATAGGGCTGGTCACGGAGGGCCTTTCTGAGGAGGTGACATTTGAGCTGAGACCTGGGCGATAAGACGGAGGCCGCCATTCTGTAGCATTTCTGGAAGAACATTCTAGGCTGAGAGGGCAGGAAGGGCAAAGGCCCTGGGATGGGAACATATTTGATCTGTGGTTGGAACCAAGTGACTGAGGTAG
The DNA here is from genome assembly GCF_025265405.1 of Mesoplodon densirostris. Lineage (NCBI taxonomy): Eukaryota > Metazoa > Chordata > Mammalia > Artiodactyla > Ziphiidae > Mesoplodon > Mesoplodon densirostris. The sequence goes on from NC_082676.1 coordinate 46,016,614, forward strand.
AAGGTGGAGGAAAATGAGATCAGAAGGTTAGGTGGAGGCTAGATCATGTCATGAAGTCTGGATTTTCTTCTCTGCAGCAGGCAGCTAGGGAGGCTTAGATGTGGAAGCCGAGAAGTGACATGATCGGACCCGTGTCTTGGAAAGCACACTGGGGTTGGACTCCATAGGGAGGTCAGGGAGGAGGCTGTTGTGATACCTGTAGCCGGGACAAAGGCGGCAGTGGTGAAAACGGGGGCAAAGTGGACAGATTCAGGATCTGTTTTGGAGACAGCATTGACAGGGCTCTCAATGGCCTGATTGATGAACAGAGAAAATGCTTCTGACCCAAGGGACAGAGTAGCTGTGGGTACCATTCCTGAGATGGAGAAGGCCTGGAGGTGGAGGAGGGAGTGGACTTAGATCAGGGGGATCCCTGTGAGGGAGAAATGCCACCTCCCCCTCGAAACAAGGGGCAGCACCCCGGACTCTCCCAAGCCTGCCACCCCTTTGTTTGCCTGGTAAGATGCACTGGGACGCCATCTAATCTAGGGCTGCTCTGAAAGTGATTACTCTCCTTTTTGAGCTATTATCCGTGTTCCATATTCATTTTCCTCTGGTGTATCAATTAGTATTTATATAAATGGAAATTAATTTTGTTATTTCTCTCCCATGTTTCAACTCTCTCAGCTCCTTTCCTATTCATCACCGCTGATATTTGCAAAACTTCCAAAATTAGTGTCATCTGCAAATTAGCAAGTCATATATCCCCGTTCAAAACGTTAATAGGATTGGCCGTATTTACCAACCCCAACGCATCCCCCCTGGGTCACTTTATCAAAGCTCTCTTCATTTGCACAGGCTGGGAAAGTAGGGTTAGGATTTGGGATACAATGAGGAAAAAGCCAAAGGTTCAGAGAAGAGAGATTCGGAAATCACAGGCCTCAAAACGGGCAGAGGGGGTCCTTGATCAGGAGGTTCTTCTGCCTTCCTGCTGAGTAGATTACACTTTCCTTGCAGCAAAAAGGTCTGGGAGCGCTACTCCAGGGCAAGACTCCCAAAGGCACTGAAATAACATTTCCTAGAAAGGTCAGAAGCCGGTTCAGTGGGACAGACATTTACAGACAGCATCTTTGGGGAAATCATCAGAGGAAGAGGACAGTAGCTGCTTCTGGCCTTCCTCCCTCCCTCCCTTCCTTCCTTCATTCCTTCCTCCCTTCCCTCTTTTTCTTTCTTTCTTTCTTTCTTCCTTCCTTCCTTCCCTCCTTCCTCCTTCCCTCCCTCCGTCCCTCCCTTCCTTCCTCTGGTTATGGCACTCTAACCTCCTCTGAAGCACTGTATGGGAGGCTGACTCCTCATCCTTGGCTCCAAAGATGGGCTTCTGACCCAGGCCGGGCCAATCCGTGTTTTCCATCACACGCTCCTCCCTCCCCGCCAAGGTGAGCCACGGTGATTATTAGTTAAGGATGGGCACGTGACCTGAGCCAGGTGAGGAGACAATTCTGGGACAACTGTTGGACTTATTGGGAAACAGAAGTTCTTTTACCTGGGATTACCAGGTACAGCTTCTAGGAGCTCCCATGTGGATAGAGTCTGAATGGGAGACGGACAAGAGAGTGAGAAATAGGGCAGAGAGATGCAGGGAGATGCCAAGGCTTGACGACGTCATTTGCACACCTGGATCCAGCAGTACGGGGAAACTAGCAACGCCTGATCTTTTTAGTTGCATAAGCTAAGAAATGCTCTTTTTTGCTTAACTCAACTGGAATTCAAGTTCCATTGTTCCCCCCTGCCCCTGCCCCTCAGGATCCTGACCAACCTAGGGGAGTCCAGACTAAACAAGAAATGATTGCTGTCTTCTAGGACCTTACAGCTCTGTGGGGATGCTGACTCTTCCCAAAGACCTCTGAGGTGAAGCAGCCTCTCAGGGAGTGTGTTGAGTGGTGAGGACCTGCGCTTTGAATTCAGATATGCTTGGTCCCGTTCTTGGCCTTGTACTAGCTGTGTGACTTTGGGTGGCTTTCTCAATTTCTCAGAGCCTCAGTTTCCTAATCTAATCTGAAAAATGGGGAGAATAAGGGCTGTGAGTGAGATAAGGGAGGGAAAGCCCCAGCACACTGCCTGAATGGGATACGCAACCAAGCCTCAAACCAGGCTCTTGACTACATTAGGTTGGCTTTTAAATTACTCGGTTGTCCCAAAGTCCAAAGTAATTGAGAGAGAGTTCTGGAAAGTAAGGGGCTGTGAGGATTCAAAGGAAGACTTGGTCTTTTCTAAGAGGTCATTTGTCCTTGTGGAGTGAGAGAGGGAGAGCTGAATTCTCAGTGGGCACCGTGGGGAAGGCTTCTGGGGATGGGATTACAGCAAGGCCTTAGGAAGGCGGAGTGGAGGACAGGGGCGCCACCCAGACCCCACCTCCCATCCCCAGGGCTGAAGGGCTCGTTCCTCCAGTGGCTGGGAGTGCTGACAGCTGACAGCCCACAGCTGAGTCCCCTCACTTGTGACTAATCCTGGCTTTGCCCCTCGCCAGCCCATATCCAGTGACATGTTAACACAGGCATGTAAAGGCCCAGCCCCCTTACTCAACTCAGGGACAACTTCCAGGGGACTTTGCAGCTCCCTGTGGAGCTGGCAGAGGCCTTGGTGTGACTGCCCCACAGCCCAGTTCTCCCTCTGCCCAGCCCTGCTTCCTGCCCTCCCCCAAATGCATGCACCCAGGAAACTCCATCTCAGAGGCTGCTTCTTGGGAACCCGATCGACAGTCGACATCCTTTCAATGGGCAGGGATGGAGAGCAGGGAACAGAAGCCTGCAGGGGGAGGTGGGGGCGGGGAGGAGGCTAAACTCTGACACATTCTGGCTCCGGCTTCGTTCTGGAGACGATGGTGGGGAGGTGGGGAGGGGGCGTGACAATGGCACGTCTCTTCTTTTCAGAAGATAACTGGAGGCAGATGACAGGCACAAGGGGGCAAGAAAGAGCAGGAGGGGGACTACCCTGGTGGCGCAGTGGTTAAGAATCCGCCTGCCAATGCAGGGGACACGGGTTCGCGCCCTGGTCTGGGAATATCCCACATGCCGCGGAGCAGCTAAGCCCGTCATGCGCCATAACTACTGAGCCTGCGCTCTAGAGCCCCCGAGCCACAACTACTGAGCCTGTGCTCTAGAGCCTGCGAGCCACAAATACTGAGCCCGCGTGCCTAGAGCCCGTGCTCCGCAACAAGAGAAGCCACCGCAGTGAGAAGCCCGCGCACTGCAATGAAGAGTAGCCCTCGCTCGTCACAACTAGAGAAAAGCCCGCGCGCAGCAAAGAAGACCCAACGCAGCCAAAAATAAAAAAATTTTTTAAAAAAAGAAAGAGCAGGAGGGGAGGCCGCAGCGAGCAAGCTCCCAGAGCCTGTGAACAGGGAACCGGTGGGAGAGATCACGGCGCAACGCTGGGCCTGAGGATTCCCTGGGATGCAGGCGGAGGTGCTGGTGGGAAGTACGCGGAGTAAGAGAGGAACTGGCTGGAATGGCACACAGGCAGAGGAGACAGAAGAACAGACACAGCGAAACCCAGGCGGGATCTGCTCAGAGGCCACCACCAGCAGCCGGCTGGCCGGACACACGTGTTTTGTTTGGCTCATAGGGTGTTTTAAAATACTGTAAGATTAGTCACCAACATTGAAAAATCTGGAGATTTCATGTAAAAATCCAGATTTCTTGGCACCTGCGCCAGTACTCCTGCTGCCCCACCCCACCTAGAGCCAGGAGGATGCAGACTTTCTCTGCTCCAGCACCTGCTCTGTGGTCCAGTTTGAAGGGGCAACTCAAACCCCTAACTGACAGATGCCCAAGTCTCCCTGGCTCTTATGTCGTCTTGCTCTATAACTTCTGGGCTCCAACTCCTGCCTCCCGGGTCAGGGCTGCAGCTAACACGTAAGACGTCTGCGTGTGAAATGCAGAAGTGCCCCTCTGGGAGGGCACACTGCCAGGAGGACCCCTCCTCTGAAGGTATGCAGCCCTGCCCGGGCCAGTGTTGCCAATGCAGGCTGGTTTCAGCCCTGACTTACCCCGGGGCCTGGTGTCTCTGTGCCAAGGTACAACCTGCCCAACTGTCCCAGGAAACCCCGTCCCAAGTGGCCATGACTCCCTCCCCACCCCCGACCCGTGAAGGTCCTCCTTCCCCTGACATTGCCCCCAGAGAAGGTACTCACAGATGCCCTGGTAGACGCCCGGCTCTGGCGCGGTGACTTCAGGGACAGGGGGGCTGGCAGGCAGCTCTGGTTCAGGCGTCTGCACACAGGTTGGAGAGAAGCAGAGGGAACGGGGGTGATTTTAGTGATACCCACGCAGCTCACTGGACATCTTCCCAGCTAGATGCCCACTCTGTGCCCCAGGTAAGTCCCAGTGTCTTTTCTTGTGTTTTCTGCCCTGGTGGGAGCTCCATGACTGGTAATACGGGCGGGCCCAGAAACCCTGAGTGCATCTGAGTCCTTGCCGGAAGTTCTTACTGGTAGGGGAGGAGTTTGACACTAACCAGCTCAGGTGATTAGATTTTCTGGTACAGGGAAGGGCCCTATCTAGTTTATCTAGTGAACCAGAGGAAGCGGGGAGGGAGAGAGATCTGGAGGGAGGGATGGAGGGAAGGAGAAGAAAGAATTCAAACGTAGAGAGTGGTTCTCAATCCTGGGGCCTGTGCATCGGCATTTTTAAAACCTCCTCTGTGATTCCCATGGGCAGGCAGATAAAGAACCCTTGGTCTACAGACACAGTGGGCTGCCACATCCTGCTTCTTGGGTCTCTATGTAAACTCTTTTCATTAGATCTCTGCACCATAAGTCAGGGTAGAAGTGCCTGTACTACGTCACAGACAGGAAAGCTGAGATGCAAAAAGAGGTGAAGTCGCTTGTCTGGATCTTAGAGTTTTTAGTGGGGATGGTGTTTCGGTACCAATGACACCCTGATGACCCCTCAGTCCAGTCCCTAGGGACAGCCTCTCCAGGCCCCTGCCCGGCTATGGGGAGGAGGGAGAGGAAGGTTGTCTGCCAGAAGTTAACCCCTGATGCTGAGTGGCCTCCCGGAAAGCTGCTGCCCTGGAACCCACATGCCTTCTCCTGCTTTCCCTGGCACCCTGCCCTCCCTGAGCCTCCTGCCACGCCCCCTGGTGGATGCACCCGACCCGGGACACCTAGGTGGGCGTGGGGCAGCTCCAGCCCAGCCACCTGCTAGGGGTGTGACACTGACATGGCCTCCCTGAGCTCGAGGTCCTATCTTTAAGGCAGAGAGAGTGATCCCTCCCTGCCCCTCCCAGGACTAGATCCTATCAGAGCTCCTGAGCAGGGACTTTGCCATTTGGAAAATGTTGGGGGAATGAAAGGCCTCAAGGCCATCTCCCAGCTGGAGGCCTGCGCAGCAAAGCCAGACCACGGACATGTTTTGTGGCCCGCAGAAGGGTTGAAAACATCATGGATTAGTTGCCAACATTTCTTAATGGGGAGATTTTTACATAACAATCCAGATTTCTGGTTTTCTTTGAAAAAATCAGGACAACCATCAACAATGAGCTAGCTTGTCTGAGTGGGCGGGGCAGGGGCATGTCACTGTACCGCCTTGGTCATGACCTTCTTGTGTCCGAACCTTTTGTCTGTGGTTCCTGGTTCTTTCCACTCTTCCCCCCACCCTCTTTAACCATCTCCTCTTTCTCCTATGGCCTCAAGAACATCCCCGGAGACCCTGGTGTCTCTTCACCTTGAGTACTCGTCTTTGACTTGGGCTGACCCTTGCCCTGAAGGTCATCTTTCATTTTTGATAATTTGTCCATTAAAAGCACAGACTCTGGGGCTTCCCTGGTGGCGCAGTGGTAGAGAGTCCACCTGCCAATGCAGGGGACACGGGTTCGTGCCCCGGTCCGGGAGGATCCCACATGCCGCGGAGCGACTGGGCCCATTAGCCATGGTCGCTGAGCCCGCGCGTCTGGAGCCTGTGCTCCGCAATGGGAGAGGCCGCAAGAGTGAGAGGCCTGCGTACCGCAAAAAATAAATAAAGAAATAAATAAGCACAGACTTTGGAGTCCTGCATTCAAGTTCTAGCCTTGTTATTCTCCCAAGGGTAAGGCCCTTAGCCTGTCTGAGCCTTGGTTTCCTAAACGGGGATATTAATCATCTCTACTCCAAGGGCTGTCAGGAGGGTTAAACACCATAACAAGGTGCTCCACAACTGGATCACGGTATGTGCCCAATAAGTGATTGCCAGGATCATCATTCTTTTAATTCTCAAGTCGCCTATTAAAAGCATTTCTAGCCCTTCCATCAAAAACAACAGTGAGTGATCAAAATGTAACCCAAAGTAAAAATTCCCCTGAGACTGTCAACCTCTAAATTAGAGAAATGACACAGAACTGATTTCCCTTGGCTTTGATTAAAATTTGAATACTTCCTTCACTTTGGTTTAAAAAAAATAAAAAATAATTAGAGAATGAAATATGACCTACAGAACAAAAATGAAGCAGAAAAATGGGAAATGTCAAAACGGGAGCACCAGCAGCTTAAACGAGATCCATCTTCATTCCTCCTGGTATACTCTGAGCCAGGAGAAGAAGTCTCTCTGGGGCGCCCACCCGCCTCCAGTCCTACCTGGTCATCAGCCCAGGAGCCAGCCTGGGTGTAGGGCCTCTCCTCCCCCCGGCCGTCGGCCGTGCTGGGCCTCCTCAGCGCCTCCTCGCACCGCAGGCTGCACAGGCTCTCCACGTCCAAGTCAAACGTCTCATCAGAACAGAAGATGGCCTCAAGAATGTCATCATCGGTTGTGAATAAGATCGTGTCTCCAAAGTGCTCTGGAGCTGGCGGGGTACCAGGAAGACAGAAGAGTCAGCTCACCCCGTGTCCCAGTGATGTGCAGACCAGGAACCTAAACCCACCAACCTTTGGGCTAGAAAGTCCCAAACCACTAACAGGTCTTGATTTGTGTAACTGAGCCTTATTCTTCTTTACGTATTTGCAAATGGAATTCACAGACCATAAGAACCACATAGATTTAATGAAGGCACCTAATCTAATGAGAACCACTGTGGTCTGTCATGAAATAAGGGATGTTTCTTAGGCGCGGGTGAGGCACGGTAGCTGACGCTGTTGGTGCCCCATCCAGATCCTTTGCCGATCCTTATAGGGGGTCTTCCTGGAGGGGTGTGGGAGTTATGTCCCAACCAGGGGAGTCCGAGGGTTCCAAAGCCCTGCTGCTTTGCCTTAAGGCAGGACAGACCCTGCAATTTACACTCCAGAGCTCCCCTTGGGATCAGGCTGAGGCTGGGCTTCCCCTGAAACGATATCCTTGCCTAGCTTCTTCCCCCCACCCTTCCATATCCTACACCCCTCCCTGCCCTACAGGGTCTCCTGAGAGCACTCCCTCCATAACTCACTTGCACTCATCAGGCTCAGGCCCTAGGAAGCTAAGAAAGGCTGGTACCCAGGGGAGGCGTTTCAATGAGGTCAGCTCTTTCACACCCAGCAGCAAAAGGGGAGGAGCGGGCCAACTCTTGGAAAAGGAGAGAGACCTGTCTGTCACTGGCTAGCCACTAAGGTTAGTTTTTCTTCAGAGCCTCAGCCAGTAGCAGGTAGGGGTTTCGAGAGCATTCTTTCAGACATTCTGTACCTCCCGTCAGGGTTCCCGAGGCTTTGGCGATTTCTCCCTTAAAGATGCACTGCGTATCTAACAGCATCGTGATGTCCTTCACACCCCGGAAGGAATGTATCCGCGATTTATTGTAATTCCAGATCCTGATCAGGGCGACTTGGCAAGGCTGCACGAAGTCGATGGAGATGGAGTGGGACTTGCCCGGCGTGAAGGGGGCCAGCCAGACATGCATGTCGTCCTGGGTCCTATTCACCCCGTCGATAAGGTTGGTGACCACACGGGGGTCTTTCCCATAGGCCGGTAAGATATTGATGTCCGGGGGGTCGGCTTGAATGTTCACAATTTGCACCGGCTCTCCCTTGGAACTGAATATTTCTATCCCGTTAAGGCCAACGTAGTGCCTGTCCCCCCACGTGGACTTGATGTCGACGACCAAGTGCTGTCCGTAAGGCAAGACGGGGATTTTAAAGTCACCCCCGTCATCTATCTCTAGGGAGCCGTGGTCCTGTCCTTTCATGGGCTCCGGCTTCTCCTCCTTCCAGGGGTGCGGCTGGTCGCTGTGCCGGCTGCTCTTCTGCTGCTGCAGGAACTCATCCAGGATGTCGCCTTGGAACTCCACGTTGGAGATGCGTCCCTGGTGGGAGTGGTCAAAGACGGTGAGGGAGTTCCACGATTCACGTAAGGTGTGTTCCTGCTTGCTGTGCCACTGGGGCCGCAGTGGCGTCCGGGTGGACCAGGCATCCTCTGGAAGGAAGGACACAGGAGAGGCGAAGCCCCATTAGTGGCGTGTGTGGAAGTGGGGACCCTTAGAGATCGTTTCACCCAGTGGCTCTCAGCTGGGTGGGGGTCACCCTCGGGGGAAATTCTAGAAACCAGTGGGTGGTTCGATGCTCTTGGCTATCTCAGTGCCTATTGGCCCTGCTGGCGCTTGAAGGGTGGGACCAGGGATGTGACTGTCCCTCACTGCCAGGGATGGTTCCAGGCACAGAGTACACTCTTCTGTCTCAGGCGCCATTCAGGTCGGTAAAAAAATTGTTTATGGTCACCCGAGTCTGGAACCTAGTTGTTTTACAAAGAGCACAGTGTTTCTCGGTGTACTTTGAATTTTCTAAGAATGCGACTACCATGCAAATCAAGGGAACACTCTCTGCTTGTGTGAGAACCTTTTCAGAAACTCACGCGACCCAGGGCGATGCTGCTGCCTGCGGAGTCTGAGTCAGCAACCCCAGGGTCTGCTCTGAAGACTGTCACAGCCACGTGACTCTAACGGGGTGTTTCAAAGACTGCCTAATAGCAGGCGGAAGGCTTGTGAAAGAATGTTACATGGAAAAACAAAGAGCCAGGGGGCTTCCCTGGTGGCGCAGTGGTTGAGGGTACGCCTGCTGATGCAGGGGACACGGGTTCGTGCCCTGGTCCGGGAGGATCCCACATGCCGCAGAGCGGCTGGGCCCGTGAGCCATGGCCGCTGAGCCTGCGCGTCCGGAGCCTGTGCTCTGCAACGGGAGAGGCCACGACAGTGAGAGACCCGCGTACCGCAAAAAAAAAAAAAAAAAAAAAAAAGAGCCAGATGGGCCATTTTATTTTATTTATTTATTTATTTATTTATTTTTTATTTTTTTGCTGTACGCGGGCCTCTCACTGCTGTGGCCTCTCCCGTTGCGGAGCACAGGCTCCGGACACACAGGCTCCGCGGCCATGGCTCGCGGGCCCAGCCGCTCCGCGGCATGTGGGATCCTCCGGGATCGGGGCACGAACCCGCGTCCCCTGCATCGGCAGGCGGACTCTCAACCACTGTGCCACCAGGGAAGCCCCAGATGGGCCATTTTAGATGAGGCCTCTCCTAGTGTGGGCAGCATGTCCCGACGTGTTAATATCAGCGTTTCTGCGTGGTGAGTAGGAAAGACTTGTACTTTCTTCTTTGACACCGTATCTTCTAAGTTCCCTACGTGTAATTTTTATAATCAGGGACAAATTCTATTAAAAAACCAAACAACCCAGGTATATTACAAGGTAAGGAATTTACTTCTACTCGTGCTTAAACTGGCTCCAAGAGCCGAAGCTGCGTCTGGGGCATGCGGAGAACACGGGCCTGGCCCTCAGAGGCATGGCTCTGAGGGCCCTGCTCTCCTGCTTGTAGAATATTAAAGCCCTGGTGTGTGCATCTAAGCAGCAGCCGGTCCTCACGGCCACGCCATGGCTAACTGCCATCTAAGGGTGTCATTCTGGAAAAACAGCAGCTGATGACACTGACATTCTGTTTTTCCTTCTTTCATATCATGCTGCGCCCTGCACTCCATTTTCTGCCTGTCTCCTCGGGGGCCTGGCCCCATCAATTATCTCCTCTCTCCAGAATCTTCAATCACTCCTTCCCCACTGGCATCTTCCCCTCTCTCTGTCTGCAGACATGCATAAATCTCTCCTACCTGAAAGAGAAAGGAACCTGACCTGATCTTGGGGCTCCCTCCCACCACCGTCTTATTTTCTCCCTCCTTTCACCGAAGACACTACATCCTCATCACCACTGCCCTCTCTCACCACCATTACCCTCTCTCGACCCCCTGAAGCTTGGTTCCTGTGGGCAGAGTTGTTGTTTTGCCCACCCAGACTCCACTTCTCCTTCTCCTAGGAACAAAATTCTGATTTTCCCCACCTTCAGTCCATGCAGATTAGGCAAAACACGGACAGCATCCTTCCAAGCTGGGCTCGTGAAAGGAAGTACGGGGAGAGAGAGGGGCTCTCTTTAAATTGGCACTGCTGAGCTGGTAGGACGGAGGGGTGGAGTTGTTGGTGGCCATTTGCTACACTCTGTGTGTGGGGAGCCTGGCTGAGAATGAAGCCAACCTGGGGAACGTGAGCTGAGAGATGCAGAGTCCTGATGACAATCATTTGAGCCCCTGGATCCAGCTGCACCTGAAGTCAATCCCTTTGTGGTTTTCTGTTCCTGGCATCCGTAAGAGTCCTATAATTCCCACAACCCTCCACTGAAGTGACTTTCTCCAAGTACACAATGACTCCAAGTACACAACCTTTTCTCAGTTCTCCTTCCCTGCTCGACATCCCAGGCAAAGCTCCTCCATTCAGCAGTGCCCCCCTCCACCAGCTTAGGAGACATCATCCCTTCCTGGTTCTCCACTTCCCCGGCCAACAGCTCCTCTCTTTGTGTCATGGCGCCCTCCACTCCTCCCTGCACGCTAAGTCTGGTTGTGCCCAAAGCCCTCAGCTCCATGCAGTCCTCTCCCAACCCTGCCCTCATCCAGCTCCTGGCTCCCATGCGGGCCCTGCTCACTGACATCAGCCAAGTTCTGGCCTCTCTTCCTGGGGTACCATCTTCCAATTCCAAAGACCCCTTGGACGGTCCAGACATGTCCACTCTGTCACTTCAAACTCCGGGTACCTAAAATGGAGTTTGTCATCAACCCCTCTAACTGGCATTATCTCTACTACATTGAGAATAAAGAAAATCTAACTCCTCACCGTGCCCCTAGGGCCCTGAGTGTGGACCCCCAACTCCCGGCTGACTTCTCCAGCCTAGCCTCACACCCTTCTCTCCACGAGCATCCCACTCCAGCCATGCCAGCCTTTCATTCCATGGACACAAGTCTCTCCTTGCCTCAGAGTCTTTGCCCTTACTGTGCCCTCTGCCAGGAACGCTCTTCCCCCAGAGCCCCACTTTGCTGGCTCTTCTTGACACCCTCCTTCTTGGAGAGGCCTTTTCTGCCCTGTTCCCTGCTGCATCCCAGGGCCTGGCACAGAACCTGGTGCCTGGAAGTGCTCAATAAATGTGTGCCAGTAAAGGGACGGGTGGTTGGCGCCACCATCACGTACCCCCTGTGCTCAGGGCTGGATGCTGAGGGACTCCCCCTCCACCGGTCAGTTCTCCTACACTTCCTGTCCTCTCCCCTCCTTCTCAGCTGTCATTAACAAGACCCCAGGAGTTCCTTCCATCCTTTCTTCCAGGCATGAGGCTTAACATCTGGCAGAAGGAATTTCCCATATGGATCGTCATGACCTCAGTTTACTGTGATTTGATTTCCACTGACTGAAATGAATGGGCTGGGTTGGTCTGCAAGGGCAACCGAGGAGAAAGCGCCAAAAGTCTCGTGTCAGGGGACTCAGCCTGCCTTTTTCTGCCAGGGTGTGCAAGAAAGGCAGGACTTGGCTTTCATCCTGTATCTGCTTTCTGACCTATTCTCCCTGAGATGTACGTACGTCCTGGGTTTTAAAAGCAGAGAGGTATAGACTTTGTCTTGGACCTCTCAGGTGAAACAGCAGGCTGGGGCCCACGTTTCCCTCTGTCACACATGACTCATTAGACTTTGGGAGTTGGGCAACTGCTGGGATTGGTGCTTTGTCCTGTCTGTCAACATTCCTGCCAACAAATCTGAACTGACAACAGAAAGCTACTGCTTTAATCTGTAGTCCACATGGTCTGGGAGGGACCAGTATGAGATGATGGGATTAAAGGTTCAAAACTACTCTTTGGTGGAGATTAATATGAACTGCAAAGTTCTGAACTTCAGTTTATAAAAATCACTGGCACCACTATGAGGTAGGCATTAATTGCTATTAAAATGGGAGTGAAAAAGCATGTAGTGAGATGCAACAAAACCACGTTTATTCGAGGTGAACAGCCAATTAGCCATAGCTGACTGGACTAGGGGTGGACACCTGACCCATGCCAGCCAATCAGCTTCTGCCCTGAGACTCTGGAATTGTATTCTGGAGCTAGAGCTGGGAAATTGTCACTTTTGGACTGCAAAGCCATTTCCTGCCATGTGCACAGAGGAGGGGTGAGGAAGAGTGGACCTGCAAAGAAGCAGAGGCAGGGCCCAGCAGCCCTGGAGAGTCAGGGAGAAGCTTCCTCAGTGCCTACTGGCTTTCTGGTTCCTCCTTCAAATCCCATGTGATGCTTCCTGTCTTTGGGGGTCCAGGAGCTTCTCAAATAACACCCCATTTTACTGCTCAAACTGGGCCCATGAGATTTCATTCACCTGTAGCTAACTGACCCCTGATAAAGACACTTCCAAAATGCAGATGTCATTACAATGAGATACTTTGTTTAACAAAAGGATTTCCAGGCTCTCTATTATGGTGACAGCACGATTCCAGTCCCAGGGAGGATCGTTGGCAGTCATTCATTCTACAAGCACTGTTGGGGGGCTTGGCCCCCACTTTTCCTGAAGGGCATGGCTATGGGATTTGGCTCTATGTAATGGGTAATTTAAAATTTCTAAGCAACTTTCCTTTTTAGCACGACCAGCTTAACAAGCATGAAATCTCAGGGGCTCAGTTCTTAATGTGTGTTGAGCCAAGCAGTGAAATGCCTGGAAGGAAATTAAAGTGAGACAAAGTCTTCTGAACATGGACAAGTTAGAAAAATGCCCATCACCTCATAACTCCCAGAGGTTCTTTGGGTCTGTTTACCAGGAAGGTTTGGAATTGCCTAGCTCTTCTGGGGCAGGTGGCTGATGACAGCTGGGGAAACAGGGCACTGTAGGGTAGTAGTTCGAAGCATGGATGCTGGAGCAGGACTGCCTGGGTTCAAATCCTGCTCTAACACTTATTGGCTGTGTGACCCGAGGAAAGTTACTTAAACCTCACATTTTCTTTTCTTTTCTCTTTTTTAATCATATAACTTTCAGGTGTACAGCATTGTGGTTCAACATCTGTATACACTACAAAGTGATCACCAACATAAATCTAGCTCCCATCCATCACCATACAATTGACCTCCTTCATCCATTTCACCCACACCCCAACTGCCTTCTCCTCTGGTAGCCACTAATCTGCTCTCCATATCTATAAATTTGTCTTTGTTTTATTTTGTTTGTTTTGTTTATTAGATTCCACATATTAGTGAAGTCATCGGTATTTGTCTTTCTCTGTCTGACTTATTTTACTTAGCATAATACCCTCAAGGTCCACCCATGTTGTTGCAAGTGGCAGGATTTCATTCTTTTTTATGGCTGAGAAGTATTACATTGTACATACATTATTCCATGTACATATATACTATATATATATATATGTATATATATATATATATATATATATATATATATATACCACATCTTCTTTATTCATTCATCAGTGGACACTTAGGTTTTTTCCATATCTTGTCTCTTGTAAATAATGCTGCAATGAACATGGGGGTGCATATATCTTTTCAAATTAGTGTTTTAATGTTCTTCAGATAAATACCCGTAAGTGGTAAAGCTGGGTCATATAGCAGTCCTATTCTTAATATTTTGAGGAATCTCCATACTGTTTTCCATAGTGGCTGCACCAATTTACAATCTTGCCAACAGTGTACAAGAATTCCCTTTTCTCCACATCCTCTCCAACATTTATTATTTCTTGTCTTCTTGATAGTAGCCATTCTAACAGGTGTGATGGGACATTGCCTTGTGGTTTTGATTTGCATCTCCCTGATAATTAGTGATATTGAACACCTTTTCTTGTGCTTGTTGGCCATCTGTATGTCTTCTTTGGAAAAAATGTCTATTCAGACCCTCTTCCCACTTTTAAATCTGTTTGTATTCTTTTGTTGAGTTGTATGAGTTCTTTATATATTTTGGATATTAACCCCTTAAAAGATATATGATTTGCGAATATCTTCTCCCATTCGGTAGGTTGCCTTTTCATTTTGAGGATGGTTTCCTTTACTGTACATAACCTTTTCTGTTTGATGTAGTCCCATTTATTTATTTATGCTTTTGTTTCTCTTGCCTTTGGAGTCAGATCCACAAAAACATTTATAAGGCTGATGTCAATAAGGTTACTGTCTATGTTTTCTTCTAGGAATTTTATGGTTTCAGGTCTTATATTCAAGTCTTTAATCCATTTTGAGTTAATTTTTGTGTATGGTGTAAGATAGTGGTCTAGTTCCATCCTTTGCATTTGGCTGTCCAGTTTTCCCAACACAATTTATTGAAGAGACTGTCCTTTCTCCATTCTATGTCTTTGCTCCTTTGTCACTGAATAATAGTCCATATGTGCATGGGTTTATTTCTGGGCTCTCAATTCTATTCCATTGATCTGTGTGTCTCTTTTTGTGCCAGTATCATACTGTTTTGATCACTATAGCTATGTAGTGTAATTTAAAATCAAGGAGCATGATACCTCCAGCTTTGTTCTTCTTTCTCAAGATGCTTTTGGCTATTTGGGATCTTTTGTGGTTCTATATACATTTTAGAATTATTTGTTCTAGTTCTGTGAAGTACACCACTGGAATTTTGATAAGGATTGCATTATATCTATAGATTGCTTTAGTAGTATGGCATGGACATTTTAACAATATTAATTCTTCCAATCCATAAGCAAAGAATATCTTTCATTTTGTGTGTGTGTGTCTTCTTTAATTTCTTTCATCAGTATCTTATAGCTTTCAGTGTACAAGTCTTTAACCTCCTTGATTAAATTTATTCCTAAGTATTATTTCTTTTTTTTTTTTCTTTAGTAATTGCTTTTCCTTGATAAGGATTTCTCACTCATTACAGGGAAACTGCAAATGTAATAGTTAAGAGACACGATTCCACTGTAGTAACATTTTTCATCCTGACCCTATTCCCAAGGTTAAGAAACTACTCGTCAGTTTAATGTTTTCTATTTGCTTCTTTGCCAGCTGCATGTTTCTTTTTTTTTTTTATTTTACAAATTTAATCAGTTATACATATACATATGTTCCCATATCCCCTCCCTTTTGTGTCTCCCTCCCACCCTCCCTATCCCACCCCTCCAGGCGGTCACAAAGAACCGAGCTGATCTCCCTGTGCTATGCGGCTGCTTCCCACTAGCTATCTACCTTACGTTTGGTAGTGTATATATGTCCATGCCGCTCTTTCACTTTGTCACAGCTTACCCTTCCCCCTCCCCATATCCTCAAGTCCATGCTCTAGTAGGTCTGTGTCTTTATTCCTGTCTTACCCCTATGTTCTTCATGACATTTTTTTTTCTTAAATTCCATATATATGTGTCAGCATACAGTATTTGTCTTTCTCTTTCTGACTTATTTCACTCTGTATGACAGACTCTAGGTCCATCCACCTCATTACAAATAGCTCAATTTCATTTCTTTTTATGGTTGAGTAATATTCCATTGTATATATGTGCCACATCTTCTTTACCCATTCATCCGATGATGGACACTTAGGTTGTTTCCATCTCTGGGCTATTGTAAATAGGGCTGCTATGAACATTTTGGTACATGTCTCTTTTTGAATTATGGTTTTCTCAGGGTATATGCCCAGTAGTGGGATTGCTGGGTCATATGGTAGTTCTATTTGTAGTTTTTTAAGGAACCTCCATACTGTTCTCCATAGTGGCTGTACCAATTCACATTCCCACCAGCAGTGCAAGAGTGTTCCCTTTTTTCCACACCCTCTCCAGCATTTATTGTTTCTAGATTTTTTGATGATGGCCATTCTGACTGGTGTGAGATGATATCTCATTGTAGTTTTGATTTGCATTTCTCTAATGAGTAAAGATGTTGAGCATCCTTTCATGTGTTTGTTGGCAGTCTGTATATCTTCTGTGGAGAAATGTCTATTTAGGTCTTCTGCCCATTTTTGGATTGGGTTGTTTGTTTTTTTGCTATTGAGCTGCATGAGCTGCTTATAAATTTTGGAGATTAATCCTTTGTCAGTTGCTTCATTTGCAAATATTTTCTCCCATTCTGAGGGTTGTCTTTTCGTCTTGTTTATGGTTTAAGGATTGCATTATATCTATAGATTGCTTTAGTAGTATGGCATGGACATTTTAACAATATTAATTCTTCCAATCCATAAGCAAAGAATATCTTTCATTTTGTGTGTGTGTGTCTTCTTTAATTTCTTTCATCAGTATCTTATAGCTTTCAGTGTACAAGTCTTTAACCTCCTTGATTAAATTTATTCCTAAGTATTATTTCTTTTTGATGCAATTGTAAATGGAATTGTTTTCTTTACTTCTCTTTCTGACAGTTCATTATTAGTGTATAGAAATGCCACATATTTCTGTATATTGGTTTTGTATGCTGCAGTTTTACTGAATTCATTTATTAGTTATAACAGTTTTTTGATGGAGTCTTTACGGTTTTCTATATATAGTATCATGTCATCTGCAAATAGCGAGTTTTATTTCTTCCGTTCTGATTTGGATGATTTTTATTTCTTTTTCTTGCCTAATTGCTGTGGCTAGGACTTCCAATGTTGAATGAAAGTGGTGAGACTGTGCATCCTTGTCTTGTTCCTGATCTCTTAAAGGAAACACTTTCAGCTTTTCACCATTGAGTATGATGTTAGCTGTGAGTTTGTCACATATGCTCTTTATTATGTTGAGGTATGTTCCCTCTATACCAACGATGTTGAGAATTTTTATCATAAGTAAATGTCGAATGTTGTCAAAACCATTTTTTAAATCTATTGAGATAATCATATGATTTGTATTCTTCATTTTGTTGTATCATGTTGATTGATTTGTGGATATTGAACCACCTTTGCATCCCTGGAATAAATCCCACTTATTCATGGTGTATGAGACTTTTTTTTTTTTTTGCGGTATGCGGGCCTCTCACTGTTGTGGCCTCCCCCGTTGCGGAGCACAGGCTCCGGACGCGCAGGCTCTGGACGCGCAGGCTCAGCGGCCATGGCTCACGGGCCCAGCCGCTCCGCGGCATATGGGATCCCCCCAGACCGGGGCACGAACCCGTATCCCCTGCATCGGCAGGCGGACACTCAACCACTTGCGCCACCAGGGAGGCCCGGTGTATGAGACTTTTAATGTATTGTTGGATTAGGTTCACTCATATTTTGTTGAGAATTTCTGCATGTATGTTCATCAGTGATATTGGTCTGTAATTTTTTTTTTTTTTTTTTTGGTGATGTCCTTGTCCAGTTTTGGTATCAGGGTAATGCTGGCTTCATAAAATGTGTTTGGAAGATTTCCCTCCTCTTCAATTTTTTGGAAGCGTTTGAAAAGACTAGGTATTAAATCTTCTTTGAGTGTTTTGTAGAATTCACCAGTGAAGCCGTCTGGTCCTGGGCTTTTGTTTGTTGGAAGATTTTTGATTACTGTTTCAATCTCCTTACTAGTAATTGGTCTATTTAAATTTTCTATTTCTTCATGATTCAATCTTAGAAGATTGTTTGTTTCTAGGAATTTATCCATTTCTTCTAGGTTGCCCAATTTACTGGCATATAATTGTTCATAGTAGTCTCTTATGATCCTTTGTATTTGTGTGGTATTAGTTGTAACTTCTCTTTCATTTCTGATTTTATTTATTTGAGCCCTCTCTCTTTTCCTCTTGGTTAGTCTAGCTAAAGGTTTGTCAACTACATTTATCTTTTCAAAGAATCAGCTCCTAGTTTCACTGATTTTTTTCTATTTTATTTTAGTCTCTACTTCATTTATTTCTGCTCTGATCTTTATTATTTCCTTCATCTACTAATTCTGGGCTTTATTTGTTCTTTTTTTCTAGTTCCTTTAGGTGTTAAGTTAGATTGTTTATTGGGAATTTTTCTTATTTCTTGAGGAGGGTCTGTATTGCTATGAACTTCCCTCCCAGAACCACTTTTGCTGTATCCCACAGATTTTGGTATGTTGTATTTCTGTTTTCATTTGTCTCCAGGTATTTTTTGTTTCTCCTTGATTTCTTCAATGCTGCCCCACCCCCAGTTGTTTTGTAGCATGTTGTTTAATCTTCTTGTTTTTGTGGTTTTCCCCATTTTTTTCTTTTTTTTTTTTTCTTTTTGCGGTATGCGGGCCTCTCACTGTTGTGGCCTCTCCCGTTGCGGAGCACAGGCTCCGGATGCGCAGGCCCAGCGGCCATGGCTCACGGGCCCAGCCGCTCCGCGGCATATGGGATCCTCCCAGACCGGGGCACGAACCCGTATCCCCTGCATCGGCAGGCGGACTCTCAACCACTGCGCCACCAGGGAGGCCCTTCCCCATTTTTTTCTTGTGATTGATTTCTAGTTTCATACCACTGTAGTTGGAGAAGATTCTTGATATGATTTAAATCTTCTTGAATTTATTGAGACTTGTTTTGTGACCTAACATGTGATTTATCCTGGAGAATGTTCCATGTGCACTTGAGAAGAATGTATGTTCTGCTGCTTTTGGATGGAATATTTGGTATATATCTGTTCATCCGATCTGCTATAATGTGTTGCTTAAGTCTGATGTTTCCTTATCAATTTTCTCTCTGGATGATTTATCCATTGAGGTAAGCAGGGTGTTAAAGTCCCCTACTATTACTGTATTGCTTTCAATTTCTCTAAGTCCATCAATATTTGCTTTATATACTTCGGTGCTCCTATGTTGGGTGCATATACATTTATAAATGTTATAACTTCTTGTTGCATCGACTCCTTTATCATTATGTAATGTCCTTCTTTGTCTTTTATTATAGTCTTGTTTTAAAGTCTATTTTGTCTGATATAAGAATAGCTACTCCAGCTTTCTTTTCATTTCACTTGCATGGAATATCTTTTTCTATCCCTTCACTTTCAGTCAGCATGTGTCCTTACTTCTGAAATGAGCTTCTTGTAGGCAGCATATAGATGAGTGTTTTTTTCTTTTAATCCATTAAGCCACTTTCTGTCTTTTGATTAGTGAATTTAGCCCATTTAAAGTAATTATTGGTAAGTAGGTAATTACTGCCATTTTGTGAATTGTTTTCTGGCTGTTTTTGTAGTTCTTCTCTGTTCCTTTCTTTTTCTTTTCTCATTTTCCTTATGTTTTGGTGGCTTTCTTTAGTGCTATATTTAGATTCCTTTCTCATTTTCTTTTGTGTATTTACTGTGAGTTTTTTCCTTGTGGTTACCATGAGGATCACACATGCCATCCCAGGTAAGCTGCAGTCTGTTTTAAGTTGGTAGCAACTTAAATTTGAACACATTCCAAAGCTTTGTCTTTCTACTCCCCCTCCACACATTTTATACTTTGATGACAAGTACTCCATCTTTTTATTTTATGTATCCCTTAACAAACTATTGTAATTTTAGTTAATTTTTAACATTTTTGCCTTTTAACCTTCAAGCTTGCTTTATAATTGATTTTTTAAATAGATAAATAAACACATTTATCTATCTATCTATTTATCTATCTATCTATCTATTTATTTATTTTTGGCTGTGTTGGGTCTCTGTTGCTGCGTGCAGGCTTTCTGTAGTTGTGGCAAGCGGGGGCTACTCTTTGTTGTGGTGCATGGGCTTCCCATTGTGGTGGCTTCTCTTTGTTGCAGAGTACAGACCCTAGAGCATGTGGGCTTCAGTAGTTGTGGCATGTGGGCTCAGCAGTTGTGGCTCATGGGCTCTAGAGCACAGGCTCAGTAGTTGTGGCATGCGGGCTCTAGAGCGCAGGCTCAGTATTTGTGGTGCACAGACTTAGTTGCTCCACGGCATGTGGAATCTTCCCAGATCAGGGCTTGAACCCGTGTCCCCTGCATTGGCAGGCAGATTCTTAACCACTGCACCACCAGGGAAGTTGTGCTTTATGACTGATTGATCCACTACTTTTATTATATATTTACCTTTGCCACTAAGATTTTTACATTTGTATGTTTTCATATTATTAATTAGTGTCATTTAGTTTAAAGGAGTCACTTTAACATTTCTTGTACAGCCAGTTTAGTGGTGATAAACTCCTTCAGCTTTTGCTTACCTGGGAAACTCTTAATCTCTCCTTCAATTCTGAATGATAAACTCGCTGGGCAGAGAATTCTCACTGGAAGTTTTTTTCTTTCAGCATTTGGAATATGTCATGCCATTCCCTTCTGGCCTGTAAAGTTTATGCTGAAAAAAAATCTGCTGACAGCCTTAAAGGGATTTCCTTGCATGTCACAAGTTGCTTTTCTCTTGCTGCTTTTAGGATTCTCTTTTTATCCTTAACTTTTACCATTTTAATTATAATGTGTCTTGGTGGGTGTCTCTTTGGGTTCATCTTATTCAGAACTCTCTGGGCTTCCTGGATGTCTGTTTCCTTCCCCAGGGAAATTTTCAGCCACTATTCCTTCAAATGATTTTTCTCGCCCTTTCTCTCTTCTCCTTCTGGGAGCCTATAATATGAATGTTATTCTGCTTGATGTCCCAAAGATCCCTTAAAATATCTTTATTTTTTTAAAATTCTTTTTTCATTATGCTGCTCTGTCTGGGTGAGTTCCATTGCTTTGTCTTCCAGCTTGCTGATTTGTTTTTCTACCTCATCCAATCTGCTGTTGAACCCCTCTAGTGTATTTCTCAGTTCAGTTATAATTTGTGTGATACTTTCTATTTCTTTGTTGTTCTCGCCATGTTTGTCCATTCTTCTCCCAAGTTCTATGAGCATAATTTGACCATTATTTTGAGCTTTTTATCAGGTAGATGGATTATCTCTGTTTTGTTTAGTTCTTTTTCTGTGGTTCTGTCTTGTTCTTTTGATAGGAATATATTCCTCTGTTTCCTCATTTTGCCTAATTTTCTGTGTTTGTTTCTATATATTAAGTAAATCAGCTACCTCTCTTGGTCTTGAAGGAGTGGCCTTATGTAGGAGATGTCCTATGGGGCTCAGAAATGCAATCATGCCTGGCCACCAGAGCCAGGTCCTCAAGCAGTGTCCCCTTATGGGTTGCGTGCACCCTCTTATTGTAGCAGGGTCGTGGATGCTGCTGCCATGCATTGGTGGGCAGGGCTGGCCCCTGGAAAGACTGCAGTGCTGGCCACAATGGCTGATGGGTTCTAGTGGGCAGGGTTATCACATAGTCAGCTGTGAGGCCTGGCTGAGGTGCAGGGGTGGGTGGGGCTCTAAATGGGGTGTGTCAACTGGTGCTAACAGACTAGAGGGAGAATTTCAAAATGGCACCCACCAGCATTGGAATCAGCAAGGTAGCCTGAGACTGGAAAAACGGCTCCCTCAAGTTTCTCAGTCCCCAGGGAGCGTCCCAACTCATTCCTGCCTCTTCAGCAGATGCTTCAAGATTAGTAGGTGGATCCCATTCACCTACGGTCCATGCACTTTTCAGTCTGGTGTTTTTTTGCTGGTTTTCAGGTGGAGTGAGTGTGAGTGTGCCCTTTAAAAGCTAGCTTTCCATTCTCTGCAGTTCTATAGTTTTGAGTGTATTCCCCATTGGTTTTCAAAGCCAGATGTTTTGGGGCCTCATCTCTCTTGTGCAGGATCTAAGGACTGGGGTGCCTGACGTGAAGCTCAAATCCCTCAATCCCCAGGGAAAGTAACTGTACCTGTGTAATCCCTCCCATCTGTGGACTGTCACACCTGGGGTGTGGTTTTTTTCCTTGATGAGATCATCTCTCTGCCTCTCTTATCTGCCTTGATGCTGCCCTTTTACCCTTTCTTGTGGAGACTCTGTTCATCCAGTTTTCAGGTCCTTTTCAGCGGGAATTAGTCTACATGTAGCTGTACTTTTGTTGTGTCCATGTGAGGAGCTGAGTTCAGGATCTTCCTATGCCACCATCTTGAACCTCCCATCTCACCCTGCTTTCTTACCTCACATTTTCTTTATCTGTAAAATGGGACTGGTATGAGGATTAAATGAACCCGTTTGAGTAACGTGCCCAAATGACAGCCTGGCTTACTGCAAACATGCCATGCATCTAGCCATTGCAGTTCCTTCTTTCCATCATTTCTCCCACACTGCAGAAGACCCACCATGAGTCAGGCACCTGGGTCCTGGGGACCCCAACACAAATAAGATGCAGTCCCTGCCCCCAAAGAGCTTCTCGGTTCTGTTCTCCTACTCTTCTCTTCTCCCTGATACCTAGTCTCAGGGTTAAGTCTTGGTGGGGGTGGGCAGCAGAATCTGTAAGGCTGGGGAGCCAGAGGGGAAGCTCTGCCTGGGAGAAGGGAGCCAGCTGCTCACCATGGAAAGGCACTCAAGAGTCTGAGGGACTTGCTCTGCCCTAAGTAACATTAAGGGTCTGAAAGAAGCCACAAACTCTTCACATTTCTATGTGTAAACTCTGGCTAAATGCAGGCCTTTGGGGTCTGTCCAGTAGACAGTAATAGTGCAGATACTAATGTAATTCACTAAAAATATATATACATTGGCTTCACATACAGATACACCAAGAGGCAGAGTCACCGAATGGGAATGACGATGACAATGATGATGATAACAATAATAATAATAATAAATAGCAGCAGCTAACATCTGTTGGGTGCTCTATGTCCCAGGCACAGTGCCAAATGCTGCACATGTAGGATCTCATTTGATCCTCCCAGCCCCTCGTGAGTTGGATATTACTGGTGTCCTTATAAACGAGGAAACTGAGGCTCAGGGGGATTTCAGAACTTGCCCACGGTGTGGGTTGGCAGTGGGGAACCAGGATACATGCCCAGTCAGTTTGACTCCAGGGCTTCTGCTCCTGTGTGGTAGGGGGTGGGGATAAACTCAGAGGATCTAGAGGTGAGCCTTGCCTTGGTAGGTCCAGGAGCTCTGTGGGCAAGAAAGGATGTAGAAGCTAGTGTTGAAATCATGGCCACCACTTCTGGAGCACTTTCCACATGCCAGGCTCTGGCTATCAACTCATTTGAAGCTATCAACTCATTCATTTTTCACAACACTGTGGGGCATGGGGGTTCATTCCCATTTCACAGATGAAGATGCTGAGGCTCCGAAAGTGGAAATGCCCAGCTCTGTAGGACCCAGTCTAGAGGTCCCAGACCTATAAGTAGCAGAGCTTGAATTCAAATGGTTTGGCTCCTTGTTGCTATGCTACACTCCATCCCAGTAACCAAATCTGAGGGCAAATACTCAGAAACCCAGCCGTTGGCACCTCCTTTCAGATCTCTTAGAGATAATCTACTGCAAAGTTCAAAAAGCAGGTGAATCCTGCTAGCAGATGTATATATATATTTTTTGACCCACACAGTGATTTAAAAATAATCTCCATCAGTTGCCAATGTTAAAAAACAAGAATATTCTACAATTTTGATTTCTCTTGATAAAAGGAAAAGGGAGATCTGGCATACTGGTCTTGTATTCCTGAATACCATAGTCCTCACCATTCCCTATAGTCCTTCCAACCCCCAGGCAAGAATTGATTGCTATTTTTCATCACACTTGTATTATTTTTCTAATGGTATGGTTAAGAAGAAGTGAAGTTCTTAGAGACCAACGTCTCTATCAGAGGTGGGATAACAGTCTAGATTGGAAAAGCCATGTTTTGCAAGAAAAATGGACAAAGGAACATATCTTGGAGGTAATGACAAATATATCTATGAGTTTAACATGCAAAGTGTGCCTTGCCCTTTTCACTCATTGCTACCACCCCTGTGGCCCCTGAGACAGGGAATTTGTGACCCTTAGTTGAGAAGAACCCACTTGCTTTGCAGATGAGGAAACTGAGGTCCAGGGAGCAAAATGGCTTCATGCCAATCAGTGGCCCTGGGCTCAGGTAAGATGGCCCCGAGTCAGACTGTTTCCCAAGCTTACCTCTGCTGTCTGGCTGGCCATCACCATGACTGTTGTTGAGGGCATCCTTCCTCAGGCCCCTCCTCCCACTAGCAGGGTGCTCCCTGTGGGAGGGTTGGTTAAAGATGTCGAAGTCATCACCGCAGACTCTGGGGGTCGCTCTCTGAGCTCTCTCGCTGGCAATGACATTCCAGCTGCTTGCCCGCCCTTGCTCACGCCTGGGGCCTTTATCTCCAGCCTCCGTCTCTCCAGGCCCCTCACGGATGATATCTGCTGATGGAAGCCTGCCTCTCCAGTCCAGCGGCTTCTCCGGACTCAGCCAGAGGGGTTTTGACTTCGGGCCTCCCTGCTTCCTGCCTTTCCCTGTGGGAGAAGGTTGTAACCAGGATGGGGTTTTCCCTGGAGGCTCAGAGACTTTTCTGCCCATAAGGTTTTCCAGCTGTTGGATCAGCGAGAGCTCCTGGTCAAGAGGAGGAGGGCATTCCTCAGGGGAGGAGTGGGGAGGGACACTGGGCATGCCACCTGGCGAGGATGGTGCGGCTAAAAAGCTGCACTCTTCCTCTAACTTGGACAAATTGTCTTCCATGCAGTCAGGAGGATTCATCCTTCCACCAAATAAATTTCCTTGTGAAGAAACCTTCACATCCTCTGCTGCTCCAGCTGGCTGCGAGTAACTGGCACCGAGCTCCTCGTCCCCATCGGTGCTGTTCCTCTTGCGGGCACCTTTGCTTTCTTCTGAGTGGGCAGCAACGCTGTTTTCCATTCTCTCATTTTGCAGGCCCACCAGGATGCTCTGTGGGGCCTCGTCACCTCCTTTGTCTAAGTTGCCATCAAAGATGAGTTTTTTGTTGACATAAAGCTTCACGTTTTTGGCCCCAATGTCAAGATCCTGAAAACACAAAATTTCACAAAATGAAGATGCGTGGCATAGGACTGATGTATCAGAATTTGAAGGGAGCAGATGAAAAAGACAAATGTGGGACGCTGGACACGGGAGCTTTCTGAGACCACAGCACTGGGGCTGTGAAATCAGACTCCTTTTCATTTTGGCACAAAGGGTTACATATGTTATAAATCAAAGGATTTTCACAAAGCGGCGGCCTCCATGGCCATCTTCATCATCATTACCTCCTGCTGGGACACATGTAATAGCCTGCTAATTGGTCTCCCTGCTTCCTGTCTCTTGCTCCTCCAACCTCAGCTTCACATTGTCACCCGTGTTAGTTTTCTACAAAAGCAGATCTGGCCCAGTCACATCCCTTTGTGAAATTCTTCATGTTTTTTTCACTGCCTATAGCAGGGTTCTTTAAAGTATGGTTCCTGGGCCTCCTGTGTCAGAAAAGCTTGGCAGGCACATAAAATGCAGATGCCCTAGGTTCCATGGGTGCCATATTTTGGGGGCCCTGAGAGCAGAGCCTGAGACAAGGATTTGAGTGCAGGTAGCTTATCAGCAGGTGCTCCTAAGAGGGAGAGTCAGGTAGGGCAGGTGAAAACCCAAAAAGGTTTTGGGGCTGGTCACTGCTGTGGGGAACTGGGGCTCCATCCAGCTGGGACACTGTGAGGGACCGGCAGAATGCATCTCAGAAGTGTCCCTCCAAAGGCGGGAGGCTGGGTGTTTATCCACTGACTCCCTTCCCTGCTGTTGATGGATGCCCCTGGGGACACTGACTCCCCGCCATGACCACAGGCTAAGCCCTCTAGGGGCTTTGGCAAAAGGACCCAAGCAGAAAGGCTTAGAGCCTGGAAGCACTGGAAGTGGTGCCCAGTCAGCACGCCTGGGACTGTCCCAGCGCAGCTGTGGCCACAAGTGGAGGGGAGCCCAGAGGATGCGGTGTGAGCGCTGCACTTGTGTGGAGAACACCAGACCCATGAGATGAATTCCAAACCCCTCAGCATGACATACAGTAACCTTCACAAAAGGGTCCCTGCTAGCCTTCTGTCTCCTCCTTTCCCAGCACATGTGCCCCGTATCAGGCAGGTATTCAAGGCTTCTTGGGTCATACTTAAAATTAGGGGGCTTCCCTGGTGGCGCAGTGGTTAAGAATCCGCCTGCCAATGCAGGGGACACGGGTTCGAGCCCTGGTCTGGGAAGATCCCACATGCCGTGGAGCAACTAAGCCCGTGCACCACAACTACTGAGCCCTCATGCCACAACTACTGAAGCCTGTGCGCCTAGAGCCCATGCTCCGCAGCAAGAGAAGCCACTGCAATGAGAAGCCCTCGCACCACAATGAAGAGAAGCCTCCACTTGCTGCAACTAGAGAAAGCCCACGCACAGCAAAGAAGACCCAACGCAGCCAAAAAAAAAAAAAAAGAAAAGAAAAAAAAAATCAAATAACACCTCCTCCTGCTACTGCCTTATTTGGCCATGCCTCTTTACACAAAAACATTTTTAATAAACAGCTTTCTCGAGGAATATAATACATACCTCATACAGTAAACTGTACATGTTTAAAGCATACAACTTAATGGATAAAGAAGATGTGGTGTGTATATATATATATATATACACAATGGATATTACTCAGCCATAAAAAAAGCATGAAATAATGCCATTTGCAGCAACATGCATGGACCTAGAGATGATCATACTAAGTCAAGTAAGACAGAGAAAGACAAATATCATGTGACATTGCTTATATGTGGAATCTAAAAAAAAGATACAAATGAACTTATTTACAAAACAGAAATAGACCCACATTCATAGAAAATAAATTTATGGTTACCAAAGGGGAAAGGGAGGGATAAATTAGGAGTTTGGGATTAGCAGATACACACTCCTAAGTATAAAATAGATAACCAACAAGGATCTACTTATAGCACAGGGAACTATATTCAATATTTTGTGATAACCTTCTCAGTGAAAAGAGTCTGCAAAGGATATACACACACACACACACACACACACACACACACACACACACATATATATAACTATATATAACTGAATCACTGTGCTATACACCTGAAACTAACACAACATTGTAAATCAACTATACTTCAGTAAAAAAAAAAACATACTGCTTGATAAGTTTTAACACATATACACCCATGATCAAGGTAATGAACACACCCATCACACACAAGGTTTCCTCATACCCCTATGTAATCCCTGCCACCCTATCTTCTTCCCCCACCCCAAGCCAACCACCCATCAGCCTTCTGTCACCAAGGATTACTCTGCATTTTCTAGAATTTTTCTATAAAAGGCATCACACACTATGAACTCTTTGGGGCCTGGCTTCTTTCACTCGGCATAATAACTCTGAGATTCATCCATGTTGTGTCAATGAGTAGTTTTATTCCTTCTTATTGCTGGGGTGCCCCACAATCTGTTTGTCCACCTTTACAGCAAACTCTAAGAGTCACAGTCATAGCTGCGCCTCCTGCCCACTGGCCTTTGCCTCCTCCTCTACACGAACCCACCCTGCCAAGGGTGCCAGAAACTGGGTCACAGAACTTCCCTGTTTGCCTGGACGATTCTGACTTATTCCCGTTGCCCTGGTCTATCACTCATAGAGCCTTCTTTTCACTCCAAAGGGTGCCCTGGTTTGGACAATCAGCTTTAGGGTCCAGCAGGGGATCAGACCCACCAGGAAGTTCTCCGTTCTCAGGTAGACTGTCCTCCTGCCCCCTGCTCTCACCGCAGCCCAGGCTCCCCGCTGTTGCTCCTCTTCAGCTGGGCCTTGACCAGTTGGGCTGGTCCCCGGCCTCCCGATTTTCCTGCACCCTCTCACCAGGGGGTCCCACTCAGGCCCAGGGCCCTATCATTCTCTCACTGGTGACTCCTGACTATTTAATTTTACTTTATTATTGAAGTATAGGTGATTTACTATGTTGTTTCAGTTTCAGATGTACAGCAAAGTGATTCCGTTTTATATATGTGTGTGTGTATACATATTCTTTTCCATACTCTTTTCCATTATGGTTTTTT
Organism: Mesoplodon densirostris; assembly: GCF_025265405.1. Taxonomy (NCBI): domain Eukaryota; kingdom Metazoa; phylum Chordata; class Mammalia; order Artiodactyla; family Ziphiidae; genus Mesoplodon; species Mesoplodon densirostris. Next base: position 46,044,521 of record NC_082676.1, read on the forward strand.
TTTAAATAAATTTTATTTATTTATTTATACTTTTGGCTGCATTGGGTCTTTGTTGCTGTGCGTGGGCTTTCTCTAGCTGTGGCGAGCGGGGGTTACTCTTCGTTGTGGTGCGCGGGCCTCTCATTGCGGTGGCTTCTCTTTGTTGCGGAGCACGGGCTCTAGGCGCGCAGGCTTCAGTAGTTGTGGCACGTGGGTTGAGTAGTTGTGGCTCACGGTCTCTAGAGCGCAGGCTCAGTAGTTGTGGCGCACGGGCTTAGCTGCTCCGTGGCATGTGGGATCTTCCTGGACCAGGGATCGAACCCGTGTCCCCTGCATTGGCAGGTGGATTCTTAACCCCTGTGTCACCAGGGAAGTCCCTTCCATTATGTTTTACTGCAAGATATTGAATATAGTTCTTTGTGCTATATAGTAGGTCTTTGTTGTTCATCTATTTTATATATAGTAGTTTGTATCTGCTAATTTCCAACTCCTAATTTATCCTTCCCCACCCCCTTTCCCCTTCGGTAACCATAAGTTTGTTTTCTATGTCTGTGAGTCTGTTTCTATTTTGTGAATAAGTTCATTTGTATCAGTTTTTAGATTCCACATATAAGTGATATATGATATTTGTCTTTGTGTGATTTACTTCACTTAGTATGATAATCTCTAGGTCCATCCATGTTGCTGCAAATGGAATTATTTTTGTCCTTTTTTATGGCTGAGTAGTATTCCATTGTGTATATGTACCACATCTTCTTTATCCATTCATTTGTCAGTGGACATTTAGGTTGCTTCCATGTCTTGGCTATTGTGAATAATGCCAATGAACACTGGATTCCTGACTATTTTAATCTCCAGTCCTGACCTCTCCATCCAGCCCACAGTGACCACGTGACCTCTCTTCTTGGATATCTAACAGGCGTCTCAACCTTAACAGGCCCCAAACAGAATGATCAACCCACTCTTCCCAAACCTTGTCTTCTTTCATCTCAAAAGTGGTTCCGCCGTTCAGCCAGCTGCCCCAAACCTAGGAGTCCTTGAGTCTTCTTGCTGTCTCACTCACACATCCAATCCATCAGAAGCCCTGCAGCTCTACCTCCAAAACCCCTCTGGAATCTGACCTCTTCTCCCTGAATGGCGGCCGCCTCCTAGCCCGGGCCACAGTCATCTCTCCTGGAGACAACAACCGTATCCTCCTAAGTGCTCTCTGCGTTTCCACTCTGCACCGTCACCCACCCACCCCCACCCCACCCCGGCACACACACTTCGTTTCCAGCAGCCAGTCTTTCTTAAAAAACAACTTAAATCAGGGAATTCCGTGGCGATCCAGTGGTTAGGATTCTGCGCTTCCACAGCAGGGGACCCGGGTTCAATCCCTGCTCAGGGAACTGGGATCCCACAAGCCGCACGGTGCTGCCAGAAAAAACCAAACCAAACCAAAACAACTTAAATCAGATCACGGCAGGCCCCTGCTTAAAACCACCCAATGGGGCTTCCCTGGTGGCGCAGTGGTTGAGAGTCCGCCTGCCGATGCAGGGGACACGGGTTCGTGCCCCTGTCCGGGAAGATCCCACGTACCGCAGAGCGGCTGGGCCCGTGAGCCATGGCCACTGAGCCTGCGCGCAACAGGAGAGGCCACAACAGTGAAAGGTCCGCGTACCACAAAAAAAACCCCAAAAAACCAAAAAAACAAAAAACACCCAATGGTTTCCTACTACGCGGAGAATAAATTCCAGCTCCCTTCAGTGGTCAATGTGGCCTGCGTGATCTGGTCCTGTGACGACCTCTCTCTCCCCTCTCCTTCTGCTTCCAACACACCGCTCTGCTTGCTGCTCTGTGACCCCAGGGAGCTCCTGCCCACCTTGGGACCTGGGCACCTGCCTGGAATGTTCTGCTCCGGAAACCTGCAAGGCTGGCACCTCCTTGTCTTCAGAGAGATGTGGCTGCTCTCCCTAGAGCAGCCCCCACCCCATCCAGTCACCTCTCTAGCCCATGGCCCTGTTTTCTTTCCTTCTGGTCTCTGAAATGGTCTTATTTATCAGCTTTCTAACTTATTTATTGTCTCCCCCACTCAAAGTTAAGCTCCAAGACAGCAGAGACCCTACTAATCTCGTCCAAGGGCGCCACAAGTGCCTGGCACATAGCTGCTGCTCAGTAATCCCTTTGGAATTATAAGTGAATAAACACAGGTATTTTTCTCCCCGGGGAACACTGTTCTCTAACAATCTTCAGAGAAGAAACCTGATCAGAAAAATGGTAGCCTGTTGGTTTCAACCCCAGACCATTTTCCATCTTGCTTTGGCTTCTGATCTGCTCTTGGGATACAAGATCTGAGATCCCAGAGGTGTCCATCTATACTTATTTCCCCCTGCCTTAGCCCTCCTGAAAGCCAGGCAATGAAGCTCCAACTAACTTCCTAGTTCACTAAGTTATTGCTACGAAGGTTTCCGTAGCAATTTAGGATGAGAAACGTCAAGCCCGTGTTACACCACAGGAACCCAGCTTCAATCGTCCAATTGCAGGATGGCAGGCTACTATTTGCCGCCTGTCAGTTCTCAAAGCCCTCTTTTACATGTTTATACGGATGTGTTCTCTGTTTAGCGGAAGCGCAGCGCAAGTGTGTGCTGTGAATTAATCAGGAAATAGCTGTTTGAGAAGGACAGCCTGGGCAGCTTTCAATGACTAGTCCTGCAAAATTACCGCCATGGAAACATCTGGTGAGACAGACACGCTCTCACTGAAAGAGGCGGTGGGGTGGGGAGGAGACCTTTCAGTCCGCATAGTCATCACATGGGCATCCTGGCTTCCGTAAGGAGATGCCTGGTTTCCACAATGGGCTCCTTGACCGTCCGTGAACGGTCTAGAGCCCCGTCTGACCTCAGCTCTCTCCAAGAAGCCTGGCTGAGTGGGGACAGAGAGGGGAGCAGGCTGGGGCAGGGGTGTGACCTCTCATGCCCCTAGGATCAGGCAGGTAGGAGAGAGAAGAGGGTTAGGGTGGAAACCACAGGGAGTGGCGGGGGTCATGGGGAGCTGAGAGGTTCATGCCCCCTACCTGATGGTGTTTAAACCTGCCAAGTTTCCAACACCCTGCAGACCAAACAAGCCGTATCTGTGGGTGGATTTGGTCCAAGCATTATCAGGGTGGGATCCCCGGTGGGAAACGGTAGGGAGTCACTTCTCTGGGGATTCTATGTGCTAAAAAAAAAAAAAAATGCTGCATGCATTGGCCCATGCTGTCCTTGGAACAACTCCCCAAGGTCTTGGGCATTAGGGCCCATCTGACAGATGAAGAAACTGAGCCTCAGCATTCTCTGAGGTCACACAGCTGGTGCACAGGGAGCCACTCTGGCTGACACCCTGAAGTCCTATTGCCACCTCCCTTTGGGTCAAGCCAGACCTGGAGTCTTGGCCGTGCTAGCCTGGCCACCTGCTCTGGGTGGAATCCTGAGTCCCCACTTCTATTTCTTAATTAGTCCCCATGGACCAACTATCTCGTACTCCCATCCTAGCTCTCTCCTCACTCCCTAGAGGCAGTCATTGTGGGCACCAGTGGGGAGCATATGTACGTATGCTTGTGTCCTTCCAGACTTTTCCTATGTATTTACGTACATATTGATGCAACTGCCATCACACCTCAAGAGTGTGGTCCAAAGCTATGTGAGACACATGTCTGCTCCGTGGAGAAGACGGGGTCGAGATTTTGCAGGTCTGTACTACTTGGCATCCCTCTGTAAAGCTCTGCATGAGGGGTGCCTTTGGGAATAGATCCAAGGGAAAATCCTTTCACTCCTAAACAACCAACCTGCTTCCTCCTTCCAGCAAGAGGGCTCTAGTCCTGGCTGTTTCCTCCTTTGCCTCAGCTTCCATGAAATCGAGGTGAAACTCCACGCTGCTGACGACCGTACCCTGAGAACCATGTGTGTGTGTGGGGGGGTACTTGCTTCCCTAGTGCTCCTATTTTCTTCCTCGTTTAACGGGAGTTATTGCTATGCCTTTTGCTGATGCCGTCTCAAACCCCTTTTGCAGTGGATTTTCAAAAGGACACTTTGAAACTCTGTGGCTGCCATGTGGTCAATGCGAGCACCTTCTCTAGTCCAAAGAAGGACTTTATCCTTTTTTCCAGTTGACGAGGACCAGTCACGTTGAGACTGTAATGCATTTTAAACACAACAACATTAATATTATTTTGATCTAAGTAATTGAAGTGACTCGATAAGGCCACCTTCCTCCCTGGTCCTGGGGTCAAATGACATGTCTCTTCCAATGAGCACATGAATTGCTCAGCAAAGATTGATGGCGGCCCGGCTCCATCACGACAACAACCCAAGCAGAGGCGAGGGCTCCTGTGCTCACAAAACACTTTCCCTAGAGACCAACAACTGCCCTCAGCACAGGCGAAAAAGCCTGAAGGAAATCATCTGGAGCAAAGCATTGGCCAAGCCTATGTGCCGGATGCCAGGGAGGGTCCATCAAAGCAAACCCTTCCTCGGCGTGGGTGACAATTGGAGTCGAACCAGCTGTGTGTCGCTGGACCTCATTCATGCACAGCCTGAGGGGGCCCACACTCTAGGGGTTCTGTCACCAGCTGGGCACCCATGCTGGCTCCACTACACCTGGAGAACATGGGCTGCCGTCCCTTACTGCTCTCTTTGCCGGGAAGTGCTGGGTCCACAACAGGAGGGGCCGAGGGGCTGTGGGTGATTGGGAGGCTTATCAAGCACGGGCGACTTCGGGGAGTGAGCTGCGGCTGCCCAGAGAGCTGCCATGTAGGCTTCGGGACCTGGCTCAGGAGCTGAAGACCCCTCCGGGAAGCCCCTGGCTCTCCCGATCTGCCCCTCCCGACCTGCCCCTCCCCGCCTCCTCGGGTTGAGTCGAGGGTCCTCCTCTAGGCTCTCACAGCTGGGCTTGCGACTGGACCCTTGCGCCTACTACCTCGTGGCCCCATGTGCTCACCGGTCTTCAGCGGATGGAGACCTTCAAGGATGGGGGACAGGCCTATCCCCATCTATCTTGAGGCCTAGCTCTGGGAACTAAACCTGCTCTTTGCACCTGAACTTGAATGCTTTATTGAGAGGAGATCTCAATGACCTTTCATATGTCCCTCGGGAGGAAGAGCAATGAAAACCCTTCTTTGTGATATAGCCACTTGAAGAAGATGGTGGGGACATGTGGCATTTAACAAGCTACATTTAACCTATTACATGCCAGGCTGGGGGCCAACGACTCTGACCTCCCGGTATCACAGACTCAGAGGACAAAGGACGGGGATGGGACCTGACAGACGGGGCCACTAACCGGAGGACCTACAGCTGGATCTGGGCTGGTTTGGCCCATAGAGCAGTTAAAAATTTCAAAACCAGCTGATAATATCTTAAAACTGAGAGCTTTCACATCACAATGTGCCTTTTTGGCCTCTCTTGAAGATTTAGGCCATCTGGCAGGACGGGGCCAGGGCAGAGTGATGGCTGCCCTAGGCAGGGCCCGGCTTGCCAGGGACCACAGTTACTCTCTATTGAAAGGCGGGACCAGGTGGTGGGCACCAGATTGCCTGGTAGTCATGTGACTACCAGCAAGTTCTTCTGCTTTTCTGGGCCTCAGCTTCCCCATCTGTAGGATGGAGCTGATCACCACAGTATCAATCTCATAGGACTGCTGTACGGAATAAACGAGCTCATACGTGTAAAGTGCTTTCAATGCTGACTGGCACATAATACACACTCAAGAAATGCAAGCCGCCATCATTGTCTTGTACCCAATCTACTGCCTGGATGGAAGTACCTGCTGAGGCTGGCTGCTCAGGGCTAGCGTGGCTGGAGACTCCCTGCTCCCCTAAGTCCTGGTGCAGCAGTTTCCTGTTCCTGGAAGAGGCTGGCAGCAGGCACAGGAGAACCCCATCCACTCCAGAGTGGAGCCTAGCATTACTCTTGCTGACTTAGGTCAAGATTCCCCTCAAGATGGGACTGACATATACACACGACTATATATAAAACAGATAACCAGCAAGGACCTTCTGTATAGCACAGGGAACTCTACTCAGTATTTTGCAATAACCTATAAGGGAAAAGAATCTGAAAAGGAATATATATATATATATATATATATATATATATGTGTGTGTGTGTGTATATATGTATATACATAACATATATATGCATACATATATATAACTGAATCACTGTGCTGTACACCAGAAACTAACATGATATTGTAAATCGACTATATTTCAATAAAAAATAAATTAAAAAAAAAAAAAAGATTCCCCTCGATCTGGGCTCAGGCCCCAGCAGGCAATTCTCGCAATTTTATTCAACCCAACACATACCACATGGGGGCCTTTCAGGATCCTGGCCTGTGTGAGACACAAAAGATGACAGCAAGTCTCCTCTCCTTAAGGAGTTCACAAAAGTATGAATAATTAGGTGTCACAGACTCAAATGCTTGCAGCACCACAGACGTGAGCGGCACGGGGATGCTGGTGAGCTGGGGAACGCACACCTGCAAGTCCAGAGGCTGCAGGGGTCACTGGACTCCAGCCGGTGGACGCCACAGAGGGAATATAGCCAGCTCATCAAAAGCCAACTTTCCAATGTTGTCAAATGTTTCACAAGCTGTACAACATCGTGAGTGCCAAACGGAATATGCCTGCAGGATAGATTTGGCTGGGGGCACCCGTTTGGGATACCAAAGGCTCAGGAAACTGAGGGATACCCTAGGGAAGTACATGACTTGGTGACTGGAAGGGGTGGCTGAGACCACCAGAAGGGGCCTGGGGCAGGCTAAGGGTGTGCAGGAGGCTGGTGGGTGAAGCAGAACCTTGATGTTTCCAAAGGCAGGGTTTGTAATGAGACCGACTAGGTATTCCAGGTGCTGGGAAGGGCAGGAGCAAAGGCACAGAAGAGAGGAATTTCCTAGGGACCAGAGGGGATGAAAGTTGCGTAAGGATGGAAGAGCCAGAGAGCCAGTTTTGGGGTCTGAGAATGGAGAAGGTCACCAGTGCATATGCACACAGGGCCTGGGCAAGCATGGCAAATGGGAGAGGTGGTGTGGTGTCAGGACAGCTGTGCCAGTGTGTCGGGGACACAAGTAGGAGTGGTGGGGACTGTGGTGCCATGACTCAGCTCCGCCAAAGCTTCCAGGAGTGGATGTGACCTCGTGTCACCAGATCGTCTAGTTTCTCAATAAAAGTCAAAAATCCCTATTTTGCATGGAATCCCTTCCAATTTTTAAATGTTGGCAATTAATTAAAGAACTTTGAAAACACGCTGTGAGCCAGCTGCAATCTGTGAGCTGCCTTTGGTCAGTTGGGGCATAGCCTCTTCCCAGGATGCCCCGGCAGCACGAGCTGGCCGGGGACTGTGGCCTCTCCCCTGAGGCATTCTGCAGTGGCGAGGCCCTTGGCTCATCTCCCGCCACTGTCCCAGCCCCACTGAACTGTGGTTTGCCGTTATCCCCCTGGGCCCTCCTGCCTGGGTGAGAGCTCGCAGAGGCAGACAGCGTGTCTGATTCCTGGCCCCAGCAAAACGCCTGAGTGTGGGGCGATCGATAACGGCTCTGCTGATGAGACGCAGGGACTGAGCAGATGAGTGAGCGGAGCGGGGAGGTGGTGGGGGCAGCGGGCAGCAGGGGAAGGGGGAGCTGGACTTGGAAGGAGACAGGTTTGGGCAGTGGAAATGGTAGGACTTAGGGATGACTGGCAGTGAGGGGCAAAGCGGGGAGCGGAGGATTCATAGGTGGGAGTCGGGCGCTGCTGCAGACAGTAAGAGGAAGCGGAGCCGGGACTGGGGCCGAGGGGCCTGGGGGTGGGGATACCAAGTTGGGGTGTCGGTGCAAGGCCGGGCGGATATGCCGAAGAAAAGTATGTCATGGCTAGGAGCGAAGCTTGGTTCAGAAATTAAGCCTTGGGGAAGGTTTAGTGAATAAATTCAACAGCATGTGATTTCTGCATTCTTAGAGGAAAAGAAAAAGGACCTAGTTTGGCTATCGTTTTCTACTTTCCCTGGTGATGTTCCCTTCTTTTGGAGACAGCACCTCAATTTTTCATCAGGAATCCACCCTTCCCTCGACCTGACTTCATGTGGATAATGTGGGCCTCACCCCAGGTTGCAACCCAGGCCTGGCCAGTGGGGCCTCAGTCGGGGACTTTCTTGAGGAGAGTCTCTTTCTGCAAGGAGTGCTGAAATCAAGAGCGATGTCATCAGGGACCACCACTTGGAACCTGAGGATGATGCCAACACAGAGGAAAGCAGAGATATGTGATGGAGGGAGGCAGCTTCCTGATGGCATCCTGTGAACTCCTGGATCCTGCCATGCCTGAAGCCAGAAAACTCTTACTCTCCTGTAACATGGGCCAAAGAACACTTTTTTGTCCTTAAGCCGGATTTAATTGGGTTTTCTTGTCCTTTGTTACCAAGAGAATCCTGGCTGATACATTAGCGCTGGGAAATTTAATCAAAAGATTCAGCTACTAAATCAGTCCTGGCCAAGGCAGGCAGGAAATGGGGAGCCCTACCGCCTAGGGGGTCTGGGATTTATCTTGCTGTCCTAGGCTGGCCCCTGCACATGGGTGAGCAGTTCTCCCTACTTAGACATCTGTCTGGTCCCAGATGCAGCCTGTCCCCTGGTCTGTACAGAACAGGATATTGGCCTCAGCTTCTACCCTGGTTTTGCATCTGTGTTCTCATCCCTGGTGGGGGTACAGTATGGATCTGAATTCCAACCTTCTGGTTGGAGCCTGAATACCTCGTTGAGTCCCCTCTCTCAAGGCAGAATTCTCTCCTCACCTCTCCTTCCCCTGCTGGCTGGGGGTCTGCTTCAAACCTGAGTCTCCTGGGACTCTCAAGATGATCACACCTGTATCTTCCCCAGCGTGGACTCTGCACATAGATTTCAGATCCTGCAGCCCACCTATAAGAGAGCACCCTCTGGTGACAGGCAATGGCCTAGACCAAGCCTGAGGTCAACACCTAAGGAAGGCTCTTGTGCGCCTGGGTTAGTGCCTTTCCCACCAGCTGCCCTGTTAAGATGCCATCATGATCTCCAGGCCCAAGGGTGCACAGACCCCACCATATGGCAGAGCCATCAGGCTACACTGACTCAGCTGCCCAAATGAAGGTCACATCTTTGACTTCAAAGCCATTGCCATGTTTGGCCTCAGTTTGTATCCTGATCCAAACAAATCAACTATTAAAAAAAATAGGGCTTCCCTGGTGGCGCAGTGGTTGAGAGTCCGCCTGCCGATGCAGGGGACAGGGGTTCGTGCCCCGGTCCGGGAAGATCCCACATGCCGCGGAGCGGCTGGGCCCGTGAGCCATGGCCGCTGAGCCTGCGCGTCCGGAGCCTGTGCTCCGCAACGGGAGAGGCCACAACAGTGAGAGGCCTGCGTACCACAAAAATAAAATAAAATAAAATAAAAATAATTTGGGGGCAATCAAGGATATTTGAATATGGACTGGGTATTACAGCATAATAATTAATTATTGTCAGGTATGATAGTGGCATTGGGATTATATAAAAACAAACTCCTTATCTGTTAGAGATGCATACAAAAAATTTATGAGTGAAATGATATGATAGCTACAATTTATTTTTAAATGTTAGGGGAAGAGATGGAGCAAAAATGGCAGAATGTAGATAATTAATGAAGCTGGTGAAAGGTACGTAGGTCGTTATTGAACTAATCTCTTCACTTGCATTCATTTGAAAGTCCACCCCTGCCCGCCCCCCTGCCAAAAAAAGAGGCCTTTCTGAAAATACAAATATTGCCCTGGGATGAATTGAATCTACCCATGGTGCACTCCAGAGGCACTGTGACCCTCATCCAAGCCACCAAGCTAGACTATGCTAAGAGCCTCCTCTTGGGGCTCCCTCTTCCCTCTGATCCCTTCTCCAAACAGCAGCCTGAGTGATCTTTTAAATTCCTCAATCAGATTGTATCACCCTTTGCCCAAAACCCTTCAATAATGATACTAAGAGCTGACCTTTGTATAGTGCTCACAAAGGCCAGGAATCATTCTGAGCACTTCATACGTATTAACCGAACAATAATCACCCCATTTTCCAGATGAGGAAACCGAGGCATAGAGGCATAGAGTAACATGCCCAAGGTCACATGGCTAGGAAGAGGAGGAGCCAGGGTTTGCCTCAGCTGGGCTGGCTCTGACCATCCCCTTATTCTGCCTGCAAACCAGTAAGGCCCACACGACCTGGTTCCCACCTACCCCTGGGACCTCCCCTTACCCTCTCCTCTGTTCACCAGCTCAGTCTCTGCCTAAACTGGTTGTTCCTGCCTTCCCTCTTGCTGTGCCCCGTGCTGGGAATTCTCTTCCCACTGATGTTAGCATGGCTGCTCCTTCTCCACATCCAGGTCGGGGAAGGCCTTTGATCACCTGTCCAGAGCAGCCCTACCTCTTTCTCCTCCTGCCTCTCTCCCGTTGCCTGATTTTATCGCCTTCAGAACACTTAGCATTACTTGAAATGACACTATTCACTTGTGCCCTTTTTTTTTTTTTTTTTGTCCCTTCCTCATGAGAAGTGACAGGGCTGCATGAACAGGACCTTGTCTATTTGTTCAACGTGGTTCCCTGAGCACCAAGACCCTTATGGTCCGATATGTAGTCACCAGCCACATGTGGACAATTATATTAATAATAAAATGAAATAAATTATAAAATGCGGTCTCTCAGTTACAGGAGCCACAATTCAAGTTCTCAGTGGCCACCTGGGGCTAGTGGCTACTGCCCTAGACAGGGCAGATAGAGCATGTTAATATCATCAGAAGTTCTATTGGGCAGTCCTGGCCTGGATCACCATGACAAGTCACAGAGATATACCACTGGAGTTTGGGATTGACATGTACACACTGCTATTTTAAAAATGGATAACCCACAGGGACCTGCTGTATAGCACAGGGAACTCTGCTCAATATTACATAACAACCTAAATGGGAAAAGAATTTGAAAAAGAATAGTTATATGTAAATGTATAACTGAATCACTTTGCTGTATACCTGAAACTATCACAACGTTGTTAATCAACTATACTCCAATATAAAATAAAAAGTTTAAAAAAAAAAGAAAAGAAATACACCCCTGGGGAAATCTAACATTAATTAATTAATAATTAATTCAAAAACTACTTAGCACCATTTCCATGCATAAAATATATCACTGGATCCTGCCTCACTTGCTGTTGTGACCAGGCTGGAGGTGGCATCTGCATGGTGATGCTGCAGGTGAAAATGGTGATGGAATGGTGCCACGTAGATGATGAATGTGCTTATTATAAATGAAAACAGATGGACCGTGGCGAGCAGCTGTAAGTCCACTTTTTGGATGGGTTATTACATCCTAGAGGAGGGAGACCATTGATTCTTTTCTCCTAGCAGATGTCGCTCTGCAGGGGAAGCAATGTCGAGAAAAACCGCAGGGAAACCCACAGCCCCCATGTTTCCTTCCCACCTCAGGCCCTTACTCCTCATGAGCTGGGCCAGTCATTTAATCTGGGGAAACATCACACAATGTGACAAACATATTATCGCGTCCTCCTCCTGAGCCTAAGACAGGCATCGCTGATCAATCACACACCCTTTCCTGGATGAACCAGAAGGAAAGCTCTAAATCCTTCTCAAGACAGCACTCCAGGCAGCCATTTCCAAGCAGAGTTGGCAAAAGAGACGCAGCTATCTGTCCCATAGGATCTTTTTATCCTAAGCCCCAGCTTCTTTATCTACAACATGGGGCCCGACAACATCCACCTTGTAGGACGGTTGGGAGGTTAATTGAGATGATTCATTTGTTCAGTTATTTGTTCAGGCATCAAATGTTTACGGAGCACTCAGTGGGGGCTTCATGCCTGCCTGATGCATGCAGCATTGGGTAAACAGCAGCTGTGATGAGTACCCACATCTGCGGGCCGCCCTGTGTGCCTGCGTGGACGGATGCTAGCCTCCGTGTCCTTACCCTGCCCGGAAGTCCTCTCCTCCGGGCCGGTTCATGCTTACCGCATCACCTAACGTGGCAGCAGATTTCCCAATAAGAGACTCCTTTTCTTCTAGCACCTTCTTTTCTTATGCTCTAAACAAGCCTTGGTTGGATCAGCGCCTCACATTGAACTTTGCTTCCTTGAATTCCCAGACACAAAACACTGTCTTAACAAGCCGTGTCTACTGGGCTGAGCTATATTTCCAATAAACTCTCATTTTATCTCCTCTAAAACACACAGTAATAGCATTCTCTGGAAGAATATTAAATGAAACCAACCTGCAGCTGCATTTGTTTGTGCTTTCTGTCCCCGGAAAATTCTGTCAACAGATAGATGTGTGTTACATAAGTGGTGGCCCTGTCAGGGACTGCGGTCCTCCACACACTCCTCTGTGTAGAAACACCTCAAGTCTCTAATCCCCGTAGCCGGCTGCTCCCCAAAGCGCCCGCAACAGCAATGACGCCCTCATGTCCTGCTCCTTTTCTATTCTCAGTACACAGGGAAGGCCAAGTGCAGGTTAAAGAAGAAAGGCAGGCCTCAGCCAAAAGGGACGAAGCTTATCTTCTTTGTAATATAGCACATAAAATCTGCCTTTCTTGGCCTGAGCAATATAGTTGATGACAGGGCCGAGCTACAGGGCATGGGCTTGGGCAGCCAGCGCCGTTTCATTAACCATTCCAGAAGATGCTGGTGACCGCCTGCCAGGAAGTGCCGGGCGAACTGGAGAAGGAGAGGACCCAGCCCTAGATGCTGGGAACGCACTGCAGCTACATGGGGCCGGGGCTGCATCCGGGGCCTAGAGGACAGCCCCTGCGCACACCCCGGGCAGGGGAGGCTGACACGCCCACAGGAACTTTCTCATTTGTTCCAATAGTTTGGACTTTTTCTCAAATTTAAACTTTAGGCATTTGTTTGAAAAAAAAAATCAAAACACAGAAATCAGAGAATGCTTTTTGTTACTTCTCTGGGGCAGCATCGTGTGTGAACAGAGCCGGCTGGGACCGCATCTGCCATGTTAGCCTCCAGATCCCCAGAGCCCAGCAGATGGTTATTTGGAAGCTGGAGAGACGGCTGGGTGAGTGGGTGGGCGGAGAACCAGCCAGAAGAGGTACAGGAGGGGAGGACGGCCAGGCGGGAGGAGGCATGGAGTCTCCTGGTTGAGCCCCAGCTGGCCTCTAACCTGCGGTATGACCTTGGGCAAGCATCCTAACCCCTCCTACTCCCAGTCTCTCATCTGGATCTCAAGAAGGATGAGACAATTGCTTATGGGCTCCTGGGGGAATGAACTCATTCATTCATTCGACAACCATGTATTTCTACTTGGAACAGAGCAGTGGTGGAGATGACTCAGGCCCTGCTCCCAAGAGGCCCACAGTGTGATGGGGGGGCAAGTGCCCATCCTGGTACAGGGGCGATAGAACCAGTTCATGAGGTCCAGAAGTGCACAAGGGTCAGGGGGTCAGGCGAGCATCCTGGAGAAAGGGAAGTCTGGGTTTCCCAGGAATTCGAGGCAGAGGCAAACATTTTGAGATGAGCGAGATGGGAGGGGCCAGGGACTAAAGATGCGCCTACCAGGGAGGGCGGTGGAGAGCCACGAGCAGCTGGCACTCTGGAGGGTGGCGTGGTCAAGGGGCGGGTGCCGAGAGAGAAGCAGGCTTGACGCACAGGGATTAGGGGCCCTCTGTCCTGGATTCTCTGGATCAAGGGGAGCCTTTGAGGGCTTGAAACAGTAGAGTCGTGATAAGACCTCCCAGTGGCTACTGGAGACAGACCGGAGGCTTGGGCCTGGGGTCAGGGAGAGCAATTAGGAGGCTGTACTCTTCCACACCTCCACGCCTTTGCCCGCGAAGCTCCCTCCACCTGGAGAGGCTTTCTCTTTTCTGTCCAGCTCAGTGCTTCTCTTTTCACTAGAGCTCAGGTATGTGCTCTTTCAAGTACCTTCCCTGACCTCTCCCAGCCTGAGGCAGGCTCCCTCCTCCAGGCTCCAGCGGCAGCAGACTGGGAAAGGCTAGCTCCAGCCCAAAGATGAGTTTGGTTTGAACTGTATGGTGGCTTCCAAAGAAGTGAAATTAGCTACTGACATCTGCAAACAGAATAGCTCATCTCAAAATCCAGATTCCCAGCTCTCAGGGAACGTTCAGAAGATCTAGCAGCACTGGCTGGCGTTGCTCCGTATCAGTCGTTAGTTAAAGCTGAAAAACGCCCTGCCCTTTACCTGGGCCACGTGCCTGCCAGTCTGCCACGTTCCCCACCAGGCCCTAGCGTCTCTCTAACAACATTGAGGCCGAGGATTGGTTCCCATTTATCATCTCGCTTGTACGATTGCTTCCCTTATAGCAGATTAGAAAGGAAAGTAGAACAAGTTTTGTTCCCTTTTCTGTCATAAGAGGGGAAACCAAGACAGGCTGAGGGAGTCCTGCCCCTCCTTGTTCACTGCGTTCCCTGCTGAGTCCCTGGGGCTTCTGTTTGAAACCCTTGGCTCTCTGGGTTCAGCTTTATCAAGGCCTTCATCACACTGCCTCATACTTCCACATTTACTTGTCTGCCAGCTTTTAGACAAGGAGCACTTCCAAGGCATGGACTGTGTCTTTACATCAGTGTCCTCACAATTGATCATGAAGCCTGACGGTACCTAGGATGTGCTCAATAATCAAGGTTGAATGGAGGAATAAATGCATATGAATATGTGAAAAACAACCCGGAGAAGAAAGCAAGGATGAGGGCCCGGGTAGTGGTATGAGGGTAGGAAGGAGGGGAGGGGTTCTGAAACCAGAGGGGCTGAAGAGCACAGAGGTTAAGAGCCTGGCTGTTTAGAGTGGGGTGCACACACCAGGGGCACTGGTACATGTGGGAGCTGGTTAGACGTGCAGAATCTTGGGCCCCGCCCTAGACCCGCTGGATTAGAACCCGCTTTTTATCAAGATCCCAGGCAAGTTGTTGCGGATACGGTTTGAGAAGCGCTGGCTAAGCCAATGGGCCTGGAGTCTGACTGCAGGGATTCAAATTCTCACTCTGACGCTCACTGGCTGTGTGCCTTGGGCCACGTTACGTAACCTCTCTGTGTGTCTGTTTCCTTATCTGTTAAAACTGCGCCTCGGTTCGTATTTCTCCAGTTCCCCCGAAAGGTGACCTGATTCTACTTCCCAAACCTTCAGCGGAGGCTCTGCTCCTGGAGGCTCTGACGACGCGAAGTGACATCCCCCAGCAGGCGCTTGCTACACGCAGGAGGAAGGGCAACGGGGCCTCCTGGTCCCCATTTTGCAACTTGGGGAATCAGGCTATGGGAAAGCACTAAATGCTTCCATCAGCCAAATGCCCAGCCAGGAACCGGAGCCCGTTACTTACGCCGTCAGCCGTGCAGTAATTCCAAACTTTGATCTTGGTTAGACCAAAGTCACGCAGCTGTCTCGTGTTGCGGATAACAAAAAAGAGCTGGAGCGGCGGGTGGAAGGGGCACGTCCACAAGGAAGGGTCTTTCTTGCCCTGAAACGCCAGCAAGAGAAGGAAGTTGTTACTGTTAGCACAATTCTGCCTTACCCCAAAGTAAGCAGGCAGTGACTATGGAAACCAGGGGAGGATGAGGGTGGGAAGCCACCCACCTTCTCTACTTCATCCTGGGTGGGGTCTTAGATCTCACCCCATCTGGACTGCATTTTGGAGCAGGTTACTGACCCTCGTCCCCGGCACAAAGCTGTCACATGGGGCCCTGCCATCCAGAGCAAATTTAAAATGCAGCGGGCTTTATTTTAATCGACCTAATCGGCTTTGCTGGGGAGAGAGACTGGAGGAGAAGGACGGGAAAAGAGCCATGACTTGAGCTATTTGATTAACCTGGCAAACAGAGCCTTTGATTTTCTTTTGTAAAACCCTGTAGAATTTTAAAAATTTCAAAATAGAAAAGAAAGAAACCGGCTCAGGCGTTTGTTGGGACGGGGCCATGGCACTGAGCCTTAGGATTTATTCTGTTCTCTTTCAGGGTTTCCAAGCCTTGGGACCCCTGTGTGCAGTTTCCGCCTGCCAGCGAGGCTGCCAAGGCCATTCTCAAGGCCAAAGAGGCAGAGGAGCAGGGGAGCCTTGCTGTCATTTTCATTTGCACCAACAACATTTCATATAATGAGTGTTTGGGACGCAGATGGGAAAAAGTGAAATCGGGGGACTTTTCTCAGCCCTGGTCACCCCCTCTCGTCTCTTTGGGTACCTCTTCTGCTCTATGTCTGGACAAAACGCACAGTTGTTCCCAAATATGTCCATGCTGGCTCGGCCTCTGCGCCTTTGCACAGGCTGGGCCTCTGAGTGCAGTACTCTCCTGCCCTTCTCCCCCTGGGAACTTCAGCTCAGATGTGCTGTCTCCCCCACTGTCACCCCTTCCCTTGACACAGTCACTCCCTTCTCCAGGTGCCCACGGCTCCTTGCAACACCTGAGGTTATGATTTTTTTTGGTTTTTTTTTTTTACTAGGGAAGCCCTGAGGTTATAATTTACTCAGTGTCCCACAAGTACCTGTCTTCATGTCTATGTCACCCCCCCCACAAACACACGCATGCGCACGCACGCACGCACACATACACATACATGCACACTCAGCTGCAAGCTCTTCTAATTCATTCCAGAACCCTTAGCGTTCAGCACAGTTCCTTGGCACATGGTAAATGACAAAAAAACTTTGAATTGAATTTTTTGAACAATCGTTGAATGAAGAAATGAACAGATAAGTGAAATGTACCTCCTAATATCTGTCCTCTCATTGAAACTTTAAAGAGACTAAACTGATCTGGCTGGCAGAGCTATTTTGTCTAGCTCATGAAGTGGTTTTTTTTTTTAAGGCAAATTCGTTGCCAAGACTTAAAGATGGAAGATATCCCCTCCCCCTCAGAGCTAGGTGTCTGGCTTGTCTACAGACTTAGGAGACACGGCAACACGGGGTCCCTGACAGCTGTTGGCTGGAGCTGAGTACACTGCTCTGGTGGCCAGGGTGGGTGCTCTCCGGTGCCCCAGTCCTCACCATTCCCTACTGTTCTACACCCACCTCACCTCCCTGGTTATGCTTCTGCCCGGCCCCTGCAGGCATGAGTTTAGGGTCCCTGCTTAGGGGCTGAACAGTCACAAGTCCCACCTGCCAATAAGCAACCTGTATCTCTGACACTGGCTGAAGTTGTTCCTTTTATCTAAAAGGAGCATCGCTCCGTATTTGAGAGCGTCTCCATGGGCTCCCATCCCCAGGACCGTGCCTGCCTCTGGGGTCTGTTGGCCCCCAGGAGACGTGAGGCTCAGGCTCCAGCTGCGCGGAGGACAGAGGTGGCTTGTCCCAGTGACAATGGTGCCTTTCAGGAGGGAGGAGGCTGCTTTGTTAGGGGGGAGAGATGAGTTCAAGGGGTTCTGACTTATTCTGGCAAGTTTCTCAAGCTCTGCGAGAACTTTTAGTGCTCTGGGCAGCTGCGAGGGGTCAGAGATAGCACATCTCAAATCCAGCAGGGGAGTCTCATTCCTTCTCTTCACTGGAGCCTAAAATGGGTCGCTGAGGCTGCTTGACAAAGGCAGAGACTGAAGACTGACCCTTAGACACAAGCGAGGGGACTGTAATTGATTTCCCATCACGTTTCCGTCAGCGGGAGGGATAACGGGAGGGCTAGGTGGGAGTCGTGGTGTTCAAAGCCGGAGAACATTAACCTGTGGGTAACTCTGGGCCTCATTAGCAACTGGGCAAACCTCCAGGTGCCAGGCCAGCAGGAGAGCGTCTGCTGCACCTGCCCATTGCAGGTGGTAATCAAGATGGCAGAACAGGGCTTCCCTGGTGGCGCAGTGGTTGAGAGTCCGCCTGCCGATGCAGGGGACACGGGTTCGTGTCCCGGTCCGGGAAGATCCCACATGCCGCGGAGCGGCTGGGCCCGTGAGCCATGGCCGCTGAGCCTGTGCGTCCGGAGCCTGTGCTCCGCAACGGGAGAGGCCGCAACAGTGAGAGGCCCATGTACCGCAAAAAAAAAAAGAAAAAAAAAAATACGGCAGAACAAGAATCAGGGCACCTGGGCACCGCCGTTATCTCACTGGGTTCTCTCCAAGCCCTGGAAGGTGAGTACTGCAGTAACACCCATGTCACTGAAGGAAGACCAGAGTCCAGCAAAGGTGTGGTTTGCCCAAGTGATGGAGTGAGGATTTAAACCTAGGTTTTTAATTCATTCATTCATTCATTCATTCACTCATTCATTCATTCTGTGTTGGTTTGGATTCCCCCAGGAACAGACCCTGAGGCAAGGCAAGTGTAAGGAGTTGATTTAGACAGTGAAGGAAACACCAGTTGGAGGGTGGGGAAGTGAGAGGGGGAGAGGCATTCCATAAAGAGTGTGTTACCAGGCTAGGCACACCTGTGAGCTCCACGTCACCAGGGAACCTGGGAACCAGTGTGGAACACACCTCAGGGTGACTCCACTTCCGGGACAAGGGAGCTGGGGTACCCACACCCCGGTTCCCATCAGTGTAGGTTCAGGGCTGCTCCTGGGGGCTCAGTTCCCCACCAGTCTGGGCCTGCTGCAGGGGAGGCAAAGTGGGCCCTGGAGGCCAGAAAACAGATCCTCCATTGGAGAAATGTGTGTGCTGGCAGTGAGAAGAGGAGCCAGCAGGGACCAAAGTGGGAAGGGCAAGGGCCTGCGGGAGGCGCCAACGGCATCTGCTACCCACTTGCTCAACAAATACCGAGTGCGGGGGGGGGGGTGCCTGGCCCAGCAGATCCCAGCTCTGTGCCAGGAGGGGAGGCAAACAAGTAACATTGCCAAGAAAAAAAAAATCAAGTGGGGCTGGGGGTGGGGAAATAAATTCGATGAAGAAAATATGAGAGAATTATTAATGGCCAATGGAAGGACTGTTTTAGAACAGATGGTCAGAGAAGAAGGCCTCTCTCAGGAGGTAACTTTCTAACTCCTAACATAGGTGCTTTCTCCAGCTTTAACCTAACACAGATCCACACACCCCCAGGGAGATGCTGGACTGCCCTCAGAAGTAGCCCCGATTTAATAAGTTATCGCCTTAAAAAGGAACAAACTCTTGATACAACAATTTGGTTAGGTGTCAAGGGCATTATACTGAGTAGGAAAAAGTCAGTCTCAAAAAGGTTACATATAGTATGATTCCATGTATATAGCATTCTTGAAATGACAAAAAGTATAGAGAATAGGTTGGTGGCTGTCTGGGTTAGGGACAGGGGTGGGGAGGGGTGGCCATAAAGGGTCGCATGAGGGAATTCCTTTGAGGTGATGGAGTTGTTCTGCATCTTGATGTGGTGGTGGTTCCACAAATCTACATGTGACAAAACTGAAAAGAACTTACACACACACACACACACACACACACACGTGTATGAAGGTCTGCACATTATACCAATGTCACTTTCCTAGTTTTGATAATGTACTATGGTCACATAGGATGTTACCATTGGAGGAAGCTGGGCAAAGACACATGGGACCTCTCTATACTTTTTTAAAAATTGAGATATAATTCACATACATGAAATTACCGCTTTAAAGTGTACAAGTCAGTGGTTTTTTAGTATAGTCACAAGGTGGTGCAACCATCACCACTATCTTTTCCTAGCATATTTTTATCACCCCCAAAAGAAACCCTTTAGCAGTCACTCCCCATTCCCCACATTCCCCCAGTCCCTGGAAACCTCTAGTCTACTTTCTGTCTCTATGGATTCACTCATTCTGGACATTTCATATAAATGCTATCATACAATATATGATCCCTATGTCTGACATCCGTCATTCAGCATAATGCTTTCAAGTTTATCCATGTTGTAGCATGTATCAGTACTTAACTCCTTTTTTATTTTTTTTTTGCGGTACGCGGGCCTCTCACTGTTGTGGCCTCTCCCGTTGCAGAGCACAGGCTCCGGACACGCAGGCTCAGCGGCCATGGCTCACGGGCCCAGCCACTCCGCAGCATGTGGGATCTTCCTGGACCAGGGCACGAACCCATGTCCCCTGCATTGGCAGGCGGACTCTCAACGACTGCGCCACCAGGGAAGCCCGTCTTTATGGTTTTGATTAGCATTTCCCTAATGGCTAATGATGTTGAGCATCTTTTCATGTGCTTATTGGCCATTTGTATATCATCTCTGGAGAAATGTCTATTCAGAGTACTTTGGTCATATTTTCACTGGGTTGTTTGTCTTTTTGTTGTTGAGTCTGAGTCATTTTCTTCATATATTCTGGATACAAGACCCTTATCAGATACATGATTTGCAAATATTTTCTCCTTTTTTGTAGGTTATCTTTTTACTTTCTTGATAATGTTCTTTGAAGCAAAAATGTTTAAAAATTTTTGTTTGTTTAAAAATTTTGATGAGGTCTGATTTACCTATTTTTTTCTTTTGCTGTTTATGCTTTGGATGTCATATCTAAAACTCCATTGAAAAATTCCAGGCTATGAAGATTTACACTATGTTTTCTTCTAAGAGTTTCATAGCCTTAACACTATAAAAGTTTCAAGGTATTTGACCCATTGAGTTAGTTTTTGTAAATGGTGTGTAGGAGTCCAATTTCATTCTTTTGCATGTGGAAATCCAGTTGTTCCAATACCATTTGTTAAAAAGAAACTATTCTTTCCTCATCGAATGGTATTGGCATCCTTGTTAAAAATCAATTGACTATTGATGTATGAATCTATTTCTGGACTCTCAGTTCCACTCCATTGATCTATATGTCTATCCTTATGCCAGAACCACACAGTCGTAATTACTGTGGCTTGGTAGTAAGTTTTGAAACTGGACTCACTCAAAGTGTGAGTCCTCCAACTTTGTCCTTTTCCAACATTGTTTTGGCTCTTCTGGGTTCTTTGAACTTTCATTATACACTTTAGAACCAGCTTGTCAATTTCCACAAAAAAGGTAGCAGGATTACATTGAATCTGTAGATAATTTGGGAGCACTGCCATATAAATGGTATTAAGTCTTCCAATCCATGAACACAGATATCTTTTCATCTTTCATCATTTAGGTCTTTTTAATTTCTGTCAACAATATTTTGTACTTTTCAGTGTACAAGTCTTTCACTTATTTGGTGAAGTCTATTCTTAAGTATTTTATTCTTAAATAGCATCAAACTATTATAAATGGAAATGTCTTAATTTCCTTTTTGGATGGTTCATTGTTAGTGTATAGGAATACTACTGATTTCTGTATATTGATCTTTTATTCTCTAAGCTTGCTGAACTCGATGTTAGCTTTACCAGTAACTTCTGTGAATTCTTTAAGATTTTCTGTATATAAGATCGTTTCACCTGCAAATATAGTTTATTTCTTCCTTTCCAACATCTTATTTCATTTTCTAGCTTAACTTCCTTGAGTAGAATCTCCAGTACAATGCTGAATAGAAGTGATGAAAGCAGGCGTCCTTGTCCCATTCCTGGCCTTAGAGGGAAAGCTTTCAGTCTTCCACCATTCAGTAGGATGTTAGCTGTGGGTTTTCATAGATGCCCTTTATCAGACTGAGGATGTTTCCTTCTATTATTGGTTTGTTGATGTATTATCATGAAAGAATGTTGAATTTTATCAAATGCCTTTTCTGTGTCTATTAAGACATCATGTGGTTATTTCCTGCTTTATTCTATTAATATGCTGTATTCTGTTAATTTCCACATGTTGAACAACTTTGCATTCCTGGAATAAACTCCACTAGGTCTTGATATATAAATCTTTTTATAGACTGCTAGATTTGATTTGTTAATGTTTTGTTGAGGATTTTTACATCTATATTCATAAGGGATACTGGTCTGTAGTTTTCTTGTGATGGCTTTTTCTGGTTTCGGTATCAGGGTAATACTGGCCTCAGAGAATGAGTTGGGAAGTGTTCTCTCTTCTTCTATATTTTAGAACAGTTTGTGAGGCTTGGTGCTAATTCTTTAAATATTTGGTAAGATTCACCAGTGAAGCCATCTGGTCCCGGGCTTTTCTTTGTGGGAAGTTTTTTATTGATCACTAATTCAATCTCTTTTCTTGCTATAGGTCTATTCAGATTTTCTATTTCTTCTTGATTCAGTTTTGGTAATTTGTGTCTTTCTAGGAATTTGTCCATTTCATCTAGGATATCTAATTTGTTGGCATAAAATTGTTCATAATATTCCCTTGTAATCCTTTTTATTTCTATTAGTTTGGTAGCGATGGCCCCTTTTTCATTCCTGATTTTAGGAATTTGAATATTTTCCCCTTTTTTTTTCTTGCTCAGTCTAGCTAAAGGTTTGTTCATTTTGTTGATTCTTCCAAAAAAACAACTTTTGGTTTGTTGATTTTTCTCTATTGTTCTTCTCTTTTCTGCACTGTTTTTTTAAAAAAGATTTCCTGTGAGTCTATAATTATTTATTTTTAAAAGTTCAAAAATGTATTGCTCTATGTGATAGGGATATAGTGTGAATAGGACAGACAAGAACTTACAGGTTGGTGGGAGGAGACTGATCAGAAACAAGTGAACAAAATCACTTTTTTTTTTTTTTTTTCATTACGCGGGCCTCTCACTGTTGTGGCCTCTCCCATTGCGGAGCACAGGCTCTGGACGCGCAGGCTCAGCGGCCATGGCTCACGGGCCCAGCCGCTCTGTGGCATGTGGGATCTTCCCGGACCGGGGCACGAACCCGCGTCCCCTGCATCGGCAGGCGGACTCTCAACCACTGCGCCACCAGGGAAGCCCCACAAAATCACTTTTGATAGTGGGAAGTGGTCTGAAGAAAATGAAAAAAGCTGATGTGATAGAGACTGGCATAGGGAGGGAACAGGACTCCTCCAGCTTGTAGAGTCCGGGAAGGTCTTGCTGAGAAAGTGATACCTGGGCTGAAATCTGAGTGATGAGAAAGGAAGGAGCCACATGAACATCTGGAGGAGGGATGCTCTGGGCAGAGGGAGCGGCAAGTGCCGAACCCACAGGTGAGAACGAGCTTGGCACATCAGAGGAGCAGAAGGGAGCCCTGGTATGTGAGGCAGGCAGAGAGGGAGTTGGACGTTGGTTCACAGACAGCCTCCGGGGCCACAGAGAGGCATCCAATTTTCCCCAGAAAGTCACGGCAGGGGTTTTAAGCAGGGGAGGGCTGCAAGCTGACATCTGTTAAAGGTCCCTTTGGATACAGAATGGAAAATGGAGTGGATGGGGGCAAGAATGGAAGAAAGGAATGAGAGAGGAGACCACTTAATAGTTCCAGTGAGAGGGAGCAGCTGATCAGACTTGGGAAGAACCAGTGGAAATGGAGAGAAGGGGCCAGATCCAGGCTCCATGTTGGAGGTGGAATCAATAGGACTTCCTGATGTGTTGGAAGGGGAAGGGGCATGGGGCAACCAAGGAAGACTCTTAAGTGGTGGGCTTGGCAGCTGAGCGGATGGGGATGCCATTTACTGCGCTGGAGGAGGAAGAGATGAGGGCGTGGGCCAGGGAATCGACACTCAGGTTTCAGGTCTCTGAAGTCTGAGATGCTGAGCGGAAGCTGACATTCAAGTCAGGAACTCGGAAGCAGGCAGGGCTGGGCATATAAATTTGGAGCCAACTTGAAGCCATGGGCCTGGGGGTGGCGATGAGAGAGATGGGGTGGGCAGGGCAGGAAGGAGGGTTTGCACTGAACACGGGGCACTCATACAGCCCCCCGCATGCCCCTCATTCACCTCCACTGAAGCAACTTCTCTTTCAAACCCAGACTCTGCTTTCAGGTATCTTCTCCTCAGCTTTCAGCCGAGCCCCACCACTCCACAGCAGTGTGGCCTGGACGAGTCACTCATCCTCCCTGAGACTTGGTTTTCTCGTTTATCAGATGGGGAAAGTCATCCCGAGGTTCATGTGAGGATTCAATGAGGGATGCCCGAGACCCCAGTGAAACTGAATGGTTCTGAGAGGCAGTGTGTTCTGGTGGCCTCAGGCGTGGTTCATAGGGCGACTATCAGAGAGATCCCAGGCCAGGGCAGCAGGGGGAATCCAGCCCACGCACAGCTGGGCCCAGAGATCTAGCAGCCCAGGGTGAGACAGGTGCCTCAGGGCCCCAAGTTTAAAAAAAAAACAAAAAACCCCCAAAAACGAAACCCACCCAAACCCCGGGCCAAAGTCCTCACTGCTATCACATGGCAATGTTCATCAGCCTCTGCTAAACAGAGAAAAGGGGAGAGCAATCATCAGAATTTGTCCCCATTAAATCCAGTGATGCTTTTTATCGTCCCTGGTATGCTCTGTTCTGTACAGTAGGCTTCCAAAATGCCACTGCTTTGTGCACGAGGGGGACGGGAGAGGTTTCGCAAGGGCTGGTCCAAGCCTCAGCAGCTTGCACGGGAGCCTACAGACTTGAAGCAGAGAGCAGAGCAGGGAATGCAAGGCCAGAGCGTCCAAGTGGCCATGACCTGTTTCTCTCAAGGTCCCATAGCTGCTGATCTGAGTGGGCTCAGAAACCACTCAGCCCAACCCTATGGACAGGCTGTGTTTCCTGGCTATCTCACATCTACCCTGCCTTTCTTTCAGTAACAACCACAAATTTCTTCAGGGAAAATTCCCTCCCTGCCCCACTGGGGCATCTTAGTGGAACTGGCACCAAGGTGCCTGGCCCTCCTAGTCAGGTTGGTCCATCAGCCTTCCTTTCCTGGACTGGATATCTCCAGCAGAATGACAAGATGACAAACCAACGAACCAACCAATCAACCAACAAACACTGCACCCTCTCCCCCCACCAAAAAAAAGAAGACCAAACTCTCGGTATTCATGCATCCCAGGATGCTACCCAGAACCCCAAGTTGCTTACAGGGCCTGTCCTCTTTTGGCCTGGGTGACAGTGAATACGCCAGCTACTCAAAAGCCTTGCAACAAATTTCTTTTCAAAAATTTGCTAAAGAGAGCCAGACTCAGTTTCTTTTGCTGGCAAAATAAGAATCATATGAATTATCCAGGCCCTCCACTCCCATTCTACAGGGGGCAGAAAAAAGTGACTCTTAGAGAAGGTGGGTAAGATGGCCAAGGCTAGAGAGTCAAGACCAGAACCTGGGTCTCTAGAGCTGGGGATTTCAAAGCCCTCCTTTCTTGCTTCTTTTTCTTTAAATGGCAATAATATTTACTTCATAGTGGTATTACTGCTACGACGACTAGTAACAACGGAAACAGTAACAGCTAATGTTTTGGAGCCCTTTCAAACAGTGAGGATCATATTTACATGTGATCCTTAAAACATCGTATCAAGGTAAGTATTATTATTACCCCCATTTTACAGACGAGGAAATCAAAGTAGATGTTAGGTGAGTTGCCCACGATCATGAAGCTGTAAGTGATTAAGCTTTGAACCCAGGCCTTTCTGCTTCTCCAGCCTGTACACTGTTTCGTTTAAATAAGATTATACACACAACACACTTAGCGTGGTGCTGGGCACAAAGCAAGAACTGAACATGTGGCAATTGTCTTCATTTTCAATACCTTTAAAAAATTAATAATTTGTTCTTTGGAATAGCAAATACATGTACGTCGCAGGAAATTTAAAAGGTGCAAAAAAGCATCCAAGGGAAAGTCTTCCTATTGCCCTGTCCCTTGCTCAGCCAGTTCCGTGGCCCAAAGGCAACCTCTATTCCCCATATCTCGGGCCCCTCCCAGAGGTCACAGTGACTGATGCTGAAGCACGGAGCACCATAAAGATGTCAGTGCTGGGTGGTCTGTCTAGTCTCCTGTGTCCAGCTTGCAAGCAGCAGGAAGAGAAAATGCCAGTACTCTTCTTTTTTTAACTTTCAGATATTTAAAAGAAAGTGATGTTCCACATTTGCTGGGTGCGTACTCCATGCCCCAGGGAAGCAGGACCCTGGCCCTGGGCCAGGCTGCAGGGGGTGCATTTGCACCGCCCCCCTCCCCCCTCCCCGACCTTCCAGCTGTGTGACCTTGGCCAAGTCAATGCCCTTGTCCAAGCCTTAGTTTCTTCATCTACAAAACGTGGGTGTTGCCCTCAATGACATCCCGAGGTCCTGTGTTTGGTGGTTACTGTGGGAAACTGCAATGTAGATAAAGGGGGTGAACCGGCTCCTCTTTGGCCCCTCACCCCCCACAAGAACCCTCTACAGAGCAGGGATCTGGGCAAGAGCTCAGGGCGGGGGGTGCCGCTGGAGGCCCCTCCCTGTACCTTGCCCTCCGGTTCCTCCCCACCCTGCCCAAATGAATGGCTGTGGATGATTACATCATCCTTCCCCTTGCTGCACCCACACCCTTATCGTGGGCTTATCGTGGGCAGAAAAAATGCACCAAAACATGCAGCCAAGACTCACACAAGGCCGCCTCCACTTACAGCTAAGTTCCTGCTGACCAGGTGGCCCGGCTCCCCGGGCGTGTCCGAGTTCCGGACAGCCACATCGCGAGGCGACACATAAAGCTTTGTGTTGTTCCGGTCGAAGAATTCCACTTCCGTGAGACCCACCCACGACGCGCTGCCCCAGTTGGACTGGATTTCCATGGTCACGTAGACGGCATCTTTGATCTCTTCTGCTTTCGGTCCCGATTTGTCCTTAGTGAGGAGAAAAGTAATGCCAAAGGATGGAAACACAACAGATGGAATCCAGCTCTACCACTAAATGACAAGGTATTTAATCGCTCAGTGGCCGGGTTTCCCCCTCTGTACAATGAGGATAAGAAGAGCACCCATTACAGATGGTTATCATGGAGATTAAATGAGCTCATGTTTGTAAGGCATTTCAAACATAGTTACTAGAGGAATTTCCTGGTGGTCCAGTGGCTAGGACTTGGCAATTTCACTGCCGGGCCCAGGTTCGATCCCTGGTCGGGGAACTAAGATCCCGCAAGCCATGCAGTACGGCCAAAAAAAAAAAAAAAACCTTACTATGAACCCTGGCACTTAGTATTTTCTGTAAGAGTCTGCAAATAACAAAGAATGTTTAAAAGGCATCAGACTCTGCCTGAACACGTACTTTTCTCACCCACTACCAAGGGTTCATGTCCTATAGGCATGTCACAACTTATGCTGAATTGGGCTTGTGTTTTGAGCTAAATTGTGTCGTCCACACACAAATTCAGAACTGAAGCCCAAACCCTAGTAGCTCAGAAGGTGACTGTTTGGAGACAGGGCCTTTAAAGAGGTAATTAAGTTAAAATGAGGCCATTAGGGTGGGCCTAATCCATTCTGACTGATGTCCTTACAAGAAGAGGACATTTGGACACCTAGAGAGACACCAGGGATGGGCAGGCACGAAGCAAAGGCCATGTGGGGACTCAGTGAGAAGCTGGAGAAACCCAGCTTGCCCACACCTGGACCTTGGATTTGCTTCCAGAACTGTGAGAAAAGAAGTCTCTGCTGTTTAAGCCACCCAGTCTGTGGTACTTGGTTGTGGTAGCCTAGCAGATGGCCTATCTAACACAGTAGATAACACAGGACCCTGGACAAGTCAGTTGACATCCCCCTGCCTGGTTGGGGACCAGGAGATGACACCATAGATCTGACAATCTTGTTCCAGAGATTAAGTGGGATACACACCCGGAGAAGACCCGGTCAGCAGTCCTGGCCTGCGTGCACTTTGTAAGTGGCCATTTCCGCCCATTTCTCTCCTCCATGGATTTTAATGCCTGCCTCCTTCGCGGGTAGGTTGTCTGGTCTGAGAGGTCGTGGATGCCATTAATCAAGCCACACCGCGGAATGGCTTCCCGAGGCCCCTTCGGGCTCCGACTGCAGTGCTGGTCGCCACGGATCAGCCGTTCAGAAAATGGTACCTTCCCCGCATGCACATGCCCTCTCTTAATTAACACCGTAATCTGCGATGGTTCTGTGAGCAGGAAGCTGAGCAAATGAACAGCAACTGTTCCCTACTTATTTTTTTAATTAATAGCCAGCGAGACGTGCTAGTGCTCTCAGCGTGTGTTTGGATGGGCCTTGATTGTCAGGTGATGGGATGGGGACATGCAGGGAGGGAAGTCAGTTGTCAGCTCCCGGAAGGAACGCAGGGGCTGTGTTTATTAGCAGACCCCACGGCTTCCTCCTTCTCTGCCGCGGGGCCTTGTGGGCCCAGGCCAAGCTCTCTGCTACCCTGGGCCTGAGTCCCAGGCAGGCAGGATGGTGATAAAACTCTACTGGCCCGGCTCAAGCCTCGGGGATCGGGAGGTTAATGAACTCATGCTTGGGAGGCGCGTTCCGCTGCCAGGTGCGCCCTGTGGGAAGCGTGAGGATGCGGCACTGGTCACCGTGGTTGTTGGCCGTTGGGAGGAGGCCAGATGGGAGGCGAGCTGCCTCGAGGAGGGGCTGCTGGATCTCACGCACAGTGCAATCTAAGATGTGCAAATTCCTGCAGCGGGGTTTCTAAACGAAGAAGCTGAAGGGTCTATTAACGAAGGAAGTGTCACAACTTGTCAGCGTTGCAACCCGATGGCCGCCCCTGCTCGATTTAGGATCGAGGGGTCTGAGGCAAACACTGGCTGGCAAGCTTCTGGTCCCTGGTGTTCACTGCCCCGCTCTCAACAAGACCACCTGCTTTTCCTTTGGTGAAGCTGCTCCTTCTCTTTTCTCAGCCATGAGGTATGGGGGATGGACACTTTCCTACCCTAAGGAGGAGATGAACTGGTCCAACTGATCAGTGTGTCCTGTTACCCGGGCCACCTGGAGGGAATGGCTCAGTGATGGGCACATGACCCAGTTTCAGATCTGTGTGTGGAGAAACTGCTCTTTTCTCCTGACCGTGGGGTCTGAGGGTATTAGGGCAAGAGGTGGGAATCACTCTAGCTATTGAGGGGTCACAGGGAAAGAGCAGAGCTGGGACTGGGCACTGAGGTGGGGATGAGGCTCAAGATGCAGCTGACACAGTACAGACATAGTGTGAGCTTCTGGATCAAGCCCTACTTGCTCCCGACTACGGCATTCAGTACAAAGAAATGTGTCATTTTTCTTCTCTGTTTTTTTTTTTTTTTTTTTGCGGTACGCGGGCCTCTCACTGTTGTGGCCTCTCCCGTTGTGGAGCACAGGCTCCGGACGCGCAGGCTCAGCGGCCACGGCTCACGGGCCCAGCTGCTCTGCGGCATGTGGGATCTTCCCAGACCGGGGCACGAACACGTGTCCCCTGCATCGCAGGCGGACTCTCAACCACTGCGCCACCAGGGAAGCCCTTCTCTTTGTTTTATAAGTCAGTTTGCACTGGGTTTTCTGTCTCCTATAATATAAGGAGACTTGATCCATCCAGGCTCTTTTTAATATGGCTGAGGTTTCACCACACTTAGGATCTTCATAGGTAAGAAAGCAACTATGCCATACAGGGGGGAACAAAGCTTTGCTTTCCCCAGATTTTTTTAGACGGCATATTTCCTGATTCCTCCTTGCCTTGTGCCAGGCACCGAGCCATCTGCCCTCACAGACCTTTCCTCTTCCAGCTGCACAGTGGCCCTGTGGGCTGTGGATTATTTACCTAGTTTGACAGTCACACACCCCCAGGACCAGACAGCTTAAGAGGCTTATGTAAGGTCACACGACCTCTTAATGATGATGCCAGACTTCAAGCCAGAACTCCAGTCTGGGCTGGAGCAGGGCTCTTTCTGCTTTCATATGAGCTTTACGTGTGACCTTGGGAGGGCTTCCTGTTAAGTCCCCATTGGCCAATCACAAGATGGGTGACCGCTGAACCAAATAGTTATAAGAAAGGCTTGGGTAGAGGAAGAGATGAGAGGATGTGCTGGACACACACCTTTTGACCCAAAAGAGAAAAGCATCATCCATTATCCCTCCACCCTGATGCTACCTTGCCCTTTCACCGTTCATGTCGCAGCTCCATCGACCCGCTCACAGCCATATCCTTGCCCAGTCGCTGCAATTGTATTGGACTCGATGAAGATGAACATCACTTTTTGCAGCTAACTTCATATCCTTAACATTTTCTATCTGCATAATCTCCATAATGAAAATTTCCATCCTTGTACACGACTGCATTGTGCTGATGTATCATACTTTCCTGATTAACTCTACTATTGTGAGACATTTATGTTATTTCTGTGTTTTTTTTCTCTCACCTTTCCCTACTTCCAATAATTGTGCAATAGACATTTTTGCGCCTATAGTTTTATTTCTGTTGAGTGATTTCTTCAGGGTAAGAAAGTGGGATCGTCGGGCTGGAAGACATAAGTATTTCTAAGGCTCTTCCTAAGAGCCTTTCGGCTTTTCAAAAGCTTTCCACCCATTTCTATTGCTGCCAGCAGGGTAAGACTGCCAGTTTTACTGTAACCTTGCCAGTGCTAGAGGTTATCATCAAAAATAATTTGTTAACTGAGATTTGCTAACGTCAAATGGGATGTTAAGGTTGCTCTAATTTGTATTTTTTTTGGGGGGGGGTTGGTTCATGGGCCTCGCACTGTTGTGGCCTCTCCCGTTGCGGAGCACAGGCTCCGGACGCGCAGGCTCAGCGGCCATGGCTCACGGGCCCAGCTGCTCCGCGGCATGGGGGATCTTCCCGGACCGGGGCAATCAGCAGGCGGACTCTCAACCACTGTGCCACCAGGGAAGCCCTAATTTGTATTTCTTGATTACAAGTGATGCTGGATATTTTTCTATGGGCTTACAGGCTATTTATATTTCCTCTTGTGTGGACAGGCTTCTGTCTTCTGAAACTTCACGCTCCACTTCATGGATGTCTATGTGCTGGGGAGGAGCGGGGATGGAGACTGGGGCAGAAAGATGCTAAGTTCACCACTGTCAGAGCAGCTCCCACCGAACAGAAATGATTGTACTGAGGGGCCCTTCCTCCCTCAGCCTCCAGGCAAGACATGAATGTCTTAAGAAACCCGCATAAGTCAAGGTTCTCACCTCTGGGTCCAGAACTTGCTCCTCAGTGGGTGAAACAGCCTGGCTGAGTTGGGCGGAGTCACTTTCGATGGCCTGGAGGACTTTCAGAACCTTCTGCTGGTGTCTGAAATTGATTTTGTTTTAGCAAACAGGTATGATAGTAAGGATACATCATAGAGAACGTTCCCATCAAGGGTACCAGGCTTACTTTTCTATTTCAGAGAGAAGTAACAATTTGAGACGAAAATACTCACACCCCCGCAGACAGATCAAAGGCGCACACCAGCTGGTTTTCTCCCTTTATAAATAATTGTACAATTAGCGATGAAAGAAGGGCCAAGTAAGAGAAATTGCTTGGGGCCAGATGGCCAGCTGATCTCCTTAAGCTGACTGCTAGGCTGTAAGAGTCTAGAGCGGGTGTCTACACAGTACATACAGCCTGCAGGTCAAACGCAGCCCGCAGCCTGTTTCTGTGTGGCCTGCAAGCTAAGAATGGTTTTTACGTTGTTAAAGCGTTGTTAAAACAAACAAACAAACAAAAAGTGAAAAGCCTGAAGTATTTGCTATCTGGCCCTTTACTGAAAAAGTTTGCCAGCTCCTGATCTAGTGACCTGCCTTGCATCTCTAGTTTCTGAGGACACAGCATTCCAAACCTAGCAGAGAGTTGTCTGCAAACACACCCTACTTGTGCTGTTTAAGGCTGAGAACTCCCAAGACCCTGAAGCACAAAGGATCTTGATGATGAAGAAAGAAGCATTTGGTGATGTGTGTGCTGCTTGTAATATATCCTGTATCTGTATCTGATGTAACATATCCTCATGGCCCAGCCCTTTCACTCGCGGAGGAAACTTCAAGTTCTTATTTATGGCCACAATGGTCCACAGCATGGTTTCGAATCTGGGGTGTGCAGACTCCTGGAGGAGTGGCTAGCACTGCCTTTAGCCTATTCAGAGTTTTTCTACAAATTATCAAAGGCAAACACCCTCTGGATGGACACAGATCTGGAGGGTACATAGGCTGGCCAGGAAATTCCTCCTTTGTGCAGAGAAAAAGCCCCCACTCCTTTCGGGGCTGCTGCAGCCTCAGGCCAGAGCCTCAGCTTAGCGACCACTGTGGAGGCTGGATTTCAGCTGCGCTCACCGCTCAGCCAGGCATGGGCACTGCACAGACTACCACGCGCCCAGCTCTGCACAGCGGCCCGGGGAGCATGGTGGGGCTCAAATGCATGCTTGAAGCTATTGGCTCGGCATGGTGCATCTTTCTGAAGATCAGTGTTGCCTGATGACTACAGGAAAGGCTTTATTTTGATAATGAAACTTGACAGTGCCAATCACTGATGCTATGTGTGAACGGAAGAGAATGCTGCATTTGAACAAACTCTGAATAGAGAAAAGAAGGTTCAGAGGACACTGCCTTGGGTCACTGTCTGCCGCGTGGGCTGCTTCCGTGGAAGCCTTTGAGGAGACTGAAGTTTTACATGGGCTGAAGGGAACTGAACAAGCCAAGAGACATGTGTCTGAAAGGATCAAGTCAATTTCAGGCTTTTGGGTTGGAGGGAGGGTGAGGGGGGATGCAGTCTAAGGGAGCAGTTTTAAATGGTCTGGAATCATAATGCAAAGAAAAACCTCAGTTAATAAGATCCTCGTGGCTGGATGGCTACGGGTTGCTGTTTTTGTTTTGAAGCTGCCTCGATAAATACCTGCTCCCCAGAAGGCCGCTTCTGTCGATGGCTTCACCGACGGCTCTGGCTCCCCCTGCTGCCCTGGACTGCTCCTGCGTGCTGGTCGCTGTGCTCGTTGCCGCGGTGATGGAGGGCGGCTGAGGGAGGATGGAAAAGCTTATTAAACAGATGTCCAAGGCGACCCTCCTGGCCCAAGACACAGCAGAGCCACCGTCAAAGGGACACACTTCGCAGGCCGTCAGTCTTGTTGAGGGAAACTGGGGACAGGAAGGAGGGTGAAAGCGACTACCTGGGGCTGATTAGATCTATAATCCCCTCACACGGTCTTTGCAAAAAAGGTGGGATCTCAGTGTCTTATGATCTGGGAGGTCCCAGGAAATGGTCTGCTTCAATGAGCCATTGAAAAATTTCTCTCATCAAAACCTTTCCCCTCCTCCAGTGAATCTCTGTTCTGTTTGCTACAAAGTAATGGGACTCCATGGAGGATGCCAGGAACATTAGACCCCTTGATTTTTAATCCTCCAAGCCTTTTCCCCTTTTTTCCATTTATCATCTAAACTAGAAATGTGCTTTGCTCTTTATCTGCAAATAATTGTAGCCATTGGAAGCTCTGTGAATCAGGGGTCAGGTCATCCAGAAATCCTGGACCGCAGGGTGGGCAAAGTGGCAAAACCTGTCAGAAAGATTGGCCGGCAATGGTTTCAGATGGCTGGGAAGTAATAGACAAAGTAGGAGCGATGCCAAAAGAAAACCACTATGTTGCTCTGGGTGCTGCCCTGCCCGCCCTCTGTTTCATGAGCGTTCTCTCCAGTTCCCTACTGTCCACCCCTTATCTTCCCCTGACCTCTTCTCCTCCACGACTCTCCCACTCCTGGAACAGGCCAGGCTCATTCTCACTTCGAAGCTTTTCCCCTGTTCCTTCCACTTGGAATGCTGTTCCTTTGTTGGCTGTCTCCTTTTTTTTTTTTTGGCTCCTTCTTACAAGGCAGAGCTAAGCCTAAATGGGACACCTTCCAAGGGGCCTCCTTGGATCCCCCTGTGGGAGGTAGCCACCATCCTATACCCTGTCACTCTCTCACCCATTAGCACCTTGTATTGCCACCTGTCTCTGAAGTCACCTTGGTTATATACGGCTTTACTCGTATATACTCGAATCTTGTCTGAAAGCTCCCTGAGGCCAGGGGCTACTCTGGTCTGACTCGGTCACCTCTGTATTCTGAGGACACAGCATAGACTTGTGCACAATCTAACAAAGACGCTCCCAGGTGTTTTATTAATTCACGACCATATTTCCTGGGGTCATCTTTGCTGAGATGGGCCTAACTGACCTAGACAGATGTAGATATAAATTTATTTATTTAGGATACTAAGATCCTTTTCTGTGTTATCTTGTCAGGAAATGGAAGCGTAACAAGGGACTGGAATCAGCAGGCCTGGATGAGTTCTGGCTTCCACTCGTAACCTTGGGCAACGTGCTTCAGCACGGGTCTCCCATGTGGGAGATGGGCAGAATGCTGGCGTGCTCAGGGAGCACAGTGAGGTCCTGCTGGGACCGTGTGGGGAAGGCCCTCTGGAGACTGTTGGCTGCTGTGGGAATGGGGCTCTGCTGTCCCTCTCTGGCCTTCACTGGCCTCAGGGGTCTCCTCCTTCAGCAGACTGGTCCATGACTCTGCTGGTGGTCTCTCTGTGCCCTGGAAGGATGGAATCACATGATCTGAGGTCAGAATAAAGCCACCCACTTTATATTCTTCACTGAGAGAGGTAAAGACTGTCTTGAGGTCATAGACACAAATGTCAGGGACAAAGGGCCGAGCACCAGGAAAAGAGACAACAGATGCTGCTTGATGATCACCCCAAAGAGCAGCCCGCCAACAGGGCCTGGGGAGCAACTAGTGGTGTGGACGGGGCCCTAGGCTTTCAGGCAGGCAGACCTCAGCCACGTCCACAGACATGCCATGAGAAAGCCACCCTGATTCCCTGGGTGCCATCAGCCATATCTATAAAACAGTGTGATGAAACCAGCCCTGCCTGTTTCAGGGCTACTGTGATCATCAAGTTAAGGTAAAGGATTTCAACAGGTGAGTCAGGGGACATGCTTCTGAGAAAGAAGTAGACATTGAGGGATGTCCAAGGCCTCCAGCTCCCCAGAGACCCCCGCTCCACCCCACGATCCATCCTCCTGTTTGCTGCTCAAAGCCGAAGGCTGCAGGCACCAACTCAAACACTTGTAGGGCCAGAGGGGTTTCCTGAGAAGGTGAAGCAGGCCAGGAGCAGGACGTTAAGGAGTGGTGAGGACTGCGGAGGCTGGAAGGGCTCATGCTCTGGGGAAGGGGGTCTTTCCAGAGAAGCCAGAACTGGTTGTTTGCGCCATCCTGTCTCTGACCCACCAATGTTCAACTCTAGTTGAAGGTATTCAGGGTTTGTAAGGAAATCAGCAAGAATTGGAGGCATAATAGCGTCCAATTAGGCTTAGGAAACAAAAGATGGAAAGGAGGTGGAGGAAATGGGGAGACTTCGACAGGTCAGTAAGCAGCTGAGCATCAGACAGTGGATGTGCCGATTGGTCTAAGGTCAGGGGTGCCTCCACTGCTCTCTCTCCTCACCACGTGCTCTTTGCAAGCACCGCTCAGACACTGTCTGGTCCCTGAGTAGCCCAAGTCCTTCTCCATCCTTTCCCTCTGCCTGGGAACGCACCTGTGGTGGGCTGGCGGGGGGCTCAGCCTTTCTGCTGAGGATCGCCCTCTGCAGGGCTTCGTTCTCCACCTGGATGGCTCTGAGCACGGCTGAGGCGTCCTCCTCTCGGTCCTCATCCTTGCGCACGAGTTTTCGGGTTGCTGATAGGGGTCTCTCTCGGCGGCTTCCAGGTCCTGGGGGTAGAAAACAGGGGGCGAGCCTTTAGATTGCATTCTTGGAGGACAGCTCCAAGTCGATTAGACTCAAATTGAGGAACATTCTATAAAAACAACTGGCCCATACTCTCCAAAAATGTCAAGGTCAAAAAAGACAAAGACAGCCTGGAGAGCTGCTCTAGATGAAAGCAGATGGGGCAGACATGGCAGCTGAATGCAATGGCGATCCCGAGGCTGGATCCTGGGTCGGCAAACATCCCTGTAAAGAACATTGTTGTAGCAAGTGGAGAAATTCGAGTAGAGTCTGTGACTTGGATAATAGTATTGTATTAATGCTAAATATCCTGAATTTCATACGTAAGTGCGCTGTGGCGATGTAAAATGAATGCCCTTGTTCTTAGGAGATACATACTGCAGTGTTCAGGGTAAAGTGGGATGCTGTCTACAATTTAATCTCAAATGATTTAAAAATACACACACGCAGAGCAAATATAAAGCAACTGCAGCAAAATGTTAACAACTGGTGAACCTGGGGGAATGGGAGTGTCATTTGTACTATCCTTGCAACTTGCCTTTACATCTAAAATTGAAATAAAAAGTTAAAAAGTTAGCCCTCTAACAAAGTGCGTATAAGGACTAATACCTGACATTGTGAAGGAGGATGGGTATTTGGGAATATTTTTGCTTTGTTTCATATTTACATGGGAAATAAGAGTTACAAAGAAATTACTCCTCAACTGAAGAAAAAAAGTATTGCAAAGCTGTAGTCGATTCTGGAAGTTCTAATGAGTGGAACACTGATTTTATAATATGCAAAAATATTCGCAATATATGAAAAAGTACCCAACAAGACTGGTTGGAAAAAAATACATTATGGTATGTTTACCCAATGGAATACTACGCATCTGTAAAAAGGAAGGCATTCTAAAATATCTATAGATAAATATGGTGACCTGAATTTGCTTCATAATCACCTGGGGTGTGGGTGTGGGTGCAGATGAAATTGGCCATCAATTGACCGTTGCCAAGGTTGGGTAATGAACATGGGGGGTTATGATAACATCCTCTCAATTACTTATGGTTGGATTCTTTCTCTGTTAAAAAAAATCTCCATTTAAAAATAGAACTGCTCAAAATGTTTCCATTGGGATGTTTAAAGAGGCTTTAACCTACTAAATTTCAACCCCTAGGCAAATATTTATTGAGTGCCACTCTGCCAGGCTCTGTTCTTAGCACTGGGGACACAGCAGCGACCATACAGATCAAGACCCTTGCCCTTGTAGAGAGAGGCAATAGGCAGAGAAACAATAAATACTCTAGGGTGTTCCATGTCAGAAAATGATATGGAAAAAGAAGAAAAGCAGAGCAGGGTAACAGAGATGGGGTGAGCAGGGTGGCAGGGTTGGCCTGACGGAGCGTTGGGGAAGTGCGGTCCAGGAACCAGTGTGAAGTGAGAGGCCTGAGAAGGGGTGGGGAGGGCCAAGGCAGGGCCTTGGAGGACACTGTAAGGCCATTACTCTGAGAGAAATGGGGAGCCACTGAAGGCTTGAAAGCAGGGGACCTGATTTGACTTAGGTGCTGAGTGGAGAACAGAATGAAGGGAGGTGAGGGGGAAAGCAGAGAGGCCAGTTAGGGCTCCTGCAGCTGTGCAGTGGAGCGGGGACACAGAGTGTGGTCAGTTTCTGCGTGTCTGTTGCAGACAGAGCCAACAGGATTTCCTGACAAGAGTAGATGTGGCTGGTGCAGAAAGAGAGTCAAGAATGATGCCAGGGTTCTGGCCTGAGGAAACAGATGATGGGGTTGTTTTCAGTTGAGCTGCAGAGGGCTGTCAGAGGAGCAGGTTTGGAAGCGAAGAGCAGGGGCAGCTTGGAGCCCAGAGATGTGATTCTGGCATCAGGGTGGAGCTGTTGAGTTGGCCTGTACACACACTCGAGTGTGGAGTTTGGGAGGGTGGTCTGGGCTGGAGATGTGAATTCAACCTAGGCAACTTGGTTGCATCATTTAACAATAGTATCAATGACTGACATTAACACTGGCCTATAACTAACTAACTGGGAATTGATAGCTATGACTTCTCTGGGGAGATATAGATATAGATATAGATATAGATATAGATATAGATATAGATATAGATAGCCTGGTACAAAGGCTTGTTAAAAACCAGCAACCTGGGCTTACCTGGTAGCACAGTGGTTGAGAGTCCGCCTGCCAATGCAGGGGACACGGGTTCGAGCCCTGGTCCGGGAAGATCCCACATGCCACGGAGCAACTAAGCCCGTGTGCCACAACTACTGAGCCTGCATTCTAGTGCCCATGAGCCACAACTACTGAGCCTGCGTTCTAGTGCCCATGAGCCACAACTACTGAGCCTGCATGCCACCACTACTGAGCCTGTGCTCTAGAGCCCGTGAGCCACAACTACCGAGCCCATGTGCCACAACTACTGAGCCCACGCGCCTAGAGCCCGTGCTCTGCAACAGGAGAAGCCACCGCAATGAGAAGCCCGCGCACCGCAATGAAGAGCAGCCCCCGCTCGCCACAACTAGAGAAAGCCTGTGAGCAGCAATGAAGACCCAACGCAGCGCGCAGCAACAAAGATCCAACGCAGCCAATAAATAAATAAAATTTGAAAACAAACAAACAAACAAAAAAAAAACCCAGCAACCTTCCATCTCATGACCTCAGTAAACAGGCACCGCTGATTATTAGAGATTTAGTTGGAGCCCTTTATCCTCCTGCTATGTTAGAATCTGCATCTGAATGAGACTTCAAGTAGCAACACCAAGAATGGCTTTGGCAGGAGAGGGAGTATAGCCAGGTACTGGGTTGATGGAAAAGCTAAGCTAAAATGAGGGGACACCAATTTCTTCCAGGCATCCAGGAGAGGGGCTTTGGATGTGAATGCCCAGGGACTGGGCAGGCACTCTGAGTGAGTGAGACTGAACTCGGGGTCGGGGTGGGGGAGATGGGAGGCAGCTGAGCCACTGCCCAGCTCCAGCCAGTGTCTGCCACACAGAGCGGTGCTTCTAGCGTTGCCAGGTTTTTCTCCAAGAAAAGTTAGAATCTGAAGTTTATGTGAAATCCCCCTGAATTTATTTGTTCATAAAGCATTTCAGTTTTTAGGAAATGTGAAAGCCAACAGAACCCAAGGGCTGGTCTAATACAGGCCACGGCAAGTCCAAGCTGCTCCTCCAGGAAAGTCAAGGGCACACAAAGGAAGCCTTGCATGCCTTCGGATGGCTGGCTGGATGGCTGGCTGGGTCATTCTCTGACTTTGATGGACTCTTGCTGTGGCTCCAGTACTGCTCCTGGGGACATAGAGTAAGGCACTGCTGGCAATGTGACCTGGGGATTCTGTTCTCCCCAGTCAAGGCTGCTTTAACTCTTTTCCTTTCTTATCAGCTACTCAGCTCACTCTGCAACTCGAGGGATGAGAAGGTGAGAGCTGGAAGGAGCTGATGGAGGTGGGGATTCTCGTTGCTATGGAAACACTGTGGGTCCAAGGGGTGTGGTGAGGCCACTGGGATCTTCCTCACGCAGGTCCCTGAAGCAGCTGAGAGGACAGGAAAAGAGAGTGAAAGAAAAGAAGCGGCCTTGAGACCCTCTGGAGCTGGAACTGAGGAATCCTGAAGCACCAACACACCCTCACCCCAAGGGGAGCTGAAGCAGAACTGGGTTCCCCGCAAGGCACAGGCATTAATGACACAGGCTCTCAACTGTCACTACACTGTGGGAGACAAGATGCTGCTCTGGGTGCCGGGGTACAGACGTGGGTGGGAAAGGCATGTCCCTGTCCTCACAGACCTCACAGTCATGGGGCAGGGACAGACACGGATCAGGCACACAGGACACGCCAGCAGCAGGTGATGAGTTCTGGGGAGAAAAATCAAGTGGGATAAAAGCTAGAGATGACAGGAGGGGGAAGGACACTATTTCAGACACTTGGTCAGGGAAAGTGACATCTGAGCAGAGACGTGAAGGCGGTGAGCCTTGTGCATACCCATATGGGGAGGCTGTTCCAGGCCAAGGGAGCAGCAGGTGTCAAGGCCCTGTGGTGGGCGGAGCTTGGCACAGGGAGGAATAGCAGGGGGGCTGGCCTCGGGGAGCGAGGGGAAGCCTTGGGGGCAGCGGGGGGTAGACAGGTCTCATGGGACCCTGAGGCGACGTAAGCCCCAGAGGCCTCCTGCTACTCCAGGAGGCCACGCCCACCTTGTTTGCTGCTACGCCCTGGCTCCCGGCATTATGACCGTTGTCAAATGAATGGATGGAAAATGATTTCAATCCCGAACCTTGTCAATCTCAGTATTTGCGAATATCATTAAAACATATCATTTCCTCCTCC
The DNA here is from genome assembly GCF_025265405.1 of Mesoplodon densirostris. Lineage (NCBI taxonomy): Eukaryota > Metazoa > Chordata > Mammalia > Artiodactyla > Ziphiidae > Mesoplodon > Mesoplodon densirostris. The sequence continues at coordinate 46,084,094 of NC_082676.1, forward strand.
ATCTGCAGTAAAGCAGAGCTGAGAAATTCAAGGCCCCTTCAGATCCTACAGAAGATCCTACAAATAAGGGCCGAGGATCTTGTGTACAGCTAAACAAACGTGACAGCACTCTGACACTGGGGGTGCAAACTCCAGCATCAGTGCGAGGCTCGGGCAACGCCAGGATAAGCAGAACCTGAGATTCGTAAGCTCCTTCTGCATTTCCTGCCTCGAGCACTTATAGAGTCAGTCGAAGGAGAGCCCCTGCATGGTGACCCTTGCCTATTTATTGCCACTATGTGGGCAAGAGCCCCGTCCGCTTGTGCCTCAGTGGTCTGGAGCTATGGTGGAGCATCGCGCCCAACATAACTATCTGTTCTTGGCCACTACAACCCTACGATCACCTGTTCTTGGAAAAGGATAATCAGGAAGGCATTTTCTTCCAGCGGGGTTCAGCTTTGTCTGCACAAACCCTTTTGCCCTGAGCGCCTTTCACCTGGGAGGGAATGCTCCTGCAACAACACTATCGTTGGGTCCTGCCTGTGCCCTTTGAGTCATATTAGGCTAAGAAGATGCTTTTAAAAATTAAATCAGGCTTTCTCTGAGTGAAGGTCAATGCCACAGCTCCACCACCAGAGCTCTCCCCACCCATGGCTTCCCAGAAACGCGTGTACACAGTACAGTGCCCGTGTCCTCCTGAATCACATCCCCGCTGCCCGGCTGTGTAGACTGTGCATTTCCTCATTGCACACGAGGTCACTGCCTTTTGATTCCATTGGAATTTCTCCTTGCTTGCTTGGGTGAGCCGTTTCTGCACTGGCCTGAGCACCACGTGAGGGTGGATTTATTCTCATCACTGATCTGGAGAACGGTGGGTTTATTCACACAATAAATCGGTGCCACCAGCAAAAGCCAAATGGCACGTTTTAATTTATCCCAAGCCGCTCTTTTCTGGTTGAAAACCACTCCTCTACTGTTAACTTCACTTTCTCTTTGCTTCACTAGAACTTGGCTTTCATCTCTCTTGCAGGGAAACAAAAGAGCGTATCAATTCAGGAGATTTACCATGAATGCAGCACATGTCACAAAGAAGACATGAGGACATGGGGGCTGTCCGGTCAGCTCACCAGCCAGGTGGCTTCTTCCCACTCGCCAGCTATGACTCGAAAAGCTCAAAGTCAGAGTCTCAGCAAAATGACCCCTTCCCACATGCAAGAGACCTCTGAGATCACCTGGGAATCCACTGAAAAGGCACATTACATCTGAGAATCACAAGGGTCTAAGGTAGAGCTCATAGGCCGGCAGCCCAAAGGCTGAAGCCAGCCTGCAGATTGCGTTGTGTGACTTTTTTTTAAAAATTGGAAACATATGCTAAGTTAAAAAAAAAAAAAAAGAATAGGAAATCCACCTGAAAATCGGGATTCCTGGCGTCTCTTGAAAAGTCCTATGATCTGACGTGGCATTCGTGAGCTGGGGAGCAGCGCCTGCTGCAGACGGGGCATCAGTGGTGGCCACGTGCCTGTCAGCCCGGAAACTGTGCACGATTTGTGCGGTGAAACGTCCAGGGAAACAGCTGGCTTAGCCCTGTTTTGTCCTGAGCTGCACATACTCCCTCTAAACTCCAACCAGGAGGGGGAAGGGGGCTGCCCGCTGGGACAATAGCTTACATCGGAGTATTCCAGAGCCTCTGTGCATTTTAAGTTGGCTCAGCCTCAGCAGGCTACACACTTCCCACAGCGTAGGAGACCGCGACAAATGGCCACAAATGCCTCCCACCTGCAATGTGCCACATCGCCCTGTGACGCTGCAGCATCTCCCATCAAAAGGTGGGTGGAATCTGTTTCTCTAGCTGGGCATGGCCTGGTGACTTCCTTTGGCCAACAGGTCCTTAGCAGTCACGACCAAACGGAGCCTAACTTAAGAAAGCACGCACATGCTGGGGTGTGTCCTCTCGGGCTGCCTGGAGACCACCAGGCCCAGGATAATGAGACCACGTGGAGGAGAGACGAGGTGTCCCAGCTGAGGTCCTTGGGCCAGTGGGACCGCCAGATGCTGTGAGGGTGGCCGTGCGAGACCAGCCAGCCAGGCACCCACTATGGAACCGGCCAGCCCCACCGCAGCAATAATAAAAGCATTGTTGCTTACAGCCACTGTAGTGTGGAGGGGACTGTTAGGCGGCGAGAGATAGCTGATACACCTCGCTTGTCCAGGCCTGTGCTCTTCTCATCTCTGAAGCTTATTTAGGGGCCTCTCCACAGGCAGATGCTGTCTGTAACCCTTAACACTCATTCTTCCGCTGCGGTCTCTTCGTGAGCCCAGGAATGCACGTGACTTTTAATGATTTTTCAAGGAAGGCAGTCAGCCCCCATCTCCCCATCCCTGACTAAATAAATAACTTTACTCTTTCCTTGCATATTACAGTCCTTTGCTCCGCACCCGGCCCCTGAAGAATTTGTAGCAAAGTGTCCTGTGTGGTTAATTTTTGTAAGAAATGAGCAGCAGTTGCTTTCATCCTCCCAGCAGCAGTGACCTTCACGGCATCCATGTTTCCCTTCAGGGAACCACCTCTTCTCCATCTTCTCAGTCTACATGCTTTGGATGGATCTGGATCTGCCCCCACTCCTGGCCCTGCCTGGGCCCTTGGGAGAACAGGTGCCTCTCCCTGACTACAGAGACCGGAGATTGGTTCAGGGTAGAGCTGGAACTATTTGGAGAGGAGCAGTCCCTTTCCCCTGGGGTTGCTAAGTCAGTAAATGTGAGCCTGGAGCCACCAGGGACCATCTCTGGACCATGCCTGAGACTACAGATGTGGTTCTCAAAGTGTGGTCCCTGGAGCAGTAACATCAGTATCACCTAGGAACTTGTTAGGAATTAAAGCACTTAGGCTCCACCCTAGATGCACTGAATTAAAAATTGGGCAGGGTCCAAAAATCTGGTTTTAATTTGCTTGGCCAATAATTCTGATGCATGTTCAAGTTTGAGACCCACTGGACTCAAAAAGTAGAGCTAAGTGATGAAGAAACAGTTCCTGGTGATAGCATCATCTGAGTACCTGGATCCCACCATACCTGAGGGCAAATCTATAGTCGTGGGCTTTTCAGGTCTCTGAGCAATACATTTTCCTTTGTTGCTTCAGCCAGTTTGGATTTCTGACACTTGCTATTAATAATGAATACTGACATATGTTATGAGACTCTGGACTTTGGCAGAACAGTCTTCCTAATGCAGGTTTTCTTGACAGAAATGCTAACTGTGCTAACTGCAGGGCTGTTAGGGTCTTCTAATTCACTCATGCTGAGGGGTGTTACTTTATTTCTGTGGTTGGCAGCTTGTCTGGGAAAAGTGGTTCAGATATATAACTTCCCTAGAGCACTCTGACAACTTGGACAGTAAACTTTCTGCATTAAAGACTGATGTTCTTTCACCTTCAACAAGACAACAGGTCTCTAGAAGTTTCCTGGAAGGCTTATTGATAGAGACCAAAGTAACCCAGGGCATGAGGCCCTTTCATTAGAACAAGGGACAATTATAGTGATAGAGAGGAATTAAGCTCTCGTGGAGTTGCACCATATGTACATTTAATTGACATAAATTCAATTTTATGACCTTGGCCAAAGATAAAGGAGCAAGGAGAGAAATAACTCTTTTAAGATGGCAGGCAATAGGTTACACATATGGTAATGGCAGGCTATCTAATCCAGACCAACCTGTCCCTGGAGCACAACTAGAAAACCTGGACTGAATAGTAGTATAAAAATCTGTTTATAAAAAGAAATCTGTTTGAAGGCATGGAGAGTGAACAGGGCTGTGAAGGGTTACAGGCAGGAGAACAGAAACCTAGAGAGGTGACCCCAGCACCTGGGAAGTGTTTCCCCTCAAGGTGCTGCTGATTCTAAGAGCTGTTGCAAGGCTGAGAAACTGAAGATAGCTGGTGATAGACTCAGGGCTACAGTCTGAGAGTCAGGATGACCTAGAAAGAGCCAGGCGTGAAGGGCACAGAAAGGTTAACAATGCAGGCAAATCTAAATTACTATTGACTATTTTAATAATAATAATAATAATAATAATAATGATGTCTGGTGAGGTTTAATATCTAGAGAGAATTAAAATGCATGACAATAATAGCATTTAATTTTGGATGGGAGTAAATGGAGTTACAGAGTTGTAAGGTCTCCACTGAATGAGAAGCAGTCAACTTGCTAATTTAAAGTAGACTCTAATAAGTCAAGAATACATGTTGCAATCTCTGGTAATGACTAAAGAATAGTAAAAGAATGTATAACTAACAAGCTAATAGAGAAGAAAAAAGAGGGATAATGTAATCAGTTCAGAATAGGGCAAGAAAGGAGAGAAAAAGGAACATAAAACAGGCGGAACAAATAAAAAGCAAACAATAAAATGGTAGATTTAAACTCAAATATATCTGCAATTACATTAAACGTAAATGGACTAAATGTGCCCATTAAAACACATAGATTGTTAGAGGATAAAAATAAAAACCAATTACATGGGGTTTACAAGAGACAAACCCCAATGTAAGGATGCAGACTGTTTGAAATGAAAGGATGAAAAAGGATACGCTACATAAACACTAACCAAAAGAAAGCTGGTCAACTTTAAGACAAAAGCATTATTAGAGTGAAAAAGAGACAACACATGGTGATAAAAGGTTCAGTTCACCAGGAAGATATAAAAAGGCTGATTTTGTATGCCCCCCAGAAAGACGTCGCCCCCACAAACAGAAAGTAAAGCATCTAAGCAGTCCAGATTTCGCCTGGACAAGTGAGAGCTGGTTTGAGTCTTCTGTCCTTTCAGCAAGTCTCAGGGTCCTGTGCCTCTGGAGGAAGGAATATCTCAGTGACCTCAGCATAATGCCAGTGCTTAAAGTCACATTTTCCCTACAACCAGACCCTAAACAAGGCCAACTGCTTCATCTGGGGCTTGACCAAGAAGCTGTATTGTCCCCACCCTGGAGGAGCAATGAGTCTCTTGGGCTTAAGGACAGGTGATATGGCTGTATGGGGTTTTCTAGATGGAGCCACATACGCTGCACCTGATCATCAGTCTGAGGGATTTTCAAGGGTAGCTTTAACCACCTGCACTTTTTTTGGACCTTTAGAACCTCATCCCCATGGGACATGCGGCTCCAATGTCATCCCATTTCAGTATGAGAGTGGTGACAATGCCATGGTTTTCAACTTTCCTTTTTTTCAAATTTGGCCTATGTAGGAGCCATGTATACTTAACAGATAAAGGCTGACCTCCAAACCTGTTCAAAATGAGGATTCCACCACCTCAAACAGTATCCTCTTTAAGGGAATCAATGGGACAAACTAAGAACCAAGTGCCAGGGACAGCTGGTAATCTGATTTTTACCAGATGGACCCAGTGACATGTGTTGTTTATGTGAATGCATTGCTTCCTTGCCATGGTGGTCAGGAAACTCAAAGTCATGAGTGTGACCCCCTGAGGCATTCATCTGTTCACCCCTTGGTGTCAACTTATTGTTCCTACTCTTGTTTTCCCTTTACCTTCATTTCCTTACATATTTGTTAAAGTCTTCTTGCACTACAAAATTTGTTAGAACATGTCAGAACTTCTTGGAGAAAGGCAGATTATAAATAATTAATGAAGCTCGACTTCTCAAAATGCTGTACATGAAGGTGTGTGTTACAGTTGACTTGTTGAAGTCTTAACCTCCTAGTACCTGTGAATGTGACCTTATTTGGAAATAGGGTCTTTGCTGATGATCGAGTTAAGATGAGGTCATTAGGGTGGGCCTCAATCCAATATGACTGGTACCCTTATAAAAAGGGGAAACTTGGACCCAGAGACAGATGTGTACACAGGAAAGCACCAGGTGAAGGTTGGAGTTATGTTGCCAAAAGGCAAGGAAATACCAGAAGCTAGGAGAGAAGCCTGGTACAGATTCACCCCTAGTGCCTTCAGAAGGAACACGGCCCTGCTGACACCTTGATCTTGGACTTCCCAGCCTCCAGAAATGTGACACAATAACTTTCTATTGTTTAAGCCAGTCAGACTGTGGTACTTTGTTACAGCAGCCCTGGGAAATGAATACAGTATTTGAAATGATTTTAGCTGATACATGGTTTAACTTTAAAAATGTTAACAGTTATATATTTATATTAATGAACATTAGAAAAAACAGAACAAGTGACTCCAACCTGTGGATTTTAGACACGTCATTGCTTAGAACTAGATTGATGTGGGTATGTCGCAAGCAAATAGCAGTTTAGTTGACACACAAGGGGCCATGCAGTGGAGTGATTGAGAACAGATACTCTGCAGCCAGGTTTTAAACACTGGCTTTACACTTACTGGCTGTGTGACCTTGGACAGATTCCTCAACCTCTCTGTGCCTTGGTTTCCTCTGTATAATAGTGTTGATAATAGCAGTACCTACTGCACGGGGTTGTTTGGGTGATTAGATGCAAGATTAACACGTGTGGTACAAAACACAGCCTGGGAGCTGGTTCAGTCCTTTGTAAGTGCTGGTTCTTCATTTTATTACCCAGAAACGTAAATATTTAGTGATCGGGCTTCTCTGGTGGCGCAGTGGTTGAGAGTCTGCCTGCCGATGCAGGGGACACGGGTTCATGCCCCGGTCCGGGAGGATCCCACATGCCGCAGAGCAGCTGGGCCCATGAGCCATGGCCACTGAGCCTGCGCGTCCGGAGCCTGTGCTCCGCAATGGGAGAGGCCACGGCAGTGAGAGGCCCGTGTACCGCAAAAAAAAAAAAAAAAAAAATTTAGTGATCATGGCCTGCACATGAAGGAGGGAGATCCCAGTGAGCCCAGTAGGACGGCTGGGAAGGGTGCTTGACTGCCACTGTGCTGCTCTCACTCTACCAGGGGCTCTGGCAGTTTCCTGCACAGTGGCACTCTACCCTTGGTTTCATTTCTTTTAACAACTTGTCTTGGAGGAATTTTCTAAAAAGCCATTTTTTAATTTTTTCACATAGAGTGAACACCAGCAGTACAGACTGGAGTCCTGTCAACTCGAGCAGTGGTCAGTGGAGCCAGTCCAGGTGTAGAAGAAACAATGGCTCAGGGCTGGCCCTCCACACTCTCCACCAGCTGACCCTGAGCAAGCACTTGCTCTGAGCCAGGTGCTCCTCTAAGCAGTCTATCCATCCAGTCCTTTAATCCTTATTCTGACCCTCAGAGGAGAGTCTTACTCTTATCCCTGTTTGGCAGATGGGAGAGTGAGGCCCAGAGAGGTTAAGTAACCTGCCCAAGGTCACAGAGCTGGTAGGTGGACGGGAAGGATTTGTAACAGGTGGTCAGGCTGCAGAGTCTGCCAGGCCTATTTTCTGCCAGGGTTTCTGGGCTGGTGGGCTGTCAGCCCAGAGCTGCTGGTGGGCTGTCTCACCACCCTAAGAGCCTTTCTGAGAATGTAGGGCATAAAGGAGAAGCTGACCAAGAGGTGGGGAGAGGCAGACTGCTGACATACTTTAATTACTGGGGTCTGGCTGTGCCCAAAGGTTACCCCACCTTTGAAAGTTCATTTACATGGGTTGATGTAGATGCTTTTCCTTCAATCCACTATTTTTATCACTTGCTCTCTAAAACGCTTTGCCTTGTATTAGTCCGGTCTTTTCCCCCCATCAGTTTGGGGCTTGATAAGGGTTAATCAGGGAATGCTTGGGTGCCACCTTAGCCAGACCTCCACCTGCAGCTCTGCCTCAGGGGTCCGCCGGCACCCAGAGCCTCCTGAGCCAGAGCACTGGAGGGTCAACACCACCCGGCACAGCCCACAACCCAGGACCGAAGGGAGGGTCCCTCATCCACCCCAGGGTGGGAGCAGGCTTCTGCTCAGCCCCACCCGCTGAACTCCCCAGCAAGGTGGAGCTCCACTTGCCCAGTGAACTTGCTTGGTGATGAAGCCAGTTTGGGCTCCTCCCCTTTCCTGTCCCCTTCCAGGGACCACCTCCCAACTAGATTACTTGTTCTGAAAACCTTATCTCAGAGTCTGGTTCTGGGGAATCCAAACCAAGACAATATTTACATAGCAGGGAACAAACGCTCAGTAAGTGAAAGGATTGTTATCACTTCCTCCGCCTCCTTCCATCTGCCCTGAGCTGCTGGGAAAAGAGCTTCAAGCCTCAGGCCTCATGCATGGAGTGCACTGGTCCAGATCTGGGAACTGTGACTGGAGTAGGGGTTGCTTCCTGCCACCAGGTCCCTTGGCCCGTCCCTGCAGGAAACAGTCCCTCCAGCTCCTCAGTAAACATGGATGGAATGTCATGGCCACAGAGGTCACTTGTCTAACAAGGCTGGCTGCCTGGGGCTGGATTTTGCCCTAGGCACCCCACAGTTCCAAATTCTTAGGACACCAGGATGCCTTTACTCTCTGAGGTTCTTTGGATCACAGAAATCAGAAGCAAGTTGCCCTCACAGAGTCACTCCAGCCACTAGTTTGGATCCACAGCATCAGACTGAGATGTTTCATCTGCAGTCTCCAGTGTGTGCAGTCTGCTGGTTAAGGACACAGCAGTGGAGTCACTCCACGAGGGTTTGAGGCCTACATCTGCTGCTTTCCAGCTGTGTGAGTCACCTGCTCTGTGCCTCAGTTCCTCATCTGAGAAATGGGCACAATCGGAGAACCCACCTCAAAGCCTGGTGATAAGGATTATAATTTACCTACACATATAAATTACATATATAATTTACTTATACAGTAAGTCCCCTACACACGAATGAGTTCTGCTCTGAGAGTGGGCTCATAAGTCCAATTTATCATAAGTCCAACAGAGTTAGCCTAGATACCCAACTAACACAGTCAGCTATATAGTGCTGTACCGTAATAGGTTTATAATACTTTTCACACAAATAATACATAAAAAACAAACACAAAAAATAAAGAAAACATTTTTAGGAGACTTCCCTGGCAGTCCAGTGGTTAAGACTCTGTGCTCCCAATGCAGGGGTTGTGGGTTCGATCCCTGGTTGGGGAATTAAGATCCCACATGCCGTGCATGGTGTGGCCAAAAAAACAAACAAACAAAAACAACAACCAAATATTTTAAATCTTACAGTACAGTACCTTGAAAAGTATAGTAGTACAGTACAACAGCTGGCATCCAGGGGCTGGCATCGAGTGAACAGGCAAGAAGAGTTATTGACTGGATGAGGGAGAGGAGGTGGGACATGGTAGAGCTGAAGGATCGTCAGCAATAGGAGATGGAGGGCAAGCTGCAATGTCACTGAAGTCTGACGTTGATGGAACGCATGTTCACATCTTTGAAAGTTTGCAACTTGAAGGTTCGTACGTAGGGGACTTACTGCATATAGATGAGTAAATTTCATATAGAATATATATATATAAGTAAACTATATAATGTATATAAGTAAATGATAAGTAAACACATAGTAAATTGTAATAAATAAAAGCTTACAATGGTGGCTGGCTCATGGTAAGTACTCAATCAATGGACCCCCTCATTTCATTAGAAGGGCGGCACATGGACCTTTCACCATAAACTTCTTTGCATCTTTAGAAATGTAGTATCATCTGCATGTATTGTTACCCATAAAAGTAAGCAAATTCATTTAAAAGTAAAAACAAAAATAAAACAAATTTTCAATTATAACCACATCTTGGTTGTAGACCCAGAAAATAACTGTGACAGATAATTTTAGGTGTCCACTCGACTAGGCCGTGGGGAGCCCAGCTATTTGGTCAAACATTATTCTGGATGTTTCTGAGAGGATGTTTGGGGGTGAGATTAACATTTTAGTTGACAGAAGAAAACAGACTGCCCTCCATAGTGTGGGTGGGCCTCATCCAATCAGTGGAAGGCCTGAATAAAACAAAAACGCTGATCCTCCCATGAACAAGAGAGAATCCTCCAGCCTCCGGATTTCATCTGCAACACTGGTCCTTCCTGCCTGCTGGCCTTCGAACTGGAACACTGACTTTTCCTCGGTCTCCAGCCTGCTGACCCATCATATAGATCGGACTTGGCAGCCTCCATAATTGCATGAGCCAATTCCTTACAACAAATTTCTCTCTGGGGGAAGAAAGGACTGGAGGTATGGGGTTAGCAGATGAAAACCATTACATACAGAATGGATGGACAACAACGTCCTACTGTATAGCACAGGGAACTATATTCAATATCCTGGGGTAAACCATAATGGAAAGGAATATATAAAAGAATGTATATATGTGTATAACTGAGTCATTTTGCTGTGCAGCAGAAATTAACACAACCTTGTAAATCAACTATACTTCAATAAAAAAAATAAATTTCTCCACCTCTCTCTCTCTCTATATATATATGTATGTATGTATATATATATATATATATATATATATATATATATATATATATATGCATATGTATATATACACACATCCTATTGGTTCTGTTTCTCTGGAGACGTTGACCAATAATACATTTGCTAAAGGTCAGCTCAGGCCTCGGGGAGGAGGGTGATGAAGCAAGGACTCCTCCATCACGGCACCCCACTGACCCAAAGCCCAGCCCCAACTGCTCGGGGGTGGGCACAGAACTCTTACTTGAGCATGCCCTCTCCTGGTCTGGGAACACGGTCAGGGGCTGGGGACTCAGGTTTGGCTCAGGTTTGCTGGGAATGAAGACCTCAGCGTTGTCCTTCCGCTTAGCAGACAAATTCCTTTCCTTTTTATTACCTGTAAAAACACAATAGTTTATATGTCAAATACTGAGTGCAGGCAGAGTTGGGAAATTCTGCTCCAGCACCTGTTTATTTGTGCATTCACTTATTCATTCAACAAATGTTGATGGAATCCCTGCTCTGTGCCAGGCACCATGCTCATTTTGGATTTGTTGCAGACAACAAAACAAGTTTGCTGAGAGCCGTTATGTGCCAAGTACCACATTTTGGTAAATAAGTGAATTCTTCTAGGACACACACAGGTTTTCAAGTTTTAACATTTCTGAATAGGGACAAGTCTTATAAACAATGGGGTACTGGGTTTAATTGGCAGCAAGATACATAAAATAATGATGTAACCAAGGATATGCAGGAGCAGGAAAAGTATAGTAGGACATGTTTGCTGCCCTCAAGGCACATTCTTGCCAAGGAAAAGGACGGTTGAATGGATAAGAGAGCAGGGCTGGCACAGAAGATCCAGTACCAGGGTCACAGAGGAGCATGCAGCCTGGAGGACAGGGCTGGCAGGTGTGTAGCCAACATGAAGAGAACCCTTACAGATGACCGGGGTGTCTCCAGGGCACAGAACTGGGGGGCATTCAGACACAGGGAACAGTGTGTGTGAAGGCTTGAGAGCTGACATGCGTGTGGCAGGTGGGTGGCTAGGGTCTGGGCTGGCAAGAGGAGCCAGACAGTGAAGGGCCCACGGGCCATGATTTATAGTCAGTGTTTCCCAAAGTGGGGTGCCTGGATCACTGGTGAAATAGGTGATGACTGGGACTTCCCTGGTGGCTCAGTGGATAAGAATCCATCTGCCAAAGCAGGGCACATGGGTTTGATCCCTGGTCCGGGAAGATCCCACATGCCACGGAGCAACTAAGCCCGTGCGCCACACTACTGAGCCTGCGCTCTAGAGCCCGCGAGCCACAACTACTGAGCCCATGTGGCACAACTACTGAAGGCTGTGTGCCTAGAGCCCGTGATCTGCAACAAGAGAAGCCACCACAATGAGAAGCCCGCACATCACAACAAAGAGTAGCTCCCGCTCGCCTCAACTAGAGAAAGCCCGCGCGCAGCAATTAACACCCAACACTGCCAAAAATAAATAAAATTTAAAAAAAGAAAGCAATTATCTATCTTAACGTGTATGGGAAAAAAGTAAGCAACCAGTGTATCAAACCTTGATTTCATGTACATTATTGTGTGGAACAATCCTAGAATTATGAAAGAAAAGAAAGAAGGAGTGAGGAAGGAAGGGGTGAGGGGGTGGAGAGAGAAGGAAAGAAGGAAAGAAGAAAGGTGACTGGTTTAAATAACAGCTAAAAAATAGTATGAGTGGTCTGTGAATTTGGCAAAAAAAAAAAAAAAAAAAAATTGTGAAGAAGGTTTGCAAAGGGCACAAGTCTGGGTAAAGTGGCTCCAGGCAGGAAAGCAGCCCAGGGGGCAGCGAGGCAGGTGGCTAAATGGAATAAAGAGAAAAAGCAGGGAGAAGAGTTAGGTCCCTGGACTTGGGAACCTCCAGCCTGGGAAGGCAGAAAACCTGGGAAGTGTCTGCTCAAATTCAAAGGAAATCCTGGGGCCTGTGGTGGCCCAAAGGAGGGAAGCCCCAGAATCAAGGGCACTATGGGATTCTTGGGAGCTCAGGGTAGACGTTGGGGATGAGTGTGGGGTCTGTCCGACTTGCACTAACCTCTCTGCTATCCCCCTTTGACTTTGCAAAGGACACGTGTTTCTCTACACTTTCTCAAGGAGTGCATGAATGAACAGCCCATAACCAAGCACATCTTTTCAGATGTCTGCTGACTGTTCTTGAGTAAACACTCAGGATTATCTCAGAACTCCAATCCCATGCTGGGGTCTGGGGAGACCTTGTAACAGGCCCCTCAGCCTCCTTCTTGCTCCCCTTGTTGGGAGCCTGTCTCCTGCTGGGGCTGAGAAGCCAGCCAGGGGCTGCAGATGAAAGGGGCGGCTGAGAGCGGCGGTAGGGGGTGTTCGTGACGCCCTCGTGTACTGCAGACTGGGCACCCGCCGCCTGCAGCAGACATCACCAGGGTCAACTCGGGGCCTGCCGAGCAATCTAATTGTTAAAAAATGTAAAATGGCAAGAAAGTGAAGTTCTCTCCTTTAGCCATTTTTTTTTTTTTTTTTTGCGGTACGCGGGCCTCTCACTGCTGTGGCCTCTCCCGTTGCGGAGCACAGGCTCTGGACGCGCAGGCTCAGCGGCCATGGTTCACGGGCCCAGCCGTTCCGCGGCATTGTGGGATCTTCCTGGACCGGGGCACGAACTCGTGTCCCCTGCATCGGCAGGCGGACTCTCAACCACTGTGCCACCAGGGAAGCCGTCTCCTTTAGCTTTATGCCCAGTATCACTATTAAACTGCCTGGGGTCCAACTGCTCCCCTTCTATGGCCTGGTCCTCCACACCCGGAAGTGACTGTCATACCCATTCCCACCTCCATCCCCGCCACACCCCGGTTTCCAGGGCAGAGGCCCAGTCAACCCCCTCACAGCACTTCCCTTCCCCTTGGAGGAAACACAACCCACAGCAATGATGCAGCCCCAGTGGGTCTCACTCAGAAGGGCATGTTCATTGCCGTGACCACCAGATGCTTTAGCAGGTGGGCACAGTCCTTCACTTATTTTAAAGATTTCCCGAATGGCTTGAATGTGCCAGGTGAAGGCTGCAAGCTGGGGATGCAACAGAGGGGAAGAGCTGGCCTGTGCCCTGGCAGAGCTCACAGGCCGGAGGGAGAGAAAGGCAACTGCGGGCATTGAGACGAGTGCCATGATGATGCTACAGGAGCAGAGCAGGCACCGACCTAGCTGGCCAGGCTGGGAGTGCCAAGAAGGCTTCCTGGAGGAAGCAGCCTCTGAGCTGAGTCTCGAGGAAAAAGCAGGGAGCCAGGTTTCATGGGTCAGAGTGGAGAGGAAAGGAAATGTGGTGATCTAGGTGGAGGGAACAGCCCAGCAAGGAGGTGAGAGCATGTCGGAGGGACAAATGTTCTCTTCACTGGAGACATCAACCGTGGGGTGTAGATTTTCCAGAGCTGCCTGTTATTATGTCCCCCCAAGACTCATAGGTTCAAGTCTTAACCCCCAATACCTCAGAATATGGCTGTATTTGGAGGTAGGGTCACCAGAGAGGTAGTTAAGGTAAAATGAGGCCTTTAGAGTGGGCGCTAAGCCAACATGACTGGTGTCCTTATAAGAAGAGGAGATTAGGACACAGGGACACACAGAGGGAAGACCATGTGAGGACACAGGGAGAAGGTAGCCATCTGCAACCCAAGGACAGAGGCCTCAGAAGACACCAAGCTTGCCGAAGCCCTGATCTTGGATTTCTAACCTCCAGAACTGTGAAAAAAATTACATTTCGGTGGCTGTTGATGCCACCCCTGGTCTGTGTACTTTGTTACGGCAGCCTGGGCAGACGAATATACTCACTGCCTGATTTCAAACATTCCCTCATTTCTCCTTCCTTAGGTTCACTCATGCTTCCCCATTGGTTGGTCTTGGTATTTGGTTCAGGAAATACGGCACCTCCAGCTTTGGGGAGAATGCCCTAACCGTAACCCTCCCTGCCACCCACCAATTGTTCTGTTGACTCTACCTTCTAGGGTGATTTCTGAAAAACCTTCTCCAGTGGACAGTTGCTGTTGGTGCGCAGCTGCTTTCCTTCTCCTTCAGATTCGCCTTAATTTTCCTTTGGAAACTACTATCTCCGTCCATGTGGTTTGGGTGGCGATAACCACACCCCCAGTCCTGTTGACTGGACCTGGCCAATCAGAGCCACAGTGACTAGTTCAGAGCTGTGACCCCACGTGGGTTCAAGAGCCAAGTCTGGGACTTTTGCTGGAGCTTTTAGGAAGAGAAATCCACTTTCTGATGGAGTTGCAAAGCCAGTGTCTCAATTCTGCGTCTATATGTGGAAAGCCCACTTGAGAATGGTGCCAAGAAAAAAGAAGGAAGAGAGAAGAGGGAGAAAAGGAAGAAGGGAAGGGGAGGGGAGGGGAACGGAAGTGAGTCCTATTGCAGCCCTGGACTCCTTAGTTATCCAAGTCAATAAATAGTCCCGGGCTTCCCTGGTGGCACAGTGGTTGAGAGTCCGCCTGCCGATGCAGGGGACGCAGGTCCGTGCCCCGGTCCGGGAAGATCCCACATGCTGCAGCGGCTGGGCCCGTGAGCCATGGCTGCTGAGCCTGCACGTCCGGAGCCTGTGCTCCCCAACGGGAGAGGCCACAGCAGTGAGAGGCCCGCGTACCGTAAAAAAGAAAAAAAAAAAAAAAAATAGTCCCTTTTGCTCAAGTCAGTTTCACTAGCCAGTTGCCACATAGATGCTGGTAAACTTCCTACAATGCACAGGACAGCCCCCCACAACTATCTGCCAGACATTTACCATCTGGAATTTCAGGGTCATCTGTAAGCTTTTGGGAGCCTTCACCTCTTGCAATCAGCAGAGACCTGATATACACCCTGGCCTATGAGATGGTCTACCCAAAGCTGAATTCAAAGTACCACTGGAAATTTAAGTCCTATTATTAGATCCAGAGACATCAAAGGCAAAGAAATGCCACATAAGACAGAGCTTACTTTTGGAAGCTGGGTTAAATTCCAGCACTACGAGGGTGTCTGGGCCCTGGGGAGGGCGTCCGTCTGTCTCCTGGTCCTCGGAAACATGCTTCTGCACGGAGTCCCCACTGGGAAGAGGGGAGTCATCTCTAGGATGGCCCACCAGCACCTGGTCCTCAGGCTCCGGCTCAGAGAGTACATCTTCTTCGATAGAGTCAGACTCATCACTGGAACCATCTTCTTCTTTCCTTTGTAGGTTGACAGTAAGTTCCAGGCTTTTTCTCAGCTCCTGCCAAAAGTCAAGAAGAGAAGTGAAAAATGAAATATGTTCCTTTGAGGAAAAACTCTTTTGAAAATAGATCATTAGAATCAAAGAACTATTCCCGTGAAACTAACATTTACCAAAACCATCTCAACCCATGTGTTATCCTCACTTTGAGGATGAGAAAACAAAGGGGCAGGGACAAATAAGAAACTCTCCTCTGGATGGAGCAGAGTGTAGTTTTATAGTATTAATTGTGGTTTTCTGTAGCTGTTTGCAAATTTTTTCATATGTCTTCTGTCTCTAAGAGATTGTAGATTTACAATCTTAAGACCAAGCATTAAGCTATACTTACAGTGATCAAAAAATTTATCACTGAAGCCAGGATAGTTTGAATTTATTTATTTATGGCTGCATTGGGTCTTCGTTTCTGAGCGCAGGCTTTTCTCTAGTCATGGAAAGCGGAGAGCAGGGGCTACTCTTTGTTGTGATGTGCGGGCTTCTCATTGCAGTGGCTTCTCTTGTTGCGGAGCATGGGCTCTAAGCACGCGGGCTCCAGTAGTTGTGGCTCATGGGCTCAGCAGTTGTGGCTCACGGGCTCTAGAGCACAGGCTCAGTAGTTGTGGCACATGGGCTTAGCTGCTCCACAGCATGTGGGATCTTCCCAGACCAGGGCTCGAACCCATGTCCCCTGCATTGGCAGGAGGATTCTTAACCACTGCACCACCAGGGAAGTCCCCAGGATACTTTGGAAGGGGAATAAAGGCACTACTACATTTACACTGGGATGAAAGTGTACACTGGACTGTCTGGGGAACCCAGTATGTTTGGTTAGCCTAGCTAGGCTATCCCTGTAGCCCTTGTAGTAACTAACATAGTTGTGAGAGCGTGAGAAGCAATCAAGTTTACGATTGACCATAAACTTAATAGTTGCGTGGTAGGCTGAATAATGATTCCCCAAAGATGTCCAAGTCCTTATTCCTGGACCCACTGAATTAGTGAGGGCTCATGTACAAGTGAGAAGCACCACATAGAAAACTTTGATCATCTTAGAGAAATCATCCTAAAAAGCCCAATGATAGAAATACGGACATCAAAGGTGCTGCTGGTGAGGGCTCAGGAAATAAGGAACATGTTATTGGGAACTAGAGGACAGAAAATCCTGTTATGTGGCAGCAGAATCTTAGCCAAACTGTGTCCTATAGTTATACTGTAAGAGGAACTTGTAAAGGATGAACTTGGATATTTAGCTCAAGAGAGTTCCAAGCAAAGTGTTAAAGATACAGTCTGGTTCCTTCTTGCTGCTTAGAGTAAAATGCTAGAGGAAAGGGACAGACTGAGAGAACTGTTAAGTAAAAAGAACTGGGAGTTGATGATTTGGGAAGCTTTCAGCCTACTGCAAAAGATGCTAAAAAAAAATAATAATAAAGCATGAAAAAGCCAGGAAAGCATGCTCTGGAGAAAAAAACGAAGGGTGTGGCTCGACAACCTTTTGCCAAAACCTTAGAAGGATCTACAGTTTAGAGCAGCGGTCCCCAACCCCCGGTCCATGGACCAGTACCAGTCCACGGCCTGTTAGGTGAGGTGAGCAGTGGGCTGGCCAGCGAAGCTTCATCTGCCACTCCCCATCGCTCACATTACTGCCTGAACCATCACCCCACCCCGTCTGTGGAAAAACTGTCTTCCATGAAACCGGTCCCTGGTGCCAAAAAGGTTGGGGACCACTGGTTTAGAGTATTCAATCACACTGAGGGCTCTTTGAAGAGATTAGACATGTGACTCATGAATCCCCTTAGACATCTCAGCAGAAGCCAGGAAAAGAGATGGGATTATCCAGGAAAGATTTGTGGAGGAGCCTCTTGTCTTTTTTTTTTTTTTTTTTTGTAGGAAACCTGGGTTCTTTTATTTTTTTTTAACATCTTTATTGGCGTATAATTGCTGAGCCTCTTGTCTAATGGAGTGAATCCTAGAGACATACAGAGGAGACGCACATGGTTTTTGAGACTGTTATACCAGCAGAAACACTGCCAGCTTGGACTCAGTGGGAGAGGGAAAGGACAAAATTAAAGAAAGCTGACAGGCTCCCAGAATTCTACAGGCAGGAAACAGGTTAATGAAATTACGTAGGTGCAAACACATGCTACCCTTCATGAAAGAGGAAGAATGACTCCCAGGGTGGAGCCATGGGCCCAGAGGGAGGAATCCTGAGCCACAGTGAATTATTCCTGTGCCTTGAAACCTAATGGAGTTTGCCCAGTTGGATTTCAAAATTGCTTGGGTTTGGTGGCTCCTTTTTCCCTTTAATTTTCTGTCTGTTGTAATGGGAATGTCTATAACTGTTATCCTGTGCCTGACCCACCACTGTATTTGGGAGCAGATAACTTGCTTTCTAGTTTTAAAAGTTCCCAGAGGGAGAGAAATTTTGCCTTAAGATGAGTAATACCCATAGACTCACCCCTAGCTAATTTAGATATAGATAATGAGCTTTGGGAGTTTTGAGCAGATGAGACTTAAATGATATTTTGCACTTAAGTTGCTACTGTAATGGGTTGAGACTTTTGGGAAACTTGGGATGGGATGGAAGTATTTTGCATGTGAGGTGGACATGAATCTTTGGGGGCCCGAGAGCAGACTGTTGTGGACCCCAAAGATGTCCATGTTCTAATCACCTTGGATGGTGAATATTACATGGCAAAGGGACCTTGCAGATACGATTAACGATCTTGGGATGGGGGATATTATCTTGGATATCTAGAGGGGCCTATGTTATCACAAGGGTCCTTCCAAGGAGGCAGGAAGATCAGCCTCAGAAAGATAAGATATAAGGGTGGAAGCAGAGGTTAGGGAGGAGAGAAGATGCTACCCTGCTGGCCTTGAAGGAGGAAAGGGCACAAGCCAAGGAATGTAGGTGGCCTCTAGAAGTTGGAAAAGGCAAGGAAACGGATTCTCCTCTAGAGCCTCTAGAAGGAACATAGGTCTGCTGACATCTTGATTTTAGACCAATGAAACTGAATTTGGATGTCTGAGCTCCAGAACTGTAAGATAAACCACTAAGTTTGTGGTAAGTTGTCATGGCAGCAATAAGAAACTTTTTTTTGGTTTTTTTAGACATGCCTCACAGCTTGTGGGATCTTAGTTCCCTGACCAGGGATTGAACCCAGACCCCTGGCAGTGGAAGCACTGAGTCTTAACCATTGGACCACCAGGGAATTCCCCAGGAAACTAATATAGCTATCGATCTTTTATAGCTCTCTCCCTCCCACCCTGCCCAATATCAAGTGTCAGTGATATTTATTGAGCAAATAGAACACTGCCTGGCACATAGTAGATGCTTGACAAATACGTGCTGAATGACTAATTTATGTCAGTGACTGGGTAGAAGCTGTAAGCAGGGGTGGGGAGCACCCACCTGCCTTGGCAGTGGCATTAGTGATGTGACTCTTAGAAAGTTACTTAACTTCTCTGATCTGCATTTTGCCATCCATAAAAATGGGTTAACGAATCCCAACCTCACTGAATTGTTTTATTAAAGTAGTGGTGTGAACTGGGGATGATTTTGTCCCCCTCTCCAGGGGACATTTGGCAGTTATTTGGAGATGTTTTTGGTCAGAACTGGGGGAAAGGAGCGCTAGCGGCATCTGGTAGGTGGAGGCCAGGGATGCTGCTAAACATCCTAGAATGTACAGGACAGTTCCCACAACAAAGAATTATCTGGGCAAATGTCAATAGTGGTGTGAGTGAAAAACCCTACATTAAAGTGAGCACGTATTCACCAATGGCATTTCAGAAGATAATAGCAAGGTCTTCTAGTTGAGTGTATTGACATGATCCATGCAACCTTCACGGAAGCCAGACTGAAGTCATGGCTCATGTCTTCAAAGTCTGACTGTGGTCGGCAGTTGGAGGGCGAACAGATTTACTGCTCCTCCGTGGGGAAACATGAGTTCCTGGGTGGCCTGCTGTTTAACAGCAACTGCAGTGACTCTAAAGCTAGTAATCCTCTACAGCGGAATAATGTTCTGTACTTTACAAAGTGCGACTTGCTTTGGTGATAACGTGAACTCTGGCCACAGCAAGATAAGCAGTTGGTCCCGGTTCTTGGTCGACCCCACCCATCTCAGATGGGGTCATCTTCAGTTCTCTGTTCTGCAGGGGTGGAGGCGAGGCTAGGTGAGAAAATGGGGCAAACGCGGTATTCTCACCCAGTCACGGTGGAAAAAAATGGTAAAAGCAATGCCAGCTAAACTGGGAGACTCCCGGTTGGGAGACTGCTGTGACTGTCCAGGAGATCCTGGTCAGTCCCAGGGCCCAGAATCTTCTCCACTGATGCCTAAGGCTGAGTGGAGCTACCACCCACTGCCAGTTCCAGGAAATAGCTGGATGGGGCATTAGGATTCTAGAACCCACGGTCAGCTGAGCAGGTTCCCTCCAGCCTCTTCATTACCTTCACCTTGTGGTAGCCCCATATTTTAAGTGACTGAATTTCTGGAGTCCCCACAAGTCGGAGGACTGAGGCCTAGAGCCTTTAAGCTGGTCTCACCTGTCACAATGATTAAGTGGCAGAGTCGTGACGTGTGCCCTCAGCCACAGCTCCCTGCTCCTTCTAGACTATCCAAGTGTAAAACAGACTCACTTTTGTGGTCCAACCAATGGGGAAGAAGATGTGGCAACTATTATCATTCACTTATTCACACACGCAGGTTTGCTACAGGCGCTTCGTTGAGGGCTGAGGTAATGGCAGGGAGTAAGATGGCGAAGCTTCGGGCAATCAGTGCACAAAGAAAAAGAATCAGAGGCATTTCAGGTGTGGCCAGGACTGGGAAGGAAAGAGCCTGCCTGCATGATGAAACCACGAGTGAGTGGGCTGAGGGCAGCCCTGTTGAAAGCTGGTCAGGGAATGCTGGGTGATAAAGAAACGCCCAGTGAATGTCTAGGGCACAAGGTGTGTCAGGAGGAACAGCAGAGGCAAAAGCCTGGAGGCAGCAATGGCTGGAGGGCAGCGGGTACCAAACACACTGGGAGGAGAGGGCCGGGAGCAGGGAGCGGGTCACAGGGGCGGTGCCTTGTAGGCCACAGAGCAGAGTCTGGATTTTCTTTTATGTACCATGAGAGGTCACGAAGGATGCTAAGCAGAAATACAACATTATCTGATTTCTGTTTTTAAAGATCACTATGGCTCTTGGATACCAAGTGGATTTTGAGAGGCGGGGCCAGGATGGAAACAGGACAGACAGCAGACAGCTGCACCTGTGGTAGCAGGTAAAGAGGAAGGTGGAAGCAGAGGTGGGGAGAGGAGATGCATTTTGAGATGTATTTTGGAGGCCGAGATGACAGAAATGGCTGACTAGAAATTAACAATGTGCATACCCTTCACCCCAGCCCTTCTAGGATTTACTCTTCATTCTTAAGTATGCAAAGATCGTTGAGGCATCATTTATAAAAGAGAATGACCTGCATGTTCGTTAGTAAGAGATGGGCTAAATTACTAATAGAGCAGGCGTTGACGGAGCCCCAGGCAGCCCTTACAGAGAATGAGGTAGGTCTCATGCACTTATTCAGA
Organism: Mesoplodon densirostris; assembly: GCF_025265405.1. Lineage (NCBI taxonomy): Eukaryota > Metazoa > Chordata > Mammalia > Artiodactyla > Ziphiidae > Mesoplodon > Mesoplodon densirostris. The sequence continues at coordinate 46,105,126 of NC_082676.1, forward strand.
AAGACAGCAAGATATATGTTTAAGTAAAAAGAAGCATGTTGGAAAATGTACATATAGTATAAACCTGATTCTCTTAAAAATTATTATATTAGTATGTATACATACAGGCATACACAAAGTCTGGAAACATCAAACTCTTAACAATATTCTCTCTGGGGTGGCATTAAGGGGACTTTGTTTTCTGCTTTGTTTTACTTAATTTTTTATTATAAGCATGTTTTCAATTTTATAAATAGAAAAATATCAGGTATTTACATTTATGTTTAAATCCTTACTCCTGAAAATAAATAAATTCCATATAGGAGTGGTAGGAACAGTGGTGTGGAGGACCCTGAACGGCCAGTTGTCTGATAGTCACTGATCTCTAGCCCTGGAACACATCTTGTCCCCAAAAGAGGGATTCAGAGATGGGTGAGTTGCAGCGCTCGATGCTGGCAGATGAGGGAGCAGCATCTAACTTACTGTATCCACTCAAGTGGTCCAGATTTAAAAGTAACACGCCACCAATCTCAACAGGGAGAAATTCCGGTAATATAAATATAGCACCCATAAGTCCTTCTCAGAAAAAAACCTCCAGAGGACAAAATCCAAACAATGAAAAGTAAAATCAAAATAAAGAACACAGGGCTTCCCTGGTGGCGCAGTGGTTGAGAGTCCGCCTGCCGATGCAGGGGACACGGGTTCGTGCCCAGGTCCGGGAAGATCCCACATGCCGTGGAGCGGCTGGGCTCGTGAGCCATGGCCGCTGAGCCTGCGCGTCTGGAGCCTGTGCTCCGCAACGGGAGAGGCCACAGCAGTGAGAGGCCCGTGTACCGCCAAAAAAAAAAAAAAAAAAGAACACAGACCAGGAGACCCTATGATAAAAGGTCTAATGGTGAACACTGAAGACGTTTAGAGACTAAAGAAATACAAGTGACCCTTGAACAACACGGGGATTGGGGCCCTGCCCACCATGCAGTCGAAAATACATGTAGTGCTATCTCTGCCTCAAAAGCAAAGGAACTGATAACTGGCTCACCGAAGGGCAGGAAGCTGAAGCAGTCTGGAGAGAAGGGGACTCAAACCCCAGTTCTTTTGATTTCGCATATTGTGATCTCTAACCGAACACAAACCTTTCCTCATACTTAAAGATCTGTAAAATGAAAATACAGGAACTATATTTATTGAAAAAAACCCCACGTACAAGTGGACCCATGCAGTTCAGACCCGTGTTACTTAAGGGTCACTGTATTAGACAATTGTATGTTTCCGGATTATGGACCAAAATGTAATGTTCTAAACCTAAGCTCTTAGCTAAGCTCACAAAAACCAGAAGAGGGCAGGCAGTGTGGGTGCAACCTGGCCTCATTTTCCATAGCATATTAGTCAATTCATATCCATCTTAAATGGAAACAACAGGGTTTTAAAAAATGGCAACTCCAACCTCTTAATATTTTGTTCATAATTTATTAAATAGACGGGATGTTTTAAGAAATCTCTCTTGTGATAAAGAAATCTGAATTTCAATAATTCTGTTTCAATTTGGTTTTGCTTCTGGCAAATTAATGCAAATTTAAATGCCATAATTGTATTTACTATAAATATATAGTAAATATATATATAAAAGAAGCCTAGATTCTGCATTACTGCTATCTTGTTCACAGAGGAAAAGAATACATTTGCTTACACTGGGTGAGCACACTTTAAGAACCTAGGCCCTTATAATGCCCACGTGATCTAAAACCATCTGTTCCAGGGGCAAAGGGGAGATGAATTAAGTAGCCACATTCCCTCGAGAAAGCCGTTTAAATCCTTTCCACCTGGAAAGATGAGGACCTTGGGTTGGTCGCTTTGAAAGACAACCTGCTGATACTTCAAAGGGATACCCTGCTAGGGCATCTACCAGTTGCTTTGAAGCTGTCATCCAGAAAAAGCTCTGTGAAAACTTACTTTATAGCTTTGCTTTAAAACCTTGTTATATGCAATTTCAATGCTCAGCCCTTAAAATGTTCAGTTCAAGCCCTTTCAACAGAAAACCTTCTGCATGAAGGCCAGGCTGCAAATACCACAGGTGGGGAGCAGATGATGGGACTGTATACAAATTGGCCTTCTTGCTAGAGAGCCAGGGAGGAGGCGAGGGAAGGAAGGATGCTGGAACAGTGACTAAAACGCAGCCAAGGTTTCATGGTCAGTGGATTAGTGCCTTACATGCCTGATCTTCTCTTTTCTGCTGGGCTAGGAAAAGAGCAAAACCAGGTCACCATAGCACATGAAATGTCTGCAACAATAGCAACCACAACTGTAATATCAACAATGGCAGCAGCTGCCGATTACAAAGCTTTTGCTACATATCAGGCACCAGGCTAACCCCTCTACACACCTCATCTCCCTGCAGCCTCCCACCACCCCTGTGTGTAGGTATCCTTATCTTATAGGTTCAGGGCACTTAAATGGCAGCCCCAGGTCATGTGGCTAGCAAGGGCAGAGCCAGGGTTTGGATGAAGGACTGTCTGACTCCAAAGTCCAGGTTTTTCATTCCGTGCCCACATTTATTCCCTGCCTGGCATCAATGCATTGGAAGCCAGTGGTCTCTAGAGCGAGATGAAAGTCAAGTGCTCTGTGATCACCCATTGGCTTACACGAAATTGATGACAACTGCCTGTAAGAGCTTTTGACACAAAGCTGACATGAGGCCACTAAATGTGTTAAAGCATGTGTTCGGTGTTAGTGGATGAAGCATTAAACCTCTAACTCCACTTAGAAAAGGGAACAGCTTGGCCTAAGTTCTGGATGTGGGTACCAACCGGGCTCCAGCCGCCCTATGTCCCCAGGCAAGTCCCTGAGCCTCAAGCCCCCACCTCTCATGTGGGAAAATGTTCCCTGACAACCTGACAAGTTTGTGGAAGGGATGCAATGAGATAATAGCTATGAATTAGTGTTTCATGATTGCTCTATCAGAGGTCTAGTTTTTACAGAAAATTTAACATTGAGATGACAGCATATTCTTTTCTATCTCTCAGACCCTATTGACACTGCGTACAAGAACATCAGATGTTTAGCCCATGAAGCCACACTGGATACTTTGAGCCCTCAAGAGGAAGCAGCAGTCTCTGCGGTAGAGGTCACGGACATGCCGCGAACCCCCAATGATGTCCTCATTTGATTGGCAATTTTATAAAAGTGGGATTTGCATGCACTGTTAGTTGCAATAATTTCCACCAACTCCTACTGCCTTATATGAGCCATTTTACATATATTAAACTGCCTGACCCAGAAATGATTTTTACCCTGCAATGAGGGGTTAATTAACTAATCTGTCCTTCTTTCCATTCATTCATTTATTGTTGAATATACGTGTCCCCGTAAGCAGGTCTGATTGCTAAGTGCTAGGGATAGAGTGATGAATAAGACAGAGTCCCTGTTCTCATGGAATTTATAATCTGGCAACAAAGACAGCCATTCCATAAGAAATTACCAATATAACGAGCGTCAAGAACCCACATCTGAGGCTTACCAGTCCACACCTCAAGCCTGGTGGCATCTAGATCACAAACTTCCCAGAATAAAGTGACTTGAGCTCTAACTATAGGGTCCATGCTGTGTATTTTTTTTTTTTTTTTTTTTTTTTTTGCTGTACGCGGGCCTCTCACTGCTGTGGCCTCTCCCGTTGCGGAGCACAGGCTCCGGACACACAGGCTCCGCGGCCATGGCTCGCGGGCCCAGCCGCTCCGCGGCATGTGGGATCTTCCGGGATCGGGGCACGAACCCGTGTCCCCTGCATCGGCAGGCGGACTCTCAACCACTGCGCCACCAGGGAAGCCCCCATGCTGTGTATTTTTTAAACCACATTTCCCTTCATCTATTCTGATGGAACTATGGCTAGGAAAATATGAGTTTTATCCGAGCTTCAAGTACCTGTGTGATGTTTTTGGTTTTCTGCTACTTTCTTACTGCCCCCTTTCAACCTTGGATTTTCTTTCACTGATTTTCATTCACAGCTAAATTTATTGATGAATCCCCCTAGAGTTCAGTCTCAAATGTCCATTATCATGAAGACAAAAGCCATCTTTGTCTTCAGGAGTGGAGTGATATGAGAGGAAGAGCACAGACTCAGGAAGCAGAAGGGTACCATTTCCTGGCTATAAGGCCCTGGGCAAACCCTGTGCCATCAGTGTGCTGTGGCTGCCTCACCTGAGCCTGCCCGGAGCAGGGGTGGGAGGGTGGCCGAAAGATCAAGAGAAGGAAATCAGGTAGGGATGGCAGGATAGAGACCAAACAACACAGAATGCTGCTGGATCACTAGAAAGTTTGAGGAATTCTTGAAAGGCAAGAAAGCAGAGATCACATCTATGAAGCAGTAAAAGCAGAGGAAACTATGGACCAAAACAAGGGCAGTAAAATTTTCCATACAAGGAATTGTGTGTGTGTGTGTGTGTGTGTGTGTAGCTGAGTCCAGAGTCAAGGTGGAGTGAGAGGAAGCCCTGGGGCATTCACTGGGGGCTGCTTTTAGGGCTGCTGGCCCCTCCCCAGCTGTATTAAGTACACACAGGCTGATGCCTGGATGTGGGCAATGCTCTAGGAGGTCATTTTCCCCAAAGTAGACTAGGAGTTCCCATACCTGGAAGAGGAGCTAAGGCACACAGCCTCCAGGAGCATGTTGTGCCCCAACCAACATCAAGGTCACGTTATATTAAATAGAACAGGCAGAAGAAGTAGGATTCTCAAATACAAAGATGAGCAGACAACCGAGAATGACCAAACATTTGGGAAAACCAGAACTCTGAAGAGTGGCACAAAATTTAATTAACAAAAGAACGAACACCCATTGAAAGCGAGTTAATAGAATAAGCAGAGGAAGACTTTAGAATCCTGAAAATGAATATCCCTGGAGAGATTTGAGAGGACATTTCATCCATGAAAAAGAAACAGCTAGAGATCTCAAGTTTTAATTTTATCATTAACATTTTGGAAAAGATAAACTAAGTACAGAAAGAGCTAAAAGGTGACAAATTAAGTGTGCTAGAAATTCAAGCCAAACAATTTCACATGGACACAGTATAAAAAGACAAAAAGAAAAATATGAAAGAAAAATTAAGAGACTTGAAGATCTGGGCCAACATTTGTCCAAGAGGAGCTCCAGAGGATAGAACAGAAACAATGGAAAATAATAACAACAACAATAATAAATGAACATTTTCCAATGCTAAAAAAAGACATAAGCCTTTAGACTGAAAAGGCCCACCTAGTGCTTTAAACAGGACAAAGAGAATGATACTGATATATTCATATGGATTAAACAAACAACCTGTCAGAAAACATCTTGACTCTATATGTACACAATGACAGATTTGAAATGTATAAAGCAAAAACAGAGAAATATAAGGGAACATTGATAAGTTCACAGAAATCACCCAGATTAAATAGACAAAAATTAATTAGGGCTCTATTGCAGTGGTTTGCTAATGAGCATAAGAATTTTCTGGGAGTCCTATTAAAAATGAAGATTCTGAGCACTCCATGCCCCCTGTAAACCTAGCTCTATATCTTTGAACAGGGTATGAGAATTTACATTTTTAATAAGAAGCCAGAGTGATTCTGATATAGGTGGTCTGGGACTATACTGGGACATACATAATTGCCTGGTTAAATAACATAATTAATAGCTTGCTTTAATAGATATACTGAGAACTTCATACCAAAAAGAGAATGATTATTCTTTCGAAATACCATAGAGCATTCATAAAAATTATCTGGTAGACCACAAAGTCTCAAAAACTTCCAAAACAACAGAAATCAAGCAGACCAATCTCTAACCATAATGTAGTAAAATTAGAAATTAACACAGAAAGATAGACAAAAACTCTCTACTTAGAACATTTGTAAAACTCTTCTAAATAAAGAGAAAAAAATCCCTAGAATCACAAACCAAAAGAAGTAAATGACAATGAAAACACTACATACACACAAAATTTGTGAGATAAGGACAGAGCAGTATTCAGAGGGAAATTTATAGGCTTAAAATTGCTGTATTAGAAAACAAGGCTGAAAATAAGGGAATTAAGCATTTAAAGTAAGAAGCCAGGTTATGGGATGGGGGTGGGGGGAGAATCAAAGCAATAAATTAAACCAAAAAGTTTAGGGAAGGAATCAAGATAAAAGCAGAAATGAACTGAAATAGAAAACAGTAAATGAATGAATGAATGAATGACAAAATAAATAAAGTATGCATGCTCAATAGAACTGAAAGCTAGGCCTGGTGTGTCTGGGCGGTAGAGAGAGCTTTTCCTATTTTACTCAGTTTACTTCTTAATTGTTTGAATCTTTTCTAATGAGAAATCACTCATATATTAGATGTTACATAAAATGACAAAATAATGTGAAAATACCTAAGAAATTCTAAGTAGACTATAAATGCAAGAAATAAAAAAGATTATTCTGGTATTGATCCAGAGATCATTTTAAATTTTCATTAAGATTGAAAAGGATGCTTTAGGAAGTCAAATACCATCCAGTATCTTCACTTACAGGGATGTTCTATTAGGTGAAAGAATTACTACATCTCTCAGCCCTGGACCTGTATTTTATGGGTATTTAGTGCTTGTTCAGCATCATTCCACACAAATCATTCATGCTCATAACTGAATTATTCCTGCTCAGCTGGCTTTGTGCTGTCTGACCTACCTGCTCAGGGACCTTCCTAATGCCGTTAGCCAGGTGGTCCTTTGGTCTGAGCTATCCAGCTGGGCATCTCTGGGTACATTCAGGATGCCATGACCCTGATGGTTCTGGGTACCAGAGGGGCTAACTCAAGTGTCACTGGAAAGGAAAAAACCTCTTCCTCTTCTCTTGTCAGGAGCTAACAAAGCTTTCATTGTCTAAATCAAAAGTTGCAAGCTGGTGGTCTGAAGACCAAATCTGGCCAGCAAGCACAATTTGTTTGGTTCATAGAAAATTGTGAATTAGTTACCAACATAAAAAAAATGGGAGAAATCGAACACAAACAAGCCCAGATACTTGGCTTCTCTTAAAATTAGAAAGCCTGGCACCACTGGGCCCCTATGATGACAGTCAGCTGAGCTGTGTAGAGACTGTTCCCTACATCCCCACTACTTTCTACCATGCCCTGACACCCAGGCCAAGTGCCATCCTTGGTACCGCCCCCCCAGCCCCCCTCACTCATGTCACTTAAAATATTCATTTTAATTAGCACCCTCTGCCAGAAATCCCAATATTTCAGAATCCAAGCTATATCTCCCAAACTGACACTTCTACCCCAAGCAGCACAGAAATTCTTTGTCAGATTATGTGTCCTGATTCATAGTTTGGAAAATACTGTCATCATAATTATAACTTAGCGATGTGATAACTGAACTCAGCTATGTGTGGGCTGGCCAGGGTGCCTAATCAACCTCTCTGCCACGCTAGCTCATTGATTCAATCAATCAACTACCCAATTCACTTGCTTAACAAAGATTTGCAAACTAACTCTATGCCAGGCACTTTTCTAGGGACCAGAGATACGGCAGGCAAGAGACAGCACATGTCTCTGCCATCATGAAGCTTAGATCTGGGATGGGGGGGAAGGGTGTTTCAAGCCCTAAATAAGTAACTTGCAAACAGCCTCCAGAAATGGTCCTTGGATGAGTGGAGGGCTCCATGAACTACCATGTATCCTCTCTTCTTGTGGATTTTGCAATATGGGAACACCTATAAACTCCCCCTAGGATGTATGATTTCAGAGCTGACAGGCACAGGAAATAATCTATCCCTTTTTGTTGTAGGGGAGGAAGTGGGGCTCCAAAAGAGTGTGACTTAGCCAAGTCCCCACAGAGTTTATAGAAGAGCTCAAACTACCCTCTCCAGACTTGCTGAGTCACAGTTACTGGTTCTTTTTCCTCCCTAAAACAGAGCCACAAGCTCCCTACATCTTCAGAAAATGTAATGCCGTGTGAAACAGCAATGGGAGACACAGTGTCAGCCAACAGGGAGAGGTGAGGACTAAGGCAGAGTGAAGGCTGCATGCTCAGAATAAAAGTTTTCTAATTCCAAATATTGGTTTGGCCAAAAAGTTTGTTCGGATTTTTTCCAGTTTGGCCAACCCCATAAAACAGCAACAATAATGATTATAGCACAACACCAGACCAGCCAATGAAACACACCCATGAGCTGAAGCTGGCCCTTGAGGTCACGGGTCCAAACCCTCCCCTTTGGATATACCCTCTTCCATTTATCACTATATTTCTACCCTTATCTTGAATTTAAGCATAACTTTTTCAAGTCGTAACTAATAAGAAATCCTCTCTTACATGCCGCTATTTTTTCTGAATTTTTTTCCTCAAATTTGAGACCTATTTTGAATGTGTGACGTATTTTGAATGTGACCGAAGTGAGAAAACCAAGTATGAAGAGTGCATATTCATTTTCTTAATATAATAATGCCTTAATAATATAAAATGAATTTCTATTTATCTAAAATTCACCCCTTTAAATAGTCAAAAACCTAAATAAAATAATTTTAAATGAAAGTATTTCTAAAATAGATAAGATTTCCTTGTCTTCTTAAAAGAGTATGTATATTAAACATAATTTAGTCTTTTCTTAATATGAATGATCAATATTCTGGAGAGAAATTGATCTATAATACAGGAGATATTGCCAGGAGCTCTTATGCTTTCATATCTTTCATTTATTAAGTGACATCCTCTCTTACCCGAGTTTCCAGAAGTACAGGATATGGTTTGAAGACAAGGGAAGAGCCCCCTCTCATCCCTTTCTGGCTTTTGTGAACCTCTGGATTTTTGTTGTTATTTTATTTTGCTTTTTACTTTACAGTTATCTTAATTTTATCTGACATATGAGATTCTGACTTCCAATTTTAACATTTCTTTCTTTTATAGTCCCCAAATCAAAGCCACAAAGTCCAAATGATCTCGAAAACTTTCCTTCCATTTAAGAGAGACTCTCATCTTCAGACCTTCTGATTCAGAATCCCCAGGAGTTCATCTGTTAAAAACTGTGCTACCTCCTGTAAACAACTCTCTTGGCATAAAAATTAGACCTAAAATATGCATTTAAAAAATTACCATGGTGGGCTTCCCTGGTGGCACAGTGGTTGAGAGTCCGCCTGCCGATGCAGGGAACGCGGGTTCGTGCCCCGGTCCGGGAAGATCCCACATGCCGCGGAGCGGCTGGGCCTGTGAGCCATGGCCGCTGAGCCTGCGCGTCCAGAGCCTGTGCTCCGCAACGGGAGAGGCCACAACAGTGAGAGGCCCGTGTACCACACACACACACACACACAAATATATATATATATCCTTAGTGATTCTTTTTGTTGTTGTTGTTATTTACTTTTCCCTTTTTTTTAAACATCTTTATTAGAGTATAATTTCTTTACAATGCTATGTTAGTTTCTGCTTTATAACAAAGTGAATCAGCTATACATATACATATATCCCCATATCTCCTCCCTTTTACGTCTCCCTCCCACCCTCCCTATCCTACCCCTCTAGATGGTCACAAAGCACCGAGGTGATTTCCCTGTGCTATTCGGTTGCTTCCCACTAGCTATCTATTTTACGTTTGGTAGTGTATATATGTCCATGCCACTCTCTCACTTCGTCCCAGCTTACCCTTCCCCCTCCCCGTGTCCTCAAGTCCATTCTCTACGCCTGCATCTTTATTTCTGTCCTGCCCCTAGGTTCTTCAGAACCATTTTTTTTAGATTCCATATATATGTGTTAGCATACGGTATTTGTTTTTCTCTTTCTGACTTACTTCCCTCTGTGTGACCGACTCTAGGTCCATCCACCTCACTACAAATAACTCAATTTCGTTTCTTTTTATGGCTGAGTAATATTCCATTGTATATATATGTGCCACATCTTCTTTATCCATTCATCTGTCGATGGACCTTAGTAATTCTTGTGTATATCAAATTTTAAGATCCATGGCTCTATCTTTTCCTTATAACGGTGATTCTCAAACATTGCTGCAAATTAGTCACATGGGGTGCTTAAACAGAGAAATCATGTCTGAGTCCAAATCCAGAATCAGAATCAAAACCTCTGGATGATATGACCTGGACATTTGTGTTTCTTTTATTTAGTTAGCTTTTTACTTTTGGTTTTGAGCTAACTGTAGACAATACAGAGCCATACCATGTACCCTTCATCCAGTCTCCCCCACGGTAACATCCTGTATAACAAGAGCACAATAGCACAGTCCAGAAACTGACATCAATACAATCCTACTAAGCTTTTTAAACTAGGTCTCCTTTTTTTTTTTACTTTTTTCTATTTCTTCCTTTGCTGATGCTTAGCTCTACTGAAGGAGCTTGTCTCCTCCTTAATGTACTGGCTTCTTAAAAACTTGGTTTGAAAAAATGTAAAACCCATAGAAAATTTATCAGCATAGTATAATAGAAGGGTATAATGAATGCCCAAATACCCATCACCTATATTCACCAATTCTTCACCAATTCTCAGAAACCTGAGAACAGGGACCTTTTCTTACATAACCACAATATAATTACCGAACTCAGGAAATTTAACATCAGTACAGTATTATTTTCTGATATAATATGATTTTCAAATTTCATTAATTTCTCCAAACCATCCTTAAATTTAGAGCAATCCCCCCAACCTCCCAGGATCTCACATCGCATAACTGTGGTATCTCTTTAGCTCCCTTTAATCTGGAACAGCCTTTCCCTGTCTCTTATGCAACTGACATTTCTGAAGACTCCCGGCCAGTTGTTTTGTAGGCTGTCCCTCAATTTGGCTTTGTCTGGTTGTTTCCTCATTGGACTTCACTTTTGAAAAACATTTTTCATCAATGTTCCCAGCTTGGGGTTCACTGGAGAAATATTTGTCAGAGGAGAGGTCTTCTCCAGGTTGTTTAAAACAGTTAAGCAAAACCGATGGATGGCCACCTCTGAACACCTTCCTCCTAGGCAGAACATCAATGATACTCATAACAGACCCTGCCCAAAAAACAGCTCAGCGCAATTCCTGGCCTGTGATTGTTAATTTTATGGAACAAGGAGTCCTGGGGTCTGGGCTTCCAGTCTCGGCTTCTCTGAGGCCTTGGTGAGCAACATCATTTCTCATCCCTCAGTTTCCTCAAACTATAAAATGAGAATGAAAATTCCTAGCAAGTAACTTGCAGGGTTAATGAATGCAGTGACGGATGTCATACACTGCACACAGTGCTAGGTACTGAGTAAGTGCTCATTTAATGTGAGCTTTTTCTATCATTAAAGAAAATAATGGTATTAAGTCAAGCCTCTTGTGTGTTGTTTGAAATCTTCTGGTGGGTAGGCCAGAGGTTTTTTGTTAACATCCAATCCTGTTGTGATCTGTGTTGTTTTCCCAGGTGTAAATGGAGACTCTCTCGTGGAGTCTATCTTATGGCCCAGCTGCTTGGTATGGAGAAGACCCTGGCCCCTGACAGTTAGGATGTGAAAGTCCATCTTACCATTACATCCTGAATAGTTAAGAGGATCCTTTCTCTGTCTATAGCACTTGGAGGGTTGGGGCATCCATGTACATTCAGAAGGGAGAAATTAAAATCACAGGGCATGGTGCTGATGGGAGATTTGGTATCCTAGGGGCAAGCAGAGAGAACTGGGTGTAGTAAAAGAAACTTATATCCCTGGAGATGTATGGGGTCCTCTTTCTCTCTCTTGGTCTCTATGCCTCCTTAAGTCATTCTCGCTCTTAAAGCTCATCTGATCAAACTCATCCCTGCTTTACCAACACCATTGCAGGAACACAGTTGGTAAGTGGACCAGGATTCAAACTCTGGCCACCAACAACCTAAACAGTGTTCAGAGCCACTGGGTTCAGATGGCTGAGTGAGTACTGGTGTAGTAAGATGGCCCTGGCATGTTGTTGACTAAAAACAGTGGAGCTATCAAATAGCCTGGATAGTATAATCCCACTTATGTGGAAAGAACAATAAAAGATCAAGAAAAGGGACTTCCCTGGTGGTGCAGTGGTTAAGAATCGGCCTGCCAATGCAGGGGACATGGGTTCGAGCCCTGGTCCGGGAAGATCCCACATGCCGCAGAGCAACTAAGCCTGTGCGCCACAACTACTGAGCCTGCGCTCTAGAGCTTGCAAGCCACAACTACTGAGCCCGCTCACCTAGAGCCCGTGCTCCGCAAGAGAAGCCACCGCAATGAGAAGCCCGCATATGACGAAGAGTAGCCCCCGCTCACCGCAACTAGAGAAAGCCTGTGCACAGCAACGAAGATCCAATGCGGCCAAAAATAAATAAACAAACAAATAAAATTTTTTTAAAAGGCACTCGCTCAAAGGTTATTTATATGGTAATCTGAGACAGCAGAAGTTCCCAAGCAATAGAACTGCCCTAAAAAACGATCCCTTGGGCTTCCATGGTGGCACAGTGGTTGAGAGTCCGCCTGCCGATGCAGGGGACGCGGGTTCATGCCCCGGTCCGGGAAGATCCCACATACCGCGGAGCTGCTGGGCCCGTGAGCCATGGCCTCTGAGCCTGCGCGTCCGGAGCCTGTGCTCCCCAACGGGAGAGGCCACGACAGTGAGAAGCCCGCGTACCGCAAAAAAAAAAACACCCAAAATGATCCCTCCTTTTTTAAGTCTCACCATTGAAATTAATGAAGGGTGACTGAAGGGATTTGCCGAAGAGCCCTGCCGGGGACAAAGTGGGGCGGGCTGGTCCACTGAGGGATGCTCCACCAATGATGGCACAGCCCCATAATCTACATTGTACCGACAGGTGGGTGAGCCGTCATGGACCACAGCAGAGTCCACATGTGGCAGCCCTGCTGGTGGCACACGGGTTAAGACAGGTTTTTAGTTGTTATATGTGTCAGCAAGTAACAATGACTTCAAAACACTGAATTGTAATTGTGGCCAAATATCCAGTTCACGCCACTCCAGGATCTACACAATGGAAAGAAAAACTCAGAGAAGGTATTCCAGAAGATGCTGGAGTGGGCCAGTCTTCTTCCCATCACCTGTCATGCTCTCAGGGACGGATAAGATAACGCAGAAAATACCACTCATTGGGAACAGGCCAGGACTGGAACATTCCAGATCAACTCTCTCATCTTGGATATAATTAATATATACTTTCAAGGAACATAATGAATATATGCAATTTTTAGTCTGGATGGTAATATACCCACCTATTCACAGCACTAATCTCTGGGGCAGTGGGATTAGGAGAGGACTTTTATTTTCTTTGTTATCATTTGAATTTTTAACATTGATCACGCATTGTCAGGAAAAAAAGGATACCTTAATAATAGAAAAAAAAATGTGTACTTTCATTCCTGGTCCTTAAATGGAGCCGAAAGCATTTAAATGGAGCCTTATTATCCATTGTAACACATACCCCAAGGCAAGCCAACATAACCCAGAGCTGGCACTTAGGCAGAACTCTCTGGAAAGAAAGAGGTGTCCTCTTTTCCCTGGAGTTGTTAAGCTACAATGGCTTACAAAACCCTATGATGACTTCTCCTCTGACTCAAAGGAGAATCCCTCACCTTTAGCACAGCCCTCAAAGCCCGGTGCCTTCTAAGCCTTGGCTACGTCTCTGGCCTCACCGCCTCTTCCTTGTCCCCTTGCTCACTCACCTCCAGCCACACTGGCCTCCCTGCTGTCCTCCCTCCTCGGGGCCTCTGCACCTGTTGCTCCCTGTGTGTGGAAGCTCTTCTCTATCTACTCATTCCCTGGCTTCCTTGAGGCCCCTGCTCACACAGCACCTCATCAAGGGTAAGCCCCGTCCTCCCATATCACATGGCAGCCTCCACCCACATTCTCTAGCCCCTTACTCTGCCCTAGTTCTCTTACAAGCCCCATCACCTGCTGGCATATTATGTACTTGTCTGTTTTAGCTTCAGCATCTAGATGGTGCCGGGAAATGGTGGGGACTGTGGTACATGCAGCACACACTTGTCTAAGGGGACAGGTACCCCCCAGCTCCACTCGCGGCTGTCATTTAAGAATGTAATTCCTGGGCTTCCCTGGTGGCGCAGTGGTTGAGAGTCTGCCTGCCGATGCAGGGGAAACGGGTTCGTGCCCCAGTCTGGGAAGATCCCACATGCCGCGGAGCGGCTGGGCCCGTGAGCCATGGCCGCTGAGCCTGCGCTTCCGGAGCCTGTGCTCCGCAACGGGAGAGGCCACAACAGTGAGAGGCCCGCGTACCACAAAAAAAAAAAAAAGAAAAAAGAATGTAATTCCTAAATCTTTCGACTTTTCAAGAGAAACCCCCAATTCAGATCTTGACATGAACTCCCCTGATTCTTAAATGTCAGCTGTAATTCACATCTTTTAAAAAGGCACAGTCAATGGGGGGTGAAGGCCAACAGAACACGCCTGCATATGCTGGTCTGTGAACTCAGAGCGCCAAGAAATTGAAGTTCACTAAGGATCTGATGGAAGGCGAAAAGGCTGGTGTGTTTCAACAGTGAAGGTCAGATGAAAAGTACACATGCGGACAGCAATTCCTTTTGCTCCATTTCAGACTGCACTTGCAAACAGTGGGAGGGGGGCTGAGTATATGTAGCCAGGCATTATTTTTCTTTCTCTGTTCAGATTGCATCTCTTAAGGCTTCTGCCTTTGCCGAAAACTGGCATGGCCATTTCACTCTTTCACTTAGCAGGAAAATAACTCTAAGGGGAAACTGACTGTGAAGGCTTACGGAGTGCCGCCTCAAGATGGGGAGAAAAAGGGAAGGAAGAAATACAATCAGGCACTCACGGTGGAGAAAATTAAGTGCGGGTGAGCAGGGAGATGCTGATTCAGAGCACGCTCACACAGGAATGCTAATGGCGCTTAATAGCTTGTGAGGGACAGGCTGCGTGGTGTTGCAGGGAGCTTGGAAGCTTGCAAAAGAAGGAATACTGTATACGTTCAATTAACAGGGGGTACCAAATGGCCAGAGGAGGAGAGGACGAGCATGCCTCTTGCTTGAAGGGCATGCACGCGTTCTGAGACAGGGGACGGGGCTAGGGTTGCAACAGACTGAACTTGGCTTCAAACCAGCCTCCCTAAGGGAAGCTGAGGGCTGTTTGCACAGACTGATCCTGAGCAGAAAACCTTTTGGTTGATTCAAAAGCGTGTGTGTGTGTGTGTGTGTGTGTGTGCGTGTGTGTGTCTGTCTGTCTGTCTGTGTCGTGTGGGAGGTGCGTGTTGAGGGCAATAAAGACCACGATTTTGCCTACTGTAAAAATCCCATTTCTATGGACTGTTTTTAAGGACTGTTTTTAAGTCTTTGGGTCCTTCCATAGAAAAGGACTTTTTTTTTCCAGGAAGACAAAAATTTGCAATTAACTTTAACTTTCAGATTTTTTGCAGCCGGAATGTGAAACAAAGTGATCCCCTGCTCCTTAAATCGTCTTTCCTTTACAAGCAAAGAAGGAAACACCAACATGCAATGGTGATCAGAGGAATGTTTCCTGGATGACATTCCCATCTCCTTTTTGAGTCATTTTCATTTCAGAAAAGCAGGTTTTTGGTACAGAAGGCACATGCGGAAGGAAGTCTGTCGTCCTGCTGAGGCTCTGGAATCCGCAGCCCGGGTCCATGGCTGAACAATCTCATTCTGGCAAATGGGGCAGGACGGGCTTAGCGACTTGCCTCTGCCTCCTCTAAAAGTTAGCTTGTATATAACCATGGAGATAATTTACGCACTCACTCTAATTATAAAAGCGATGCCCTTGAAATAAAATTCAACTCTCCGTCCCTACCCATGCCTGGTCTGCCCCTCTGCCCCACCAACCTCATCGCCTTCTAACTCCCCTTGGCTCACATCATGTCCACATCATGCGCCCTTGAACAAGCCCAGCCTCAGGTCACCCGTGCTCGCTGTTCCCTCCGCCTGGAATGCTTTTCCCATTGCTGGCTCCAAAGCCTGCTCCTTCTTATCCATCAAGTTTCAGCGGAAACGTCATACCTGAGAGAGGCGTTCCTTCCCTCTCTACCGTCTAATGTTCCCTCTCTCCCATGCTGTCTGATCTCCTGGCTGTCCCATCTCCCCTTTCTGTTTTTTTTTCCCTAGAACATATCAATACCTGAAATCGCATTATTTATTTCTTGGTTTTATTCTTTATTGTCTGTCTCTCCCTTGGGAACATGAGTTATTAAGAATAGGCCCCTTGTCAGTTTTGTTCATTTCTGCATCTCTGGTGCCTAGGACAGAGCCTGATGCTCAAAAGTAGGGACCCAACAAATGCTTGTTGAATGGGAGACTGGGGTTGAATGGGAGACTGTTGCAATTCCAAGGGTTTCAGAAATGAAATGACAATTTGAGGAAGGGGAGTGAAACACCCCATGGTCACCCCTGTGAGTTGCTACATGGCCAGGGACTCTGAGCTACAGCTACACAGGGCCTCTGGGTGTTTCCATGTGTGGTTTCTGGTGCTGTGGCAGGAGGGGGAGGGGGCGCAGATATTCAAAATATTTAACAACAGGTTTAGGCATATAGGTGTGGACAGGCTGAGTATCAGCTCGGCTTACCTACCCTTACCTCCCTGGCCCTCACACTCTTACCCAGCTTTTAGGAACCAGGTAAATGTCACTCCCTCCAGGAAGCCTTCCTAGATACTCTCCCTCCTGGTCCCGCTATGCCCTGCCCCACCTGTCAGCTCCCTCTTGTGGTAAAGGGATTATACACTTTTGCCTCTTTTGGGTCAGACACCAGCCTTGCTGACCTTTGGACACTGGATCCCTCCCTAGCAGAGCGTCTAGCACAAGATTTGTCTGCTTGTTAAAGTGCTAAATAAATGCGAGAGTGAAGGAAGGCAAGGGCTCGCAAAGGAATGAATAAGTAACTGTTAGAAAGCGCCCCCGCGAGCCGCTATAGCCCCGAGCTGAGGCCGGTCCTACCTGTGGACGATCCCCAGAAGCATCCTCTGCCTTGACAGTCACACCCCCACGTGCCTCACAATCTTCAGAACAGTCCAGAGGAGGCTCGATGTAGAGCCGCGGGCCAGCTTCCGTTCTGATCTGCACAGATTTCTATACACAGAAAGTCAGACTGTTTCAGATACGGTGAAACAAACCTCTTGTTTCCTCTGAGGGGCAAGCACTGTAGGGGTTCGCTGCACATGACAGCAGCCAGGTCAGGGTGCACCTGGCCCAGCATCATCCCGGGAAGCCCAGCTGGGTGGGTCACGCCACTTCCACTCAAGTCTTTACTGGTTCTTACCGCCCACAGTGTGTTCAGTAGAGTCTTTCAGTAATTTTTTTGGTTTGAAATAACTTATCGGTAGAATTTTAGTGGGTGTTAAACTTCCCCAAATGGGCTTTGTGATATAAATAAGTTTAGGAAAGCCCGGGTTTTGGGTCAGGACTTCTCAGGGCCTTTAATGGCCCCCTCACCCCCTCCTCCACACACACTGTGGATTTCCTAAAACAGAATACAGATGGAACATACCCCAAACTTTTGGGGCCATGGAAACTGTGTGGTGGGGCCTCTTCCTCCTAGCACTCCCTGGATCATTCTTTAGGATACCCATCCTTTGGCCTGGTGTGGCAGCCCACAGGTTGTCCCTGGAATGTCCGTTTCCCCTTTCTCTCTTGTACTGAGTCTCCAGATGTGCAAGTGATGCTCCCAGCATCCCCTGCGGCTGGGAGGGAGCAGGTGAACACGTTCTGGCCCGTGATGTGTGTGGGTGGGCGAGAGGGGCGTGTACATCTTTGACGTTGTGCCCGGAAAGGGAAGGGGAGAGCCCCCCCTTGCCCTGCCCCGCTTCCTGACGACTGGAACGAGGAGGTGGCAGCAAGCTGCTGAGGACTGTGGGGAGGGGGCGACAGCTGGAGGATGCTGGAGTGACAAAAGAGGTTGTGCTGGGGTTCCTCCGTGAACTCTCGGAGCAAGGTGACTGCCCACCGCTAACCTGTGTCAGAGACATTAACTTTCATGTTGTTTAAGCCAATATTTGGATCTCCTTGCTTTAGGAGCCAGACCTGTACCCTAAATGGTGTATACCTGGCATGTGAAGGTCTCTACAACACGGCCCCAACCGATCTTTCCCGCACTGATTCCCACACATACATTCACACACCTGACACCTGGGCCAAGCAAAATTGCTTCCTGTACCCCAAATATCTGCAGCTTTGTCAGCCCAGCATCCATTCCCCAGCCTGAAGGAAAGGTCTCCCTCATTTTCCTCCAGGCCCCATTTCCCTCCCCGACTCAGTCCACATGTGGCCTAAGGGAGGGTGGGAATGTGACTCAGGCCTGGCCAATCAGCCCATTCCATCCTTCACAATACGCCTGGCCAGCGGTTCAGAGACGGGAATGGACCTATGGCAGCCAATGACAGTAGCTCCAGGACTCCTGCTACAGCTGTCGGAGGAGGTGCTCTCTTCCTACAGGGGTGCTAAGCTGCAGGGAGGCACCCCAGGAGCTTCTGGGGACCACTGTGTCCCTTCCACAGAGATAAAGAGAGCTGAAAGAGTGAAGCAGAGTCCTGGTGGATTAGTTCAGAACCCCTGGATCCAGCCATGCCTGAAGGAAGACATCGCTGAAGCTTCCTCTCTTTTGCTTAAGCCAATGCGAATAGCGTTTATGTTGTTTGTGACACAGTCCTGACTCTCGCCTAGGCCCCAAACTCTCCCACCTCTGTACCTTTGCTCATGCTGTTCTCCCGACCTTAAGGCCATTCTTTCAAATCTTCTCCATGTATCCAAGTCCTATCTAAACTTTGGAGACACTTCCTGACCACCCAATAGCTATCCATGGCCCTCTCCATCCTGACTTAATGGAACCCCGATTCTATCGAGTTGGCATTGTGCCCCTTTAAGATGGTCATGTCTCTGGAGGCCCTTGCAGCTGGGAAGGCGTATGAGGCAGATGTGAGTGGCTGGAGGAGACACTGAGGAAGCCACTATTTCCCTGTTCATCAAGACTCACTCAGGGGGGCTTCCCTGGTGGCGCAGTGGTTAAGAATCCACCTGCCAATGCAGGGGACACGGGTTCGAGCCCTGGTCTGGGAAGATCCCACATGCCATGGAGCAACTAGGCCCGTGTGCCACAACTACTGAGCCAGTGTGCCACAACTACTGAAGCCCGTGGGCCTAGAGCCCGTGCTGCGCAACAAGAGAAGCCACCGCAATGGGAAGCCCACGCACCACATCAAAGAGTAGCCCCCTCTCGCCGCAACTAGAGAAAGCCTGTGCGCAGCAATGAAGACCCAACGCAGCCAAAAAAGACTCACTCAGGGACACAGGATTTTTGCCCTTTATCCTTCTCCCCTTCTTCCTGATGGAATGTGGATGTAACATTTGGGAGCAGGGTAGCCATCTTGTGAGAATAAGAAAGAAAGCCACCTGCTAAGGATGGCAAAACCGAAGGAGCCTGGGTCCCTGGGAGCATCATCCACCCGTCCTAGCAGCCTGGCTGCCTCCAAACGCCTTGTTCCTGTCAGAGGAAGAACAGCAAGTCTTTAAGCCCCAGGGGTTCAGTGTCCATTACGTGCAGCTGAGCTGCACCCTAGTGGGTAACCCTCCTTTGGGCACTCGGCACTCTTTGTGGCTGTTTTAGAGTTGCTCACATGTGGCTTAGGGCCTGGGTTCTAAATTCAGGCAGACGGGTTTGAGCCCTGGCACTCTGATGATTATTCCCTGTGCAGCCCTGGGCAAGTCACGGACCCTCGCTGAGCACCGGTTTCCACATCTGTCAGAGCGGCACTAGTAACATCTTCCTCGCAGAACTGCCCTGAGGATGACTCGTGGTGATGGGCTGAGCCCTTGGCGAGGGGCTGCGATGAGCAGTGCAGTGGGCTGCACCGTTTGCCTTAGGTGGCATCAAGTCTACACAGGGGGCCAGACCTCCCCCCAGGGGTATGTTTCATCCACCATGGACCCAGGACCAAACTGCCTGGGTAATCAAGCAAAGAAACCGCCACCGGTCCAGCACTGGCTGTGCTAGACTTGGTGAGCAAGGCTGGGGCCTGTGTGAGGCGAGCCAGGTGCCCAGGGAGCAACGTCTAAGGAGGTGTTCCCTATGGCTGAGGCCGCGCACGTGCACAAATCCGAGAGCCAGGGCCTCCTTAAATGTCACTCTGAGAGTCAGAAGAGGTCCACCAAGCCATGTGGACTGGACCTACTTCCTAGCCGAGAGACAGTCAAGGGTGATTCAGAGCTTGCATTTCCCCTGATGCCCCAGCGTAAGAACCCTCCACCCCCGGGGTGAGATTCAGCTTCCCCACAAGCTTGGTGAAACAAGCTATTTTTATATCTAGATGATGAGGATGGTGAGCCTTGTTGACCCGCGGGACTCTCGTGGGTTAGGACGGAAGTTCTTTCTCATCGCGTCCATGCCACCGGCACTCCCACCCCACCCCCTGCCGTCACCTGGGGCACCAAGTCACTTAATGCAGAGCGAGTGCACTCCAAGAGCTTCGAGGGCATTTGCTCATTTAGTCCTCACAGCCATCCCAGGGGGAGACCGGGGCACAAGGGTGTAAGCCACGTGACCAAGGTCACACAGCTAGGAAGCCACGGACCTGGATCTGAACCCCAGCAGCATGGCTCCAGAGGCCTTACTCGAAAACACGGATGGGCCAGTTTCCTGTAAAGAATAAATATTTTAAGGTTTTGCCAGCCCTGTGGTCTCTGCTACAATAGTCAACTGTTCCACTGTAGCTCAGAGCAGCCCTGGACGATGCCTACATAAATGGGCATGGCTGTGTCCCCACAGCACTTGATTTACAGAAACAGGCTGTGGCTGAATTTGGCCCCGGGGCTGTAGTTTTCTGACTGACCCCTGTCCTGCACCTCGATGCTGTATTGCCCCCAACAGGCAAGTGAAAAAGAAATGTATCCAGCCTGGGCTACAGTGGCCTTTGGGGAGAACAAGGAGGGATTCAAGAATTTTCTGAGACTATTTAACACTAAAGGGGCAGGGGCTGGGCTCTAGATCATTCCAGGAAAAAGCCTTGGAGAGAGAGTGTAAGAGGCAGAAAAAGGCAGGTAGGGAGCTCCCCGTCGGAGAACCGGGAGGCAGAGGTGCACAAGGAAGGGGCCCTGGGGCACTTTTCCTCCCACGGGCGATGCCATCTTGTGGCGATGTTCGCCAGACTCCAAGTGCGCCTTGCGCTTTCTGGAACTGCACCTTCCACCCATCTTCCTTTTGGCCGTCGGCCTCGCTGCCCTGGGCTCTGGCCTCCCGTATGGTGTCACTGCCTCCCAGGCTTTGTCAACTCGCTCTCAGAGCGTTTGTTGGCGCCAGCAGTGGGCACCACGTGGAGGGCGGGCACCACGGAATCCACAGGCCTGGGTCTTTCCAGGCCAGGAGGCTCCTGGGGGCTTTCTCGCCTTGGACCAGGATGAAGCTGTGAAGGCTTTGAAGTTCATGGCTGGGATGGGTGTTCCACAGTGTGCTCCTCCCTCCTCCCGGGAACCACTCAATGACGTTCAAATGTTGGGAAGAAACAGTCCTAGAGTGGAGGAGGGAAGGGGGAGGGGGAACAGAGCGAGGACCACTGGGCACGGGGTCCAGGCCTGGGTCGCAGCCTGGCTCCTCCATGGGTTTCTGTTCCTTTCTCTGGAAAGGGAGGGCTGGGACGAGGATCCAGGGACCAGCAGCATTGGCTTCTCCTAGGAATTTGTGAGAAATGCAAAGTTTCAAGCCCCACCTCAGATGCAGGAATCAGAATCTGCATTTTACCAAGAACTCGGGTGATTTACACGCACATTAAAGTTGGCGAGGTGTGAGATCAGGAGGTCTGTGAGGTTTTGTGCTGGGCGCTGTTGCTTCTGCCTGTCTAGCATGCGTTCCCCTGTCTTCTGGTAAAAGTACCCTGGTTTTCTTTTGGGAAATCCTCCCTTTCCCCACTCCCAACCCAAGCATTCATGTGGAACTGCATCCAGGGGTGGGTAGAGCACATGACCCAGGCCTGGCCACTCTGAGCATTAGATCCTGCTGGCCCACGGTCTCTGGGTGATTGGTTTAGGGAAGCCAAAGAAGTGTAACAGCAGGTGAAAGAATGTAAGTTGGGAGCTGCTGCTGGCCATCTTGGTTCACCCAGGGCAACATGGAAAAAAGCAGAGTTGGGTGACGGTGAATGAGCCCTGCTACATTGTCTGAGCACCTGGATCCAGCCATACCTGAAGTGGAAATTCCCACTGGCAAGTAAGAGAGTTGGGATTAATGCAGCTCTACTGGTCTGATCTTAATTATAACTAGGAGAAGGCACTCCAGCGTTCAAGGAGAAGAGTTCATGTGTGTCTCTCTCTGTCCTGCAGCTTTTCCATCCTCCCTCCAAGGAGCTTAGCACAACTGCTCACCTCACCAAGATATCAGGAGACAGGTTTGCAATAGGCATTAAGGAACAATCAGCAAGTCCTTACCGAGTGCTAACTGCATACTAGGCTCTGGAAACATGTCAACATATAAAAAAACTTTAAAACCAACGTCCGGGCCTCAAGGAACCCACCCAGCACACATAACGGAAAATGTGTTTATGAAGCAACATGTGACAAAATTAATGCGGTCCAGAAAGAGTGTCTAAACACTGAGTGGGTGCTGGAGAGGGAAATAAATAGTTTCTCCATCTGGCCAGCTCTCCCGCCCCAGCCCCAGGGAGGTGCCTCTACCCACATCGGGAGGAGATGGCAAGCAGCCCCGCCCATACGAGGACGCCCACCTGCTGCTGAGGAGCGCGAGGTGGCAGGTTCCAACCCAGTCCCCGGGCTCACCCGCCCGCTCCCTGTCTCCCACCTTCACGCCCTTGCGAAGATGATGCCCAAGCTTCTGGCTGGCTCCCCGCTCGGCACACTGCTTTACCCGGAGTGGGTGTTTCTAAGCGGCTGCTCTCTCCTGCCTACTTGCAAGTGCCCAGACCTGATACTCCCTTGCAGTATCGACCATATACTGGAACAGGGTTTAAAAGCCCTCATGCCTAAACACCCATGTTCCAGTTTGCCAGCCCAAGGCCAGCTTGTTCTGTACTCAGCCACACTCAGCCCAGTGTCATGCTCAGAGTTTTTTGTGTGTGTTGCCACCCCTCTTAGCAAAGTATTCTAAGAGGTCTGCATTAACGCTTATTATCAGTTAGAAAAAAAGAGCAAGGCTGGGGGCTGCCCTGGATGGTTGCACAGGTTGTGCAGTATGTAAATGGCTCCCTCTAGAGGTGGGAGAGCTCTGAAGATACTGACAGAGCCAGCTTTGGGCTGGGGTGGGGAATAAATCGACCTTATTTGATATGTTCTTCCCGGATCTGTCTGATCTCTTACAAATAACAGCATTTGCGTTCTGACAGTCTGTGTCAAGCAAGGTCACTGTAAAGGCTGATGCTTTATGGGTTGTTTCATTTACTATCCTCACTGCAGGGGGTTTCAAAACTCAGGAAAAAAAAAAAAAAAGAAAAGAAAACAAAGGGAAGGGCCCCACACGCTTCACATTTTCACTTATGAGCTTTCCTGGAGGTGTTTAAGCTGCCTGGCCCCCAACAGGAAAGCGGATATGGCGGCAGAGAGAGGACAAAGCCTTTGCTTTAATAATTGCAATGAACTTGCTTTCCAGGCCTTTAAGGAAAGCCCACCCCACAGTAAATTGCTGGAAGGCCAATCCCTTCACTACCAATTTACTGCTAAGAGCCGCTGACGTTCATCAAATCTGACAGCATTTTGGTAAACGACGGCTCTGTTGATTAGGCCTCTGTCCACCCAAGTATTACAAGTCTGAAGAAGCCATAAATCTTAATCCACTGATAGCAGCAGAAAGATCTAAGGCCGGGAAGCAGTGGGGGGAAAAAAGGACAGCACCAACAAGAGCCATTTATCACCACCAGCCCGATCCACAGCGCAGGCGGCCACTCGGAAGCCCAGCCCAGTGTCGCCAGCTGCCTCCCTGGCTCCCCCAGCACTGGAGAGTCAGGGAAGGGTCTTACGGGTGGAGTGGTCAGCATCTCGGCCAGCATTTGGATGACTCTCTGACCTTCTGGCCCAGGCATCCTCGGGCACGTGCACCTGCGGCAGCCCCTTCCATCAGGACAGCTCCACCCAAAAGTGCTTCCTAGTTGGTGGGCAAGACCCTAAGCTGGCAACTCTGTTCTACTGGAAGAGGCACTGGGCTTGGTCAGTGGAAAGGTAACGTGGGACTCAAGAGAGTTTAGGGGGCCGCTCAGAGAAACGGGCAAGGTGACATGTCGGAGGGGGCGGGGATGCAACAGGGAGGAAGTGGTGCTGGCTGGGGGCTGGCTGTGACCGCTGTGTCCCCTGCTGACCCGGCCACGGCCTGTGTGAATACACCCAGCGACTGTGTGGCCCCACCTGTCCCTTCTGCTGGGCACAGCACACAAGAGGACTGGGACAGGGCTGTGGTCCCTCTCCTGATGGGGTGGCTTTTGAGAACTGGCCACCAGTGGCCATGGGAGATTCTGCTGCCTTGACCACTCTGCCTGACCTTGGCCACCTCCAAGGGCGGTGGTCCCCATCCGAAAGGATGGAAGTAGAGAGACCGCCTTCCTCTCTATCCTTTGCACCCCCAAATCTGTCTCCGTGTACTTTCCACCATGGAGAAATGTTCTACTTTACTCCACTTCTTGGGGCCAAAGGAAGCCAATCCATTCCCTCTTCCTCTTGACAATAACAATGCAGTTGGCAAATCGAGTCTATTTACTGTCCTGCCTACAGCCTCCTCAACGAGAAGGTGGGGACCCAGTCCCTGCTCAGGGGACAGCTCTAGGGCAGGCAGGCTTTGAATCGTCTGACCTGGTCCCCACCACCAGTCCCGGCCAACTGAGGCCTGAGTGGGCGCCTCGTCAGGCTGACCGGCAGGCCAGGCCGTGCCCCGAGTAACAAAGACGAGCTGAGAGACTCAGAAGGTCTCTCTCTTGGAAAATGTCAACAAACAAATACTGAGGGAGATAAAAACTGTAACCCGGAGAAAGCTGAAATGAGAAGGAGAAGCTGGGGGAAGGGAGCAGGTGCAAGGGTGGGGCTGGGGAAGGTTGGGAGAGAGAAAAGGCCCGTTAGGCTTACGGGGAGCCCTGCTTCAGAGCCCCCACCTGGTCCTTCTGTGTAACCGCTGCAGATGTTTCCAAAACAGGAGCCCAACACACAACTTTCCTGCTGAAAACCCTCCAGGGGAGTCCTCACATGTAAGATGATATGCAAGCTCCTTTCTGGGGTCTTCTAGACCCTCTGGCCTATGAGCCCCGACCCGCACACCGGAGCTGGCCTAGCCTGCCTCACTTACTGCTCTGACCCCAGCACCTGCAAGTGTCCAGTAGATGGTCCCGGAATGAATGAAGGACTGAACAAGTGAAGGAACCCTCTGGAGTGAAGAGCCGCCCTCGGCATCTGCCTGCCTCTCAGCTGATTACAATGGTCACTACCATCTACTGTCAGCTTCCTCTGTGCCAGGCACTGGTTGGCGCGTTCTACAACTGGTTCGCTCACTCAGTCCTCAGCAACTACCCGCTGAGGAGGGTACCATTACCAGCCCCACTTACAGATGAGAAGACAAGCCACTTATCCAGGGCCGTACAGCCAGCAACTGGTAGAGCTGAGGCTTTGAACCCAGGCTGCTGGGTTCCTGAGTCTGTGCTCTTAACCATCTGGACTTGTGTGTCACCTGCCTCCAGATGCTCCTGCCTGAGGGAGCCGACAGCCCCTGCTGATGGACCGCCCGTGACACATACTATACACACATTCCTTCCCAGCAGCCCTGGGAGGCTTTATGGATGGTGAGCCCAAAGCTCAGAGAGGTCACGTGGCTGGCTCCAGGGCACACAGCTAGTAAGCTGTTTGTCTGACTCCAAAGCCCATTCCCTTCTACTCTCCAGGGGCCCAGGTTCAAATGCCCCAGTGAGTCAGGTGGGGAATGGCAAAGGGGGAAGCTGCTGGGTATAAGAGAAACAGCAGCCAGAGCATGATGACAAACTGCAACTACCACTCGGCCTCGGCGCTAGGGCTCTAAAGGGAGTGGTGGGGACCACGGCAAACAGGAGGGCTGCTCGCTGTCTAAACTGGGAACCGCCACTCGGCTGCCACTGATGGCTGCCTTCTGGGTGGCGGCCCAGCATGGAAGTCAGATCTTCCCATTTCCCTAGGCAAGGAGGAATCGAACTTTTAAAAAAATGTGTAAAATCTTTTGAATTTAAATGTTAGCAAGTGATTAAGTTTTGTTTTTTTTTTTTTTTTTTTTTTTTTGCGGTACCCGGGCCTCTCACTGTTGTGGCCTCTCCCGTTGCGGAGCACAGGCTCCGGACGCGCAGGCTCAGCGGCCATGGCTCACAGGCCCAGCCGCTCCGCGGCACGTGGGATCTTCCCGGACCGGGGCGCGAACCCGTGTCTCCTGCATCGGCAGGTGGACTCTCAACCACTGCGCCACCAGGGAAGCCCTGATTAAGTCTTTTTAAACTGTGTGAGTCCAAAAACCATTATCTGGGGGGCCAGTTCAGCCCACAGGCTTCAAGCTGTTAACTTTCAGAGTCTACGGGGCTAGCCCTCCGTATGTTGGAGAACAGCTGTTGCACCTCCCTCCCAGGATAAGCAGTGCCCATGTCTTCACAGTTGGATCTTCCAGGGCAGGAACTGAGCCTGATTTTTGTTTTTTAACCCCAGAGGCTTGCAGAGTGCCTGGCCCGTGGTAATACATGTTCGTTAACTCAATGGATGACTTCTCTCATGATATGGCTCCCAGTCCACTCACCACTTCTGAAGGTTCCCGGGTTTGTTTCTGTCTCTGAGGGCTGGTCCCCAGAGGACTGTGTGTGGGTGGAACAGAGTCGATGCGAAGGTGGGGGGAGCGGCCCCCCAGCACCCATTCCGCTCTCCTCCAAGGGTGCCTCTCTGCTCAGTAGAGGCTGGAAAGCCAGACACTGCATTTCCCAGCCTCCCTCCCAGCTGGGGTCTGGATGTGACGTGGGTGCAGCAGATCAGATGGCCTCATGGAAGGCAGTGACAGCAGAAGTGAGGTGGAAAGGAGGGGACACACGCTGGCTGTTTCTGTGCTAAGCATGTGGCAGAGGCCATGAGTGTTCTCATCCATGTCCCACCCTGGCTGGATGAGCTGTGAGCAAGGTCTTTCTTCCAAGTGTCGCTCTAGCAGACACAGCATCACTCTGAGGCCAATGGTTGTGGCACTGGCTTCCTGATTCCTGGATCACAGCTCAGGTGACACATTCCTGAGGCTGATCCCAACCTTCCCTCCTGTGTCCTAGGTAGCAGCTTTCCTGGCAGGTCTGCGTTAGGATGCTGGGTACCATTCCTGGAGGCCTGGCTCCGAGCCCATCCTCTCGCCGGATGCAAGCACCCAATTCCCTGCCTCCCATTCATTTATGCTTCAAATAGCCTGCCAGGTCTCTGTTGTTAGGCACTGACTGACCCCTGACGGATTCAGTACAGAAGGCCAATTACAGCCTTCATGGCATCAGAAAGCCAGGAAATTAGCCATGATTAGGCCCAGTGAAGTGTGGGACCACAGGGAGAGACTGGGGAGGGATGCAAATTAATCTTAGGCCAAGTCTTTAAATTGCACAGACTCTGGGGTCAGGCATTAAGTCACAGTCTAAGATGCAAATATGGCTCCTGATAATAGAAGGCACTCAAAACAGCTAGGAGAACTCTCTGAAGTGCCAAGTGGAGAAAGGCCTCATTATTGGGAAATTAACATTCATTGCTGGGGACAAAAGGAAGCCTCCAGGCTGTGTGCCCTGAAGGCCTTGCTCATCAGCATGGAGATGAGGCTTGGGAGTTAGCTGGCAGGAACACCCCTCCCCATTTCATCAGAGACCCACAGACTTCCCTGCCGAGAAGTGAGGACCGCTGGGTCTGGAGTCACAGGTCCAGGGTGCAAACCTCAGCCTACGTCCTCCCTTAGTATCTATGGGAGCACGTCACCTTATGACCTCTCTACTCTCTGGGCCTCAATTTCTTCAGTGGCACAATGAAGGATACTTATGTACCTCCAGGGTTATTGCAAAGATGGCGGATAAAGCGTAGGCAAGTATTTACCATAGACCCATACGTATGGGCAGTGTGAAATGTTATAAAGCAGTACTTCCCAATCTTGGTGAGCAAAGGATTAACATACACACACACACACACACACACACAGATATATATATATATATATATATATATATATATATATATATATATACACATATACTTATATGTATGTATATGTTGCTTAAGCCTCATCTCAGACCAAGTGAGCCAGAATCTCTGAGGGTGGGGCCTGAGAATCCCAGGTGATTCGAATGTGCACTGGGGGTCCCACTGGTCCCAAGTAAGGCTGAGTAACTGCAAGGGAAGGTGTCAGGACTCTATGAGCAAGAACACGGAGCTTGGAGCCACAGATCTAGATTTGAATCTTGATTCTGCCACTTCTAGTGGTTGACCTTGGAAAGTTCACTTAACTTTTCTGAGCTCAAGTGTCCTCAGCATCATGAAAAGAGGAAGGACTTTGGAATTTATCCTATAGGTCTGCTGTGAGGGTAAAGGAGAGGAGTCACGTGGGAGCTCAGCTCACGCCTGGTACTGGCAGGTGCTCAAAAAAGCCAGCTGCCAAATCAGCAGCATCGGTAGCAATCCGAAGAGGCATCTCAGGTCTGTGGGGCAGGGGTTTTGTCTCATCCACCCACCGCATCCACGGCATCTAAGACCATGCCTGGCACATCACAGGTGCTCAATAAAAAACAGCTGCACGAATGCATCATCATGACAGGGCTGTGAGTTTGACCTGTGATGCTCCTGAGTGGGGCTGGGGTGGCCCCAGCCAGAAGGGAGGATCATGCCACAGAGTGGGCTGGAGGGCCCCCAGGGCCCCTCTGCTCTCCAGAGGCCAGTGCCACAGGCGGAGAAGGCACCATGGCAGTGCCCAGCCAGACCCAACCCCTGCCCGCGGGGATTCCATATGCTCTGATTATGTTTCTATTCTCACAATAACCCTGCTGCTTATTCTAAAGTGTGAGCTGGGGCCACCGCCTTGTCTCTGCCCAGGGTTTCCACACCTGGTGCCATCCTCGGCGCTGGACTTTGCTGGGGGCTGTCCGTGAATTGCATCTTAAAGTTTCTTCAGCTTCTCGAAACAGGGTTTTTCGTCCGCAATCTGCACCAGAGATGAGGGAAAGAGACTTGGTGAGGCCCCGATGACGAGCCAACACCGATGGTGGTTTTGTAACTTACATCTACAATGCCCGTCAGGGTGCCCAGAGTCTTGTATGTGAAGCAATACGCTTTTGTAGCACTGTTTGTAGGCAAAAGGCATCAGAAAACAAGCTAAATGCCCAACAAAAAGGGATGGGGTATCAGTCACAGCACCGCTGTGCTATGGAACAGTAGGTATGTTCCTGAATTGGGCAGGTCTATGTACAAAAGGAGCAATCTCTAAGATACAGAAGCAGGGTACATAGGACAGGGCGCACAACAGACCAGCATTAGTATAAAAGAGGGGTGAGGGGAGAGAGATATGTTGAATGAGTAAATATACTGCTGGGGACCCAAGGACAGAGACTCCTGTTATCTGCACCTCCCTGAAACCTGGACCAGGAAAGGCCGGCTTCTCCTAACTAGCTGCTCAGCCAGACTCCTCCCCCATGAAAGCTAGGAGAGTCCATCCCACTTCCCTCTTTGCCCTGGGGGCTAGGAAACTCATGCTAAACTCAAGCAGAAATGCAGTGGCTCTCCTAAGGGAAGATTTGAAGACACTACTTTCTCCTTTTATCCCCTTGTTGTTGTATTGACTTTTACTGTCTGTTAATAGCTTGGGATCTTACCGTACCTGTGAGGCAATGAATTAGAACACAAGTCAAGATTATTGCGTGCTGGACACTTTACACTTCTTATGTTGTCTAATCTTCCTGGGAAGCCTGTAAGGTGGGCATAATTACTCCCATTTTACAGAAGAGGAAACTGAGGGTCAGAGAGGACCCAACTGCCAGAGGTCTCAAAGCTAGAAAGTGGCAGAACAGGGTTCGAACCCAACCCTGCCTTGTTCCAAATCCTCTTCTTGTAACCCAGTAGCACACTGTCCTCTTAGGCAAAGTGACCCGCCTTGAAGGGCACTCTGGCACTCATTAGCCCCATTTTAAAGATGAGAAAACAAAGTCACAGAGAGACAAAAATGGTTTCCCCAAAGCAATACAGCCAAACTGGTATCTGACTCCTATGCACTGCCATTTCATTCATTCAACCACCAACGAATCATTTTCGGTGCCTATGTGGGGCCAGCCACTGGGTCGGGTGCCTTCTAGGCCACTTCCCAGATTTTATTTCATGTGTCCTTTATTACAGGACACCTGAAATCCACTTAAAGTCTGCAGAGTATATATTAACTAAATTCAGACATGAACAGTGGAATCAATTATCACAGGGGTTAGGTACTGAAGTTAAGACATAGTGAGTGAAAATCAAGTATAATCAAAATTATCCTTGACATTTCCTTAAACGACTGGCACATGAGACCTAGGAAATGTAAAAGCCAGGAATTGACTGCTCTGGCCACCTTTGCCCTGCGGGGGTGGAGGCTGAGACTAGTTTAAAAAGAAGTGGAAAAGGATTTCTCTCTCTCTCTCTCTCTCTCTCTCTCACTTTCATGTTCTTTCTTTCTGGCCAAGTGGGTAGAGTTAACTTGTACAGGTTAACTAGTTTCTGTGCATGGGGTGTGGCTCCACTGTCCCTAATTTGTCTGCAGAGCTGTTGCTGGCCTGTGCTCACCGTGAGTCCCCTCGGCGTGGGAGGCACTTCTGGAGAAGTTGGAGTGGACGGCTTTCCGAGGGTGTGTCTTCAGTTCAGAATTGGCCCCGTTGACGTAGACAGAGAACCCGTGTTCCAGGTGTTCCAGCCTCAATTGCATGGGGTCCTTGGCTTTCAAATGCTTTAATATCCTGGAAGAGAAACGAATGCTGGCTTCTCATTCTAGGAGCCTGGGCCACCGCCCACCCCCACGCGGGGAGGGACCTGCTGCTCTGACAGCCAAGCGTCTCTAATCGGAGGCCGGGTGGCTGGTGCCCAGCTGTTCATCCATAAACAGCCCTGAGAGGCCCATTACACACATGCAGGAGCAGCGACGGGGAGGCTGTTCCGGACCCTGCAGGGGTGTTTCTGCTTTTCATTCTGAGGCTCAGACATACGTTAGCAAAACCTTGGGCACCCAGCCTCGCCCCCAAGGTGGCTGAGACAAAACATGCGCGTGTGCACGCTGCGGCACACAGCCCGGATCTCCAGGGATGATCCCAATTTCGCGCATCTCTACTTTGCGTGGAGAGCAGCACTTTGTTCCACGTGTAACAAAACGCGGTCTAAGCCTTTGTGAGAGAGATTGCACAGAACACATACACACATCAGGAAACGGCCGTCATCAGGCCAGGTGGACTGATTTTTGGCTTCAGGAAATAAATGTGTTCTCAAACACTCACCCCCTGATATCCCAAATGTCATTATTTTATATTCTGATGCAGTTTAAAAATACACCAGTGCAGGCTTTGCTCAAGATTAATGATGTGTGTGATGAGCACACCCTTTGGCTAAAAGGGTCTTGGCGTGAGCACGGCCGGGTCCATTGTTCAGCTTTCTCTAAAGCCCGACCTCGCACCTTGGCTTGGTCCTTTTCTCCCCAGTCCTGATGTTCACTGCCGTAAACGGTGTGCAGTGGTCTCTTTGGAATTGCTCCCGTGTGATGCCAAACCCTTCAGCGCCTTTACAGACACTTCTGGGCACCCCGCACAAACCAGAGTTATTTCCCCACGAGAAGAAATACAACCAACCAACCATCATGGCAACAAATGTGCATCCTCTTCAGTGATTAAGTAAGTTCCCACCAAATTAGCAAAATGTACATTTTAAAAAATAATAGTAATGGTAATCACATAAAGGGTAGAAGGCCAAACCCTGTTCTAGATGCTTTGCATATAGTCAGTTCTCATTATTCACAATAGTTATGCTCTATAAAGTTGCCGCAAACACTGAATTAGTGAATACTGAACCACTGTTCCGAGGGGAAAATACAGGATTTGGTACCTGTGAGCCTCTGGTCACAACATTTTCATCAGCCGATCAATACAAAACCTTGCTTTATGTGTGTTTCTGCTTGAAGGCACCTTATTTAATATATACTTAATACCATAACACTGAACTCATGCCAGCAGCACTTCAACTCATGAGTGAAGGAAGCTTATCTAACACGCGTATATTCTCTGTAAGGGACATCATAGCCTTCTTGGGCTTAGAAATAAATGCGAGACACCACTTTACTCCTATGCCAGGGGGCCAGTTTAAACAGCAAAGTCATCAATGAAAAGCACAAAAATATAAAAAACACGGTGAAACAGAGCAGGACCCTATCTATGGTCTTTGTCCCGCAGGTCCTCAGCCTGCCTTTTGTCCGTGGGAAAACTTAGCCAAAGAATAAATTTCATCAGAGAAGTGAGAAAATGCAGAAACAAAGGAAAACAGTCCAACAAGACCTTTAGTTCCTTCTCAAGGGCTATAGGTAATATTCTGAGCCATCTCCAGTGAGCTGTCTTGTAGATACTGAAAGCCCCACCAGGTGGAAGAAGTTAACTACATGATGACAGGACTGTAGCCATGACATAAGCTCCCACAATTCCAAGAACTGGCCTCAAGGAAATGGGAACAAACCGACCCTGGAACTAAAGATTAACTGTACTTAAAACAATCAAATGATGCCGGTCAGACCACCGCAGGACCAATTTCAAGATGACTGTCAAGAGCTGACTGTTCTGTTTCTGCCTGTAGTCCTCTTCCTTTGTCTATAAAAGCTCTTGCCCACTGACTGTCAGTGTGGGGAGAGTTGGCCTTTGGTCAGAAGTCCGCCCTCCCCTCTGGTTGCCGGCATCTGAAATAAAGCAAACTTTCCTTTCCACCAACCTGGACTCTTTATTGGCTTTTGAGTGGTGAGCAGCTGGACCCCACTTTCGGTTACAACAGCGCTAAGTAAAATGTGAAAAGAACACTTTACAGTGTAAGATCTGAAACAAGAAGGCAGAGTGTTCCCTTGTTCTACCTTAGCTGGGAACGTGTGTGCTGGGCAACTAAAATTTTTTTGCCATCCGCATGTGTCTTTGAGTGACCACAAAAGCATTGCAAGTATTGATTTGGAGGTTACAAATAAATTTTAGTGAGTGGGTAAATTTGCAAATATGGAGTCTGTGTATAATAAGGACTGACTGTATTAAGACTTTAATCTTTACAACAACCCTGTGGGGTAATTACTTTTCTTAACTTCACTGAATAGATAAAGAAACTGGAGCACAGAGAGGTTAAGTAACTTGCCTAAGGTCACTCAGCTAGTATGGCATCAGGGCTAGGATGCAAATTGAAGCAATGTGGCTCCAGAGTCTTCACCACAACAAAGGCGACTTATAAAGCTAGCAAGCTGAAACTGGCAAACTTAGACATTGCTGGAAACTCAGAGGACCTTCTCAGAAGTAATATGAAAATACAGAAATGCCATATACTTGGTCTTTGCCCAGTAAGCAAATTGTTTCTGATCAGGAACAATGGTCAGCATTCAGTCATAACAAAACCATGAAAGCAACTCGAATGTCCAACACTAGGGAAGGGGAAGCCGGGATCTCATGCAGCTGTTAAAATTACGAAGAGTCTGTCGAAACATAGGGGATTATTTGTGATCTGTTCAGTGGGGGGGTGAAAAAGGCAGGATAAAAATGGTATATATGTGATAAGTGCAAAGTTGGAAAAAAGTGTGTTTGTGGACCCAGAGCGGAGGGTGATAAATGTGAAAATTAAATCAGCTGTTGAGGGAGGGTGGTGATATTACTGGTGATTTCTTTGTTTGCTTTTTAAATGCTTCTTTAACGGTTGATACATCCATCCTGCCAATCGTGGCAGGAACATTTATGACAGACTGCTTATCTCTTGCCAGCCTCGGAAGCCTGGGAGATGCCTGATTGTTGGGCAACAGCATAAAACAGACGGAAAACACAAGTAACTAAGAGACAATTTCCAAACATGGCAGTAGCTGCATTCTCTGGAGCAAACAATC
Source organism: Mesoplodon densirostris (assembly GCF_025265405.1). Lineage (NCBI taxonomy): Eukaryota > Metazoa > Chordata > Mammalia > Artiodactyla > Ziphiidae > Mesoplodon > Mesoplodon densirostris. Next base: position 46,139,081 of record NC_082676.1, read on the forward strand.
CAAAGGCGCAGTGGGTACCAGCAGTCCCCGGGGAGGGAGAACAGGGAGCCCAGGGAGGGGCGGCACGAGGAAAATCTGACCATCTAGACAGGGAGTGCCTGCCTCAACTTCCTTCCGGAGACCACCCGGTCTCCTGATGCTACCTTAATGGTCACGGTGGCATCCCGTTATCCAGGCTCTGTGGCTGGTGCTCCACAGAGGTCTCTCTTTAAGTAGAGTGATTTATGAAAATGTGGCTTTAAGAAACTGATAAGTGAGGAGATAATTATTCAGACTGTGAAAGGAATCACTAAAGGAACTCCCCTGCTGCAGCTAAGCACGTCAGCAGTACACACAGTGGCATCAAAGAAAAGTGGGCGTTTTTTAACGGATAGCTCACTTTGCATAAAAAGCTGCCCTTAGGGTCAGGGATTCCAAAAAATCAGATTAAGTCCCTGCCCTTTTGGAGATGGAGCCCCCAGCCACCTGCTGCCCTGTCACTCTCTATTCCCTTACAGATTCTGTTTGTTTCAGAGCACGTGTCTCCCTGCCTCATGCTATGGAATAGTATCCGTGTGCCTGTTTATTCTCCCTTCCTGCCCCCTGGGTGTGGGATCCGTGATGAGTGTGAGGAACGGTGAGGAATACTCTCAATATTTCTGGAACTCAAGGTCTAGCAGGAGAGAGAAGGCACGGACACGCCCCCTAATACAGCTACCGTGTATCTAACCACGTCACAGGCATCATTTCCGCTTATCTCATAATGACCTTTGGGGTCACTTGTACAGAGAGCTCTTTTGTTCAGAAGAGGAAGTGGAGGTACTGTGAGTTAGAGCACAGGGTGTCACGTGAGGGACTGTGACGGGGTGGTGGGGGGACGGACATGAGATGCTTGACGGCTGGGCGGTCAGGGCACAAGCAGGGGTCCAGGTGGTGAGAGGACTTAGCTGAGCTCAAAGGGCAGGTGGCGTGTTGCTCATAGGCCTAATTGTGACTGGGTTTATGACTGAACCATCTCGGTCTCTAAGCGCCACAGTTACTGTGTGACTGTGGGCTAGCCACTTGCCTCCTCTGGACCTCATTTACCCCCAGGATCAACTGAGGGGTTCTCTAAGGGTCAGGCATTCAAGGATTATCTGGACATCATTTGAGAAGGCATGGTTATCATTAAAATGATGATGATGGGGCTTCCCTGGTGGTGCAGTGGTTGAGAGTCCGCCTGCCGATGCAGGGGACGCGGGTTCGTGCCCCAGTCTGGGAAGATCCCACATGCCGCGGAGCGGCTGGGCTCGTGAGCCATGGCCGCTGAGCCTGCGCGTCCGGAGCCTGTGCTCCGCAACGGGAGAGGCCACAGCAGTGAGAAGCCCACGTACCGCAAAAAAAAAAAAATGATGATGATGATGATGATGATGATGATGATGATGATGGAGAAAGTATACTTGGATGGGTGGGCTTAACTGTGGACCTCCAAGCACCTCATCCTGCTTAATCCTTCACTGGCCCAGGGATTAAGTTCCTACCATTGATCTGTTTTATAGATGAATTTGCCCAAGGTCAGAGAGCCGAGGAAGCAGCCAGGATTTAAATTCCAGTCCATGAGGCTCCGGAGCCCGTCTCCCAGCCACATCACTGTGCCATTGCTTGTCTCCTCACCAGGCATCATGCCACAGGGGCTCCAAGCAAGGAGAGTTCAGAGGAGAAGCAGTGGCTCCCAGGTGGGGGCTTCTTGGAGGTGGTGGCATTTCAGTGCAGCCTTGAAGGATGCAGAGGAGGAGGGCAGTGGTGCAAAGAGCCTGCCATTCCTCCCAGAACCTGGGGGCCCACAGGCTCTGTAATTTGTCTTCTAGGATGTCACCACCCCCCACCCATGTGGGTGGAGGACAGAGCTCCGTACTGGAGGCTCTGCCATTTCCCAGCTTTTGTGACCTTGGGCAAGTCCCTACACCTCCTGGGGCCTGTTTCCTCTTCTGTAAAATGAGACCAAGGATGCCTGTGGCTCATGCGGATGGAAGGGGATACCAGATGAATCTCCAGCTCAGAGACAGGCCTGTGCAAGGCCCACCCCGGGTGCTGGTTCTCCCCTTTCTTCTTTCTGCCTGAATCTCCTCTTGGGGCAGTGGGTTCACCTCTCATATGGGTACGTTTTCCTATAAGTTTCCCTCAAACAACCTTTCTCAAAAAGCAAATACCAGGCTTCCCTGGTGGCACAGTGGTTGAGGGTCTGCCTGCCAATGCAGGGGATGCGGGTTCGTGTCCCGGTCTGGGAAGATCCCACATGCCGCAGAGCAGCTGGGCCTGTGAGCCATGGCCTCTGAGCCTGCGCGTCCGGAGCCTGTGCTCCGCAACGGGAGAGGCCACAACAGTGAGAGGCCCGCGTACCACAAAAAAAAAAAAAAAAAAAAAAAGCAAATACCATTGCTGGATTCTTAGATCTTAGATCTGCCACCATCTAGCGCGTATATTACAGTCCCTCTTGGCCATTAGCCCTTAACTGGTCCTCATATCTCAGCCCTTTGATGATTCTGGTTGGATTTTCATGAGTCCTGTTGGCCATGATTACATCTTTCCTGAAGCTGAGTGACTAGAATCACTAAGCACCCTCTGGGCGAGGGCTGTACGGGGGTGAAACAGGGCGGCCACACCTTCTCCACTCGCCCCGGTCCTCTCCTGGAGCACATGATCACTTTCTGCGCTTCCGGCAAAGTCACAGGTGGCCTTGTGCTCACTTGCCGCTGCCTGGGGAGTTCCTTGAGGGCCAGGGCTGTGTGGTGGGCACCTGTTCTTTTTGCCTGCCCAGCAACTCTCCCCCATCTTCCAAACACAGCCCCTCAGGTTCCCCTCGGGAACTGCTCTCCGCCTCCTCTTACTCCTCGTGGTTTGGGTGAGACTCACACCATCGCCCAGGTTAATGGGGTGGCCCAGGAGTGGCCAGGCAGACCCTGCCACCCCCACCAGGCACAGGGCGGCAATTGGCTCAGGGATGGGAACGGGGCCCCAGCCAGACCAACGGAGGCCCTCCTCAGCACTTTTGCTGGAACTATTAGGAAAGATGTGCTCTCTTCCCCTCGAGGTGGGATGTTAAGTGTGGGGTTTCCAGTGGCTGCCTTGACCTCCGTGAGGCAAGTACCTGCCTGAGATGATTCCAACATGAGAAAACAGAACTGAGACATGGAGAGTGACTGATTTCAGTGACCCAGTTTGAGTGCCTGGATCCAACTATGCCTGAAGCCAGTGTATCATCCTGGATTTGTTAATTTCACAAGTCAATACGTTTCGTTGTTTAAAGTCATTTACCTTGGGTTCCTGTCCCTTCAAGCAAAGGAGCACTAACTAATACAGTCTGTGTCTCCCTCATTGCAATGTTCTCCTTCATACCAGTGGTAATGCTAGGCACTGAGTCAGGTACTCAAGGAATCCTGCTGAATGAATAGAAGAATAATGTCACCAGCATCTTGTGGGCAGCTGTGTTCTGGGCAGATGTCTAAGAACTCAGCCCAGTGATTGCACACCCCCTTCTTGGGTCACAAGGCAATGCAGATAAGCAGCCCGGGTTTTCACCTTCCTCTGTGCCCAATATAAAGTTCAGAGGCTGGTTTTCTAGCCAGTCTTATAACTACATTTCCAAGTCAATTTCAGTTTATTCCCACAAAACTCCTCCGTAGTGAACTTAAGAGCCATTGGCAACCCTGGCAGGTTTCTCTCCTTTTGATTATTGATGACAATGTCGAACAAAACACAAATAAGAAAGCACCGCCCAGCTCCACCACTTCCTGGCTGCAGGACCGTGGGCAAATTGCTTGCTGTCCTGGTCTCCGCTTCCTTATCTGTAAAATAGGTGCAATAACTGTACCGACGGGGTTGAGGTGCCTGCCACACAGATGGCACTCCAGCAAAGGTGCCTTTTCAGGCTTCATCTGATGACAGCTCAGGGGCACTCCCACTCTGCAGGTCTCCACTTGGAGGTGTTCTCGCTCTACTTTCTCATTTCCTGTCATCAAGCCAGCTCGCTCTTGGTGACAACGCGTCCCCCCAATTGCACGGCAGCTCCATGCTGACGTATTTTTTAATGGCCTTTGTGTTGCAACCTCATCTCTGGATCTGTTCAGCTATGTTATTGGTCGGTGCCCTTTGATCACGCACGTATTGATCTCTCGATTAATGAGAAGCAATTTGCTCATAAAGAACTATGACACTCTCCTCCCAGACAAGTCACATGTATATGATTCAATGATCGCCCAGGTGTTCAGTGGCACCATCCAGCCTGCCAGAAACTGAATAAAAACATTCTGTTCCTGGCATTAATGATGATAAAAACCCACACAGGTCTAATCAGCACAAGCCTGGGTTTGAGGCTGCCCCTTGGATGGAGAGAGATGAGTGCAGAGCAGCTGGGCACATGGGATGTTGCCTGGCATTTCTGGCGCGTCCTGGAGAGTTGATCTATTCAGAAGTTCTCTACGCGGGGGCGGGACCGCCTTGCAAGGAGGCATCTGGAATGCGGGCAGGTATTGTTGTCATAGATACTGGGGGTCTTAGTGGAATTAAGTAAAGGGGTGGGTAGGCAGGGACGCTAAACTCCTACAACACATGGGACAATTCCGCACCATAAAAACTTGCCCCATGTGACATGCCACCGGGGCCCCAGTTGACAAGCACCGGGAATCCAGCCCATCAAACAAGGGCTGAATTCACATTCAGAATAACAACCCGCAGACTCTCTTACCTACAAGACCCCAAGCCCAGCCCACAACACAAAGCCCCACATTAGTACCCCTGTCCTTCCCCCTCCTGCAGATCTGTCTGGGGGGCCTGCGGTATTCCTCTGTTTGTTTTGTGCTTTGATTTGAATTCATTACCAACATTTTAAAACTCAGGAGATTTCACCACACAAATCCAGATTTCCAGCTTCTCTGGCCACCTTGGAGGATATGGACCCCTTGGCCCGTGAGAGTTCCAGGTGCCCACTGTCCCCACTGAGCCAGCTTCACTCCCCGCCTGTCCCCTCCTAGCATCGGAGTTTGCAAACCCAGCTTTCTGTAGGGTTCCAGGCCTGAAGACAAACCACAGTGAACTGCAAATGAACTTGTGTAGCCCTGCAAAGTCACGGAGGACATGATACCCACTCTCTTTCAAACCAGACCACAAGCCTTGACCCCAGTCACTACACATGGCATGGCTGCAGGCTTTTGTAAGAACCAGCACTTCAGAGTCAAAATCAGGACTGACTTAACTTTAAATGACATCAACCAACTTCAAACACAAGTGTAAAAGGACTCCTCCTTTATACAACAAGGCATGATTACGGGCTCAGATTTCCAGGGACCTTCAAAGCCGGTGAGATCACAGGCTGGCCTATTCAGGTGACTAATGCACAGGCCCTGCCAAATTCTAGCTTTTCACAGCAAACCCGGCTTCTCCCAGAACCGAAGCAGGGAAGCGAGAGGCGGCCCTGACAGGTCGAACAGTTTGCTACAGCTCAACCAGAAGATGCAATTAAATCGGTGAATGGAGAAATAGGAACTGGGATGGCGGATATTATTCCAAGATTCTGAGTGGAGGGTGACTGCATGCCATTCCTATGTGAAAAAGCCTGCATGCTGTTAATAAATCTAAATAGGATTTTGATTTGGCTAATATTAAGGGCAGCCGTTGAGCGGCTTCATCTTACCGGTTCCTCTGCTGGAGCAATATTAAATACTCATCGTGTTTCTCATCAAAGTCTGTCACCATGTCCTTAGTGTAACCCTGAAATGAAGAAACAGAGCGGTGTGATATCGGAATGCAGGGAAGCTTTACTGAAGCCTGGGTACAGCACACACCACACAGGAGGCCGAGAGGCAGGGAGGCTGACCTTGACGAAGGCCCAGCTCCCTGGGCACACCACCCTGGTGACCCAGAGACTGTCTTATGGGCCACTGGGTCTTGAACATACACAACTAACAATCTACGAAAAGGAGAAGGTCGATTCCCCAGCCTTGCCACTGTTCTCTCCTCCCATGTCCTATAAAATCAAGGACTCTGAGAAGACTTGGGCTTTACGGTTTTCTCCACACTCATGATTTTGTGATCTCAGTTGTCCCAACCAGATGGAACCCAGATCAGTTGTTTAAGAGGGGAAGCTCATCTTTCTCTTGCCATTGTAAGAAAAACGCATGCTTATTATAAACAACTCAGTCATTACAAAAATATATGACCCCCCCAAAAAAATATATGACCCAAAGAATGAAGGCTCCTTTAAAGCAGACATTTGTGGTTTCCTCCTTCCTCTTCCGGCCACAGAACTCTGAGTTTCTTCGGGGGAACCATTCGGCCCCCTTTTTTTAGTTCACTGGCTTCCTTAGATGCCCTTGAAAGTTCCTTTGGTCTCCTCTTGGGTCACATGACCTTGGCCTTGGTCTCAACCATCAACATAGTTCTTCCCTCAGCCACAACGATTCACTAGTCTAGGGATGAGCCATGGCCTGAGCACGGCCCTTGAAAGTCAGCCCTGGGACTTCGCTAATACTCCTGGGGAAAAAGCTGTTCTCTTTCCACTGGGGTGCTAAAGTGATGAGATGCAGGCCTGGAATTGCCTGAGAATGAAGTCAGGAAAGAAGACAGCAGATCCCAGAGATGGAGAGAGAGAGATTCCCAGTGACATAATTTGAGCCCCTGGATCCACCCATGCCTGAAGAAGTACTGGAACAACTTAGTTATTGCTTTAAAGTTTCAGCTGAGTTTCTGCCCTTTGTAGCCAAAAGAATTATAAGTCATATACCGTAACCTGACCATTAGAGATACCCCTATTAGAATTTGTTACAGCTTTATGGAGGGATAATAAATGTATAATAAACTATACATATTAAAAGCAACATGTATATACCAGTAAAACCCCCATTACAATCTGATACATATTTCTCTAGATGTTTTTCTTTGTTTACAATATACATATATTCATATTTATAAATACACACACAAACACACACATTCTTTTAAACAAAAGTAAGATGATACTGTAAACAATGCTTTGCAATTTTCTATGTTTCTTAACTAACTTTTTGCCAAGGAATGGATTAAAGGGACAATATCAGCTGCATTCTAGTCACAAGTCACAGGGATTAAGTGTTAAATGGCAAGCAAGACATTTGTAAGAGAAACACAATTTGTGTGAAAATCCTAACAATTATCATGGGAAGAAGAAAAAAAAAGAATCTCCATTATTCTCTTCTTAGCACCTCAAAATCTGGCCTTAACCCCACTAATCTACCAGAACTCTCCCCAAGGGTGACTCATAACCTCCTTAAGCAAATATAACAGCTCTTCCCAACTTCATCCTTTTCGTCTGCTCTGGGCCATGGGGAGCTAGCTGTTCCCACCCATCTGTCCCCAAATTCCCCTCCTGTAGCTTCTGCGGTTCTGAATGAGCCTCCCTTCCCTCCTGCGCCTCCTCTGGCTGACTTTCCTCCTTGGCCTTGGACATGGATGGTCACTGTCTCTGTCCACCTCACCTCTCTGGGTCTCTCTCCCTCTTTCTTCTCTTCCTCCAAGGAAATGGGTCCCCTGGATGGGGAAGCCAGAGAGTTACTGCTAGTCCAGGCCTGACAGCCCAGTCCCCTTCTCTCCCCTTTTCCTATAGGACTCCAGGTTGTGGCCATCTGCTTCCCTCTTTCCCTGTCACCCCCACTTTTCCTCCCAGGCTCCCCTCTCTCTGGGCCACCTGGGGACAGGATGCTGTACTCCCATCTTCTCTCACCCGATGTCTCTGAAGCCTCTGGATTTTCCTGGGGTTTTCCGGCTTAGCTAATCTGGCCAATCAGGAAGTGGGGAATAATAAGAAAGGGTGATATTATGAAATCATAAGAAATGTAAACAAACTAGCAATAGGTGTTCCTATTCCTATTTCCCTGGCTTCCTGAGATGCCCAGAGATGTGCCCTTGTCCTCCTCGGGACTGAGCCCTGCCTCACCTTGACTGTGAGAAAAGCCCGTGACCTCCGCCCTCTGGACAGCTGGTTGGTTGCGGGACACTGGGTCTGGAGAGGATTCTCAGTTCCTTCCACAACAACATGTGTACGATGCGGACAGTTGACGCAGCAATTCCATATACATGATTCTCCTTTGATCTTTGCAGCAGCTTTTGAGGTGGTTATTATTACCCCACTTAAGATACAAGGAAACCCATCCCATGCATCTCCCCGGAATACAGATCCTACTCCATGGCAATTTACAGAACCATTTTGAGATATTAAAATGACCACTGATACATTATGGTATGGAATGAAATAGTCAATGACATTTTTAGATGAAATATGAGACTTCAGAGAAATCTCGGCTTGGGGTGGGCTGTCCTGGGCTTTTACCTCAAACCCTCCGGGAATACATTTATTCGCCTCTGCCAGGAGGGAGATGTCATAGGAAAGATTTGAAGAGCTCAGGCATAGATCCAGCCAAACTTCTCACCAGCCCCCTGCTTCTCAAATGCTGATGTGAACACAAATCACCTGGGGATTGTGCTGAAATGCAGGTTCTCCTTCAGCAGGACTGGGAAGGGTCCCAAGCCGACACATCTAACAGGCTCCCAGACAATGCCCGTGGGCCACACTTAGCCAGCAAGGCCCTAGACCAGCCCAGCTTACCCCTCACTATTCACAAAACGCCCACCTCTAATCAGATCAGCACTGAACTTGAACTGTGAAGAATGTGAGCTTTGGAGTCCAGGCCTGGCTCCAAGTCACAACCGTGCTATTTGTTTCCTTATCTATCAAATGGAGTTAACAATAGTACCTGTCTGGTTGGATTTGTCTTTCCTTCACAGGGTCAAAGGTGGGTTGGATGCAATAACAATAAGAAAGCCATAGCACAGTACCTGGCACTTGGGTAGCTCTCAATGAACGGTTAGTTACATTTGCATTTATGGAGTTCCATTATTTAACTAGTACTATCCTGGCCCCTCTCCACTCCCAGTCAGCTCATTGTTATCCCGATGCCTTAATCATTCGATTCCCTTTCCCTCCAGCCTCCACCCAAATCCTCTCCAAGGCCCAGCTCAGCTCCCCAATTCTCCGCGAAGCCTTCCCCTACCATTCTCACCCCTGCTCCCTTCAGCTCATTCTGAAACCCTGCAATTAGTATTAAATTATATACAATACAGCGTGAAACCATATATAATTAAGTGCTGCACTGTAAGCCTTTAACTATATCTATTGCTCACTCATTATCTGGGGATTTGGAGACCTGGAGGTGAGTCCTGAACCCTGCTACTTACTTTCTCTGAGCCTCAGTATCCTCATCTGTAAAAAGGGAATAGTAATAAGGTCTACCTCGCTGCTCTAAGGATTAACTAGGAGAAAAGTAGAAGTAATTTAGGATCCATTTCTTTCTTCTTATTATTGATTCCCCAGCTGGATTATAAATTCCTGGAGCACAGAACTGGGGAAGGAGGGGACCATCATGGGGGAGCCTGGAGTCCTGGGCTCGGGTCTCAGCTTCAACAACATCCAGCTCCGTGATGATAACTGCTAAGGCTGACCAAGTACCCACCTGGTTAACCCTCACCGTGGTCAGACATCAGACACTACCTCTCCCCAGCACGGCATATTTCACTTTGCTGAGGCTTTATTTCTCAGGCTATAAAGCGGAGGCATTAATTAATATTTAAGGCATCCCACAAAGGTGGGAGAAACTTAGAAAGCGCCAGGTTTATCATCACTGTGTTTCAGCAAACACTGACCAAGTGTTTACTGTGTGGCTGTTACCTATGCAATGAGGGTTTAACAAAAAACTGACCCAGCGTGCATTCAGGTTCCGGCGTGCCTGCAGACAGTACCCAACCACCAGCCAGGGGCCGATCTGCACAACTCTGCCCCCATTCCTGTTGTGTGCGGTGTGAAGGGCACCCCCTGCTTTCATGTACCCAGTCAAGCAACACACTCTGGCCAGGGGTCCCTAATATGGGGGATGGCCCGCAGCGGGCTCTGGGGCACCGATTCAACTGAATGCACAAGGGTACTATTCTGGGAAGAGAGTCCATACTTTGATCAGATTACCAAGGGTGTCTGGGGCCAAAAAAGAGACAAGTGATGATAGCAAAATGTATAAAATGTGATGCCAAGGACCTGAAGGAGGGAACAGGGAAGGCTCCTGAGGGCACGGCCAGGCCCAAATCCTTGGCAGTCATCTTCGAAGCGTAACTCACTAACTCACTCTCCCACTCCACGTCCAATCCATCAGCTCCATGTGAAAAATACCATGTATCCAAAAGCTGACCACTTCTCCCCACTTCCCCGCTACCACACTGGTTCGGGACGCTTCACTGGCCTCTGGCTCCCGCCCTCACACCTACAGTCCGTTCTCCTTTCTACAGCCGGGGGTCCTGATGAAAGGGAAGTCGAATCACGTCACTTCTCTGCTCTGGACTCTGCACGGGTCCCAGCGGCCACCAGGCCCTGCCCATTGGGCCTCCATCCACGTCCCTGACCTTCTCCCACTGCTCCACCCTCCTCCTCATCACTCCAGTACCCGCAACACCCAGCATGTGCCCACCTCAGGGCCTTAGACCCACCATTCCTTCCCCCAGGTAAATACCCAGATTCCTCACCTCCTCAAGGCTTGTCTTAGATCTTACCATCTCGGGGAGGTCCTCCCCAGCCATCCTATTTAAAATTGCAAGCTGTGCGTGCACGTGTGCGCACACGTGCACACACACACACATACACACATACACACACTCCCAACCGCTTGCTAATAATCTCTACTTTATCTTGTTCATCAAGCCTTTTATTTATTGGGCCATCCCCTGCATTAGAATGGAAATTTCAGGAAGGCAGGGACTGCGCCTGTTTTGATTATTGGTGTATTCCAAGCCCCTAGGACATTGTCTGGCACACAATGGGCCCTAAATGAATAAATAAGGAGACATCTGAGCTGAGATTTGAAAGTTGAAAGGTTTGCTGGGCAATAAGAGAAAGGCATTCCAGGCAGCAGGAGCAGCACAGGCAAAGGTTTGGGGGCCTGAAAAAGCCTGAAACGTTCATGGATTGGCCAGAAGTTGGGTTTGACTAGAGTGATGGGTGCCGGGGAGGCGTGAGTTAAGTACGGGAAAAGGTTTAAGGAATTTGGACGTGATGCGAAAGCAAAGTCCCACTGCCAGTACTGTTATCCTTATCATTTTTATCCCTAATGCTGGCCCCAGAGATGGTGTAGAATTTTATCAATGGCCATATTATTAATTCTCTCTGGGGGAAAAAGAAATGGAATTGGAGAGAAAGGCCAAGAATCAGTTATGCTTAAAGGAACTCGATACAGTCTGTATTTCAGGGATCACGTATTCCTCTGAGGCCAGAATATTGGAATTCTCCTAAACAGGGTTGATTTAGCGAGTGCCAGAGCCTGAGCTGCATTAACGAGCAGCTTAGAGCATAGGGTTGGTTTCCAGGGCTGGAGGACATTGAGGACCTGACTTTGTAGGTGTCAAGTCCCAGCGGAGAAGAACAATAACTTGGAATGGTTTAATAATGAGCTGTGAACACACTGTGTCGGGGGCACCACAGAGGGGGCACCACAGAGTTCTCGAAGCACTTCTGCACACCTGACTGACTACTCCACCTGCCCTGCCCCTCCCCCCCCCCAAATGCCACATCTTAACTGAGGGATGATTTATGAGCGACAAGCGAGGTTACTGCAGCCCAGTCTTCCGGCCGCTTTAATGACCATTTATGAGGCTCTCTGTGGTGCTTATTGTGGGTGTCTGCAATAATGCTATGCCCTGGGGTCATTATCCTCATTTTACAGAGGAGGAAACTGAGGCTTGGAAAGCTGAAGCGAATTGCCCAAGGGCCATGTCCAAGTGGAGACAGTGGACATTTGTTGTTTCTGTCGGTCTAGCATCTATTCATTTTCTTCTAGTTACATCGTCTTGGTCTTCCTTTGGGAAACCACATCTCCTCCACTCTCAATCCACGTGGTGTGGGTGGAAATAACACTGCTGGCACTTCAAGGGCGAGCACATGACAGAGGCCTGGCCACTCAAGGCCAGGCGAGTCTGGCTAGTCCGTTTCCCTGGCCATGTGACTGGTTTAGGACTAGGCACGTGCCCAAAGCCAGGTCAACAGACTCAACCCAGGGATTGGTTGAATCTGCTGGAAAAGTCCCTCTTCCTCTTCCCCCGGAATTATTAGCTGATGTGAGCTGAGAGCTACAAGGGCCACCAAAAGGAAGAAGTTATTATTATTATTAATTTTTTTTTTTTTGCGGTACGCGGGCCTCTCACTGTTGTGGCCTCTCCCGTTGCGGAGCACAGGCTCCGGAAGCGCAGGCTCAGCGGCCATGGCTCACGGGCCCAGCCGCTCCGCGGCATGTGGAATCTTCCCGGACCGGGGCACGAACCCGCGTCCCCTGCATCGGCAGGCGGACTCTCAACCACTGTGCCACCAGGGAAGCCTGGAAGAAGTTACTTTTTAATCAACTGATTAGGTTCACTATTATGCATGTCCTTCTATGTTCCATGAAGAGATCTGTCCAAGAGTGACACCAACATAGAGGGAGCAGAATTGAGGACACAGAGAGACAGACCAGATAGAAAGTAGAACTTCTTAACCGTGTTCAATCCCCGTAACCAGCCCCGTGTGGAGCCAGCACTATCTTGGACTTTTAAGTCACAAGAGCTAATACATTCCTTTCTTCACTCAAGCCACTTTGAATTGTGTGTGTGTGTGTGTGTGTATGACTCACACTTGAGTGAGTTCTCGGTGGTACAGTGGAAGAACTAATACTCAGAGGTGTCTGAATCTGAAGTCTCTGCTGTGTCCTACGGCCAGAGGAGCATTTAGTAGAGGATTAAAATAATTCCTTAATGAGTATTCTCAACGATGGCCCTAAGCCCACAGAAAGCGACAATCCAAATGTATCTCACAGTACAAAACTCCTACTCTTCCTTCAAAACCCACCCCAGTGTTCTCCCAGTGATTCTGTTCTTTGTGTCCCGGTGCTGTATAGTAAGTCCTTAATGCATATTAGTTGAATGAAAAGGTATAGTTCTGAGTTTGTTTTTTGAGGCTTTTGCTGACACATCAGATGTACTCCCATCCTCAAAACAAGAACAATAAATACTCCACATTTAGTATGCTTACATTGCAAGACCTAAAGCAATGGCTGAGACTGCCTCCTAGAGGTGGATCAAAACAACACAAACACTGAAGCAAAGATTGGAGTGTTGCATGCCCTGGGTAGATGTGCCAATAAAATCACATGCTATTCGCAAACCAGGTGGATAATCCAAAGAAGACTTTGGGTTATTTCTCAAATACCTATGCACCATTATTTACTGCAACCAATGTACACCTTGAGGTTTGATACTTAGTTTCAGGTTCGTAGAATATTGATGCAGATCCAGAATCTAGGGCTTCCTCCTGGTCTCCAGGACACGGTACGCTGTATATTTATGAAAATGTTTTTCTTCCACGGCTATCTAAAAAATCATTTTCAATACATAGCCACTAGAAAATAATTAATGTTTCTTTGTATTCTCAGAAAAGTTTCCTTGTAAGACGGCAATGTGTATTATAAACTATCTTTTAGGCTGGCAAATATAGATTTTTCTTTTTTTAATCTTGAATGAGCTTGCTTTAAAAAGGAAACTTTATATTAATGCCATAAATGGAAAATCATTATCGCCTGCCATAAACAGAAGGCAAACAGAAATACGGCCCTACTGAAATAGCACGTTTACATGCCACCTGCAGTGCTGTGCAAGTGTGCAAACCACATACTGGGAAGCTCGGTGCCTGAAATCCCACATCCACACAACCCCGAGAGGCGGGAGGCGCTGACCTCATCTCCCCAATTCATTTGTTCACTCAATATTTATTGAACACCTCTTCTGGACACACAGTGGGCACATCAAAGTCTCCACTATCATGGAGCTCACATTCTAGCAAGAGGAGACAAGTAATTAAAAAAAAAAAAGTAAATATATAGTATGTCAAATGATGCTCAGTGCTACAGAAAATAGGAGGTAGAGAAAAACAGAGGGAGTGGGGAGAGAGGTGCTATTTTAGCCAGGGGGTCAGAGAAGGCCTCTGGTGAAATGACATTTGAGCAGAGACTGAAGGAAGTGGAGGAGAGGAACCCCTGTGGGAATCTGGACAAAGGGGGTTTCCAGGTGGCAGGAACAGCAAGTGCAAAGGCCCTGAGATGGGGGCGGAGGCCACGGTGAGGACTCTGGTCTTACTATGAGGTGACCAGGAGGCTAGTGGAGGGTTTTGAGCAGACCTGCCATGGGCTGAGGCTGTTCCCACAGTCCACCCTGAGGAGAGTTCGGGAGGGGACGTAGGCCTGCAGGGCCCACTGGAAGCCCAGTAGTGTAAACAGCCTCTGACTGCTAAGGAGGGAACAAGGCACGCCTGCTCTTGAACTCCCAGACTGGTGCTAAACTGATTTAGGGCGGCTGTTACCTGTCAGAGCCTCTAATCCCACAGCACCCGTCACTTGGCCTGATGGGAGGAGAGAGGCGGCCTGGGTGGAATTTTCCCTCCAATCTCTGCCTCCACCACCTGATTTGCACCCAAGAATTTTTCCTTCTAACGGAATGAACCTCTCACAGAGCGCATCCATCACCAGGACCTTACCTATCACCTCCTGCCCAGCAAGCTGGGCTTCCTGAGTGGACGCTCTCCTCCCAGGGCTGCCCCCACCGCCCCCTAAAGGGGGAGCACTCAGGGCCCCTCCCCACTGATTCAACAAAGACTCCTTGAGCTTCTCCTATGGGTTGGGTGCTGCGCTAAGGGCCCGAGACAGAGATGGATGTAATCTGGCTCCACTACCCTCCTGAGCTCATTCCCACCTCCCGCACCCCCCTCAGCCCAACAGCTCTTCAGGCTGTTTCTCAGAGAGGCCCCTTCCTCCTCAGGGCCGAGGCACTTGCTCTTCCCCCTGCCCGGATGGCTTCCTCTTGTTCATGGGCATGTGTGGCCCTTCTTGGGGCCTCTTCTGACTGTCCCCGGCCTTCTCAGCCTCCTCGACGTGGCAGTACTTCCCTCTTTGCAAGTATCTCTGTTTGTTTGTTTGTGGTTCCCCTGCTGGGATGCCAGACCCATGAGGGCAGGGCCAGCGTATTTGTGGAAAGGAAGGAATGAGGAGGAAGAGAAATAGAGGGAGGCAGGAAGGCAAGATCCCTGTCCTCAAGGAAATTAGAGGAGCAGCAAAGACACTGCTCTGAGGCCATGGAGTAGGTGCTGTGCCGGGGGCGGTGGGTGGAGAGGACGGGTCCTTGGCATCGCTCCAGGGCGGGGCAGGCCCTGCAGAGGAGAGGACAGGTGCCGACACTAAGGAGCTCAGAGGGGGACGGGGTGGGCAGGGCATCCGGGCGGGAACAGCGTGTGCAAAGGCCCAGTGCCAGGAGACCCTGGGAGCTCATCTCGGGGCTGGGATGGAGAGTGGTCAGAGCATGTTGGTTGATCGCAGGGGAGAGCCCTGGCTTCCGACATTCCAGCCAGCTTAAAGCCCGATGAGGGACAAAGCCTGTTTGTGCCAATAACAGGTGCTGAGTGGTGGAGAAAGCCAGGAAGGGAGTGAAACGTTCTGCTCAAGTCTAGGGCAGTGCAGTGGGGCTCAGGGTCCCCATTTTGATGTTGTCTCACACACTAGTCAAGATTTCTGCCGTGTGAGATCCTGGAGATCCAGGAATGTAAAGGAGATGGTTCGCCCCGCCCCCATCTCCTCCCTGATCACGTGGGGCTGTGATCCTTTCCTCCCTCCCTCCCTCCGTCTCCCCTTCCCCCCTTTAGGTTGATTGAGCACCTCCTATTTCACATGGGGACAAGTTCCCTTGCCTTAGGGAATGGACCATCTAGGGAGGGAGGCCAACTTGAAGCAAACGACCCCACCACCAAAGTACATCGTCAGCCATTTCTGGAGGTAGGTGTGTGGTACCTTGAGAGGTTTTCAATGGGAAACACGACTGTGGCAGGGAGGTGAGGTGACGCTCCATGGAAGGGTGACAACAACCGCGATGTGAAGGACGAACAAGTTAACTTACAGGCGCAGAGCAGGGTGTGCTCTAAGCAAAATGAACGCATGTGTGAAGGCCACGTGGTGAGAGGGAGCAGAGAGTAAGTGAGACAAGCTGGGATGTGGGACCCTTTGCTGCAGTGCTGCAGTGCTGCAGTGCTTGCACCTGGACAAATGTCTCCTCAAGCTACAAATTACAAAGAAACTATAAGGGACTAAAAATAACTGCGTGCATGTGCAGTTGGGGCAAATTATAGACAAAAAGATACAGAAAGACCAAAAAAAGCCCCAACTGACACTTCTGAAGGGCCGGGAGCAAAAGCAGGGTACTGCGCATGCCCCCTGCACTCACCACCTAAGGGGTGAGCAAACCAACTAAGCCACGCCTCCGACCCCACCCCTGGACACACCACTACCCTCACCCCATACAGAGTACCAGCTCCCCCACCACACACCTCGGGGAGCAAGTAAGGGGACCTGTTACTTGTTCTTACTCCTTCCGGCGGCTGCAGGGGCCTCAGTAAAGCCTTGCCTGAATTTCTTGTCTGGCCTCTAGTCAATTTCTATTGCTTGGGGAAGGCCAAGAACCCTGGTCGGTATCAAGAGGGACAAGGAATGACAGAGGGGCTGGAGCCGGGGGGCAGGGGAGCAGGGGTTGACTCGGGACTGAGCGGGCAAGACCACCATGTGGGCCACAGCAGGGAGTTTTTCCCTTAAGCCCAGACCAATGGGAAGCCACGTGAGGTTACTGGGGTAGAGGGTGGAGGTTGGAGTGAGAGGCACCTGGGAGTGGGAGCTGTGGGTGTTCCGACAAGAGGTGTCAGCCACATGGAGGAAGCAGGGAGAACATGCTTCCAAGGTGAGGGCGGAGGACTTGGTGATGGGCTGGAAAAAGGAGGCGAGGAAGAACGAAGTATTGATGATTGTGCAGCTTCTGGCCTGGGTAACTGGAGGGACAGTGGTGCCATTCTTGGAGAGGTGAGGAGGTCAGGGAGGGGCGGGGCTGAGTTTGGTTTGGAGCAGTCGTGTGGATACTCTGAGGCACCCAAGAGGCGCAGTTCGTGGACTGGAGGTTGGAATGTATAGGTTTGGGGTTCAAGGTGCATCACACAGTTAAGATGCCCCTTCCTCCCTGCTCACCCCCATCCCAGGCTGGGTTACACCCTCCCTCAGCTGTGCTCCTGAAGCATCTTCACAGACTGTTCCCTGTCAGGACACTGATGAAAGCCACCATGGACATGGGCCTAGGTGTGTAGAGTGGACTCTGTGCTACAGGCCCAGATCACCCACTCACACCCCAGCTGCTGGGAGCTGTGTCCCTTCCCAGAGAGAAGCCTGCCTTGCCCCAGGTTATTCCTGATCTCTGATACTGATTAATGACAAGGGTACAAAGACCCAGGCTCCTTGCCTCAACTGGGAACATCTCTGAAGGGCCACCCATCCCCACCGCTCCCTGTGGGGTCAGCAAGGCTGGCATCACAGTTCAGCTCCTCCCTCTGTCCAACCCTGCTTCCCTCATCCTCACAGGTGTTGTTCCTGAGAGCCCTCCCCAGTCAGCCTCCTGCACGCACATCTCCATCCCACAGTCTGCTTCCTGGGGACTGACAGCAGTTACTTGACCATGAACTCCCAGGGCAGGGCTGAATCTTGTTACATCAAAGGCCATTGGTAAACGCAAACTGAATTGAATGGACAGTCCCGACTCAGCCAGGACTCCCCACAATGGTCCTGAATTCAAACAGGACAGACCCAAGTCCCCCAAAAATGAATTCCTCGGACCATGGGGCCCCATATTTAATTCTGAAACATGGTTGCCATGAGGGTGTGTGACATAGGTCCTCAATTTCCAGGCCTTAGGTCGACAGCTAAACAGCCAAGTTGGGTGGTCAGGGCTCGGCTGTGAAGCCAGGCACCTGGGTAAGAATCCCATCAGGCTCTTTTGAGTGGGAAAAGATACTTGTTCCTAAGTTTCCTCAGCTGTCAAACTGGGATGCCATCCTAGCGGTGTTGTTCATAATAGCCCCCAAAGTGGAAGCAACCCAACTGTTCATCAATGGATGAATGGATAAACAGGCTGTGGCATATCCATACAATGGAATATCATCTGGTCATAGAAAGGAATAAAGCACAGGCACATGTCACCACATGGATGACCCTGAGAACATTATGCTAAGTGAAAGAAGCCAGACATAAAAGGCTACATATTGTATGATTTCATATATATGAAAGGTCCAAAATAGGCAAATCCACAGAGACAGAAAGTATCAGTAGATTAGTGGTTGCCAGGGAATGGGGGAAAGAGGAAGTGGGAGTGACTGCTAACAGGTACAGGGTTTCTATATGGGGTGATCTAAATGTTTTGGAACTAAATAGCAGTGATGGTTGCATAGCTTTGCGAATATCACTGAATTGTACACTTTTTTTAAAAAATTTGCTGCACCGTGAGGCACGCGGATGTTAATTCCTCGATCAGGGATTGAACCTGTGCCACCTGCAGTGGAAGTGCGGAGTCTTAACCACTGGACCGCCAGGGAAGTCCCAGAATTGTACACTTTAAAATGGTGAATTTTGTGTTACATAAATTGCATCTCAATTAAAAAAGGCAAAAAAAAAAAAAGTGGGATGACGATTAAAAGCATCCACCTTATAAACACAAAATATTTAGAATATTGCCTGGTGTGTAATACGTGCTCGATAAATGTTAGCAATGAAGATGATGCTGATGAGAAATATTTCGAAGTTTCTAATTACAATGGCACAAAATCTGAACTTGGAGTTGACCCTAGACCCAGTTCCCTGAGCTAACCCTAAAGGCATTTTATACCACAAAGTTAACACCCGCCTGAAATTCATGCAAAGAAAAGATGACGTAACTTTTCAAAGGCTGCAACTTTGCTTTTCCCGTGTAGGAAGGGGAGAGCAGCTGGGTGTAGGATTCGGTCTGCCTCAGGAGTGGGACTGCGATCACACCCTAGGAACAGGTGCCAAGCTGGTGACAAACACAACCTTGGGCGTGTACCAACCCTTGAATGTGCCGTCGAGGGTGGCAGGCAAAGGATGCTATCAGGCTGGGGTCAGGATAAGGGGCCCACTGATGGAGGAGTTGGTCTGCTCTAATAAAAATAGCATTTTTATAATGTCTTGATTGGTGTGTTTGTCAAAAGAGGATGACTTCAAGCTGGTGAGGAGGGCCAGGAATAGAAACCGGCTGACAGGGAAGAAGCCAGGCGTGCAGGCTGCAGGAGAGATGGTATTTCATTTGTGCTAATCTATTTTCAGGAGGAAAGAAAGGGATTGGGAGCATCTCTCCCAGCCCCTAAAGTAGCCTGTGTCCTCTCTGAATGTGGGTTCTCAAGAGCAGAACAGCAGCCCACAAATTCCCTGCTTGGCTTCCTGCGCGCTCCTTCCAACCCACAGCCTGCCACTGTGCTTTGCTCGACAACACAGATCCCTGTGGCTTCCCTCATGAAAAACCTGCCACAGCTGGCGAGTAAGGTGACAGAGGCACTTCAGGAAGCAATAGCAGTCTCCACTAAACAAGACAAAACAAAACCCTGAATAGCTTTGGTCTACTCAGACCCAGCCATTTCACTCCTTGGAATCTACCAGAAAGACTCACACAGGTGCCGGAGGAGGAATGTACAAAATGCTAATGCCCTCCATCTGGAAAATGACTAAATAACCCACAGTCTGTCCATAACATACCGTAACAAGTTTAGAAAAATCCGGGTTTGTTTGTAACACCGAGGATGGATCTTGAAGACATAGTTCAGAGAAGAGAGGCAAATGACAAGTTACGAAAGCACATATGACACGTTCATTATGACACCGTTTTGTTAAAATACATACACTCCCCAAATACCACATATATTTTATGGATACACTCGAATATGTGGATGTGCAGAGAAAGGTCTGGAAGGATGCATGCCAAGCTTGTGACAACAATTAGTCCAGGAGGGGAAGGCTGGGATTAGGGAGGGTTGGGAATTGGCACAAGGGACTCCAGGCTTATCTAGAGGGTGAAAAATATTTGCTTAAGGAAGCTGTCTCCTTGTATTACTTGCCTAACTAATGACCTCCATCCATCCACTTCCCTTCTCCAAAAAGTAAGAAAAAAAAAAAAAAAAAGATCAATGGTTCCAACATTCCAGACAGATGCAGCCTGACATGACTTTTCCCCAGAATTCCAGATTCCCATACCCAGCTGCGGGTTCAATCGAGGTCTTAACAGGGTTTAAGCTGAATTCCTGATCTTCCCCCTAAAACCTGCCCCCACTCTCGTGCCCATCTTCGGAGATGACCAATCTCTCTGGTTTTCAGACCAAAACTTAAAGTGCGTCTTGACTCCTCCTCTCTCTCCTCCCCACCCATATCCTGTCCAACCACAGATCCAAGCGACTCCATCTTCACAATGCTTGGGACCTGGCACCTTCTCTGCTCCTCCACTGCTGCCCCCCCAAGTCTGAGCCACCGTCACCTACACAGAGTTTCTGCAACAGCCCCGACAGGTCTCCCCATCTGCCCTTCCCCACTGTCTGTTCTCCACATACAGCCAGGGAGCATATCCTGCTAAAATCGGGTCCTGGCCCTCTTTCACTGAAAATGCTCCCATGACTCCCCTCTCACTCAGACGGAAGCCCAAGTCCTTACTAACGGCCACAAGGCCCTCCACGACCTGGCCTTTGCCCCTCTCCTCGCCTCCCACCACCCTGCCCCTCATTCCCCCAGTTCGGCCTCCACCCTCGGGCCTCTGGACTTTGCTGTCTTCTCTGCCCAAAGCTCTCCCCTCTCACCTCCTCTGGTCTCTGCCGGAGGACCTATATAACATAACAAGCCGCCTAGCAGCCCCCATCCCACTTCCCTGATTTATTTGTTTCCCTGCTACCCTTTATATTTTACTCATTTATTTGCTTGGTGTCTGCCTCTAACCACTGGAATACAAGGGTGTGGATTTGTGTCTGTTTTGTTCACCGAAATCTACAGGCCCCAGGGCAGTGCCTGGCACACAGCAGGCACTTGACAAATATTTGCTAAGTGGATGCATGAACTGATTGCTCTATGCTGGCCATATGTGGTTTACACGTATTATCTCATTAAATCACCACCACAACAACTAACAAAGTAGGTGGTATTATCTCCATTTTACAGTTATGGAAACTGAGGCACAGAGAGTCACCAGTAAAAAAGTGGCAGAGCTGGAATCTGAACCTAGCTTTACTGGGCTCCAAAGTCTGTGCTTATCCTCTTAAGTATCAGGTCCCTCATCAAAGTTGTGTGTGAGTCCTCTGATGGCCAGCACTGAGGCATCTGATGAGTCACCAAAGAAACAAGCAAACCAACCAACCAACCAAGGGTCTCAGAGCCCTGATCTGGGACATGGTGAGGCATTAGGTGGGTGCTTGAGCTGCCCCGCTAGAGACACAGGCCAGCCTTCACCAGCACCAACACAGGCACCGCCCTGGGACCACGTGGCCCAGTGTAAGGAACAGAGCATCAACAATACAAGCTTCAGCATCAGATAAACCAGGATTAAGTCTTGATTCCTCTACTTACTTGCCATGTGACTCTGGGCCTCCCTTTCATTTGTAAAATGTACAAATGTCATGCGGCAGGACTCTGGATGTCGCCTGCCCCATGGCCACCAGGTCACAGCACTGAGACTCCTGGAGGTGATGTCCAGACACTGTGATCCCACCACTGCCGAGAAGCAGGCACCTGACCCAAGCAGAGCCAGTAATCCTGGGGAATTGGGACTAACAGGCTCAGGGAAGATCTGGCTGTTTTCTCAAAAGGGGGAACATGAACTCAGAGTTGCCGGTGGGATTATTTTCTGCCAGGTGAACTGAGAAGCAGAGAAAGCTGGTTTGTACCAAGTGAGAAGAAGGACACGGATACTGACAGATATAAAGATAAGAGCCATAGAGAGAGGATTTTCTGGGACCTTAGGGGCCCCAGGCACTGGTTCAGCATTTTGGACACCATTTTTGTCATCGTGCCACCCAGATGCATCCCTGCCCTTGGCTTCTGGGAAGCACCTGCTTTTTAGAGCTTTGTAATGAAGTAACATAGTTTAAAAAAATAAACTCTATCTTTAGCAGAACAGGGACTAAGTCCTAAGTAATACAAATACTTACTATAGACTTGTTATAAGAAATAAAAATAATATATGAAAAATGCTTACCCCAGTGCCTGGCCTGTAAATAACACCCAATACATGGTTGTTAATATTATTATTATAATCAGGCCACAAGGACAGAGTATTAAAGGAACTGGACAAATTAATCATCTTGCCCAGTCATCTAAATTACTCTTCCCCTGAGGGGTGGCATGCCATGGGGTTCTGTCCTTGGTCGTATCCCAGGCCGTAATTTTTATCAATGGCCAGATCTGGCTGTTGAAGGCTGTTTATTAAGTCTGCAGATGATATTCAGATGGGTAGCACACAAAGTAAACTGGATGACGGAATCTGGGTTCAGATCAATTTCTACGGGCTAGAGATGGATCAAGAACAGGTTGATAAAATGCACCACGGCCAAGGTAAAGGTCCTATACCAGGAGAGGCACTGGAAAAGTCTGCTTGAGAAAAGTTCACGAGACATAGGCAGGGCTTTTAGCTAATGTGTTCAGTATGAGCTAACAGAGTGATGTGGCTGCCAAAAACTGCCACCACCACAGCAAACATGGTGAGAGATAGAAATTTTGTCAGGATCAGCGAGAAGAAGGGAACTAACATGTTTCAGCACCTACTGTGTACCAGGCCCCACCTTAAACACTTGACACACTATCACAATTGATACTTTCATTAACCTATGAGGGGGGTGTTATAATAATTATTTCCATTTGACAGGTGAGGAAACTGAAGTGAAGGAGAAGTGAAGGGACTTGACCAATGTATTGATAGCAGAGACCAGAGTTAGTATTGGAACCCAGTTCTTATTAGAAAGTACACTCCATCTCCGTAGTCTACACTGATCTGTTCATAGTTGGAATATTCAGTTTGGTTCTGACACAGTGTACTTTTAGAAAAAGATGAACTTGTCCAGATGAAGGTGACCAGGAAGGTGAAAACTCTAATGAGAAGTCACCTTGAGACTGAATCAAGTTGGGAAGACCAAGAGCAAGTACCCACATCAGCCTCTCCCACCCAAGTCCACAGAAATGACACCACTTAAAATTCATAAGAGCACAGGAAGATATGGAGGGGTGCTACTGGCAGCTTTAAAATGTTGAGAAACTCCTGAGAAATGGATGGCAGACAGAACTGGATTAATGAAAAGAAGCACAGGCCAAATCCGAAGCTAGAAAGGACTGCTGGGATAGGGGAAGGTGGTCTTAGGCTACTCCAAACCTAGAGGCAACACATTCTCCAGGGAGAGGAGGGGGCCTAAGGTCAAAGGTCAAACAGACTGATTGAGAATGCCTGTGGGGATGCTAGGAAGTGGCCCTTCAATCCACCCAGCTTGTAGGAGCTGTGACTGTGGGTCTCTGGGACAGAAAGGCAGGACGTGTCCAGAAGGAAAAGGAAGATTCTGTGCTCAGAAGACACACTATTAGCATCACACTGCTTGTGGCAATTTCCACCCCTCTGTCCACAATCACTGGCAGCAAATTCGAGTAAAAAGAAATAGCATCCACAGAGAAGAAAACAGGGGATCAGATTACATAGAAGAACACATATTCACAAATCACCAAACATTCCAGGAAAACTCACACCATGAAAGAGAAGAGCCAACTCAACAGACGGAACTAACAACCAAAGAAACAGAGATAATGATGCAAGCAGAGATATTACAAATACATTTAATATTCTTAGAGAGATAAGAGAGGACGTTGACTCCATCAAACAAGAGCAACCTACTATGCAAAAGAATTAGAAATCATGAATAAAATATTTAATCATCAAAATCAGAAAAAATCAAAAGTTAATGAAGAACTGAATAGATACAGTTATAGAGAAAATTACTGAGCTGGAATATCAGGTAGAGGTATTTCCCCCCAAAACACAGGAATAACACAAAGAGTACTGGCAAAAACAGCATAGGCTGGGCCTCCCTGGTGGCGCAAGTGGTTGAGAGTCCGCCTGCCGATGCAGGGGATACGGGTTCGTGCCCCGGTCTGGGAGGATCCCATATGCCGCGGAGCGGCTGGGCCCGTGAGCCATGGCCGCTGAGCCTGCGCGTCCGGAGCCTGTGCTCCGCAGCGGGAGAGGCCACAGCAGTGAGAGGCCCGCATACCGCAAAAAAAAAAAAAAAAAAAAAAAAAAAAAAAACAGCATAGGCTGTTAATACCCACTATTAGCAAGGTTTTAGAGAGTCCAGCATTTCTCAAATATTTTTAGCAGGAGTATAAATTATTAGTTTTTTCTTATGAGGCTATTTCTAGATGTCTTGCCACATGAGCCAAACAAATCCCTGTTGTTAAGCCAAGGGTCAGCAAATTATATCCCACAGGGCAAATCTGTCCCACTGCCTATTTTTGTCAATAAAACTTTACTGGAACACAGACACACTCATTAATTGACACATTGACTATGGCTGTTTTCATACTACAATGACAGAACTGAGTA
Source organism: Mesoplodon densirostris (assembly GCF_025265405.1). Lineage (NCBI taxonomy): Eukaryota > Metazoa > Chordata > Mammalia > Artiodactyla > Ziphiidae > Mesoplodon > Mesoplodon densirostris. The sequence continues at coordinate 46,163,609 of NC_082676.1, forward strand.
GTTGTGACAGAGACAGTGTGGCCTTTTACATAAAAAATTTGCTGATCCCTGGTTTAGGCCATTGTTAGTTGGGTTTCCTGTTCTTTGCAGCCAAATGCACTCCCAACTGAAACAATGACTAGAATTGTATAAATAGAAAAAAGCCCAGAAAGATGAACATCCTACTGATAATAGGTTGTTTCTAGAAAGGGGAATTAAGTTGGGGTATGTTTGAGAGCAAAGTTTATTTAATGGGCAAACTTGAAAATTTAAAAATAATGACAACTAAATTATTCTAAAAATTTGCAATTTAATTTTTCTAATGAAAGAATAACTGAAGGTTTAATACCACAGTGGTAAAGAGTGAATTACTGATACATTTTAAAACATGGGGCTTCCCTGGTGGCGCAGTGGTTAAGAATCCGCCTGCCAATGCAGGGGACATGGGTTCAAGCCCTGGTCCGGGAAGATCCCACATGCCACGGAGCAACTAAGCCCGTGTGCCACAACTACTGAGCCTGTACTCTAGAGCCCATGAGCCACAACTACTGAAGCCCATACGGCTAGAGCCCGTGCTCCACAACAAGAGAAGCCACCGCAAGGAGAAGCCTGTGCACTGCAATGAAGAGTAGCCCCCGCTCACCGCAACTAGAGAAAGCCCGCGTGCAGCAACAAAGACCCAACGCAGCCAAAAATAAAGAAATAAAATAAATAAATTTATTTTAAAAAATGGATGAATCTTACAGATATGTTTAACAGAAACAAAAAGACAAAAAAAGTGCTTACTCTGTGAATCCATTTATATGAAGTTCAAATACAGGCAAAACTAATCTATGCTATTAGAGCCAAGATAGTGGTTACTCTTGGAGAGGTGTAGTAACTGGAAGGTGGCATGAAGATGCCTCCTGCATTGCTAGGAATGTTCCATATTTTGATGTGGGTAGTGCTAACACAGGAGTATTCATACATGAAAATTCACAAAACTGTATGCCAAAGATTATCCCCTTTATTGTATATGTTATACCTCAATAAATAAAAAAAAACTGATAAAGAATAATAGAAGGGGGCTTCCCTGGTGGTGCAGTGGTTGAGAGTCCGCCTGCCGATGCAGGGGACGCGGGTTCGTGCCCCGGTCCGGGAAGATCCCACATGCCGTGAAGCGGCTGGGCCCGTGAGCCATGGCCGCTGAGCCTGCGTGTCCGGAGCCTGTGCTCCGCAACGGGAGAGGCCACAACAGTGAGAGGCCCGCGTACCACAAAAAAAAAAAAAAAAAAAAGAATAATAGAAGGTAGGCATTTCTAATTGTCTCTTACTATGATCCTAATCCTGAAATATATATAGTTGCATAGGGAAAAGCTAGAAGGGGGGAAAAAAAAGTAAGAGTAATTATATAGGTGGTAGGATAAGGACTAATTTTTGTAGCTTTCTGCTTCTTCTATTTTTCTACAATCAACATGCATCAGTTCTGGAATCAGAAAGAGATTAAAAATGTCTAATGCTGGCCCCACTGAGGCAAATGCCTACAAATGTGAACTATACTGACCCTGCCTCCCCCAGCTACCCCAGCTGATGGAACATTCTATGAAGGGGACCCAGTGGTGGGACTATTGTTATAGCTATAATTGTAATGCTGTTGTTATAGCATTGTTATAGCATACATTTAAAGAGCACTTACAGGTATGGTCCTAAATACTTCATGTGTATTATTTAATTCTCTCAGCAACCCCATGAGGTGGCACTATGCTTTCAGCTCCATTCTGCAGACAGAAACTGAAGCACAGAGAGGTTATGTAAAGTGTCAAAGACCACACAGCGAATTAAGAGAGAACCAGGATGCAAACCCAAGCAGTCCGACCTGGACCCCTTCTCTACCCTTGACTAGTCTTGCCATTCCGTCTCTCATGTGCCAAGCCATCTCCCAGGGCATCAACAGAGCATGAGCAGCCCAAAGAAAATTTGTTGAAAGAGTTTAGGCTTCTATATTAAAAACATAAAGGCAGGACTTCCCTGGTGGTGCAGTGGTTAAGAATCCGCCTGCCATGGCAGGAGACACGGGTTCCAGCCCTGGTCAGGGAAGATCCCACATACTGCGGAGCAACTAAGCCCACGAGCCACAACTACTGAGCCCACGCGCCTAGAGCCCGTGCTCCGCAACAAGAGAAGCCACCGCAATGAGAAGCCCGCGCACCTCAATGAAGAGTAGCACCCCCTCACCACAGCTAGAGAAAGCCCGCCTGCAGCAACGAAGACCCAACGCAGCCAAAAAAACACCAAAACCAAAAAACCATAAAAGGGCATCAAAGTAGTCATCCTGGGAAAAGAAATGGGGAACTTTGTTGAACTTTCCTACACTTATTTCACAGTTTTTGTTTTGAAATACGTAGTGGGGGGCGGGGAGGGGCACATAATCTCTTCATTGGCCTCTAATGGGAATCTAGCCATCATTAACAGCTGGAAGTCAGTGTCAGACTATCTCAGCCCATCAGGTGAGGAAACCGAGGCTTCCATTTATCTGGCAGTCACTGCCCCGGCCTCCCACTCACCAGCCCAGCTCTATGGTCCCAGGAGCCTGGGGTCCCCCAGTCTAGCTCTGAAACGGCAGCAGGGTCCGTGGGGAGCAGAGGGGAGAGGCAGGGGCGTCCTGAGAGGGGCTGGGTGTCCCGTGTTTATCTCCCTCAACCTCACTGAGCCCTCAGACACCTGAGGAGGAAGGACTGATAACGCCCATTTTACAGCTAAATAAACTGAGTCTGGGAAGGGTGAAGAAACCTGCCTAAGCTCCCCCAGCTGCCTCCACTTTGCCACGTGCACAGAATGTGCGGGATCAGCTGGGTCCAGTACTTGCTGGGTTAACTGGGGCAGGTGGCCTCCTTGCCCTGAGCCGACGTTCCCCACGTGCGAGATGAGGATACTATCGCTTACCTCACTGAGTACTGTGAGCATGGACGTGAAAGCAATTCTTTATTTTTTTAATAAATTTATTTATTTTATTTATTTATTTTGGGCTGCAATGGGTCTTCGTTGCTGTGTGCAGGCTTCCTCTAGTTGCGGCGAGCAGGGGCTACTCTTCGCTGCGGTGTGCGGACTTCTCATTGCAGTCTCTTCCCTTGTTGTGGAGCACGGGCTCTAGCTGCGTGGGCTTCAGTAGTTGTGGCACACAGGTTCAGTAGTTGTGGCTCATGGACTCTAGAGCGTGGGCTCAGCAGTTGTGGCGCATGGGCTGAGTTGCTCCGCGGCATGTGGGATCTTCCCGGACCAGGGCTTGACCCCGTGTCCCCTGCATTGGCAGGCGGATTCTTAACCACTGCGCCACTAGGGAAGCCTGAAAGCAATTCTTAACAATTGCACTATTTGTCCCCTTTACCACACCCACTACACAGTGGCCAGGTGATGGACAGCGGCTGGGCTTTGCCTGCCCACCAGCCTTTCCCATTTCTTCTGGTAACTGGATCTTGATGGTACTTTGGGAAAACACCCCTTCCTTACCATGTACTTAACGTGCAGACTCTCTTTTGCTGAAATTGCTGAGAAAATTGTAATAATGACAGGAAAAAGTAAGAGAAGAGGAAGAAGCCTCTGTCACTCACTCACTTACTACATGTCAAGCACCGTATCCCTACATGTCAGGCAGAGTATCCCTGACAACCAGCAGAGGTAGGTGTTGCTCTCATCCCCATTCTACATATGAAGAAACCAAGGCTCAGAGGCAGATAAGCACTTGGGTCAGTGATGAGTCAGGATTCGACCCCAGGCTATCTGGCTCCAGTGCCTGTGTGATTCCCACCACTGCACCCCTGCACCCGTAAGTTATCCAGCCTCTATGCAGTCGGCCTGGAGCTGCCAGTGGCCAGTTTACACTGAGCAGGACCAGAAGCTGCAGAATGGCCACGTCTTGGAAGAAGGCAGGGTCAGAAGGACTGAGCCAGAGCACCTGGATCCAGCCATTCCTGACGTGGTCCACCCCTGAACTTTACAGCTAGGTGAGGCAACAGATTCCCTTTTTTGCCGACGTTGGTTTGAGGAAGGCTTCCATCACTTGAACAGAGCCTAACAGACACAGCTTGTGAACCCTAATGAAGTTGAAGTTCACAGGACCATTGGCTCTTATCAGACCCAGAGCGGGGAGACTGAGTGTGCCTCCTGTCAGCCACGGTGACTCAGGACTGGAGCCCAGGTGCCCTGGCACTCTTACAGCCCTCGTTCTGCTCCTCCAGAGGTGTCCCCAGACTAAGGAACAATTCTACAGGCGCATTTTCACCCAGGACACATACCTTTCATCAGTAATTTGCAGAAAGCTTCTCCCTTTAGATACTATCATTCTTTTTTCTGACCATATTCTGTATTCTATAAAGTGATTGGGGGGGGCGGTGGAGAGGTGAAGGGAGACTCAGGGCAATTTCATGCCTAAGATCTGAGGATATAGGAAACTTTGATGATGCTCTGGTGAAGGGCACAATGCTTATCCAAAACCGACTCAGGAAGAAGAAGCTGTCAACATTATCTCCTTCTGGTCACAAATTGCAGGTCTCTGATGGGTTTTTTTCCCCAAGTTTAATCTTCTGCTGGAAGCTCAGCTGATACCAGGAAGGTTTTAGACATGTCAATCTCCTCCCTGGCATTTTATCAGAAATTGATTCTCTTTGCTTGTCGAAGCTCAAGTCTTGGCCTTGCTGTTGTTTAACTTGGGTTACGGGCACGGCATCTGTATACACGTTTCCTGCAGCTCCCAGCCTGATTGCAGGAGTCTGGGAGTAGGTGGTGATTCAAGGGCAAGGTAATTCTCACAGGAGGGATTATGTGCTGTTCCATCACAGCGAAGGGGTGAGGAACAATGGCCCAATCCGTGTCCTGCTTTTTCTTAGAAAGAGTTCTCATCCACTTCCGACTCGGAAGGGATTAACGAGCCATTTTGCCCTCAATATAATACTAATTATAATACCAGTCCTAAATTATAATACTCAACACTTATCGAGTTCCTAGTAAGTGCCAGGCACTGTTCAAAGTACTTTACACGCATCAGCTCACTGAATCCTTACCTCACCCCTAGGCTGCAGCTTCTATATTATCCTTACTTTTTTTTTTCTTTTTTTCTAATTTTTATTTTATTATTTATTTATTTATTTTTGGCTGTGTTGGGTCTTCGTTGCTGCGTGCAAGCTTTCTCTAGTTGTGGCGACCGGGAGCTAATCTTCACTGCAGCGCACGGACTTTTCATTGCGGTGGCTTCTCTTGTTGCGGAGCCCGGGCTCTCGGCGTGCGGGCTTCAGTAGTTGTGGCACATGGGCTTAGTTACTCCGCGGCATGTGGGATCTTCCTGGACCAGGGCTCGAACCTGTGTCCCCTGCATTGGCAGGTGGATTTTTAACCACTGAGCCACCAGGGATTCCCCATATTATCCCTACTCTTTAGAAGAGGAAGTCAAGTCACAGACAGGTTAGGTATCTGGCCCGAGTGATGGCACGAGCCTAGGAATCCAGGCTGTTTGGTTCCAGGGCTCACTTGGCTACGCTGCTTCAAACCCTGCCATGTGACTGCCCTGCCCTGCAGAAATCAGAAGCTGTTCATGTCACCAGGGCCCCCACTTGTCCAAATTCTCAAAGCAATGGAGACCAAGAGCACAAGAAGCAAAAAAACTGACAACGGTAACTTCACAACTGGGAACACATTTGGCAGTTGGATGTAAAATGGATTTAGTTCTTCTCTGCCCAGAAATGTGAACTTTTTCCAGGAAAAGTGCAGATTTGGAATGTCAGCTGTCACATCAGACAGGCTCTTGTAATGCAGCACCATCAGCTTACATTGTCTTTTTTTCTCTCCCTTCCTTTAAAAAAAAAATATTTTTTTTAACATTTTAAACAAAGCAGTGGAGATCTGTAAATATGCAAGGGGCAGCTCCTGATTCCCCCAGGAGACTGAAGCTGCAAGAACACTGAGAACTGAAATGAGGAAAGGGGAGGGTCTCCAGGCTAGTGGGGTCTGAAGTTTACAAGATGAGTCACCAGTCCCACTGGCCTCCTGCAATTGGCCAAGACAGGTGCTTGGAGTTGAGGGCCCGTGAGAGATGGCATTCAGAAATCGAGGTGCTGGACATGTCCCCAAGTCCTTCTCAGGACAATGCCCTGCTCCCACTCCCTGCTGAGGAAAGCGGGCTGGGGAACTACAGCAGAGGCCACTGAGTGTGGGTGCCTCAGCCAACGGTAGCCACACTTGAATCTGGCCAGAATGCTACCAGGTGTCTTGGAACAAAAAACTCTGCCCACCTTGTGCATTGCTACAAAACAAATCAGAAACACTCATCTAAAAAAGCATACCCCTGTGATCCCTTATTTCTATTTGCAAGAATTAACCTTTGGCTATTCCTGCACAAGTGCACCGAGATGCCTGCTTTAGAATATTCTTTCCAGTACTCTTATAGTAGCAGAAGACTATTGATAGCCTAGATTAGTCATTAACCGGGAACTACTCATGTATTTATAGACAGGCCCACGATCCTTTATATGTCATTTTTTTAGAAGCAAAACCAGATCTGAACTGACATGAAATTTAAAGTCTTGATTTACCCCACATAGTATGAATATTCTTATTTTCCTACAGATATATTAACATATTTGATTATAGAGTGCTGACCCAAGCCATACTGGGATGGTATTACTTTCTAAATTCTAAAAAAAAGAAACACATTTGGCCTCAAAGATTTCATATAAAGGATTGTGTTTCTGTGGATTCACAGTGGAGTACTAGGCAGCCGTAAAAAAGAATGGATGAGGGACTTCCCTAGCGGTGCAGCAGTTAAGACTCCACACTCCCAACACAGGGGGCACGGGCTCAATCCCTGGTTGGAGAACTAGATCCCCCATGCCACAACTAAAGATCCTGTCTGCCACAACTAAGACCCGGCGCAGCCAAATAAATTAAAAAAAAAAAAAAAAAAAAAAAAAAAAAGAATGGATGAGATTTGTACTACAGAATGTTTTCTAAGACATGTTGTTAAGTGAAAAAAAAAAATCCAGAACAATGTGAATTGCATGCTATCATTGTGTTAAAAGGCAGGGGGTAGAGGTAAGGGCAGAGGGGATAGATAGAATATTTCTGGAAGGACACAAGAAATTGATTTCAATGGTTGTCTCTTGGGAGGGCAACCAGTGGGGCTAATGTCAAGAGTACTGTACCCCCTCAATGCCCTTTAGCATCGATTAGCCAGGTTGATTAGACTCTCTCTCTGGCCTCTGAGCTGAAAGAAGGAACAGCTGGGAGAGAGGAGCATAAAGACGACAACGAGGTACAGGGAGGGACCAGAGGGGAGCAGAGGCATGTCCGTGGTGGCACACGGAGAGGTTGTTGGGATAGCCCCATCCCTGGAGGCACCCTGGATCCTGGCCTCCCTCCTTTGCTGTGTTCCTCTGAGAACCCAGTCTCCTCCTTTGCTTGGCAAGATGAAAGGCATCTCTAGTCCTTGCACCACAAGGCTCTGCTTAATAGCAAGAAGTGTTCGTATGTGTGCAGGTGCACGTGTGCACACTTATGCATGCGTGCAAAGGGAAGGCTTAACATTTGCTAGGTGGTTGAGTTAAATGACTTTTGCAGTCCTTTACAAAGTGAGCTCAACAGAGGAGTGTGCCGTCAGAAGCATTTTGCAGAATCTCCAATCAGCTGCACAAGGAGGCAGTCCATGATCACAGAAGGCCTTCAAAGTGGTTTACAGTGGGGGCCCCAGAGCTAGCCTGCCTGGGGCTCGCTTGCCTAGGGGCACACCGCCAGGAGCCTGGACGGCTGGAATCAGCCTAAAGTCCAGCTGGAGCAAGGGAGACCCCTTCAGTACTGAAATTGTGCTGCCTTTTCCGTCCAAGGCCGTGACTGTCTCTCTGTTAAATTCTAGACACTCTAAGGAATGATTACAATTACGAAGCAACCAACATTTATGGAATGTTTACTATGTGCTATGTTAGGCACTTTATTACTGCCTGGACTCTGTATACTGAGTCTCCAAGGTGGGAATTATCAAATCAGGTGTGAGGGGTCAAGAGACTCGTTCAAGGTCACCTGACAAGGATTTGAGACAGAAGCCCATTGTGGGCACTAATTCACTGAGTTGCCTGGGGTCTCCATGCCTCTGTGCAGTAGCAGAACATGTCCCCAGCGCCATGTCTGTGAGCCCCAAGGTGCCATGGCCATCCGTGTGGACCCTAGTGGGGGGGGGGGTGATGAATAAAGATTTCTTCCTCCACTGTGGTCGCCTGGTGTTTTTTTTTTTTTTAACACTGTATAATAAATTTACTTTCTAATGATTTTTGAGTAAACTACAATGACCACGATTTCAAAACCATTAATAATTCATGACCAAAGGCCATAAACACTATATAATCTCCACAGGCAGTGAATTCTTGCTAGAGAAGAAGTGGAGAATACTTTTACCAGCTACTTCAAAAGTATCTACCGACTTCAAGCCAACCATCAAAGATACATTTTTTCAGAAATGACTGTAACCCTTCCAAAGCCTTGGTGAAAGCCGCCTCTTCCAGGAAGTCTTCTCTCTCTCCTCCAGCACCCACTGGGGCTTTAACTGGGTCTCCTCTGTGCTGGCTGTCATTCTCTGCTATGATCTGTGCCTGTCTGTGTCTGTGACAGGGCTTGAGAACCGAAGCATCCTTGGTGTAGGGCAGGCATGCAGCGCGGGGGAAGCACTGAGAACCAGGGGTTATTTAATAACCCGTAAAATGCTGGTTCTCATCCATGGCTGCACATCAGAACCACTTGGGAAGATTAAAAAATTCTGATGCCTGGGTCACACCCCCAGACATTCTGATTTAACTGGTTTGGAAAGAAGCCTGGACATGGGGGTATTTAATAGCTCCCAGGTGATTCTAACGTGCTGCAACTTTTGTGAACCGCTGACATCAAGCACCCAGCACAGGGCCTGGCATCATGTGGGTGCTGATACCTGCTTGCTGTTGAGCGGGTGGGGGGTCGGGGGGGACAGGGAGGGTCCCATCAAAAGGGGGACATGTCCTCATCAGAAGCCATTGCCCACTGTTGCCTTATAGGAATAAGGAAGGACTCAGTGTTGTCATTCTCCATTTTTCCAGAGAAGCCAGAAGTCTGCATTTTTATGTGAAATCTCCTAATTTTTGAATGCAGCTGCCTAATTTTTAAAAACTGTAGTAGGGTATGGGCCAAATAAAACACATCTTTGGGCTGAATGTGGCCTGGCAGGCTCACTGAGAACAGCTTCCCATCGTCCCTTTGCTGTGCTGGCCCATGACCATGCAGGATGGTACCCAATCCCCACCCAGGATGGAAACTGCACATCCACCTGCCAAGGTGTGAGCTGGCCCATATACCCTACCTCCGAAGGAACATGAGGAGTGTCCTTGTCTGCTTGTTCTAACCAGCTTGTCTTTTCCTTGCCTTTCGTAAGGACAAAGCTTCCTCTATACCTGGCATCCTGTGTAAGCACAGAGTATCAGGAAGTGCAGATTTCAGAGACAACGGAGTGGGGGCGGTGGGGAAGGATGTGGAAAGAGGAGGTGGGTGGAAAGGCACCTTATAATATATCAAGATGAGCATCCTGGCAGCTTGCTATTAGTTTCTTTCTCTTGTTTTTCTAACCAAACAAAAGCCTTGTTTAAGAAAGCACTCTCTTTTTCAGAGGGCCTGAAACCATTTTAAACATCTTTCAGGGTTAAACTCAGATGTGGTGATAAACAACCCCACTCTCCCTTTTCCCTCATTCAAGCATTTTTCAGAAGAGTGATCTGAAATGCTCTCGGGCGACTGGAATGATGGGAGTAGCCGGGAAAGAGGCAATTAGGGGAGTCCTGTTGCCAAGGAGAGAGGAGGGGAGGGAAAAAGTATCTCTGCTAGTTACCGGCTGCCCTGCTCCATCATTTTTCCAGAGAATTTCTTAATGTGGATAAATCAGATGCTGTCATTCTGCAACCAAAGGCCTCAGGTTTAAACAATTCATTCCTGGCCTAGGGGGACTGGTCCCCACTCTTGGTTACTTTTTTTTAAAATAGATTTAATTTTTTTTAATTTTTATTTATTTTTGGCTACGTTGGGTCTTCGTTGCTGCGGGCGGTCTTCCTCTAGTTGCATCGAGCGGGGGCTACTCTTCATTGTGGTGCATGGGCTTCTCATTGGGATAGCTTCTCTTGTTGCGGAGCACGGGCTCTAGGCACATGGGCTTCAGTAGTTGCAGCATGCGGGCTCAGTAGTGTGGCATGCACGCCCTAGAGCACAGGCTCAGTAGTTGTGGCGCACGGGCTTAGATGCTCTGCAGCATGTGGGATCTTCCCGGACCAGGGATTGAACCCATGTCCCCTGTACTGGCAGGCAGATTCTTAACTACTGCACCACCAGGGAAGTCTCTCACTCTTGGTTACTTAATCGAGGGAGACCAGGTGCCTGCAGGTCTGCGCTCACTCCCATTGTGGCTCCTCCATCCTGAGGTTTCTGGAAGGACTTTGTGGAGACAGGGACACCGCTCCTGCCTCCAGAAAAACGCCTCCACCAGAAAGTGGGAAAACCCACCCTGGTTCAGCTTCTAGAGTGTCCACTGGGGCTGACATGGAGGTCTTTGCAGCAGCATCCAAGTTACTAAGTTATCTACCAGCCCTCATCCCAGACAGGTCGATTCAATAAGGAGGAAAGACACACTGGCTCTTCTGGCTACAGCTGAGAAAGGAGGCAACAGGAGACAGGATGAAAGTCACAGCAAAGCACACAAGGCCCTTTGCAAGCCAACCCTGACCTGCCTCCTCAGAGCTGGCTGGGGTGAGGCCAACACCGAGGAAGCAGAGCCATGAGCTGCAGACAGAAGAATCAAGTCTAGTGGCCATTTTTGAGCCGCTGGACCCAGCTGAGCCAGAGAAATTCCCTTTGGTCTTTGGAATCAGGTCAGTTTACAGTCAAGAGCGTGAGTACTTAAGTGTCGACGAATTTCAGGATTGGCTGATACTGATGATGAGCAAGAAGCCTTCACACCCCTGCTCCCATCAGCCGCGAAATAAAACTCAAACGTAAACTCCCACAAGCTTGGGTCTTAATTGAAGGGCCCTTCAGTAATTCATGGGTCCTAACTGCCACTTCCCTCCTCAGGCTCAATGATCTTGCAGCTTTCCTTATTCATATCTCTCTGCCTTTGTATACTTATTTTTTAAATGTATTTATTTATTTATTTTTGGCTGTGTTGGGTCTTCTTTGCTGCGCGCGGGCTTTCTCTAGTTGCGGCAAGCGGGGGCTACTCTTTGTTGTGGTGCGTGGGCTTCTCATTGCGGTGGCTTCTCTTGTTGTGGAGCACGGGCTCTAGGCGAATGGGCTTCAGTAGTTGTGGCACACGGGCTCTAGAGCACAGGCTCAGTAGTTGTGGCACACAGGCTTAGTTGCTCCACGGCATGTGGGATCTTCCCGGACCAGGGCTCGAACCCGTGTCCCCTGCATTGGCAGGTGGATTCTTAACCACTGTGCAACCAGGGAAGTCCCATCTCTCTGCCTTTGACCATGCTATTTACTTGGCCTGGAAAACTACTCACCCTCAAGAGTTGGGTCTTTACATCCGCTTTTCTGCAAAGCCTTTCTTGATACTACTGGCAGAGGTAGGTGACCCTTTTTCCGTATTGAAATCCCACTCTTTGTCCTTCTCTCCCTGAACTGGCACTCTCACACTGTATTGTAATGATCTCATTGCACATCCCTTCCAACTACGCTGTGTACACCCTGAGTCAAGGGCTGTCTCTCATCCATCCCTTAGTCCCGGCCCTGGTACCCAGCACAGCGCAGGTGGGCTCAGTGTGGTAAATTTCAAAAATTTCAAGAATGGTAAATTTCAAGAATGTGGTAAACTTCAATATTTTTTAGCTCTTCCCATTAAGAGGTGAGGCCTATTCCCCCACCCCTTGAACCTGCATTGACCTTGTGATTTGCTTTAAAGAACAGAAAGTAGCAGAAGTGACACCATGCCAGTGCTGAGCCTAGAGCTCAGGAGTTCCTGCGTCTTCCAATCTCATGCTCTTGAACCCCTGAACCCCCATGTGAACAAACCTGGGTGGCTTGCTGGAGGATGGGAGAACATCGGAGGAGAACTAAAGCACCCTAACTGATGTTCAGGCAGCCCCAGGGCAACACCTCTGTTAACTGCAGATGCGTAAGTGAGCCCAGCTGAGGTCAGCAGAGCCTGGCCCATCAGCAGAACTGCCCGGGGAAGCTGAGCCCAGATGGCTGACCCTCAGAATCATGAACTAAATCTGTGGTTGTTTTGAGTCACTAAAATCTGGGTGACTTGTTACACAGCCAAAGCTAACTGATACATTCAGTAAGAGATTATTACTATAAGTGACACTGGGTTGATAACTCCAGTTGAGAATGAGAGAAAAGAATAGGAGATCCAGGGATACTTAATCACCAGCCCACTCCCTCAGGTCTCTTTAAATAGAGTTGCCTCCCACCTGCCCTCCCCAGTGACTCATTTACCTCCTTTTTCTCCCGAGAGCAGGACCGGCTTCTCTCAGCCTTCTGCAGAGTCTGACCTGTAGCTGTTCAAAAGCAGAAACAGAAATTAAGGCTGTTTTAAAACAGCTAGTTTATCACCACAAAAGCTTTTTATTTGCAAACCGAATAGATGGGACCAATCACAATCAAGTGATTTTAAGAAAATGTAGCCTATTATGATAATGGGAAAATGGCATACTCTTGAAATAGACCAACGGCAATGAAATGGTAATTCACACACTCATATTATTTGACTATAATGAACAAAGCCTCCACTCTTTAATCTGGAACATTATCTGCACTCTGCAAGGGCTGACAGACTAGTTTTTCCCAGTCGAATTACATTTTTATTAAATTGGAGTTATATAAAATGCCTTCCACTGTGCACATACACATAACCTTTGATGAGTGTGTGCCAATACACTGCACCAAACCCCCAAACTCGCCACATAGGTGCTGGTGCAGATGTGAATTAGCAGTAATCACCTGCATTTCACATAATGGGGCAACTTCAGAGAGAATTGTTGCTTTTCTCAGAAAACTAATATTGAAGTTATGCATACATTTCACTGATCGACATCAGAATGTTTAAATATGCTGTTCCAAGTGCAGTTTTTACAACTTCGATGGAAGTGTCCATTATAAAAGGAATCCTTGATGGGGAGTTAATGGATCGCCTTGGTTTTAAAACATAAGATGCGAGTCTCACTGCACGTTGTCAGTGTGTCTCCCAAACTGTCCAGCTTCACTTTCAGGTGGCTATTTTTTAGAGTGCCACAACCATATGTCCCATTAGCCAGGAGCACTCTGAAGGCAGGAACAAAAAGGCTTAGTGATGACTTATTGAGAGGCGAGAGATGGGGACCGAATCTGAGAGGAAAAACGTTTGTCTTTGGATGTGGTCACTTGCAGTGGGTCCACACGTGAGGGGGATGCAGAGGGGCTCACAGCTAGTGATAAAGCTCAGGTCAAGGGATGATGCTCTTTCCAAAAAAGTGAGAATAAGGGAAAGAGCAAAGGTCCAAAGATGAACTTCTGGCACTGGCCAAACTTTGGGCCAATACATAAGAGGATGTAGAAAAGAGGCAGCTATTTATAGGAGACCCTGGGATGTACAGTATCATGATATGGTAGACATCTTTGGGGGTATCTGCTCAGCTCATAATGACACCCTAGACTGCTCCCTTCTCTCTTTTCTTCCTCCCCATCGCCACAGTGGGGTCCTGTGGCAGCCATGACTGTACATGACCCCATACCCTGAACTTCATATGCTGCACTGGGTATGGGCCCTTGACCCAGTTGCAGCCAATCAGAATCCCAGCCCCTAACACTGAAATTGATTCTGAGAGAGAGAGAGAGGATAGAGGGCCGGAGCAGGGCTACCTCCATGTGTGAGCAGCCACCAGCCACTGGCCTTGGGGACAGACTAACACAGAATGCCAAGACGGAATGAACAGATCTGAAACCAACTGCATGCTTGCCTTTGTGTTCCACAGACACCCACTTAGGTTAGGTTCTCTGTGTGTGTGTGTCTGTTGCCTCTTTTTTTTTTTTTTTTTCGCCTTAAGACAAAGAAGCTAGGGTTTAAAGATGAAAAAGAGCCCAGGAAAAGATACCACTGTGATGGGGTATGTCGACAGTGGGGGAGGTTTTACATACGTGGACAAGGGGTATATGAGAACTCTCTGTACTTTCTACTCAATTTCGCTATGAACCTAAATCTGCTCCATAAAATAAAGTTTATTAACTAAAAAAAAAAAAAAAAAAAATAGCCCAGGATTTAGGGATCAGGTGATCCGGGTTGTTATGTCAATCTTATCCTGACCTCCTGATCCCTGATGCTCTAGGGCAGGAGCTTGGGTGGACAGCTCCCCCAAACCCTTATCCACACCTGCTCTGGCTGTCAGTCAAGGCCGCAGAAGCAGTGTTGAGGCAAGTAAGATGTCAGCAGAGCCAAGAAAAGCCCAGAGCAAGGGTAGGGAGCGGGAGGGAAACAGTGCTAGTTCGGGGGTGAACACGGCAGACCCCAGGGTCCGGCTGAGGCCCTTCCTGTTCTGCTCAGACTCATGCCTGGGATCCAGTCCAGTGGATTGCTGACCAGTTATGAGATCTTAGATAACTCACAAGATCCACCAGGTTCTCTATGGGCCATATTTTCTTCCTATTTTTTGAAAATGAGGATTAGACTGAATCACCTCTGGGTTTGCTTTCCATCTCTAAAGTTCTTTTATACCAATAAAGAACAGTAAAAAAAAAAAAAAAAAGATTCAGGTGAGCCATAAAAAGAAAATATTAATACAAAGAACAGAGAGCTTAACCACTGAAATTTGCAAGCAAATCTCTCTACTGGAGTTAATTAGAAGCTCCTTTATTCATTAAATTGGAAAATAATTTGCTTATTTTCCAATGAAGATAATTCACTCTAATTATGCACATTTGTTATCGAATGCCTCTGTCCTCGCCCCACTGAGCCCCTCTCTCCTCCAGGTAGCTCGACGTGGAGACGACTCCTTCTCCCCAAGGACAGAAGGGACCAGGTTACACTGTGCCTGTCTACTGCACTTAGCTTTTCTGAGTAGCTAGCTTCCTACCTAGATCTCATTTTATCCTCACAACGACTTAGGGAGGGGTAAGAAGGTGACATTAATATCAATATATGCTGCTTGCAAAATTAAGGGGGTGTTCCTCTGCATTTTTCAAGGTGACCTGCCAGCTTCAGCCAGGAAACAATAAATAAGGCCAAATGTAAATACCACGTGTATACCTCACCTTAGAAAACAGATGTGTGCCTGGGGAAAAGAAAAAGTGACTGCATTGAATTGTTGTAAATATAATACCGGTCTCCCACTTAGGATTTCAGAGAGATTTTATCTGCATTTAGGATTAATTTTCAGTGGTTAGAAGATTCTGACACTTTAGTTTTACTTTGCTCTGGATGCAGATAATAATATTCATCACTACCTTTTAGAGGGAAGTTGTGTCTTCCTTGGATGTTAGCTTCTGAAGTCCTCAGGCACGGGAAAATCAGTGTCAAAATTCCCCTTGAAAAAGAGCCTTAAACCTCCTGTAAAGTACAGCCTCCAGGACACAGATTTTATATCCACTGTTGTTGACTAATGTGCATGTGTAATATCTGGTGCATTTGGAAATGCATGGTACACGGTAAAATACATATGCAAAATATAATTTTATGGTATTTCTAATTAAGCTATTGATATTGTAATTATTCCCTCTGTTTTTCATCTTGGGGTAGGAGGAGAGGGCGGGGGCGGGGATGGTGGCAAGAACCAGGCACGGAGCTCCTGAAGCGTAAACGCTTAGTTGATATAGCTCCACTGTACCAGACACCTGCTATGGTCCAGGTTCTATGCACAGGCTTCATCTCCTGCATCCTCACAGACATTCCTTTAGATCAGGGGTCAATAAACTTTTTCTGTAAAGGCCCAGAGAGTAAATATTTTTTTAGTTTATAGACCATAAAGTCATGAAGTTATAAGGTCTCTGGTGCAACTACTCAACTCTGCCATTGGAGCGTGAAAACAGCCATAGACAATATGTAAACAAATGGGTGTGGCTGTGTTCCAATAAAACTTTATTCACAAAAACAGGCAGCAAGCCAGATATGGTGCCCAGGCAGTAGTTTGCTAACTCTTGTTTTAGGTGGACAGAGCTATTCCCACGGGAACAAGCCAATGAAGAAATGAGAAACTGAGGGTGAGTGATTGAGCTGCTTGCTCAAGGCCAGAGAAGGGTAGCTTGTAGGTGGTCAGGCTCAGTGTGCTCCCAATGGCCATCATCACCAGCACCAGCACCAGCACCAGCATCACTATCACCACCATCATTATCATCATCATCATTACCACATGAGCTCACCTTAGCCAGGGTTTCTTATGTGCCAGGCACTGAGCTCCAGGCTAAGTACATGAATCAACTCATGTACTCCTTTCTTTTTTAAATTAATTAATTAATTAATTAATTAAATTTTTTTTTCATTTTTTGGCTGCATTGGGTCTTCGTTGCTGCACACGGGCTTTCTCTAGTTGTGGCGAGAGGGGGCTACTCTTCGTTGCGGTGCGCGGGCTTCTCATTGTCGTGGCTTCTCTTGTTGCCGAGCATGGGCTCTAGGCATGCAGGCTTCAGTAGTTGTGGCACGTGGGCTCAGTAGTTGTGGCGCATGGGCTTAGTTGCTCTACAGCATGTGGGATCTTCCGGGGCCAGGGCTCGAACCCGTGTCCCTTGCACTGGCAGGCAGATTCTTAACCACTGCGCCACCAGGGAAGCCCCTCATGTACTCTTTATAGCTACTTTATGAAATAGGTACTATTATTATCCCACTTGTCGAAGGTGGGCACGGAGACCCAAAGAGGTTAGGAAACTTGCCTAATATCACACAGCTAGTGAGTACAGGAGCCTGGATTTGAATCTGGGTAGTTTGGCTCCAGAACCCGCACTCCTAACCACTAGACTATACTGCTCCTCGGTCAGGTTAAAGACAAGTCTGAGAAGGCCAGCATGTGCAAGGGAGGGAGTCTGACTTAAGGATTTCTTTCTGTGATGCAGCTTTTTAATGTACTTTGGACTCCTAGAGTAATTAATAAGGGGATTAGAACAAAATGATTCCCCAAGGGTCAAGGAAGATGGAGTTCCCCATTAGCCAGAAAACTGCCATTAAATGCCAAATGTGGAAAGGCAGGTTGGCATTAGACACTCACTCCCATCCACTCAGGTACAGTGCTCAGCCTTGGCAAGCAGGGTTGGGCTTTGGAGAATAAAGGCGACTCAATGGGAATCCAAGACCATGCAGGGACCTCCCCATCAAAAAGGAGTTTTAAATGAAGAACTTGTTTCTCCCAAGTGGGGTGATGGTGCTTCTACTAGGTTACTAAAACGAGCTTATTTCTTCTGCGGTCCAAATATAAGGGCTCACCCTGTTCTCATTTTATATATCTATGTAATTTAATTCAAATGGCAAATATCCCAGAGATGCCACTTAATCTTACCCACTGGATTGGCAAAAATCCAGAGGTTTGACAATATGCTGTTGGCAAGATCTGGGAAGCAGGCATTTTCGAGCACTGCTGGGAGAAATATAAAATGATACAGGCTCTGTGGAGGGGATCTTGGCAATATCTTCACAAAGGCATTTGGCAGTATCCCTTTAAGCTAGCAATTTCACTTCTAGGAATCTACCGGGAAAAATTACCTCCACAAACAGGAAACAAATGCATGCAAAAGGTATTCACTGCATCATAATTTGCAATGGAAAATATTAGAAGTGACCTATAAGTCTATCACAGTGGGGACTGGCTGAATAAATATGGTGGATCCACACAATGGAAATACAATACTGGGTGAAAGAATGGCAAGCTGATAATATGACCATATGTTAAATGAACTCAAGGGGGAGAAAGTTGACGTAGTATGCAATTTTTTCTCTATGAAAGAGGGAAAATAAGAATATATGCTCCTGGGACTTCCCTGGTGGCACAGTGGTTAAGAATCCGCCTGCCAATGCAGGGGTCATGGGTTCGATCCCTGGTCCGGGAAGATCCCACATGCCGCAGAGCAACTAAGCCCATGCGCCACAACTACTGAGCCTGTGCTCTAGAGCCTGAGCCACAACTACTGAGCCCATGCACCTAGAGCCCGTGCTCTGCAACAAGAGAAGCCACGGTGATGACAAGCCCGTGCCACAACAAAGAGTAGCCCCCACCTGCCGCAACTAGAGGAAGCCTGCGTGCAGCAACAAAGACCAGATGCAATCAAAAATAAATAAATAAAATAAATTTTAAAAAAACCCTATAAAAACAGATTTCTCTAAAAAAAAATGGTACAAATGAACTTATATATTAAAAAAAGAATATATGCTCGTATTGGTTCTGTTTGTACAAAGAACCACCTGGAAGGCACATGCACAAGAGCGACTTCTCAATGTAAACTTTTTATATTGTTTTTATTTTTGAATGATTTAGTTGGAACTATTTCCTACTCAAGAAACTAAAATAAACTTAAAACATTAAACGTCCAAAAGGGCTAGTTCAGATTTTTTAAAAATATAGTGAGAAACGCTGTGGACACTCCCACCTAAGGTCCAAGGGTGTGGTCTGCCGGAAGGAGACAAGAGTAGCCGCCATGGACCTCGGGACCCCGAAGCTTGCTCGAAAGGACACAGTATTTTCGGAGGACAAGCTGCCTTCTTTTAAGAGATTAGTCTGTAATGTGTGAGAGTTAAGAATGAAATGATGACAAAATATGGCTTCTGGACATTGAAACAACAGTTTCTGAGCTAAGCCAGTACGCTGGTGGTGACCTGCTCGTTTACTTGAGGGCTAAGGTTTTTTTTTTTTTTTTTTTTTTTTTTATGAAACGGCTAGACAAGATGAGAAAGGAAAAAGAGAAAAAGAAAAAAGGAAAGGAAGATTGAGACCTGCCCAGATGACTTGTCTGGAACTCGTGGTTTCCTAGTGCTTACCGGGCATGGTCAGGTTCCTCCCCAGGTGATGGTTCTTGGGATTCCCTCACTAGCATATGCAACAACAAAGCCGTGAGGCTCAGAGGAGCGGAGTAACTTGCCCAAGGTCACAGAGCAGTGAAGAGAAAGAACTGGGGTTAAGAACCCATCAGCTAGCTGCTAATCCCGTGTTCACTACATCCTGCGGCCCGCCTGCCTGCAAGCCTTCTTCACCTCCAGGAATGCCAGAGCTCCAGCCCCACTGGTCTTTCTACACCGCCCCACACCCACCTTCAGCCCCATCCCAGCCTCCTGAACCTACAGCCTCTGCAGAGATACGTGTGGCAGGGTGGGGACAGGGCAGTCTGGCAAGCGCCTGCCCAGCCTAAAGAGGAATCACTATTTGTCTCCGGCTGCAGGTTTCCAGGCAGGAACGTGGGCTCAGTTTTGTTGGGTGAGATTTTTCCAGAGAAGTCCAGGTGTATGAGAAAGCTTCTAATCTTTACATGTTGACAAGTAATTAAAATTTTTTTAGAGCTCTGGACAGGCCCAACAAAAGAGGCCTCTAGTCTCCAACCTAGTAGACAACTAGACAGGAGATGGGAAAATCTCCCACTCCTGCCGTTATTTCCTTATCTCAATGCCATGGACCCTTTTTGGGGAGGGGGAAGGGGGACCTCTTTAAGGAAATATCATCATTAGAACAGAATCTATTAGACAAAGAGCATGACTGTTTGGGAGCCAAGTAAACAAACATTGGCTCTGAGACACATTTTTGTCTTCAAATACTCCATGTGCACCTCCAGGCGGGTTCTGGGCCTTTAAGTTACATCCTGTCTTCTGAAAGCCCGAAACAATATCCCTGTCACTCTTCCTTTGCATTTTCTGTATAACTCAAATTCCCAGGGCCCAGTTTACTGCCAAATTACCTGAGATAAACAAGTCATGCTAAGATTCTCTTTTCCTTTCCAAACCTAAACAGCAGCTGGCAGCTAGAAATGGTTATTTATAACCTGCACACCGTTCTGCGCATTTGCTTGGTTTAGAAATGCTTAGCCGTGCATTCTTCAGCCAGCTTCATAATCAGATGAGAGCCTGGGGACGATGCTGTTCGTTGGCTGAGTGGCTAGGCTCTGGGTCAGCCTGTCTCACTCAGCCACTAATTACCTGTTTGGGAATCCTAAGAGTTCCGATTCCATTTTTAGGGTTAAGATAGTACATGTGAAACACTTAGAACACTGCCCTGCACATAGTAGGTACTTAGCAGTTAGCAGTTTCCTTCCGCAGAAACAGCTGTTTGTGGATCTGAGGGAGTTCCGCTGAATTCTGCTGCCCAAACATATCCTGAATCTGCTCCTTCCTCTCAGTCACCCCTTTGTGTGCCCTGTCATCTTTCCAATAGCCACCTGGTAGGTCTCCACCCTCCACTATTGCTGGCTTTTCCCACTGCAGCCATCTAAAAATAAGGCGTAAGTCCAAGTGATGACACTTGCCTGCCTGACCATCCTCTGGTGTATTTCACTTTGTACATT
The DNA here is from genome assembly GCF_025265405.1 of Mesoplodon densirostris. NCBI lineage: Eukaryota > Metazoa > Chordata > Mammalia > Artiodactyla > Ziphiidae > Mesoplodon > Mesoplodon densirostris. The sequence goes on from NC_082676.1 coordinate 46,184,057, forward strand.
TCCCTCTTCCCTCCCTCACATTCACACCTCTGCAGCCCCCAGTCTTTCTTCTGCTCCTTGGACTCAGGATCCATTCCTGCCTCCGGGCCTTTGTCCTCATCCCCCTAGGTCCTCTCATGCTGGCTCCTTCTCATCAATCAGATCTCAGCTTAAAGGGACCCACTTGCTCAGAGTGGACTAGCCCCCAATCCTCCCTACTTTAATCTTCTGCATAGCACTTATCTGATCTTTATTTGCTGATGGAGTCTGCCTGCCTCACTAGCTATCAGCTTTGTGAAATCAGAGGCTGCTTGTCTGGCTTTTTTATCACTGAATTTCCCACTGGAACAGTGCCTGAAATGGAGTAGGCGTCAGTAGACATTTCTGAAATCGATGAACGAGTGAATGACCAAATTTCTGAATGGACAATGCTGGAAGGGCAGGAGGCATGATTATGAACTGCTATAAAGACTTCATCTTCTCTTACAATGTGCTTTCCTGACCCTTTCCCCCTGCTCTTTCTGGGATGGTGAAATGAAATATGACAAAGTAAGTTTAATACACCATTGGAGAGCACAGCAACAAAGACCCAACGTAGCCAAAAAGAAATTAAATTAAAAAAATACACCATTGGAGATAATTGGAAAATATTAATTTTTTTCATTTGAAATAGTGAAGATAAGTAAATGCCACACATCTGTAATCTAATCAGTGGTGACACGCTTCCCAGGCGAAAATGGACTTTGGTCTACCTCTGTATCCATCATACAAGCTCCCAAAGGCACTCCCACTCCAAACCCCACCCAGCCCCCTCCTCCCATAGCCCAGCTCCCCATAGAATACAAGTGAGGACACTGACTGCATTTGTGAAAATATGTGTATGTGTGTGTATATCCAAATTCAAGTATCTTTTGAGTATTTTCATCCCCCCCAAAAAAATGATCAGCCAAACAATCTTGGAAAACATGAGACTGGTTCATGAGATCCCCGGAATCCTAAGGAAAAAGATGCATTTGTTCCTCTGATAGCTAATTGTTACTGAGAGCCTATAAAGTGCTGGGCACCATTCTAAGGGCTTTAGATAGATGAATTCACTTGGTTCTCAGAGCAGCCCTATGGGAAGGTCCTACCGTTAACCGAGTCCAAACTTGTTCTGCTCGCCGCACGACAGGCCAATAAGGTGGAGACGAGGTGTTGAGGCAAGAGGTATGACTTTATAAGGAAAGCCAGCAGACCAAGAAAATGGCAGACTGATGTCTCAAAATAACCATCTTATGGGGCCTGGATGCCAGTTTCTTTTATAGAATCAGAGAGGGAAGTAAAGTAAAAAGGCATAATAGGGCTTCCCTGGTGGCACAGTGGTTGAGAGTCAGCCTGCCAATGCAAGGGACACGGGTTCGTGCCCTGGTCCAGGAAGATCCCACATGCCGCGGAGCGGCTGGGCCCGTGAGCCATGGCCGCTGAGCCTGCGCGTCTGGAGCCTGTGCTCCGCAGCGGGAGAGGCCACAACAGTGAGAGGCCCGCTTAACGCAAAAAAAAAAAAAAAAAAAAGGCATAATAGAGAGGGAGAGGTGGCGAGGAAGTAAAGTAAAAAGGGCCATCAGTCTTGCAAAACATCTCCTGGAATGGCCAGCTTTGGTGAGGGGATGTGTTAATTTCAGCCATTCACAGGTGGGCAGGGTCAGATTGTCTCCCAGTGAGCTGAACAAAGGCACTTTAGTTCAACATTCAGGCAGAGGGGCAGGGTTCCCTGAGTCAGGCCATTATGTATGATTATAATAACAAAAGCAATGAAAAGCAAAGGTTAAAGTCAAAGAAACAGATCCAACATGGAGTCCGATTTAGCTCTTCCCAGTTACACTCTATTAATCTCCATTTTACAATTTAAGAGTCTAGGTACTGAGATGAAGTAACTAACGCCCCTCCCCCAGCCGGGATCACATGGCTGGGAAGAGGAGTCGCCAGAAATCGAAGCCCTTTTGACTAACTCCATGAGCTCAGCTTCTTCCACTCCTTTCCAGGATGAGGAAGCCTCAGGTGAGCAACAACATGAAGAGAGGGAGAGGAGAATCTAAATTCTTGGCCCTGGTTTTCATAGTTCCACTCTGCAGGCTTAAAATGAAATCTCCATCCCAGTGGAGGCAGGAGGCAGAACTTCTGCTGCGCAGGCTCATTACGAGAAAGGCTTTGTGGTATGGGTAGGGGTGCCGGACTGAAAGCGATCTGAGCCTTGTTCACCTACTCTTGGGCCGCCCATCGGGGGCTCTTAACTACACGCCGTGCCTCGGCCTCCACATCTGCTACATGACAGTGATCAGACTACATCCAAAGTCACTCGCTGGCCGAACCCAGCCCATATACATTTGTCTGGTCTCCAAACTGTTAAGAAAGATTTTTCTTTTTCCAGCCAACATTTAAAGCTTGGGAGATGTCACATTTAAAAATCCTGAGTTCTGGATTCTTTTGAAAAACTGAAAAATCTGTCAACACAGGACCTGCGTTCCTGTCTGGCAGCCATTGTCAGGAGCTGAGGGCAATGCCCACCAGATGGCATGGTGCCCTCCCATCCCTCCCTGTTCCCCAGTTGCCTCCCTACCACAGAGGTCAAGTCCAAGTTGCCGTTTATCAGCAGGTCTGAGAGGTTTTTCCCTACAGTAAAGATGCAAGTGAAGGTTCATGTGTCCACGTCTCCAGCAAGAGTGAATCATCATAATTATCAAAAGTACTTAACACGTGTACTTCTCATGTGCCAACCCCTGATCTAAGGGCTTGGCAGCTACTAATGTATTTAATTCTCACAACAACCCTAGGAAGTGAATACATTTATTATCCCTATTGTATAGATGACAGAGAGATGGAGGAAGACACGTGCTTCAAGAAATTAGTAGAGGGACTTCCCTGGTGGCACAGTGGTTAAGAATCCGCCTGCCAATGCAGGGGACACTGGTTCGATCCCTGGTCCGGGAAGACCCCACATGCCACGGAGCAACTAAGCCCGTGCACCACCACTACTCAGCCTGCATGCTGCAACTACTGAAGCCCACGCGCCCTAGAGCCCATGCTCTGCAACAAGAGAAGCCACCACAATGAGAAGCCCGCGCAACGCAATGAAGAGTAGCCCCTGCTCGCCGCAACTAGAGAAAGCCCACACCGAACAACGAAGATCCCACACAGCCAAAAATAAATAAATTAATTAATTTAAAAAAAATAGTAGACAACAGATTTCTTTAGGAAATTCTCAGATATGCAAAGTGTATTTAGGTGCTGAAAAAACCCGATGCAAATCAGCATAATGAAATAAACCCTGGCCACTGCCGCCATTATATTACCTGCCTGGTCCCTGCAGGCTTCTAAACTTATGACCTCTCTACAGGATCTGCAATGTTCTGAGATATATCAGCATTCCCGAAATGGGATCCTAGACTAGATCTGTCAAGTCCCTTCCAGCTCTAACCTTCTGTGATTTTATGTCGGTTCATACAATGTATCTAATTAGTTTGGGACCCTTTGGAGTGGAAACACACACACACAATACATTGCAAGTTCACTTAGAGTTTAGAAAAGTGTTGTAGTCCCTGCAGGGGACCTGTGGTTGGTGACTAGACATCTGTGATATTCCAACTTCCTGCCAGGTGCTGCATTCACCTGTAACTTTCCTATCCCCTAAGGACATAAGTCAGGGGCTGTGTCTGGAGAATTCATCAGCTAAGGGTGGTCAAGTTATAATAGCATCGGACTCCAAAATGAGTCGGGAGGTAGGAGTGACAGAGACTTTACTGGGAGAGGGAATGGGGGAGCATAAGAATGCCAACTGAAAAGCTGAGGAAGAGCAAAATAAAACTAGAGGCTCTGGGGTATAGTAAAGGTAGCCAGGCTAGAGTATATTATCAGGACTGCATTGAATTGCTGCAAAGGACAGAGTCTGGAGGAACCATACTTGTCCACCAGAGAAAGAGAAACCAGCTGAGGTCTCTGGAACTTGGCCTGGAGGCTTGTCTACAAGGGCCTTTTCTCTGCTTAATGGAGACCAGCCAGCAATTCACTAAGGAACAAATGGATTCATCTCTTTCCTGGTTACAATGTCAACCCAGCAAATACTCATGGGCATCTCCCTGTGCCAGTCCTTGGGCCAAGTGTTGGGCATGCAAAGGAACAAGAATGGGTCTCTACCCACAGAGGAGAAAGGCATGGAGCCCAGTACCTATGATACAGCGCCATGCCTGAGAGGCCACAGGATTCCACCACGTGGGAGGAATCAGGACTGCAGGTGACATTACTCACTGTAATCTACAGTGTGAAAGTGACATGAAAGAAGGGCACAGTTGGCAGGGAGCACAGCAAAGGCAAGGCAGGGAGGTGGGCAAGGATACGGGGTGCTCAAGAGACGGCCAGCTTTCTGAGGTGGCTTGGCTAGGGGCTGAAATCACAGATGCCTGTAGGGTCAGGCCAATATTCTCAATGCAGGAAGTAAACACTTGATGGCTGGCACCACCAGCCAGAAGACTGAGTCAAACTGTTATCACATGCCCAAGGTCAAGGGGGTGGCCACTGGGGCTGTGTAGGAAGGCAGGTCTACACAGCCCCAGGGCTAAAGCTACCTTTTATCAAGAGACTGAAATGTCCAGGTTTTTATGGTAAATCATTATTTTTAAATGTGGGAAAACACATCTGTGGACCCAGTTCAGCCCAGTATAAAACCTCTGGGCATGAGAGTGGGTGGGTGAGTGTCTAAAGATGAAGAGGGAGACCAACAGAGGGATAGGTGAAAGGAGGGGGACTGCTTCCCCAGGGAAATTCTCCGATTAAAGGTGCTATGTCCACAGGGCAATTGTTAAGGTTACAAGGGTCAGGCTGTTCAAAACCCCATGGGGTGGACTTCCCTGGTGGTCCAGTGGTTAAGACTTTGCCTCCCAATGCAGGGATGAGGTTCCGTCCCTGGTTGGGGAGCTAAGATCCCACATGCCTAGCGGCCAAAAAACCAAAACCTGAAAGAGAAGCAATATTGTAACAAATTCAACAAAGACTTTAAAAATAGTCCCTTTAAAAATAGTCCACATGAAAAAAATCTTAAAAAGAAACACGACGCACAGGCTCAGCGGCCATGGCTCACGAGCCCAGCCGCTCCGCAGAATGTGGGATCTTCGCGGACCGGGGCATGAACCTGTGTTCCCTGCATCGGCAGGCGGACTCTCAACCACTGCACCACCAGGGAAGACCCAACAAATGCTTTCTTATTCCTACATGAAGTGCTCTGTGAACAGCTCCAAGCTCCTCCTTCCAACCAACCATGTTGCTCCTCGTAAGCCCCTCCTACATGGACATAGAGTAGCAGCCACAGGGTCAGATCCAGGAGGGAGCCGAGAAAGTAGTCGAGGACAGTGTCTTTTAAACCAGCCTAACGGGCAAGCCTCACCCGCAGACTCACTCCCCAGGTGTGAGAACCTAGCCACACACTGGCAGGGACAGGGCTGGGCTGGGTCTTTGATGACACACTAGAGTGTAGACTTTATTCAGCTGAGTCCTGCTTCTGCCACCAACTAGCTGTGTGGTGTAAAATGAGCACAATTATGGTATCATATTGAGCTGTCTGAAGGACCAAACTGGGTTTTCTACAGCAGAAGTTGGCACACTTCTCCTGTGAAGGGCCAGACAGTAAATATTTTTGGCTTTGGGGGCCATCTGTTCCCTGTCACAATGAGTCAGATCTGCCACTGAAACATGAAAACAGCCATAGAGTGTTGGTGTGCATTTGTATGCAAATAGGTGTGGCTGTGTTCCAATAAAACTTTATTTACACAAGCCAGCAGTGGACCAGAGTGCTTTGGGTGTGGGGAAGACCTTTACAAATGTTATCTTCCGGGGACCCCCATGTTGGACAATAGTTATCTGTTTATGTGGGGCTTTCTCACTCAACTATGAAGTTCTTCAGTGAAGAGAATAAATCCCCCCCACCACTTTTTTTTTTTACCAGATTAAAACTAAAAGAACAAGTAAAGCACAGTATGGCACACAATGAAGTACGTAGAGGTTTTCAAAATTGTCCCAGTTAATACTAGAGCAGGACTGTAACTTCAAATGCCTACAGAGGCGACTTCCCTGGTGGTCCAGTGGCTAAGACTCCACGCTCCCAACACAGAGGGCCTGGGTTCAATTCCTGGTCAGGGCACTAGATCCTACAGGCCACAACTAAGAGTTCGCATGCCACAACTGAAGATCCCCGCATGCAACAACGAAGATCCCGCATGCCGCAATTAAACCTGGCACAGACAGATAGATAGATAGATAGATAGATAGATAGATAGATAAATATTAAAAAAAAAAAAAAAAAAAAGCCTACAGGGGCCCAGGCAGGTACCATAGGCAATGAGGGAAGCCAGCCAGGTAGAGGCTGTGATGGATTGGAAAGGGCACCTCCCTTCTAGGGGGCAGTCTCCACTTAGCTCCAGCTGAGGGAACTCTTGCCATGCAGAATTTCAATTCAGTGTTAACTTTATTGCTTTTTATTGAGATTGATAAATCGACTTTACTGATATTTTAAGGAAAACACCATAATCAGATTTATGAGAAATCTCCCAATTTTTCAATGTTGACAACTAATTCAAAAAATTAAAAAACATTATGGGCCAAATAAATAGGCCTGTGGGCTGACTCAGCCCAAGACTCTCAGTGTGCAACCTCTGATATAGAGACTTCAGTTTTAAATTTGCTACATTTCTATTTTTTAGGGTTAAAAAATTTTAACTTACATGCTTTTGAAAAATCAACTTTAAAGAAGATTTGGAGAAGACTACAGTAAACTCCCATCTACTCTTCACCTGGATTCAATCTAATTCATCTTGATATCTCTGGATCCCAGTGCACAGAAGGAGCTGAATGTGGTAATTGAAGGAATGCCCCCAAGAAAAATAAGCAAAACAGAGTGTGCCAAGTTCCTGCGAGCTAAAACGACAGGATGGAATGAATGCTGAGGAACAGCAAGGGAAAAGAAATCAATCAGATAAAAGGATGGAAGCAAAGGAGGAAGAACCGACACAAAGACTACATGGACCACATGTTTATTTTGCCTGCTGAATGCTTTCTATGTTTTATTTTATTGTTATTTTTTTTTGCTTGGTTTATTTTAAGTAGGAAGAGAAACAGACAAATCACCAGGAGCCCAGGTAAACACCACAAAAGAACAGAAAAGATCAGACACGGTGACTGGACTTTCAGCAAAACCTAACTAATTCAACCATCACCCATTTTGCAGTTTGGGATTATTTAGACAAGCTAGGCTAAATTTCATCTTGGCATTATTAATTCTTTGAGAAAGTCTGCTAGGCAAATGAACAGTATAAACAGGGGAGACATCGAATATTTGCTCTGGGGGGAACCAAAGCAAATGCCTAGCTTTAAAATCCTTTCTAATTATCTCCATGTGCTGAACTTTTGTCTAATTATTATGTTCCTGGAAAGCTGAGCAGAATTTTTTTTTTTTCTCAGCCATCTCATATTTTAAAAGCAATGGGGGAAATTCGATTTTGACATAAAGATGAACATTTACATAGGCAGGAGACTCACACATTGCCAATTTACTTTCATGTAAATAAACATAGGCAGGAGACTCACACATTGCCAATTTACTTTCATGTAAATAAACCATGTCAAACACTGGGTTTTCTTTTAAACAGAGTGAGCTAATTGCAAAGATTATTATTTGTTAGAGAGCTTCACCATATTCCCTCCTTCCTCTTCTGTCAGCAATGCAGAAGTCTGCACATTGGCAGGTAATGACAGCATCAGCTACCACATAGGTGTGCTTTTTATATGCCAGACTTGGTGTTAAGTGCATTCATGCACTTAACATTGAATTCACAATAATAGATTCACCAACGGATGGGCACACAAAACAAGGTAAGCTTCATCATCACCTCCACTTTATTGACAGGAAAACTGAGGCTCAAAGAGGTCAGAGTACACCGCTGGGATTCAAATCCAGGGCTATTTGGTCTGCAAAACCTATGAATATTACACCACGCTGCATTGCAGAGCCAGATAGAACGTGCTGAGTCAAACCCAATGAGCCAGAAAAAATATTGTGAAAAGCTATGCTGACTAGGACAGGAGGAATAAACTAAACTACAATCCAGTTTAGGGATACTTAGCAGACATTTAAGCTTTTGTGGGTTTAGGAAGTAAACACCTTTCTAACAAGACTGGACTTATCTGGACTTATCTATCTAGTTGGCTAGAATCAAAATTCATCACAGTATGCCTCACTTTACCCAATAGATATGTGCCTGGAAAATTGTGCAGAGATCAAAGTTTTAAAAATTGCAAAGGAAAAAAAAATTGCAAAGGAAAAAGGGATCCTTTGGATGCTAAATCTGATCTTAGGGCAAACACTTTCTTAGAACAAATTTTTCCTTTTTGTAACCAATCTGAAAATGGACAAGTTCCTCCACTGGGCCATAATGCTCAGGAGCACTGAGATAATAACAGTTAGAACTGACTGAACAGACTTCTTGAAAATGGTCTACAGCAATGTTTCTCAAAGTGTGTTCCACAGATCCTGGGAGGAAGAGGGGTTCCCAAGGACAAGTATTATCTTCATCATAATTCTAAGACTTTTTCATTGTGTTGGTATTTGCACTGATGATGCAAAAACAACAGTAGGTAAAACTACTGATAGCTTGAGTGGCTACAAGGCAGCGGCACCAAACCGTATCAGTAGTCATTATACTCTTTAGTGCCATGTGCTGACAATAAAAAAACAAAAAAACATTTTCACTTAAGAATGTCCTGATGAAACAGTAGAAATTAATTTGATTAAACCTGAACCCATGAGAACACATCTTTTAAATATTTTGTGTGAAAAAATGCAAAGTACACATAAAGCATTTCTGCTATAAGCCAAAGTACAAGAGTTGATCCTAGAAAACACTTGTGTGTTTAAGTTGCCAGCTGAAGTAGCCACATATTGTATCAAATGTCATGTCTACTTGAATGAACAACTAGTGGACAAACTATAGTTATTCAGACGTGAGTATCTGGCAGACATTTTCTTAAATACAAAAGTGAGCATGTCACTTCAAGGAAACAACTGATGGTATTTGTTGTCAATGATAAAATTCAAGCTTTCAAGTGAAAACAAGTAGGAAACTTGTTTCCAGTACTTTGAGTTTAATAGCTTTCCAATACTTAAACTCTTTTTTTTAAAAAAGGGATATGAAGGAATGTGATTTTTTGATATTGTGTAATGACATGCCATTTAATATTGTATTTCCAATGTCAACATTTAGAAGATCTGCATAACTCAGTGAACTTTCCAAATGACCAATGCCTAATGTTACGGAATCATACATGGGTAAAATATGCAATCAAAGGGCAAGATAGACCAATGGGCTTTAATGTAAGAGTACAAACAAAAGTTCACCAATATGGTTTCAGATGCCACATTGTGACTAACCTTTGAGAAATTACCACTTGCTAAGTTTCAGAATACTATCAAAGAAGAATGTTTACAGCTATCTGAAAAGACAATTAAAATACTCCCTGTTCCAAAAAAAATGTCTGTGTGAGGCCCCATTTTCTTCAAATATATCAGCCAAAATAACAACACAACAGTTTGGTTGCTGAAGCAGAAACGAGTCTAGCTATTTCCTATTAAACCAGATATTAAAGAGATTTAAGAAACTCTAAAACAATATCATGCTTCCTACTAACCTTTCTGGTGGGAAATATAGCCACTTTTCAATAAAAAGTATTATTTATGTTCAGAAGTAATGCATTCATTATTGCTTTTAAATGAGTTGATAAATGACAAATGTCTTAAGATTTTCTTGGCTTTAATTTCTGATATGGTAAATATCAAAGATATAATACATACAAAGCTCTCTTGAGGTAAGAGCATAAAGGCATCCTGAGACCAGAAAGATTTGAGTACTGTTGTTCTACAGCAACATTACATTGACCTTTCCACTGGGCAAACTGGTGAATGACATTTTATACTACCTCTGAAGTACAAAGGGCAAAGATGTCTTTTAAGCACATAACAGATTGTTCAATTAAAATTTTTTTCCACAGTGTTAAGCAGATATCACAAAAGAACAACATTTCCCAGAAGTTAGGCACAGTGGTATAATGAGAAAAATTATGTGGATTCTGGCTGACTCTTCCCCTTTATAAAATGAGATATCAGGGTAGCCTATTTTTAGAATCATAGAATTCTATGATTCTTATCAGGGATCCCTAAATGATGTCCCACAGGCTGCATCTGGCCTTCAGACTGATTGGCCATTGTGGCATTTTTGAGAAGCACCCCAGGAAACTAATTGGTTGGAGCTGAGTGAGAAGCTTCCCTTTCAGAAAAGAAATTGACTTTTAATCAAAAAAGAAATTGACTTTTAATCACAGCCCAATCCAGCTCACCAGACTTGCCCCTGCAAATATCTGCATTTGCAACTTCTGGAATGAAGGGCTTCTAAAATCCCCTTCAAATCTCAAACTCCCTAATTCAGCTCCAGAGACAGTGTCCGGGTTCCTTACTCAGTCTGCCACTTGATGACTTTGATTTGGGGCAAGATACTTCACTTCTCTGAGCCTCAGTATCCTCATTTGTAAAATGGTATAACACTGACCTCAAAAGACTGTTATGACGCTTATCGAGTTGCTTGACAACATTTAGAGTTCCTGGCACTGAACAGTATCATTAACATCAAAGCACAGAAAGAGAGTCTCCCCCGCATCCCCCTTACCAAGTCCCATTTCCCAGTAGCTGATGACTGCATTCCCCATGATGGTGCTTACTTCCATACCAACTCCTGTATTCCACAGTTCCACGCCCCAGGATACACAAGAACCCACCCCCCACCTCTATTTGTCTTTCCCACCCTAGACCAAGATAAATGGAATACTGCCTGCCATATCAGTAAACAAAGGATGTCACAGTCATCAGCAATTGCAGCCCTCAAACAGGAGCCGGTGAGCCCTGAGGGAACTCCGGAAGAAAAAGAATATCTGCCATTTAGCACCCATCAGACTGCAGCCACTCCCTACATACTGAACCCAAATAGCTGAGGTGCACATCGAAGGAATGATTTCAGTGAACCCAGACTCTTGCATCTTCCCATACACAGAAAAGCGCTGAATTCCTTAACTTGGGGTATCTGGCTTTCTTTAATTAACAATAATCTTAAAAAAAAAATAAAAATAAAATTTAAAAAAAAACAATAATCTTTCGACGTTCAGACTCTTGCATCTTCCCATACACAGAAAAGCGCTAAATTCCTTAACTTGGGATATCTGGTTTTCTTTAATTAACAATAACCTTTTGACGTTCAGACTACCTGCCCTTTGTTGCAAAACTCCTATATATCCGGGCTCCCCCCACTTGCCTCCTCTGAGCAGTTCTCTCAGGTTACTTGAGATGCTGCCTAGCGGGGTTGAAGTTCTAAAAACTCCCACCAAATAAAACATAACTCTCAACTTTTAGGTTGTGAATAATTTTTCAGTCGACAACCTTTCCTCTGATGCCCTGGCCAGTACGCGGTTCCAACACAACCACAGGCAGCACAGTGACCAAATCACTGACCACTCCCCCCAGCCTCCTCTTCCCATCCCGGACCACTAAGGCTCCCTTTCCCTCAGACGGAGACCACCTTGGGTCAGGCAGTGGTGGTACAGGGGTCTGTGGCCTAGGGCTCTGCCCGGGTCGGGGGGACCCTCAGGAGAGATGGGAGAGTAACTGCCCGACCTCCCGGGGGGGGGCCCATGAACACTCACCGTCCATCCCTAGAGGCGGCGGTTCCGGGTGCTCGAACCGGAAGCGGCCTCTACACTATTTGCAGTTCCCCTGGTTACTGCGGGGCTCCGGACCAATGGCAATGGAGTTACACGGAATGAACCCTCCCCCAAAGGGAGTGACAGCACGACCATGCTCTGGATCTCCTCCTCCGGTCCCCGGATCCGCTCCGCCTCCCTGGCTGCCAGTCGTTGTGCGCAGGCGCTCTGGACCAGGGCCCTTGGCGGCGTGGTGCGCAGGCGCCCCGGGTGCTGCCAACTGAAGTAGCAATGGACGCGCTGGAGTCGTTGTTGGACGAGGTGGCCCTGGAGGGGCTTGATGGCTTGTGTCTTCCCGCGCTTTGGAGCCGTCTGGAGACGCGAGTGCCGCCCTTTCCGCTGCCTCTGGAGCCCTACACGCAGGAGTTTCTGTGGCGGGCTCTTGCCACGCACCCGGGCATCAGCTTCTACGAGGAGCCTCGGGAGAGACCAGATCTCCAGCTCCAAGACCGGTCAGCGGCCTGGCTCTGCGGGCGGGCGGGGGCACAGACCCGGGTCTGATGGAGCTGCGAGGGGGCCAGGTTCTTACGGGAGGGGAGAAAAAGGAGTGGAGCGGAAGAAAGACCCGGAGTCTGATGGAGGCGCAGAGAAAGGCTGATTTGGGGTCCCTCAGGCCTGGCAGGACCCAGGCGTCTGATGGAGTTGGGGGGGGGTCATCTGGTGATGTTCCATTATGTTCGTGTGTGTTTGGAGTGGTGGTGAGCAGGGCTGGGAGGATATTCTTTGGGTTTCAGAGAGTATTTCCTCTGAAGTGGAGCTTAGGATTGCAGCAGGAAGGCTGTTCAGCTCAAGACTGGAGACAGTTGAGTTCTACAGAACAGCATTCATTCATTGCTGGATTAGAGAGCCTAAGGCAACTAGAGATCTTCACGTCGGCAAGCTTAGCAACAACAAGAACAATAATAATAGCTAACATTTATTTAGTGCTCGTTATGGCCTCGTACTATTCTAAGATCTTGTTCCTGGAGTTTCAGGAGACTGAACCCACTTCATTCTCACAGTGACTCTGTGAGGAAGGTGCTCTTAGCTTCCCCATTTTTTTCTTTTTTTGGCTGTGCCACGGGGCTTGCGGGATCTCAGTTCCCCATTCAGCACCGAGTCCTCACCACTGGACTGCCAGGGAATTCCCAGTTATCTTCCCTATTTTGCAGAGAAGGAAACTGAGTGATAGAGATTAAGTAACCCGTCCAAAGTTATGGATATTGTGACTGAGTGTTGACTCAACCCAGGCCGTCTGTCTCCCAAGTCTGTGCTCTTAAGCCATATTGTGAGGGTCGGGAGGGGTTCCCAGAGGTAATACTGTCTAAAACAAGACTTAAAGGTTGGATTTAGGTAGCCAGTTGGCAGAGTATTCCAAAGGAAGAGAAGTACTTTAAGTTGGGTTGAAGTGTAGAACTGGAGATAGTGAATGAGGAATAATAGTTCACATTTACATATATGCTTATTGTAAGCAGGAACTGTTCTAAGATCCTAACGTATAGCAAGTTATTTAAGTTTTACAACAACCTTAGGAGCTGGATATTCTTATCTCCATTTTCCTGAAGAGAAAATTGAGACGCAGAGAGGGTCATCAACCCAGAATCTGAACCCAGACTGGGAGAAAGTGGTACCAAGGAGGGGAAGGAGGGACTTTATTGGAGGTGGGGAGTGGCAGTCATAACTTTAGATTTTTTTTTTTTTTTTTTTTTTGCGGTACGCGGGCCTCTCACTGTTGGGGCGTCTCCCGTTGCAGAGCACAGGCTCCAGACGCGCAGGCTCAGTGGCCATGGCTCACAGGCCCAGCCGCTCCGCGGCATGTGGGATCTTCCTGGACCGGGGCACGAACCTGTGTCCCCTGCATCGGCAGGCGGACTCTCAAACACTGCGCCACCAGGGAAGCCCATAACTTTAGTTTTGATCTTATCAAATCTGAGGCGTATACAGTTGAAGGCAGGATTAGTGTTTGGGGGAAAAACAGGACTGAGGATTTGATGGTGAGAATTGTTAACGTGCAAATGATAATTGAAACCATAAAAATGGATGGAAGTAGGAGAGGGATAACTAGAGAGATGTGGAAAGGTATCATCTTAAAGTAGGGAAGCCTTGAGTCATTAAGTCCAAACTTGATGGTTTGGAGACCAGGCACTGGATTGGGGGGAAAACAAAAGGCCATGACTTGGGCCAGGAAGGTGGTTCTGGTTTCAGCATTCAGCGTCCGGGGTGGATTCAGAGGCTCCTAGAAAAATCTCTTGTCTGGGATAGAGAGGCAGGGATGCTGCTTGTTAAGATGACCTGCGTTTGGAAGACGGGTGCGACCAGGTGATCGCACTTACTCTCTCCGACTTCTGCCAGAGGTTGTCAGAAGAACACGCCAAACGTGTTATTTCTGAGGCTGGGCTGTGGTTTGATATCTGTGATCTCCCCCTTAGGTATGAAGAAATTGATTTGGAAACTGGCATTTTGGAGTCCAGGAGGGACCCGGTCCCTTTGGAGGATGTCTACCCCATTCATATGATCTTGGAGAATAAAGATGGCATCCAGGGCTCATGCCAGTACTTTAAGGAGAGGAAAAACATTACCAGTGACATCAGGACCAAGACGTTACAGCCCCGCTGTACGATGGTAGAAGCCTTTGGCAGGTAACTGATTTGCATCATGGGAAACTTGTGGGCATCTTCATGCTTTAAGTTGGGGGTGTGGTCAGAGCACCACAACTGGCGTGCCGCCCTCGTGCCCATCAGAGTGCGTCGGCCCTACCCCAAGCCAGTCCTCGGCCTTTACCACTCCCCTCCTCTTGGGGCTAGTTTTGCTGGGGGGTGGGGTGGGGCGCTGCCTTTCTTTTCCCTTTGTGTCCACAGGCCGCCTGGCCCTTTGGGCAGGGCAGGCAGCTGTCATTTGGATTGGTGCCTTTCACTCTCTTGTCCAGGCTGCGTCCTCTGCTGCCCAGCCATAGTTTTGTGAGTCTTCAGTCAGGGTCCCAGTTTCCCAGGCTGCCTCAAGCCCCTCGCTCCATCCCCACCTCCCTTCCTAGTTGACAGAACAGGGAGAAGCTTCCAGTGTGAACTCTTCTAGTTGCCACCTTCTTCCTCAGCTTGCAGGCTTGCCTGTATTTCTCTCCCCCTCCCTCACCTCAGGGGGGATGGGAAGCCTGGCCCTGCCTCGGGCAGTCATCTGGATGCTTCTCTTCCTCCGTTTCCCCCCGTACCTCGTGCTCTTTCTCACCTCTGTCAGCTAGCTCCTCTTTCTCCTTTATTTGCAGCTTTTGCCTGTTGACCAGTACTTTCTCGTCAGCCCATTACCATGGCTCGTTCATCTTAAAACAAGACCTTTTGGCCTTGGATCCCCCGTAGCTGTGATTCTGTTGCTGCAGCCATGCTTCTTGGAAGAAACAGCTATACTCACTTCTTCTCCCTCTTGACCTCCCCTCCCCTCCCCTCCTCTGGCTCTGGAGCTTTGCAGCGTCTGCTTCCTGACCCTCCCCCACCCGGCTTCCTGCTAGCTCAGGAAGAGCTCTCCCTGGTGACTGCACACACGCTCTCTTCACACACATAGGCCTGAACTTGGGCTCCTCGTACATGTCATTCCATGACCTTGACCACAGTTGTGGAATCCCAGAGTAAGTGTTCCTTTTCTTGTCTTTCTCTTCAGTAGACTCTGAGCTCCGTGAAGGCAGATGCAGTTTTTATTTATCTTGGCATCTCCGGTACCTTGCATGGCGCTTCGTCAGTGTTGGATAACCTCTGTGATGACCAGGGTCAGCAAAGTGGGCCTCGGGCGGGAGTCCTAGAGTCAGCTACTGGGAGATGTTGGAGTTGTGATAGGACAGGGGAGTAGACCACGCTGAACACAGTCTTAAAGCAGCAAATCAGCTCCCCTGTTTTCAAACTTTTCTCTTCTCAGCTGACCTCTTGCAATTTAACGTAATGAGCCTGTTTCGAGACAGAGAACACAGGTCCTAAGTTTGTAACACACAGACACAGAAAAGTAGACTTTCTGTCCGTCACGTGTATTCACAGCCTAACATTCTTTTTGAAGATGGACCATACAGACCCTGTGACTATGCAGAAGACTAATTATGGGTCACAGGCAATGTGAAAGAAGCTGCAGTTAAATGAAAATGTAGACATGGCAATGGGCGGTTCCTCCTCTTTTTCCTTTTTGCCTGTTCAGTGGGAGCAATAACGTCATCTGGTATTGGGTGGCAAGGGGGGGCCAAGAGGAGGAACCGTCAGACTGAGCGATGTGACTGCAGACAGGCCTTGGGATCAGGCATCTGTAAACCACAGGCTGGGAGCAGTTGATGGTGGCTCTAGGTGGGAGGGGTTGGGAGCCCTTGGGCTCTAATATGGACCCTTGGTGACTCATTCCCCTGGGAGAGGGAGCTCCTCTAGCTGGTGCGTCTCGATGCCAAGGAGTGAGTACAGATGGCTTCTCTGCCAGCCCACCCTTGTGGGATCTCTGGCAGGGCCAGGACCTGAGACAGTCTGCACAAGATGGCCATTTAAGTCAGCAGGTAAGGCGCCAGGGTGGAGTCTCCATCTTCAGCGCCGTAGACTGTTCGACCTCAGCAGAGAAGTCAGTTTTCCCAGCTGCAACATCTCGAAGCACCTGGCTGGGAAGCGTTCTTGGCCTCTTTTTCGGGCATTATTTTTCACACACCAAGGCAGTAGGAGGAACTAATGATTTGTCCCAAGGCTGGTCTCCAACAGGCTGCAGGTCCACTGATGACACAGGGCACTGTTTTTGATTCTGAAGTTTGTTTTATCCATCCAGTTCAGTAGGCAAGTTTGTTCACTTATTAGATATTTACAGAGACCCTGCTGTGCCCCAGAACCATTCTAGGCCCTGAGGATGTCTTGGGGACCCTGATGACAACCTGCCCCCTCTTAGGGCACTTATTGCAGAAATGTGTACCCAAAAAAGCGGCCATTTCTGAGAGTGCCAGGTGCCATGGAGAGTCTGGAAATGGTCAGAGGCGGGGGATAGACTCTGGTTAGCATTTTCAGGAAGACCTGAGGTGTTGGTATCTGAGCAGTGGCCTGAATGATGAGAATCAGTGGCCTGAAGACGTGAGGCTAGAGCAGCCGGGCAGAGGACCAGCGGGGCTGTTGTGGATGCAGGGCAGGGCCGTGGGGGTGTGTAGGATGGGCCAGGCCCTGGTTGGGAGTCGGGGGTATGGCCTGAGGGCCCTGGCCAGAGGGGGAGGGCTCTGAGCAAGGAACTGGTGAGACTGGCTCTGTTCCCCCTGAACGCTCTGTGGTTCTAGGATGGAAACCTCCTTAACTGGGGGATTGTGAACTTCCAAGAAGAAGTAGGAAATGATGGTTCACTAAGGTTCTGCTTTTTTATATTTCGATTTTCTTAAAAATCAATTACAGTTATTTCTTCCTGTGGTGGCTTCTGATTTGCAGGTGGCGGAAGAAACTGATCATCGTTGCCTCCCAAGACATGCGGTACCGGGCCTTGATTGGCTTGGAGGGTGACCCCGACCTGAAGCTCCCCGACTTCTCCTACTGCATTTTGGAGCGATTAGGCCGGTCCCGGTGGCAAGGGGAGCTCCAACGAGACCTCCACAGCACTGCTTTCAAGTGAGGGGATGCTTTGCTTCTCTGCTGGAAATGCTGGGGCTCCCTGATCATTGGGCCCTGCCACCTGGGCAGTCCCCACATCCATGGTGATTGGAAGCACGATGCTTTCTCATTGAAGAGACCCTGGAAAAAAGACCAAGAAAAGGGGACTCCCTGGCAGTCCAGTGGTTTAGACTCTGCCTTTCCATTGCAGGGGGGCATGGGTTTGATCCCTTGTCTGGGGAACTAAGATCCTGCATGCCTCATGTTGCAGCTGAAAAAAGAAAAAAAAGAAAGAGAGACCCTGGGGTGACCATAGAATTTATTGTCCAAACCAGACATTTTGAGAGTGGAAGGTGGAGCTGACCAGAAGGGACGCCAAGGCAATGGGCATAAACTGAGACCACCTGGCGAGCCAGAATGCATGGCAACCCTAGTTATTGGCCGCTATGTGATTAGAGACCCATGTCTGATTAGCTCCTTGCTCATATAACCCTTACTGTCTCCCGCGCCAGCCACCCTTTCCCACTCCATTTCCCCTCTCCTCTACCCCCATCTCCCCATCCACCTCTCTTGGGGGTCTGGAGTGTGCCTTAGGCTGAGGCACGGCTGTTCTTTCCAAGGCCATTGTCACATAGCAACTGTTCTCTTAGGTTGGCTGGATAGGAGGTGTGTGTCTCTGGTGTTCATGTCCTCCACACTGTGGGGTGAAAGCAACCAACAAAGCAAAATGACCGCCCACTCTCTTCCTCTCCTCCAGGGTTGATGCTGGGAAGCTCCACTATCATAGGAAAATTTTGAACAAAAATGGGCTCATTACGATGCAGTCACATGTGATCCGATTACCCACCGGAGCCCAGCAGCACTCAATCCTCCTCCTCCTGAATCGGTTTCACATGGACAGGTACAGTGTGAGACACCAGAATGCTCCCTTACCTCTGTCTTTCAGCCATGTGTATTATACCTTTAAGGATCCTAGAGGCCAAACCAGAATATGACTAGCTTTTAAAAAAAGATATTTACCACCTATTTTGGATTATGAGAATAAGTCTTGCTTATTTAGAAAATCTGGAAATTATATAGAAAAGATACCTATCACCCCACAGCCCAGCAATAGGAACTGTTAACATTTTGGTGAAATTTGGGAGTGTAAAAGTAAATAAGTCAAATTTGATTTGTTATGGTGGCAGAGTTCTGTGGGTAGAAGAGAACAATGGACTAAGTCAAGATCTGTGTTTAAATCTTTGCTCCTGATTTGGGCAGGATCACGTGACCTATCTGAACCACTGTTTCCTCTTCTGCAGAATGGCCATGACAAAGCTTGGTACTAGTTCATACGCAGTGAATATCTGTGCCTTCATCTATTCTTTCATTCATTGAAAGGCAGTAAAAATGGAGAAGTGGGCGTCTCTGGATCCCATATATATGCCCTCCCTGCTGCTAAACCTGTTGGCAGTTAAAGCCCAGTTCACCTTCCCCAGCTGTATGACAATACCTTCCTGTCTGCCCCTCCTCCAACACCCCCCCACCCACACACAGCTAGGGTAGCCCTTGGCTCCTTTAATAGCTTCCTTTGGCATCCATTAGCTTGTAAGCATTTATTATGACATCCACTTCACAATAAAAGTGCAAAGGAAGGGAAAGTCAGTCATGCCAGTGAAGTGAGAGATAGAAACCAGGGCTTCAGAATCAGAGAGGTGTCCTGGTTACTGCAGAGGGCACTGTATTTCGAGGAAGAAGACCTGGGTTCACATTTTGTGCCTGAATTTTAGAAAAGCTTAACTTCTTTATGAAATAATCCCTATCCTTTCTTACCAAGTGATTTATAAGGAAATACGTTGGTGCTTCCTAAACCTTAAGGTATTGTCAACTCAAGAAATATTCACAATCTAAAAGTTGAGAGTTATGTTTTATTCGGTGGGAATTTTTAGAACTTCAAGTCCAGGGCAGGTAGTCTGAACGTCAAAATATAATTGTTAAAGAAAACCAAGTTAAGGAATTTAGCGCTTTTTTGTGTATGGCAAGGTGCAAGAGTCTGGGCTCACTGAAATCATTCATTTGATACGCACCTAAGCTATTTGGGGCCAGTATCCTGTGTTTTCACATCGTGAGTTTCCTCAGGGCCCACCATGGGGAGTGGCTGCAATCTGATGGCTGCTAGATGGCAGGTATTCTTTCCTGAGTTTCCTCAGGGCTCACTGGCTCACCTTGGAGGGCTGCAATTGCTGATGACTGTGACATCCTTTGTTTACTGATATGGCAGGCACTATTCCGTTTATCAGTATGATCAAAAGATGTAAGGCATTTTAAAGAATCATCTCTTGAGAGTTTTAGCCAGAGGCTAGTCTATACCCTGCCACTAGCTCGGTGACCTTGGCCGTGAGACTGAACCACTCAGAGCCCCAGTCTTTCCAGCTGTAATGGACAAGGAGTTGGGCTGGATGTTCTCTGAGACCTAAGACCACAAGGTTCTGTAGTTTGATATGTTGTCATTTAAATCTTGTCATCTTTAAAAAACAGGCAGTCTTTAGCAATAGGTCTGGGAAAAAATGAAGTGTTTTATGTTTCTCACAGGAGGAGCAAGTACGACATCCTTATGGAGAAGCTCTCAGCTGTGCTGAGCACACGGAGTAACCGGACAGAGACACTGGGGAAGCTGAGGGAGGAACTGGTGAGCTGCCCCTGCCCGTGTGGGGGGCTGGATCCATTTGTAACGCAGTGGGGAGCCTTGTCAAGTGTAGATTTCAGTGCACTGCAGTTGAAAACCCTGTCGTGGACTTGACCATCCCTGGCTGTTAGCGAGTTCCAAGCCTGTTCTGCCCGCCGCACAACAGGCCAGTAAATCGGGAGACGAGGTGTTGAGGCAAGGGAGAATGACTATTCGGAAAGCCGGCAGACCGAGAAGATGCGGACTGGGGTCCCCATAGACCATCCTCTCCCGGTCTGGATGCCAGGTTTTTTTTGTTTGTTTTTTTAAATATTTGTTTATTTATTTATTTGGTT
This sequence comes from Mesoplodon densirostris, assembly GCF_025265405.1. Classification (NCBI taxonomy): domain Eukaryota; kingdom Metazoa; phylum Chordata; class Mammalia; order Artiodactyla; family Ziphiidae; genus Mesoplodon; species Mesoplodon densirostris. Next base: position 46,204,405 of record NC_082676.1, read on the forward strand.
GCACTGGGTCTTAGTTGCAGCAGGCAGGCTCCTTAGTTGTAGCATGCAAACTCTTGGTTGCGGCAGGTATGTGGGACCTACTTCTGTGACCAGGGATCTGAACCCGGGTCCCCTGCATTGGGAGTGGAGTCTTATCTACTCCGCCACCTGGGAAGTCCCGGATGCCAGTTTTTTTTATGGAACAGAGCTGGGTAGGAGGTGAGGAAGTAAAGTAAAACGGCCATTAGTTTTGCCTGGCTTGGCCAGCATCAGGGAGGGGATATGTTAATTTCTTCTTTTCTGCAGCCATTCACAGGTGGGCAGGGTCAGATTGTCTCCCTGTGAGCTGAACAAAGGCACTTTAGTTCAGCTTTCAGGCAGAGGGGCAGGGTTCCCTGAGGCAGGTCATTATGTATGATTATAATAACAAAAGCAAGAAAAGCAAAGGTTAAAGTCAAAGAAACATCAACATGGAGTCAAAATTGGCTCTTCTCTGTTACATAGCCATGAAACAAGCAGAACTTTCCTTTGCTTTATTTACAGAATGAAAAAGGGCTCAGTCTTTAATTTAAGTCCTTCCTGCTCTTGGGTGGCCTCCAGTTTTCCCGGGGATTTGCGCCAAGTCCTGCTATAAACGTTCCTGTGGAATGGTGAATCTGAGCATTTAGATTTACTTTCGTAATCAAGCCTGTAATTTTGTTCCCAGTGGTTTTATGCTGAAATAACAGAGTGACTACTGAGAAGGAGGAGAGACAACACAGGGAGAAAAGCAGTTATGGACCTGCTTCATCTTTGGGTCCAGGAACAGAGGCAGTGATGAAGTGAGAGTGGGAGGAAGAAAGCGCAGGGGTGATGCTGCTTCCGGTCTGATTTGAGCCCTCTTCGGTAGAAGTTAGGAAAGAGCCAGCACTGGAAACGGGAGGAAAGTAAGACGGCCCTGTAGGTTAAACAGTAGGATTTGAAGTCAAGATTTGGGGGTGATAGTAATTAGTCCCCAAAGGAGCATGGTTTGGAGTCTGGTTGTAGACTCCAGGTTGTAGACTCCAGGTTGTAGACTCCAGGTGGTAGACTCCAGGTTGTAGGCTCCAGGTTGTAGGCTCCAGGTTGTAGACTCCAGGTGTAGACTCCAGGTGTATACTCCAGGCTGTAGACTCCAGGTTGTAGACTCCAGGTGTAGACTCCAGGTGTATACTCCAGGCTGTAGACTCCAGGTTGTAGACTCCAGGTGTAGACTCCAGGTGTAGACTCCAGGCTGTAGAGTCCAGGTTGTAGACTCCAGGTTGTAGACTCCAGGTGTAGACTCCAGGTTGTAGACTCCAGGTAGATCCTTCTTGTTCCTCACCTTGTGCTGCCCCCGGGGGGCTCTGCTCTCTGATTTCACTGCGCTGAGGGAAGGGCTCTCTCCCCTCCTGCTAAATGCACTGTATGCCCAATTCTCTTTAAAGCAGAGGTTATAAACCAAAGCTTGTGGGTCAGATTCGGCCTGCACATTATTAAAAAGAACTTTGACCTAGCATCTTTTAAAAATTGAGATTTTGCCTCAAAATTTAGGTTACCAGCTTCCCTTGAAATATCAGAGGCTCTGGGCAGCCTGGGCCCGTGGTCTCTTGTGATAGCGGTTACCTGGAGCTGGCTGTGTGCTGGCTGCCCACCCCGGGCCCCTTACCTCCTGTCAGCTCTCAGACACGCAGGCAGTGCCATTTGTCACCCTATGAGCACTGCTGTTCAGGAGGAGAGAACTATTTCTCAGTAACTGAGTGTCTGTCAAAAGTGGGGAATAAAAGGTAGACTGATAAGGCCTCTTCCTGAGAGGCCCTAGTCAAGATGAAGGAAACTCCTACAAGCGCAAAGAAATATCTGCCCGCTTTGTTCTTTATATTGTTCGTCCAGCCCGTGCAGACACTGAAGATCGAAACCCTCTGCCCTGCTGAGGCACTCAAGGGTAGAGAAACTGAGCAGTCTCAGGCCAACGCTGTGGACGATCTAAGTGACAAGATTTGACTGATACAGGACACTGTTTATTTATTTATTCATTCAACAAATACTTTAGTGAGTATCTGTTTGGAGTCAGAACTGTGTTTCGCACCACCGTGGCAAAAATGAACGAGGATGACAGTCTTACACCATCGCAGAGCAGTCTAATTGGAGGGGCTGGCATGTGACCACACACTCAGGCCAGACTGCTCCTTGGAAGGATGTGTTGGAGTTGCGTGAAAGGAGAGATGGGAAAAGCTTGGTAGTGCCAGTTCCAGTTGAGCTGGGCTTTGAAGATGAAGTCAACATCATCCGACAGAGGAGAGACTATCTTTCAGGCAGAGGAGACGGGCTGGAGCAAAGGCGTGGAGCTGTGGGAGGTGATGGGCTGTTTCCGAGGTTGGCAGTGACACGGGGCAGCCAGGCGGCAGCGTGCCCGGCGGGAGTAGTGAGAGACGTGGCTGGAAAGGAAAGTTGGAGCCAGATAAGGAAGGTCTCGAGTGCCAGGCTGAGGACTTGGGTTTCACCCTTTAGCCTGGTGAACTGCAGTTTGAGTGTTGGGGAGATGAACTGATGGATGGGGAGGGGATTGGAGGCAGGGCGGGGACGTGGGTGCTGTGGCCTCAGGTAGGGTGGGGGACGCCTTGAATTGTTGGCGATATTTGGGGGTGGCACTAGCAGGACTTGGTGAGTGACTGAAGCCAGGGTGTGGGTGTCGGGTGTGGGGAGAGATGAAGGAGAAGGACTCTGTTGTCTAGCTTGAGTGGCAACCCCTCCCTGGGGTGGACCAGAGCTGGAGGGCGGGCTCCTGAGGGCAGGGACCACACCTGCCAACCCCCCACCAAGAGGACGGCCTGGCCCACGGAGACGCTGAGCCCAGATTTGTTGAACGAGTGTACAATGACAGTAGAGAGTTCAGAAAGAGGAATGAGTTTGCCTGAGATTGAGGCACATGACAAATTTGATTTTAGGATTTATTGAGTATGAAGATCTTCTGGGACTTTGACTTGGTGATGTTTAGTCAGCAGCTGGAAATAGGGGTCAGAGAAGGCTGAGCAGGATTTAGTGAATAATTAACCTCTGGATGAGGTGGACGCCATGAATATGGATGCTGTCTTTTTTGGGGGAGTGGGGAAGGCCACTTTCTTTAACTGGGCAGTTTGTGTGAGTCCTCAACGGTAGCCCCCCCATAAGGGAAGGACTATGTCATCCTCCATCCTCTGGGCAGATTATGTGAGTCCTCGATGGCAGCCCCCCATAGGATGGTCCAGGGCTCAGGACCATATGTTGAGTGCTAGGGTTTGATGGATGCGTTTCCATAGGGTCTTTCCACGACGCTGGGGGCACGGCTGGATTAACAAGAGGTGCCATCTACCAGCCAGCGGGTTAAGTGAGCCGTATGTGAGTTGTCTGTATTTCTTTGATAACAATATGTTCTGCTGCCCAACAGTTAGCGTACGGGCTCCTCCGAGAGGTGATCACACGTACGTGGGTGGTGGCAACAGCCCTCAGACATATGCTGCCTTTCTCCACCCCTGGAGTGTAAGAGGAAACCTGGGAGGTGCCATGCACCACTCTTAGTCACCAGTGCCTACTGCTGTTCAGGTGGTAACCTGCCCGGCTGTTCCAGTGGTGGCAAAATCAAATGCTAGTAGTGGCCAGGAGGGTGGTATGGATTAGTGAAATAGGCCAAGTGTAAAATAATTTTTTGAGGGAGTTCCCTGGTGGTTTAGTGGTTAAGATTCAGCGCTTTCACTGCTGTGGCCCGGGTTCAATCCCTGGTCGGGGAACTGAGATCCTGCAAGCCGCGTGGCGTGGGCAAAAAAAAAAAAAAAAATTTTTTTTTATCAGTATGGATTCAAGAATTATTCAACTTTCCTCTTAACTATCATGAGAGAAAAGCAGCACAAAAATGGTGATAAACAGGAACTGACCTTCGGCCTCACCATGTAAGGGGTCTGATGGGCAGAGGAGGCCAGGGCGTCCAGGTCAGGCGTGCCTGTCTGGAGGGAACCGCCGGTCCTCACCTCCCACTGGCTGATGCCGGGAGGAACCGCAGGCCTAGGATTTGTTGCCAGATCCTGTTTTTCAAGAGAAGGCAGAATCTTTTTTTTTTTTTTAACATGAACTCTCTCACTTTTCAATGTTGGCAAGTAAATTACTTTTTTCAAAAAAAACGTGTAGATGAAAAAACACGGCCTGCACTGGAGGCTGCTCGTTGGTAACCTCGACAGTTAGGAGCGCTTGGGGTCATTTTGGTTGTGGTGCCTCCTCGCAGAAACATGAGTGACGGGGTGGATGTACGCATCCTCATTTTGTTGTAACTTCACAGATAGACTAAATTTTTTTAAAGGTCTTTAGTTTTTTCTCTTCCACTGCCTGTGAGAGGTGTGTGTACGTATGTATATATATTCTATTAATAATTAATAATACGCTTACTTGTTTTAAAAAAACCAAAACGGCTTCCCTGGTGGCGCAGTGGTTGAGAGTCCGCCTGCTGATGCAGGGGACGCGAGTTCGTGCCCCAGTCCGGGAAGATCCCACATGCCGCGGAGCGGCTGGGCCCGTGAGCCATGGCCGCTGAGCCTGCGCGTCCGGAGCCTGTGCTCCGCAACGGGAGAGGCCACAGCGGTGAGAGGCCCGTGTACCGCAAAACAAAACAAAACAAAACAAAACCAAAACAATGTGAAAAGGTGTACAGTGAAAATCTTCTGGTGCTGCCCCCATCTGCCTCATTCTCACCCCTTTCAGGTGCATCCTTTCAGGATCTTTTTAGGGAAATCTCTTTCCCCACTCATAATCAAATGGATGGTTTACATGCTGCTGCAGACTCATTTTGTTCCCTGGACAAGGTAGCTTGGCAGTATTTTCTCATTAGTGCCTCCAGTGTTTCCTCATTCAAGATCGTCAGTTAACTCAGGTCCCCACTTGTTTGTTTACATGACTCTCCAATAGTTTCAAACACCTTGCTCTACCTAACAGCAGTGTTTCAATTTTGCAGGGGCTGTGCGAGAGGACATTTAAGCGTCTGTACCAGTACATGCTGAACGCGGGGCTGGCCAAGGTGGTGCCCCTTCCCTTACAAGAGATCCACCCTGAACGTGGACCTTGCAAGACCAAGAAAGGTAAAGGCGGTCTCGGCTTCTGCCTGGGCTGCACAGACAGTTTTCACTTCTCCCCTCTAAGTGCCAGCCTGTCCCTCTTACAACGTTCTGCCCTGAGGTAGGATGATTTCACGTTATTTTTTCAACTCTATTCCTCAGCGCCTGGCCCAGGACCTTCTATATAAAAAGCGCTCAGGAAACGTTTGCTGAATGAAACCCTTTCTGACTCCCAGCAAACACCTCTATGTGGATGTCCCTCCAACATCTCCCATTCCTGGTGTCCAGAAACCGAAATTTATCTTTTCCTTCTTATGCTAAGCCAGTATTTTTTAAGTACCTGATCTGTGTGTTGCATGATTGCATTTTCTAGCCCTGCAAAGTAGGTTGTATTATTACCATTTTACAGGTAAGAAAATTAAAGTTAAAAGATGATAAGTAACTTATATGAGGTTAAGCAATCAGGAAGTGGTGGAGGTGGGATTTGAACCTTCTAAGAAAGTTAAACTAGGGACAGTAGACTATGAAACTTTAAAAACCTTCCTTAGTCCTTTATTTTTCTCAGTTCTTGATTTTTATCCCATGCTGTTTAACCCCTCCTGATTAACCAAAGTTTAAAAATCTTAGGGTCAGAGCTTTCAGTAAAAGATGACAGAAGGAATAGATGTGGTTTTCTGCACTCTTCCAACTCCTTCCTAGTGATGATAGGCTATAAAAGGAATAAACCTGCAAGTACAAAGAGAATAGGACAGGAAGTGACGGCAGGGAGAGTTGTCTACATTTTTGTGCTCAAAGGCAGATGTACAAACGGTAACTGACCGAGCAGACTGGGAAAGCTGAATGCTTGTGCGGGGCAGTAACCAAGAGTGGACACCTCAAGCCTGAAATAAACCAGGGACCTCTGAAAGCACCAGTTTGGATGGGGCTAGAGACAAGAGGATTGGTTTATAGCCTGTGAAGAGCCATTGCACCCCCAGGTCCCCTCCCCTACTTGGCATAGCCAGGTAACAAGCCCTTTCCCACAAAGACAGAGGTCTGGACTTCGTGGCTTAGCAGTCTTTCCTCATTAGTACCTCCAGTGATTCCTCATTCCTTGGACTTAACCTCAAGAGAAGATGCACTGGAGGCTTTTGAGACTCGGACATGAGATGCAGCTGGGGACAGGGTACAGTGCTGATAACAGGCGGTATGAGATAATCTCTATACACAATGAGGTAGGAGTCTTCACTGCCTTTCCCCCTGTGGCTCCTAAAACACTGGTAGCCAGGCTTACAGTCCCTAAGGCCAGAGGCTGGAGGCTTCTTTTCTGCAGAAACTGACCAGTCCAAGAGAAAAGTCTTCTAGATCCTGAAATTTAGGGGTTTCCTAGCAAAATAGCCGGCCTCTGCCTGCTCACCCTTCATGGAAGCCCACACAATGGCAGCCTCTCCCTTTCTCTTCGCAACCCTGCAAAACACAGGACTTTTAATGTACAGCAGTATCTTAATGAAGCATTTTAACTTTTCACCAAGCATTTGAGAACTCTAACATGAGTGTAAGAGAAACAAACTAACTTAGGAAATAGAAACAAAGTGAGGAGCAGAAGAAAAGGAAAGGAGAGAGAAGGAAGATACTGCATCATGAAACCAGAGCAAGAGGCTATAAAGGAGGGACATGCAGAAAATAAAAAAGAGCTCTTGGAAATAAAAGAAATACGACTATTGCAAAAAGATTAGGTGGAAGGAAAGATAGTGAGATAAAGTTGAGAAAATCTCCTGTAAAGAACAAAAACTCAAAAGGGATGGAAATAGGAGAGTTTAAGTTGAAAATAAGAAGCTGAGCCTAAAAGATCCAATGTCCACACAGTAGGAGTTCAAGTTCACAGTAGGGGGAGGGAGTGTGTGTGCAAGGGAGTAGAAAGGAGGAGATGATGGGAAATGACATGGAGTTTTCCCAGATCTGAAGGATGTTAAGTTCTAGATCAAAAGACCCAGCAGATGTCTAGCATGATGAACATAAAGAAACCCACACCAAGATCCAACAGCCTGAGACTTCAGAAGTCTGGGGCTTGAAGAGCCTCCAGAGAGGAGACATCAGACTTCCCAGTAGTAATGGAAGCTAGAGAGCTTGGAGCAACACCATCAACTTTCTGAAGGGGATGGACTTTCACCCTGGAATCTTCCAGTCAATGAGGTGTGAGAATAAGGACCTCACACATTTTCATACATGCGGATTGGAAACAGTTAATCTCTGATCTCCCAAGTTCCCTTTTAGGAAGCTACAGGAGGATGTACACCATCAAATAACAGGCTAAGCCAAGAGACAGGAAAGCATGGGGTTCAGGAAGAGGGGGGACAATGGAAACCCTGGAGAGATGATGAAGGGAAATCATGATGACAGACGTGGGGGGTGGGGGAAGGAAGTCCATGCAGAGGATCAGTTGCTTAGTGCCTGTGAATGTGTGAAGGGAAATTTGTATGCTAGCAGAGAGTCTGAGTGTGAATTCGATATGGGTACAGAGAAAACCAAGCAAATGGAAAAAAGTTATTAACGCCAAGTAAAACTAAAAGGTGTGTAATTTTAAAAAGCTTAAGGCCTATGTGCTTGACTATGTGGGCATAGCAAGTAACCTGTGGAGGCTGGCCTCACTAACAGCTCCAGAGAACGTTTGCTGGCTGAGGACAGACCACGGCCTCCCCAACACTTGGCTTGGTGCCTGCAGGAGGGAGGTGGTATGCTTGCCGAGTGACCGAGCTGCCAGTCTGGGGGAGCTGTGTCTCTTCCTTTACTTCCTCATTTAGTTAATGGAATCACTGCCCACCCTGTCTGACTTCCCTAAGTCTTGTGGAGGAGATGGTAACACAGAGATATTACCACACAACAGGTGTATAAAAGGCAGGAGCCCCTGCCTTTTATAAAGGAGGGAGGTAGGAAAGCCCCCCAAGAGGAGACTTCATCTTTGAGTGTCTTAAGTGCTGAGTAGATGTGTAACTGGTTGAATGACTGGAGTTCCTCAGGGGAAGGGGTGGGGAGCATCAGCCTTTAAGTAGACAGGAAACCAGGAAGTTCCACTGGGTCCTGAGGCAGGGAAGAAAAGGCTTCAGGAACTGAGAGGTGTGCTGGGGATTCCCACCTAACATTTGACTTGGAAATAGGATTATCTGAATGCTTAAAATATCATGACCTGTGGATCTAATAAGCATTTTTATTTCCTGACTTATTGAAAGAAAGGCATTAAAAATAAGCAGATGAGTAATTTTTTTAGAGTAAAGAGAAATTAAGAAAGAAATAGCCTTAAATAACTTTTTGCTGGGCTTCTCCGTGGCTTGAGGTCCTTGGAAATTCAAACTAGCCCCTTGAGACTGTCACACCTGAATGGACTTTTGATGTAAGACAGCCTGGGTTAGAATTCCTGTCACTTCCTGTTGGGGAGTCCTTCAGCAAGTTTTGACCCCTCTCTGCCTCAGTTTCCTCATCAGGATTATCTGGAATAATAATATATCTTTCCAGAGTGTCGTGGAGCTTACAGGCGACAGTGTACACAGAGCAGGGCCTTTGGGCCACATCTGGCAGTGTATTTTGTTGGCCTCATGGTGTTTGTTTTCATTGTAGTTGTTGGCATTTAAAAATCAGAAATTTCACCTACAAAGTCAGCCTTTCAACTTTTCTATAGAAATAAAACTAGGCAACATTGAACTGCATTTCTTTAATAGCAGTTGGTGAGGCAGAGAGGTGTGCCACCCTCTGTTGAGGGAACCCACCTTCCCCATTCATTCAGCTGCTGTTTAACCCGCAGCTGGCTTCAGTCTGGGTATGTCGTCTGCCTAACCCTTGAAGGTGTGTCCTCATCACACCATGAGTGGTCCTAGTTTTCTGGAGGCCCAGTGCTGGGAAGAAGGATCGGCACGACTCAGAGACTGGGTACTAAGGATGTCAGTGGTGAGATTAAGAGGGAAAATACATAAGACGATGAGATGACAGTCAGCATTTTTAGATTGTCACGCACACGCGCAGTGAGCCCATTTCTGACTGTTCAGGAGGCTCGTCTTATCCCCGCGTGGTCTGGTCACCACCTCTCAGCTCTTTAGGCTCATGGACAGGCCTGCCACGCTGTGTCTCAGCTATTTATCTGTGTGACTTTTTCCCAACTAAGCCACCCTCCTTGAGGGTGGCGGCCGCACCCCTCACATACTTTCTGTCCTTAATGTCTGTGCATTGTCTACTGGGAACAGAGTAGGTGCTAAGTAAATGTTTAGCCAATTTAATTTAATTAGATGCCCCTTCAGTGACTTTCCTCGAGCAGGAGACAAGGGATGAATGCACAGCTTTTTAGTCTTTTCTGGCCTTGAGCTGTGTCTTCCCAGTTTGCAAAATTAACATAAAACCTTCCCTCCAAGCTGTTATGGAGTAGACAAGACTTAAATAATAAATAAAGATGATGTATTGCTTCATGTAAATTTGCAGGTGCGCCTGGATATATATGAGTGTTTCTAAAAGGCCGTTAACAAAGAGTTTGGATTTCAGCTTATTTCAAATGTGTTACAGAAAGCTGCAGTGATCTGTTTTGCAAAAGGCAAAAATATCTTGGTAATGAAAACAGTCACCTGAACTGATGTGTTTTGCAAATTTGGATTATTTTCTTCAAGTGTTTAGCAGTCATTCCATGTTTATTAAGTTGTGCTGAGAACAGAAGGGAAGAGAAATAGAAGTTAACTTTGTAATCCCTCGGAAAAGGATCACAGTCGGAAGCAGTTGACAGAAGTCGGGCTCCCTAGAGTTAATGACTGAGACAGGCATTTAGCGGGTTTCCCAGGTTCAGTGGCAAGGTGAGTCCAGCTGTGAAGAGGATGGGGTAGTTCTAGTGTCTATACCTCCCTGTTTATGGTGTGGACTCTTCCCCCAAGCTGCTGCCCTGTGACTTTTCAAAAATAAAAAACAAGTTCAACAGGATTGCAGGACAAGATCAATAGACAAAAATCAGTTATAGGGCTTCCCTGGTGGCGCAGTGGTTGAGAGTCCGCCTGTCGATGCAGGGGACATGGGTTCGTGCCCCGGTCCGGGAAGATCCCACATGCCGCGGAGCGGCTGGGCCCGTGAGCCATGCCCGCTGAGCCTGCACCTCCGGAGCCTGCGCTCTGCAACGGGAGAGGCCACAACAGTGAGAGGCCTGTGTACCGCAAAAAAAAAAAAAAAAAAAAAAAAAATTAAGATGAATAAAATAAACAGACCTTTTAATATGGCAAAAACTATTAAAGGCAGGAACTTAAAAGAGTTGAGAAAGGGGTAGAATCCTCAATGGCATAAATTCTGGGCCTTGGGTGACTTCTCTGGGGTGGAGGCAGATCTCCTGAGGGGGCACAGGCACTTGGAGGGTGCCCTTGTGGGAAAAGAGTCCTTTCCTCTGTGTCCCCCCCAGGAGGGAACACAGGCTCAAGCCTGCTGGCCGCTCCATCAACCCCCCTGAGCAGGGAGATGGGCCTGCCCAGTCTGTGGGGTGGAAGGAGCAGGCTGGCAACAGGGGGAAGGGCGGTGAGGTTTGCGGCAGAATTCTGGAGAATGAGAGGGGGACACGCTACAGTGGATGTGCCTCGGAGGTGAGGGACTGGCGGCATTGTCCTTTGAGAACTTTCTGTGGTATGACTGAGGGATGAGGAGGGAAGCCTCCCCACGCTTGGAAGAGCCCGAAGGCAAGTGCTGGCACCTGTGAGCACAGGGCTGGCCTACAGGTGAGCAGGTATTGAAGGGTGACTGAACTTCTAGACCGAGGCCGTTTCCACAGATTCCTAAACCTGTGTGAGCCCCGTGTGTGCTACTGTCAGGACCCGCGCTGCCTTGCACAGTTAGCCAGAGAGACCTTTGACTCTGATGGCTTGTCTTAGGGCGTGAAAAAGAGGAAGGGGCTAGGGGAGATTGTGCACTTTGTTAGCCATTTTTTGGCAGGGCACTGAGCCAAGTGTTAGTTCTTTGACTCTGATCCCTTTATCACCCCATCTTCTCAGTGCTACTCTTCACTGATAAGCAACTAAAGCACAGATCACTTGCCTTAGGTCACAGAGCTGGGACGTGCTGGTAGGGGAGTGAGCAGAGGAAAGTGTGGCTCTTGAGCCTGCGGCCATCAGGCCCCTCTGCCGCCTCCGCCTCCTGAGAGGCTGGCCTGACTGACAGGAAGTGCAAGCAGGGTGGGCTGGTGGGGGGTGAAGGCGAAGGCGTCCTGGGTGGCCGGGGGCAGGAGACTCCTCCATCAGCCCTTCTTCCACACCCACTGTTAACTTCCCGTCATGCCTGCAGAATGAAAAATAAAACCTCTGCTCGGCTAGAGACCATCTGCAGTCTCCGTTCTCATCCTCATTCCCGCCTCTCCCACCAGCACCCCTTCCCAAACGACCAGTCCTTTTCCACCTCTGTGCCTTTGCTGGTGCCCTTCCGTCTGCCTGGAATGCCTGTCCTCTTCTGACAGTTTCTTCCGGATCCTTTAATATCCCACCCAAATGGCCCGTCCTCTCTCTCTTCCCCTGCGTAGTCTTTTTGTTTGCCAGCTCTGTGGGTTTTGGAAGCAGAGCCCTGAGCACATTGTAGCCGATTTCTCTGTAGCCATCCAGCTGGAGAGCGTACCCTGAGCACTTAACTCATTCACTCCCTTAGTCCTTACTCCCAGGTTAGTCTAGACACGTTGTAGAATTATCCCCGCCTTGTAGATGAGAAGCCTGAGGCTCAGAGGTTCACAGCTTGCTCATGGTAGAGCCGCAGTTCACGCCCAGGCCCGTGTGAAGCCTAATCACCCGGTCCGAGGCTCCCAGGCCTCTCTCTCAGACACAACCCTTTGCAGCGGTGGGAACCCTGTCTTGTCCTTCTTTATGTGTTCTAGGCCCATCACACGATAAATGCTGTGAAATTGAGTGAAAGGCCCCAAGCAGCCTCCTGACATTTTCAACACCAGTGACTCTGTCTGACACTTGAGCCCCCAAGCTCTGTTTTTCTGAGGTTGTGGTGATGATAACAGTAATGATAGAGCAGTAGCAAGCACTGTCCTGAGCACTCTGTGAGGAAGATGCTATTCTTGTCCCCATTTCATAGCTGAGCAGCCTGAGGAACAGGGCTGTGGGGTCAGTCAGCCACGCTGATCCAGCCAGTAAGTGGCAGAGGCAGGTTCTCACCAGACAAACTGTCTCCAGAGCCCATACTTTTCCCCAGTTCCATCGCCCCTGGGTGTGGGCTGCAGCACCCTCCTCTGTCCTTCTGGGTGCTGCCCTGAATGCTGTCCTCCCATCTCTGGTTAGGCCTCTCTGCCGGTACCCAAGGCAGTCACCTCCTTAGCATGTCCCATGGGCTTGCTTATAGTTTCAGTTTCCCAGACTATCTGAGTAACTCCCCAGCCCTGACCAACCCAGCCCCATTCAAGGTGTGTGTGTGTGTGTTGGTGGGGTGAAGGGGGTAACACTCTGAATTTACATAACTTCCCCTTGGCTTGCTAGTAGGACTGTCCCTTTGTCCGTGTGTGTGTGTGTGGGGGGGTGTGAAGCGGGTAACACTCTGAATTTACATAACTTCCCCTTGGCTTGCTAGTAGGACTGTCCCTTTGTCCGTGTGTGTGTGTGTGTGTGTGTGTGTGTTGGTGGGGTGAAGGGGGTAACACTCTGAATTTACATAACTTCCACTTGGCTTGCTAGTAGGACTGTCCCTTTGTCTGTGACCCTCTAAGAGGAAGTCTGTCCTGGGGCTCATTTGTTGCTTTTCTTCCTCCCCGGGTTGATCACAGTTCAGGGTACCACTCTGCTAGGAGGCCGGATGAGATGTTTCATTGGGAATGTGAGACACACGGGCTGTTGGTTCTACGTCACAGCCGCTCTGGCTTTTCCTTTACAAGGAACAGTGCTTTCTGATAGAAATGTGAAATTCAGGCCCAACCATGTGGCCTAGTGTGGAAGGAAGGCCACTTGCTGGGTCCGAGGCCACTTAGATCACTTGAGCCCTCTGAGCTTCCGTTTCCTTTTCCTTAAAATGGTGATAATAACTTGGAAAATTCACACAATGATTAAGTAAAATAGCCTCTGAACGGACCTAACACAGTGCCTGGCCCATCCCAGGTACTTACTAAAGATTCTGTCCTTCCCTTCTTCCTTTTGGATCTTCAGGACATCTAAATTAAGGCACTTTTCATGCTAAGGTGGAGCCCTTCCTGGATCATTGACACAGAAGGACTGCGTGGTTCCTTTGTGTAGAAATGCTGACCTTAGTGCATGCCACATGTTTTTGTGTGCGTAAAATGCCTAAAATTTTGTGTGTTTGAGAGCATGAGCAGTGATCTGGCCGGTTGTATCTCTCCTCCCTTTTGTTCCTGGAAAGAAAACCCTGCACCCAGGGGTCAGTGGCCGACATCAATGGGACCGCGATTCCTCCAGGGCGGTTGCAGGTAACCGAGGTGGCAGCTCAAATGGAGTGACAGGCCACGTTCACCTGCGTGAGTCTGCCGACCAGTCTCGCTCGAGCCCCTTCTGCTTTGACCTCAGCTGCCTTGTGCTCTAGAACAATATCCTTAAAAATAGCAAGTATGAGGGACTTACTTCCCTGGTGGTCCAGTGGTTAAGTCTCCACGCTCCCACTGCAGGGAGCCCGGGTTTGATCCCTGGCTGGGAACTAAGATCCTGCAAGCTGCGTAGCACAGCCAAAAAAAAAAGAGGCAAGTATGAGCTGAAGGGATTTTAATAAAAATAGAAATTCTGAGTCTGGAAAATACTCTAGAACTATGGGAAATACATAAAGATCAGTGAAACAAGTTCCAAGTGGTCCCTTGGATCATGAAGCTCAGACTGCACTGTGCCCCATCCTTTACCTGCTTTTTCTCCTGCCTCTCTCCCCCAGCCCCACGAGGCTGACATTCTCATCAGCCCTGGTTTGCGGGTGAGTCAGTGGAGGCTGAGGGAGGTCGACCAACTTGCCCAGGTTCCCACACCAGCTCAGGCAGAAGAGTCCAGATTCTTAACCACTGTGCAGGCTCGCTCTCTCACGCAAGGTTTTCCAAAGGAAAGATGCAAATGGCATGGCCTGAGGAAAGGGAAACGTTGCGGCCATCAGTGCGTTGGGTGAATGACCAGGGCTTACCTCTCTGACGGATACAGAAGCAAGTGCAGTTGGGATTCAGGGCAGAGAAATCAGCTGTGCTCGGGGACAGGCAGAGCTGCAGACCCTGTGGCCCCAAAGCCTCTTCAGGCGCCATCTGGATGAGTCACAGCAGCTGCCTGCTCAGCCCAGCCTTAGATGCTGGAGCTCACCCCTTGCCATGTTGGGACTCGCCCTCCCCCCACTGGGTCGCATGCTCCTAGTTGGTCGTGGGGCTCACAGTTCCCAGTGTAGTCGCAGGGAGCAGCCTGGTCCTCCTGTGTCACCCTCAGCCTCCCCCAGCCAGCAGCCTGCCTGCCTCGGCGCCTTCCTGAGCCCCATGCTCAGAACCAGAGCAGGGGAGAGTTCCCATGGGCCCCAGGAGCCAGGTCACCCCAACCGTGGGCCAGTTGTGGGGCTTTCCTACCTGGCAGGAAGGGACCAACCATCTTGAGTCCAGCTCCTGTTTGTCATGCCCTTGCACGGTGCTAGGTGCCAGTGATGCCATTAAGAGAACTGCTATGTTAGTTGAGAGTCAGACAGCCTGGGTCACATCCCACCTCCGACACTTCACAGCTCCGTCGCTTTGAGCAAGTCACTTAACTTTTCTGTGCCTCAGCTTCTGCGTCTGGACAGTGCAGCTTACAGGGGCCTGCCAGCCTCAGCTCATGAGATCTGATGGGTTAATTTATGTAACGCTCACAACACAGTGCCTGGCCCACGGCTCCACGCCAGCCTCTGTACAGACGTTATCTCGGGTCTCGCTGACACTAACCCGTGAGGGAGAGAACATCATCTCATTTCACTGAGTGGGGAACAGAGAGCTACAGCAAGTCATCACCCCAGAGTTACAGAGCTGAGGTTGAAACCCACATGTGCCTGACCCAGGAGCCCGTTTATCCCCACTCTCCTCTGAGCATCCTTCCATCCTGGCTGTCAGCAGAGGGCGCAGCTGTGCCATCAGGAGAAGGCTCTGATGGGGGATGCAGGTGAGAATAGCTACTCCCTGGGCATGAGGAGCAGAAAGCTGATGGCTGAGGGCGTTTTCCTTTGTTGCCTTAGAGTCCACGAGTGTACTAGTAACGTTTTTTCCTCTTCCACTTAGCTTACTTTGAGGGCTGTTCTGTGTATCTTTTCTTGGCTAATTAGCCCCTTAAGGAAGTTATAAAAGTGGGAAAGAATCACACTGGGCTCTTGCCTGAGAGCGAGTCCGTCGGCCTCCATAAATGCTGCATTGTGTCACCCCTCAGGCGGGCTGGCCCTTGCCCCGGGTCACCTGCTGTTCTCAGTCACATGGGCATCTTTGAATTAGGGGCCGTATGTCATCAAAGGTTTAGGGCTTGGGCTCCGAGGCTGGACTGCCCAGTAAATTCCAGCTCCTCACTTGCTAAGGGATGGGAGTTTGGGCAGATCCCTTGGCTCCACACGTTCTCAGGTGTGAAATGGGGATGGTAGCCCACCTCCTAAGGCTGTGATGAGGACTAACCCATATAACCCGCCAGGAGAGCTTAGATCAGCGTCAGGGACCCGGCAGGCGTCCGAGGAGTGGTGGTGGTTTTATTGTTGGGAGAGGAAGTCGCTCTGTGAGCACCAGCTTAGGGGTGAGAGGGGGGCTGAGGGGCTTGGGAGTGGCTCAAGGTAGAGGACAGAGAGGAAGACCAGGTGGCGAGTGGCTTGGCGGCCAGTGTTCTGCCCACGTGCTGGGGGTGCTGGCCACAGGGAGAGCCCAGCCCCGGGCCCCGGAGCCTTGAAGTAGTTCTCACCCATTCAGATGGCCCAGGAGTCCCCTCGTTCCCAGGTTCTTTCCTCTTGGGAGGGAGAGGCCAGGGGAGGCACCGGGAGCGAAGCGCAAAGCTTTGGAAGCAGGAAGGGAGGACCTGGCAGGCGCAGAGGGAGCCAGGGGCAGGGAGGCTGTGCCAGGCGCGGGCTTCATGTTTCTTCTCATGAAAAGTCGAGAACTGGGGGATTTTCTCTCACTGGCGGGATTGGAGGGGAATCAGCTGGGGCCCGAGCCCTGCCAAGGGTGCCCGCACACCTGCTGACCTTTGGCCCCAGGCCAGCCCTCCCGGAGGGTTCTGATTGGTCTGACTCTGAGGGTCAAGTCTCTGATATCAGGCCCCTGAGATGCTTTACTGCTTGTGAACTTCACTTGCAAACCATGTGCTGTGTCCCCCACCTACAGAGAATCCCGTGCCCGAGTTGGGGTGATTGGGCTTGATCTGCTCAGACGTCAGTCTGTGCTGCCCTGATGTGGGTGTTCCACACACCTTCACAGCAAGGCCCTCAGTGGCACAGCTCCTGCTTAGGAGGCACTGGGTCGCAGAGACCAGCTTTACTGCCACTGCTCCTTGCCCTGGTACCCGAGGATTCTGCACCTTGGTGTGCTGGTGGACGCTGGTGGAGAAGCTGCTGATAGCCCTGCTGTAACAATGACTACAAATACAGTGACTTAACACAACACAAACTCGTTATTTTATCATTCTGAAGGTTGGAAGTCTGTCATTGGACTAAAATCGAGGTTTCGGCAGGGCTGTGCTCCTTCTGGAGGCTCCAGGAACGAACCCATTTCCTGGCCTTTTCCAGTTTCTAGACTCGGCTTGCATTCCTTGGCTCGTGGTCCCTTCCATCTTCAAAGCCAGCAGCGTAGCATCTTCCAGTCTCTCACACTGATCCTCCTGCCCTCCCTCTTACAAGGACTCTGATGTTATACTGGTCCCGGCCAGACATTCCAGGATAATCTCAAAATCCTTGACCACCAGCACCACGACAAAAAGCCTTAACTTAAATCGTGCCCTCAAGTCCCTTTTGCCACGGCAGGTAACATATTCATAGGTTCCAGGGGTGAAAGCGTGGACATCCTTGAGGGGCTGCTGTTCTGCTTCCCGGCTGTCAGTATCACAGGACACCACCTCTTCCGTATCAGAGACCTGGCACCTGCCTGAGTCACTTAGCCCCTGTCACAGGCTACTGGGGGTTTGGGCAAGTTAACGCGTCTGTACCTCAGTTTCTTCATCTGTTTGCCTCCTAGGGTTGTCAGGATCAAAGGAGTTAGCACACGTAGTGTCGCGATGCTTCTCCTTTTCCTGTACCTCTCGTGTTACAGCCATAGGCGTGAGCTTGTTATTTTCCTCACATGGTGCTTCCATAGGTTGAGTACCGGTGCCTTGTGATTGTCTGAAGGCAGGCGCTCGCCTGCAGAGTGTGGTGACTTGTCGTCCTTGTCCTGCCCCTTAGTCCTGGTCATCGTTAATATTATTCACAGAAGCTGGGTCTATAAAGAGTTCTGTGTGGACCTCTTACTGTTGGCAGTTTTGCCTCCTTTTGAGTTATTTCTTGGAGTAAATTCCTAACCTTGGCAATCATGGAGTTAAAGGCCTCTCGAAATGCTCTGGAAAGGTCATAGAACTTGTTCACACTGCTGCCCTACCTTAGTGGCAACAGGTATTGGCTTAAAAGGGAGACAATTGTATTCATCCCTTCAGCAATACCACCCTGTGCCTGCTGTGTGCCAGGCACCGTTCAGGGGAGCGGGGGGGCGGTGATGGGAAAAGACGAGCGCGTTTCCTGTAGTCATGGAGCTTGTCTGAAGCAGAGGCTGCTGTTTATTTAACAGGCCCCTCATTATTCCTTTCGTTTGCATTTCTTTGTTCACTAATAATATGTTTTTTGTTCTTAAAGCAATTTTATGGAGTCAGTATTCAGCTCTCG
Organism: Mesoplodon densirostris; assembly: GCF_025265405.1. Classification (NCBI taxonomy): domain Eukaryota; kingdom Metazoa; phylum Chordata; class Mammalia; order Artiodactyla; family Ziphiidae; genus Mesoplodon; species Mesoplodon densirostris. The sequence continues at coordinate 46,222,242 of NC_082676.1, forward strand.
TGCCCCAAGGCGTGCCGTGTTAAATGTTCCAAGCTCGATGCCCTGTGCGGCCTTCCTCGGGGCCTCTGGGTCTGCTGAAGCTGCCTCCCCCAGGGCCGCACTGATTTGTCATCATGGAACCGTGTGCCTGTGTTCCCAGGGACCGACGTCATGGTGCGCTGCCTGAGGCTGCTGAAGGAGTTCAAGCGGAAGGTCGAAGACCAGGACGACGACGAGGACGAGGAGGCCATCTCCAAGGCCGTGCCACCGGTGGACATCGTGTACGAGCGGGACATGCTCACACAGACCTACGAACTCAGTAAGTCCCCTTCTCCTACCTGCATATACACAGGGTTCCTGAGCTTTGAGTCGAGGTGTGTTTTGGTCACATGTTGAAAGAGGGCCCTGCTGCCGAGAATGTCACGCAGCGGGAAGCTCCCTGGTCCCCTTGAGGGTTTAGGCTTTGGGGTCAGATTTGAGTTTGAGTCCTTGCTCTGCCCCTTGTCCGCCAGCTGAAGACTTTAGCAAGGTCTCCGAGCCTCAGTTCCCTCATCTGTAAAATGGGGATATCTCCCCGAGCATGTAAGAGGACTGAATAAGTAGGATTAAAACATCTGGTGTAGCGCCTGGTACGTAGAAAGCACTAAAAAAATTACCTATTAATATCACTACTCAAAGATTTGAGAGTCACCTACCAACTTCTCAAATTGGTCTGGAATCATTGCAGCCTGGGGATTGTTGTGATGAAGGGGGAAGAAACATGTTTCTGTCCATTCCTCACCCTTCCCCTAAATCCCCTAAAATCTATGTAAGACAGCAGTGACCCAGTGCCATAGATGGTGTGGCCGCAGGTCCCTGTGGAGCGGAGGATGTCTAGAGTAGAAGGGGAGGGGCTGCAGGAGATCTGGTTCAGCCAGCAGGTACGAAAGCACCTGGCAAATCAGCACAGCCTTTAGGGGAGGCTGTTTGGCTGTTTCCATCAACTCTTCAACATCTCTCAGGATCTGTTCCTCAGAACACAGTTTGAGAAATGCTGTCCTTAACCCTTTCATCCCTGCTTTTAGCATGTTACTAGTTTAACGTAGGAACACATTCTAGTCACGTCTTTCCATTCTGCTGTTTATTTTTATGCGTGGACAATACAGCAAAACTGCCTTTATCTAGGTTGGTTTTACCTGGCGGCCTCCAGTGTATGCCGCATCAGGAAATAAAGGGGAAGCTCTTTCTGAACGGTCCAAGAGTGTTGCCCTGAAGTCTGCCCTGTAGTATTTTGCTGGAGGGGCTCCCGCCCACCGCCACCCCCGCCAGGCTCCTTCCTGGAGTTCCCAACCCCTGGGTAGTCGAGTACCTTTGGAAGGGCTCATTGCAGGAAGATACAGTAACAGCACAGCGTGTAGCAGGGCAGGAGCTGACACACCAGAGAGAGCACGTAATAGAGCACAGTTGCCTTTCGGTCACCTATTACAGGGCCAAATAGCATGATTCCCTTCTGTGGCCCCTGCTGGCCGGCACCTGTTACGGGACAAGGCGATAATCGGTGTCGGTTGTGCCTCTGAGTCTACCGAGAAGGATGGGCAGCTGTTCTTCCTTAAAAATCCCTCCGGTGCTTTTTATTTTTATTTTTATTTTTATTTTTATTTATTTATTTATTTATTTATTTTTTTGCGGTATGCGGGCCTCTCACTGTTGTGGCCTCCCCCGTTGCGGAGCGCAGGCTCCGGACGCGCAGGCTCAGCGGCCATGGCTCACGGGCCCAGCCGCTCCGCGGCATATGGGATCCTCCCAGACCGGGGCACGAACCCGTATCCCCTGCATCGGCAGGCGGACTCTCAACCACTTGCACCACCAGGGAGGCCCAGTCCCTCCGGTGCTTTTTAAAAGGCTCAGTTTAATTTAGCTGAGAAAGTTCGTTCATGTGAAAGCACACTCTTCCTGCTGCAGGATAAAACAGCGTCCCTGGAGCTCGGTGGATCAGGCGTCGATTGCTTGACATACAGCTTTGACGTGGAAGAGTCAGATAGTGAGCGCTTAAAAATGAGCAATGAGTCGAGTGTTCAGAGTCTTGGGAGGGGAGGGTGGGAGGAGGCAGGTGTCTTACTCTGTCTGTCGGTTTCCCCTCATTGAAATGTCTGGGAACGGACCTGACTTGTGCAGAACGGCTCCGTGGTGGAGGCTGGGGTTCAAGCGTATTGTTTCACACAGTTGAGCGTCGTGGCACGAAAGGCATTTCCCAAGCTGAAATCCGAGTGGCTATGAACGTGGGAAAGCTGGAAGCCAGAATGTTGTGCCGTCTCCTTCAGAGATTCAAAGTGGTCAAGGTAACAGCGTGAGTTCGTTGTCTTCAGATGTGCACACAGCGTGGTCCTGAAGGGAGCCCAGGGCGGCCCTCTGTCTCCATCAAGGAGGCAGATGGCTGCCAGGGAGGGCGGCAGTGCTGAACACAGCCCACAAGTGTGCCCCACCCCACCCCCACTGTGGATTTTGTTGGTTTTCGCTTTTTGAAAATTGAATGAGTTATCAGCATTGAAAAGTCAGCAGGAGATGCTGCAGCCCAGGGAGCGGGTCCCCCACTCCTGCGTGGGGTGTCAGCTGAGGTGGCGCTTCCGACGGCGCCCAGAGACAAAGCGGGCACCCCCCAGGCCTCAGTCCCAGCCCGGCCCTCCCTCTCATTTACGTTCCTTGCCTGGGTCCTGGGGACACCGAGTTGGCCAACTGTGTCTGGTGTCCCCTTTCGGGACCCAGACCTGCTATCTCAGCCTGTTATGCTTCGCTCCCTTCTTGCCAACTTTTTGGCCATTTTGCTGGAAAGCAGTGTTAACAGTTGAGCTAATGATTGTGCAGCACTTAGCACTGTCCTTGGCGTGTGGTTGGTACATGAAAGGTGTTACTACTTCTGCCATTAAGGACAGAAAATCCCTTTCCCCTGTTGTAGAAGACAAAGGGGAGTAGCTGAGTGACAGCTTCACCGCCACTCCCCACGGCAGTGGCCGAATGGAGCTGGGGACCTCAAGGCCCTGACTCCGAGTCTGTGACAACAGTTAAGAACCGTCCAATTCTGCTTATTGACCGTCTCTCGTAGGCCTCGTCCTGTGCCGGGCCCCGGGGGTTTGCGGAAGGCCAAGTTAGGGCCCTGCCCAGCGGGGAGCTCACAGTCTCCTAGAGCAGACACACAGTCAGGATTGCTTCCTGTGGAAGCAGAACCTGAGGGATGGCGAGACAGGAGGACCCACGAGGGGCTGAGCTGGGGCCCAGGCGTGAGGTGGAGGAGCCGTGGGGGAACGTGGGAATGACAAGGAAATAGACACCGCAGAAGCCCGGTCACCCGAACACCTGGGTGTCCCGCCGTCCTCTGCAGTGTCTTAGACACATCTCGTCCCCTCCAGGGCTTCATGGAGGACGAAGGACGGCAGCGGACCACCAAGTACATCTCCTGCGTGTTTGCGGAGGAGAGCGACCTGAGCCGGCAGTACGAGAGGGAGAAGGCACGGAATGAGCTGCTGACCACCGTGAGCCTGGCCTCGGTGCAGGAGGAGTCCCTGCTGCCCGAGGGCGAGGACGCTTTCCTCTCCGAGTCGGACAGCGAGGAGGAGGGCCGCGGCAGCAGGAGGAGAGGCAGAGGATCACAGCGGGACTCGAGGTCCTTCTCGAACGGCGGTCTCAGGACTCGGCCTCACCACTCCACCCCGAAGGGTAGGGGCGTGCTCGGGGTGGGGGGTAGGGGGCGTGGGCAGGGGGTTGCGCACCCTCAGTCTGAGCCGCTGCCTATCCCGCCTGGCTCTGGGGACGTTCAGTCCAGCAGACACCTGAGGATGACCTTGGTGCTGCCCTAACTAGGGACCTGTTGGTGTCACGTGCATCACATAATCATAAGCTTAGGAGATGCTTGTGTGGTCTGTCTCCAGGCTGCTGGCAAGTCATTTCTCCTTGGCAGATGTTTTGTTTGTTTTGCTTTTATTTGGTTGTGCCGGGGCTCCGTTTAGTTGTGGCATGCATGTGGGATCTAGTTCACTGACCAGGGATTGAACCTGGGCCCCCTGCATTGGGAGCGCAGAGTCTTACCCACTGCCCCAGCAGGGAAGTCCCCTTGGCAAATGTTTTGTTTGTTATGTTTTGACTATTAAAGGGACGGAATTCCCTAAACGTCCTCTATCCCTTTCCCTCCAACAATCGGTGTAAGAAGCCCTTGGGGTTTTAGTTTCGTTCTGGAATGCTTTTCTTAAAACACGTGGAGGGTGGTGCTGACGACAGATTTGCACGTCGGGGTCGGGAGGGTGCGGCTCGCTGCTCGCTGGTCCACTTCCCTCGTCTTAAACTGACCACATGGACTCCTTTGGCCTGGGGGGCTCTGGTCCGGCAGCTGAGCAGAAGTGCCCCTTTCACTTTCCCCCTGCTGTGGCCGCGGTTCATCCGTTCTATGCCTGTCCTCCACTGCAGGGGGGTGGAAAGTCATCAGCCTTCACCCATTGAAGAAGCATCCGTCTTCCTCCCTGGGAGCTGCTGAGAGAGGCTGCCAGAGCTCTCTCAGGGGGGACAACCTCCTGGACACCAGCAGCACCTCAGACCCCAGCGTGTCCTTGGGCTCCCACTGCATGGAGAGTCACAGCGGCGACATAGCCGTGATCGAAGAGGTCAGGCTTGAAAACCCAAAGGTGAGTGCCCACGGGGGAGGGCATTTCCTCTAGGAAGGAGCCTCTGGCAGGTGGACGTCAGCCTTGGCTTCTCTGTGCTTAAGAATCACAACAACAACAAAATCAATACTCGTAAAAGTGCTACATGCTCAGGCAGTGTAGGTGGGGGGGCCTCTACAGTAGGAACGCAATGCTCGTTGACACACCACCTTCACGCAGCCCACCTTAGCAGAAATCACCTGCGTATTATTGACAGGGTTTTAAAATTTCCAACAACGTACTCTTTCTACTTCAGTTTATTTTGAAGGAAAAACGTGTATGGCTACTTTAAATCAGTGGTTCTCACTCTGGGCCGATTTTGCCCCCCGGGGGACATTTGGCAGTGTCTGGAGACTTTTTTTCGTTGTCACATCGGGGAAGAAAGCGCTAATGGCATCTCGTAGGCAGAGGCCAGGGATGCTCTTAAATGTCCTAGACGATGCGGGGTGAACCACAGCAGTTATCCAGCCCGAAGCGTCAGCAGTGCTGAGGTTGAAAAACCCTGCTTTAGATGAAAAGCCAGTATCATTTGCCATAAAAAGAAGGTGATCGTAAAATAGGTCTGATGAAAACAAAACTTTCTTAGTCCATTCTGGTCAGATGGTGTTGTACTTCACAGTGTTAAAGACAGTAGGATCAAACCAGTACTTTTTCCTCCGTGTAATTAGAAGGATTAAAAGGCAGTTGACACAGGAATGCCTTTGTCATTATGTGAGTCAGTGCGGTCCTTGGTCGCTGGAGGTGCCTCAGTGGCCCAGCACAGAACAGACTTGGGATCAGGGTGGCCTTTGATGCTATTGCTGCTGTTTGGTTCGGGCTTCACAGCGACCCTGTAAGATGAAAGCCAGCTCTGGTCAGGAGGAGGCGAGCAGAGCCTCTGGGGACTGAGGGACTTGCCTGCTCAGTTAATGACAAAATGGAGAGTGGAACCCGTGGGTGTGGAGTTCCCACTCTGCCCTGCTTCTCCATTTCCGGTGTGGGAGCCTGAGCTTGGGTTCTCTCCCTACAGCAGGAGTGATGGAGCACGGGTTGGGGGAGATTTTCTGTGGAATTTTCTAGAACCTTCTAGCTGTATCCTATCATTGGATGCCATGACTCTATCAAGTCATGATTGGTCTTGTCTCCACCTGAAGCACCTGCTGGCAGGTGGATCCCACCAAGTTCCCAAAGGTTTTCCCTGCCATCCTGGCCCTGCCACCCCCTTTGCACCTCCTCATCAGGTCCACGTGTCCCCAGCAGCACACTCCCTCCAGGCCCTGCCAGTCCTGCTGCTAGCTTCCTAGCTCAGCTCTTTCTCTTCCTCTTAGAAATCTGTCCCCAGAGTAATGGCAGAACCTTGTCCTTCTTTTTGCCCACTTGCTGAGAAGAGGGGCGTGAACTGTGCTGTCTGGAGGTCCCTTGGTGAAGCGTGTGATCACTTTGCTCTGCAGCAGCGCCGTGGAAAGCAGGCAGATTTTGTCGCGTGGTTCTCCTCCAAAATGTTTGCTTTGAAACGCAAGAGAGAACCAAAGTCTTTCTGCCACTCTTGGGCCCCTTCTTGGATCTGTGACTCTTTCGCCCCTCGAGCCCCGCTCCCTTCAGGAGAGAACCGAGCCTCTTCCAGAGCACCGGTGCCAGCAGGGAAGTGATGGGACCCCGGCCCAAGGCGCCTCCTCAAGCGTGTTCTTATTCTCTGGAAGCGCTTCTCCAAGCGAGGAGGGCATCCAGCAAAACAGGCCATGGGACCGCCAAGTGGCACTGAATTATGCTGAGTGATTGGCCAGGAGTGCGTTAGGGTTGTGATTTCCTTTCCCTTCAGGGTGCACATTTGGGCTTCAGCATCTTTGATCCAAAGGCAGATGGAGCAAGTTCAGATTCTAAGTTCCTGGAAGCTAAAAGGAAGCTAAAAGAGAGCAGTGGGCGTGGCAGCAGGGGTGGGGGAGGGCACCCGTCCGCTCTCCTCCCCGTCATTCACTCGCCACTCATCCTGATCCACTCAGAAGCCTGCCTCTGCATCTCCCTTATGTTCCCAGAGAGGCTGCCCGTGGCTTCCCGGAGGCGGAGGCAGAAGCCCGTCCTGGCGCACGTTCACGCCCTGGGACCCGGTGTGGTGGTTTCGCCTCACTGAGCCCCGGTTTCCTCTTCCGTAAAATGGGGACCATAATAATGAGGTGGTTGAGAGTTCTGGATGAAGAAGCCCCACAGAGTGACGGCGGGGGGTCGGCCCTCAGTCTGTCCATTTCCTCCCTTCCACTGCGGAAGAACCAAGTAAAGATTGAGTGAATGCGGTCCCCTTCCCCGGGAAGGGCTGGAGTAGATGCCTCTGCTTTCTGTTCTCAAACCAGCTGATCTTCATAAAGTTCTGGGATCCTCTGTTGGCAGATGTCTGTGCTGTTACAAAGCACTGAAATAGTGGGGTAGTGGGATCCTATGGGGGCAGTAATCCTCTTGACTGTTTTTCTTGAAATATGGCGTAGAAGTTCCGTAAGGAGGGAAAGCGTACCGGCAGGAGTGGTGTCTGGCCCCCAAACCTTGCTGAGCCCATAGTTTTCTCATGCTTTTGGTCCCTGTTCTAGGAGAGTAGCAGTTCCCAGAAGACTGGGAAGCACGGCCCAGGCCAAGACAAACCCCATGAGACTTACCGACTGCTGAAACGCAGGAATCTGATCATAGAGGCTGTCACCAACCTCCGCTTAATCGAGAGCTTATTCACGTAAGGAGTAGTCTGTCTGTCTGTCTTGCATTAATAGTAAATCCCACATCAATCAGTCATCACCATCCACAGAAATGACTTAGAGGCATTTGCATCTCTCTTCTGCTGCATAGATTCTCACAGGAGCCCTTTGTGGTAAAGAGGATTTGCAGTCTGTTTGTGTGATTTGAAAAGTGTAGACATTGAGGAATATCCATACACTTGACAGGGAGAGAATGATGGAGCAGGAAACAGAGGTCACGGGGAAAGTGCATTTGCCTTGTTCCTTCCTTAGGAATTTGGTGCTCAGGAAGGGGTGAGAGGAAACGGAGGCAGGGAATAGCATGAGCTTAGAAACATTGTTATTAGTTCTCCAGGGAGCCTTTTGTTCAAACAAAATCTTTTATGAAAACAAAAACAAAAGGGACTGTGAATGGATAAAGAAGATGTGGCACATATATACAATGGAATATTACTCAGCCATAAAAAGAAACGAAATTGAGCTATTTGTAGTGAGGTGGATGGACCTAGGTCTGTCGTACGGAGTGAAGTAAGTCAGAAGGAGAAAAACAAATACCGTATGCTAACACATATATATGGAATCAAAAAAAATGGTTCTGAAGAACCTAGGGGCAGGACAGGAATAAAGAGGAAGACATAGAAAATAGACTTGAGGACATGGAGTGGGAGGGCGAAGCTGGAGCAAAGTGAGAGTAGCATCAACATATATACACTACCGAATGTAAAATAGATGGCTGGTGGGAAGCAGCAGCGCAGCACAGGGAGAGATCGGCTCGGGGCTTTGCGATGACCTAGAGGGGTGGGAGGGAGGCTCAAGAGGGAGGGGATATGAGGACGTGTGTGCATGTGGCTGATTCACTTTGTTGTGCAATAGAAACTTTAACACGGTATTGTGAAGCAGTTATACTCCAATGAAGATCTATTTAAAAAGGTGGGGGGGACACACATGTGGAGCTTCTGTGTCCAGGGTGCAGTGGAGGCTCTGCTCCCTGGTTTGGTCCTTCTAACCCACTGTTACCACCACGTCCTGGGAGGCATCCTTGAGCTTCTGGGCAGCCAAGGTCAAAGCCACTCGCTCAGAAGGAGCCTTACCCTTGGGTCAAGGATGTGAGTTCTCTAACTAGGGGATGGGGAGACCGCCTGTGGATACTGCTGCCTGGGTCTCCTCTTCTGTGCAGGTGAGATGGAGCTAGGTGCTCCTAATATCCCTTCTGGACCTGCCATTCTATGAGTAGTGATATGGAAACATCACCATAGTGACTCAGTAACATCTAGAGAGAAGATACGTGAGGAGAGGAGTCAAAAGAGCTTCAGATCTGAGAGTGTCAACAGTGGTAAACTGGAACATTCCTTAGCTGGATGTTGAATTAGCATGGAGACTCAGTGAAGACAGATTTCCATGACGGAGCTCAGTTTCTCCACCATCGTTGTCTTAAATCATGTAATCTCTTTAGTTCCTGGTGAAAGGCTCAGAACGTGAAGCTGCTGTGATTGGTGGCTTGTCTTTAGCTAACTCATTTATCACAGAGAGATGATCTTTGCTATCTTAAGTCATCCTTTCAGTGGTGAAACACCCTTTAATTCTCCCCTACTTTCTGCTGGATCCCATTAGGCAGGTGTCGGTTGCCTGGGCTTAGAAAGGCCTTCCACGTTGAGACTGGGAATATTAACGGCTTATTTTGTGATGCTGCAGGATTCAGAAGATGATCATGGATCAGGAGAAGCAAGAAGGTGTGTCCACCAAGTGCTGCAAGAAGTCCATCGTTCGCTTGGTGCGGAACCTGTCCGAGGAAGGCCTCCTGAGGCTGTATCGGACGACAGTCATCCAAGACGGCATCAAGAAGAAGGTAACCACACAGACCACCGCGCGTGCTGGGTGTTCTCTTACCCGGCTTCCCACATCCTTGTCCCTCGGTTGTTCCTTTGTTGCCGATAGTTCGGAATTTCCCATTATGCCTCCTCCCTTGGGCAACGGATTATCTCCACTTCCTGTGGAAGCTGGAAACAGAAAAGAGGAATAATCTGCTTGGATTGTAGAGCAGCCTGTGCAGCCCAAGGCAGGTGTGCAGCCCAAGGCAGGTGTCCTGCCCCACAGCCAGCCTCGAAGGAGAGGATGGAAATGGAGGCATATCCAGGTTCAGCTAACTAGCACTGGGAGAAGTTAAGCAGCATTTAGAAGGTGGAAAATTTAGGGCTTCCCTGGTGGCGCAGTGGTTAAGAATCCACCTGCCAATGCAGGGGACATGGGTTCGAGCCCTGGTCCGGGAATATCCCACGTGCCGTGGAGCAGCTAAGCCCGTGCGCCACATCTACTGAGCTGCGTACCACAGCTACTGAAGCCCATGCGCCCAGAGCCTGTGCTCTGCAACAAGAGAAGCCACCGCAATGAGGAGCCCGCGCACTGCAACAAAGAGTAGACCTCGCTCGCCACAACTAGAGAAAGCTCGAGCACAGCAACGAAGACCCAATGCAGCCAAAAATAAATAAATAAATTAATTAAAAAAAAAAAAAAAAGAAGGTGGAAAGTTTAGACTAAGCAGCAAGAACATTAGCCACAGAAATCTGCAGAAACATATCCCGGAGGAAATGATGTCAGCGACTCAATTAGCATGCGTTGCCGGGTCGTCCAGTGAGGACAGTGGATCTCTTCTTTCCCAATTTATCTGTTTCTGTAAAGTTTAAAGTTTGGGGCCATTCCCATAGCAACTGCAGCTCAGTGGCTTTGCACATATTCTAAGGCATAAATTTTTCAGGGTCAGAGTCACTTGAGATACCCGGCTGGGCGTTGGAACCAAAGGGAATGCTGCTGCGGAATAGGCATTTGTAATTTCCTGCCCTTTTTTCTGACAGTGTTTTAAATCTCTGCCTTAAGAAAGCTCTGCTTTGATGTTTTGTTTTCTTAATAAGGTGGCAAGGTCATTTCTGGTCTTTTTTACTTTGAAATTTGAGAAACATAGAGCAGTACCAGAAAATGACTTTAAAAACTGTGTTTCTACCATTCCAAGTTGGGCAGCTCATCGGTTTTTATATCTGCTGTGAGTCCCCTTGACATCGCCCCTCTCCCTTCCGCAGGCTGCCTGCCTCTCGTCCCCCTGAGCATGGCAGGAGGTCCTGGTGCTGACCTCTCTCACTGGGGGACAACAGCCCAGCCGGTCAGCAGCAATGCCTCTGATTTCTGTTGGTCTTCACAGAGCAGGTCTTTCCAATGTGCAGCCTCCTCAGGCAGTAACTGAGAGCCGGGACATGAAATCTCCCCCAGCCTAGGAGTGGAGAGAGACTGTGTTTATATAGACATATGGACATCTGCCATGTCCCCCATGCCTATCTGGTCGCATATCCATCGGTGGTACCAGAGCGAGTGGGCAAGAGGTGGGGATGAGGAGTGAGTGTCCCAGGTGAACACTGATGATCAATCAGTGTCCCAGTACTGGGGGCCTCTTGCCAGGGGGTTACCACTGTAGTAGCCCATTTGCCAGGTGGAAAGGCCGCCGTACTGTACATCTGCCTCCAGAGTAAGCTTCGGTTTCTCGGCAGCACCTTCTCTGGCACCCAGAGCATGTGCTGCTGGCTGGCTCCCGCCGACCTGCTGGAGCCACGCTGGCTGGAGTTGCTGCGTCCGGCACCCGCCTTTTGCCGTTGCTCCTGTGTCCTGCCCTGTCCATCGGACTTTTGGGAAGTCGGCCCGGCCATTTGGCTGTGGAAAGTGGCGAACTAGGAATGCTTTGTATTTGCACCTGGCTTATAGATTCTCTGAGGTGTTGCCTAACTGTATCTCATTTGAACCTCACAAAACCACGAAAACGGTTGGCAGGGCAGCAGGGAAGGGTCTCCATTTCCCAAGTGAGGAGCAGAAGAGATGGAGCCACGTGTGGCCTTTGGAGTCCCTGTCCAGGCATGGCCACCTGTCCCCTGTGACCCACCCTCTTCAGGCCGTTTTGGTCGTGAAGCCTGCTGGCCAGAGTTACTTGTTTAGAAAACCTTACCTTGCTGTCTCCTGGGGCCCAGGCCTCACACTCCCATCTACTGCTCAGCCCCACTGAGTTATGGCCATTTGTCAGTCTAGTTATCACTCGAGAAACGATAGCCGCCTTACTGTTAAGCCTCAGTACCTTGGAAAAGCTAAAACAACAAAGGCAGCCCTGAATCCTCTGTCACTCTGTTTAGAGGCATAGCTGGCAGGTGTCCCCCAATGACACTCTCAGCAAGAGGAGGTTAATGAAAGCCGCTTACCTCTTCCAGATGGAAGCCCTCAGGATTCCCGAGCAACTGTGGGAAATGCTCAGCTAGCAGGATGGGGCGTCGGGAGCAGCCCCCCAGGTAGCAGCCGGGACCAGTGGGCCGTGACAGCCCAGCTGGGTGGCTGCAAGGCGGACGGCTTGACTTCCAGGGCAGAATTCCTAACCAGTCAGAGCGGCACATGACGGATGGCGGAGCTTTCTGGCTTGGGCACTTGAGGGATCTTGATGGCAGAAACTGTAAGGGCAAACTGTTTAGCATTTCACTTCCCGTTTCATAACTGCCTTTTGGAAATGTCAGTGACAGCAGGTATAACCAGGGTTCCACCAGGGAACCAAGTTGTGGAACTAAGTCTCCCCTGGCACCTCCCCAGCCCTTTGGGACCCCCTGACCTCTCTCCGCAGGTGGATCTGGTGGTGCACCCGTCCATGGACCAGAACGACCCTCTCGTGAGAAGTGCCATCGAGCAGGTTCGTTTCCGGATGTCCAATTCAAGCACAGCCAACAGGCAAGTGGCAGCTCCCATGGGAATTCACAGTGACGCTGCCTGGGTTTATGTTCCAACCTGAAGCAGTTTCCACAAAAGCCCTTTTATTCATACTTTTGTGAGATCAGTGAAGTCACTGGTTTGGGGTTTATGGTTCATGATCCCCTAGCCTCAAAAAGGATCAATTTCTGGATTCTTTAAGAGGAAAAATATCCTAACATTCTTCTTTTTTAAATTTTTATTTTATATTGGGGCATAGTTGATTAACAATATTGCTACTTTCAGGTGTACAGTAAAATGATTCAGTTATACATATATATGTATATCTATATCTATATATATATATATATATTAAGTTATACACGTATCTATTCTTTTTCAAATTCTTTTCCCATTTGGGTTGTTACAGAATAATGAGCGGAGTTCCCCTCTGCTAACATTCTTAATTCTATGCTCTCTGATAGAGTGTGAACAGAGTGCTCCAAGTCATAGGCCCTATGACATGTGAGACTTGCATAGTTTATAATATAGCTCAGAATGATTCTGGTTGCCTTTCTGAGGTCTTCTCTCATTTTGTTCATAAACCACCGAATGGACTGGCAGAAAGCTCGGTGGGAGAACATTCTCGATTGGGTTTAAATTAGAGGTGGCGCCTGGGCTCGCAGATGTTGGTTTGTGTGGCCTGCCATGCCTTGGCCACAGGGGCTTTGAATCCGTTACCAATTAATTTCATGTCAAATTCCTGATTTCTGGCATTGATGAAAGTGTCAGAGGTCCCAGCACATTGGGCAGCCCTTCTCGTGAGGTAGCAGCTGCCCCGTAGGTGGGGGTCCACTGTCCAGGTCAGCCCCAAATGTCCAGTGCCCTGACACATTTTATCCGTTTACATCACCTGTTTGGCCCCTACAGGCAGTTGATTTGAAACCCCAGGGCCAAATTCTTGAGGACAGACCCTGTCCTTTCTCAGCCTTTGGTTTTCTAACATCTTATATTTGAACTTCAGGGTTAAAGCGCCCCAGCCTCCAGCGCCTCAAGGGGAAGCTGAAGAAGAAAGTCAAGGAAAAGGGGACCCAAGAGGATCAGGAGACTCTCAGCTGAATGCTTCCTCTAAAGTAGAAAGTGGACGGGTGAAAAAGACTGATGAGAAAATGGGCATAACCCAGCTGAAAAACTATCACCCTGTTGTAGGTAAAAAGCAGCTTCTTGTCAGGGTCTGTTTGTGTTTCATTTGGTCTTCTGAGTCACCTGGTGTTGGCACATCCGAGCCCTGGGCTGTAGGCAGAGAGTCAGGTCTGAATCAACAGCTGGGGTCGTGGGGGGCTGGTCACGTGCTGGCATCAGTTTCCCTGTCTGTAAAATGGGGGTGATTCTTGCCCGGAGTACCTCACAAGGCTGTTATGAGGCCCAGGTGAAATTATGCCAGGTCCCAACCTGAGGAATTGTTCACGAAGATTAACTCTTTCTGCTGCATACCCTTGGGCTGGAACATTCTGTAAACCACAGAAACTCTCTGCCTTTCCTGAGCCCACAAGCCTCTGGTAGTTACAGCCACTGATGGGTTTGAGCATTCATCTCATTTTCTGGGATGCAGATCTCGAACAGGGCTGTCTCCCCTCACCCCACACCCAGCTGCTCTGACGTCAGCTTGTGCTGGGCCGGTGCCCACGGCCGGGCCTTCGCAGTTGGGGTATAGTTGTAGTTGCTGGTCACAGCATGCAGCTGGAGGAGGAGGGCAATGGTGACGGCTCACAGACTTCTGTCAGGCAGAAACGTCCTGGTGGGGGACCCGGCAACCTGGGGATTCTGAGCAGGAGAGGTCATTCGTGTGACTTCCCTTGCTGAGGGCTCCAGGCACACGGACTTAGCCCAGACTCTTAAGGTGTCACAGTTAGAAAGTGCAGATGGAGGGAGAAACCTGTGCACGAGGTGGCGCAGCGGAGCAGCATGTGCGCCTGAGTGGACAAGAGGCAGCCGAGAGCTCCTCGCGTGGTCAAGGCCTGACGGCAGAGGAGGGGCCCTCCAGTCCCTGTTCCTCACCACCCTGTTCCTATGCCTCCCTTGGCTCTCACCTGTCTCCTTTCACTGGGGAAAGTCAAGGAGCACTTTGTGTCAAAGAAATAAGCTATTTAGAAGAACCTAGACTCTGGGATGTTTTGCACAGTCCCCATCAGCCTCAGGTCCTCTTGCTGGGGTCTGTCGTGGTGGCCCCCTGCCCTGTTACACTCTGGCTCACTTCCTGCGCACGCCTCCTTCCTGGCTGCACCCCGTTGCTCGGGCTGGCCCTTCCTCGAATGTGCCAAGCACACCCCCGTCTCAGGCTTCTTGCATTCGCCCTGGGGGGCATGTCGCCCAGGTATCTGCATTGCCCGCTCTCCCTCACCAACTCGAGGACGTCCCTTAAGGCCTCTCCCCAGTGAGAACTTCCAGGCCTCTGTAGAATTACAGCCCTCCTCTGCCTCCCTTGCTTTATTTTCTGCATCGCTCTTTCCATCCGATGTACTGTCTTAGGTAGTTTGTTACTGTCTGCCCTTTCCCGCTAGAAAGTAAGTCCCGTGAGGGTGAAAACATTTGTCGTCTCCCTGGCCCTTGGGATACAGTGGCACTCAATAGTTTTTGAATGAATTGAACTTAATTGAATCTGGGATTTTCAAGCATCACCCTCCTTTCTTGCCCCAGTTCCTGGACTTGGGCGTTCTCTAGGGTTTCTGCCCAAAATGCCTCGCCTGCGGGTGATCCACATGTTTCTGTGGTACCTGATCTATGGGCACCCTGCCAGCGACACGGTGGAGAAGCCGGGCTTCAGCAGCGAAAGGAGGACGGGAGCCCCATCCTCCTCCGGGAGCAACTTGGAGGCCTCCTCCGATGCCCCACCCAAGGACACCCAAGATGGAGCCACCCGGGAGGGTGAAGTGGAGCTCTCCACAGAGACCGGTGAGATGCCCTGGGCAGGCAAGCCACAATGGGGTCCAGAGGGGAGTCATGGTGGTTCCTTGTCCTTATGATCTGAACTGGCTGAGTCCCCATTATTGCCCTGATCAAAACAAAGACGTAATCCAAACTGCTGAGCCTCCAGGCTTCCTGCCTGACAAGGAGGGTGTTGCCCTAGTTTGTGGTGAGAGGGAACCAAGACCTACTGGGAGGCGATACCAGCATCATGACCGGGACCCTGTCTCAGGACTGACCCCTGTTTTCTCCCAGTGTATGTGGATGAAGCCTCGTGGACGCGCTACATCCCTCCCGTCCCAGTCCACAAGGACTTTGGCTTCGGCTGGGCTCTGGTCAGCGACATTCTTCTCTGCCTGCCCCTCTCCATCTTCACCCAGATTGTGCAAGTCAGCTACAAGGTACTGATGACTCCCAGGCTTTCTCAGGGGCTGGTCCCTCAGCTCCATACCAGAGGGCCTACACTCACCTGGTCAAGGGAAAATACTTGCAATTGCCTGGCTGGCTGGCTGGGTGGGTGGCTCGATAGATAGGTAGGTAGATAGATAGATAGATAGATAGATAGATAGATAGATAGATAGGCTAGATAGATAGATAGATAGATAGATAGGCTAGATAGATAGATAGATAGATAGATAGATAGGCTCGATAGAGTGGCTCGCTAAATAGATAGAGTGGTTCAGATAGATAGATAGATAGATAGAGAAAGAGAAAGAAAAAGAAAGGCAGACAGAATAGATTGGGTGGATGGATAGATGGTGAGTCAAGGGAAATATTTCAAAGACTTGTTCTTCTAGATCAGTCAAAAGACAGACAATTATGGTATAGCAATAAAATATATTTTTACAAATTTGGTAAATACAGAAAAAGGAAAAAATAGAAATTACCATAGAAATGCTATAACTTCATCACTCAGAGGTATCACTGCTAGTGTTTTTGGTGCATTTTCTTCTAGTCTTTTTCTTACTATGCCATGTTTGTATGTAATGCATGTGTATATATGTGAGGTCTTCCTTTTTAAAAAAAACTGAATTGAGACCATACTGTATTTACTCTTTTATCATCTGTTCTTTCCACTGAACAATGTATTGTATTTTCCACATCGTTGCTTTAACTTGATATTAAGTAAATCTGCAGTATTCCTTCTTATGCACGTACCCTAGTGTATTTAACCAATACTCTATTTTTGGACATTTAAGCTCCAGTTTCTTGGTGGTGTTAAGTGACATGTTGATGAATACTTTTTGTTAGACGTATTTGTGGGCAGCTCCAAAATTTTCGTCTTAGGTTAAGGATAGAAGTAGAATCACTGGCTTTAAAGGCCATAAGCATCCTTCATCCGTTTTTAATTTTTTTTAATATGAATAAATATATTCCCCTATTGTCCCCCAGAAATGTTTTAGCACTTTGCATGCCCACCAGCAGTGAGTGAGGCCACCTGTTTACTGTACCCAGCAGTGTGGCAGATGGGTTGGAGGGGAGGGGCGTCAGGACTGAGAAATGTGGGAGGTTTGGAGCGACAGGCAAGAGGGGGCTCTGTCCCCATGGGACGGATGGCCAGATTCAGCGAGACCACAGCCTGGAAAGTAGTGGTGTTTTTTTTCACAATTCTTGCAATTCACCCTGTCCTTGAGGGTGAGATGAACCTGAAATTCACCTCTCAGGTGGACAACCTCGAGGAGTTTCTGAACGACCCTCTGAAGAAGCACACGCTGATCCGCTTTCTCCCCAGGCCCATCCGGCAACAGCTTCTGTACAAGAGGTGAGGTCCCTGCAGCCGACTCAGGGCGGCCGAGGGTTCTGGTAGGCCCCTTGGAGTTAGGCTTCTGAGTAATCGTTGACCAGGAAGAGGAAAGGTTTCTGCCTGCCAGGTTGTAGCAACCCAAGGTCATTAATTCAGCCACCTGTGCCTTCTACATAAAGCGCAGAGGCAAATGCAGTGTGGGCTGGGACATTTTAGTACTTGCTTTCAAGGTTCTTTTAAAGTAAAATCTGCTGATAAAGACTGCAAGTAATGAGGTGGGTCTTCCCTTTTGTTACTTTTACTTTCGAACTCAAGGCCCCCAAGTAGGATCAATGCCCCGTTGCCCTGGTTGGTGTTGGGATGGGAGTTCTGGGTCTCAGCACAGTTCAGGCCCGAGGCCCGTCCTCAAGGTCCCACTGGTCGAAGAGAGAAGAAGCAAGTCACATCCCTCACCCCCATGCAGACCCCCTGACGACAGCTAAGAACCCACCACCCCCCTCTGTTTTCCAGACGTTACATTTTCTCGGTGGTGGAGAACCTCCAGAAGCTGTGCTACATGGGGCTGCTCCAGTTCGGGCCCACAGAGAAGTTTCAGGATAAAGATCAGGTAACAGCCTCCAGGCCCAGATGAAGGTGGTCCTGACTGCTAAGCACAGTGTCCAGACACCTCACCCGGTGCTGAGGCTGAGGCTCTCCCCTCACCCCATCCGGTGTCTCCCTCGTAGGTCTTTATCTTCTTGAAGAAGAACGTGGTCATCGTGGACACCACCACCTGTGACCCCCATTACAACCTGGCCCACAGCAGCCGGCCCTTCGAGAGGCGTCTCTACGTCCTGAACTCAATGCAGGACGTGGAGAACTATTGGTTCGATCTGCAGTGCGTCTGCCTCAACACCCCACTAGGTACCATCCATCTTTACTGGACTCGCTGTTTTCCCTCCTTTCTGTGGGATAGCGGGAGTTAGAGCTAGAAGAGACTAGAAGCCGCCTGCTGGTTTTCCGACTGTCCCCTGGAGGCCTGGAGTGTCCTGGAAGCTCCCTTAGAAAGGACAGTGGTGGGCCTTACCTGGGAGGGCCACTAGCCCTCCACCCCATTGAGCCCACGCTGCTTCACTTTTGTCTTTATTCATTTGGTCCTTCTGTAGGTGTTTATTGAACACCTTGTGTGTGTCTTTTCCTGCACCCGATCACACAGCAACAGGACTTATGCTGTCTTGGCGAAGACACTGAGATCCAGAGTGTGATAAGAGCTGGGGAGGAAACACACCGGGTGATGAATCGAGGGTGTTTAACTGGGCTGGTCAGGAGCAGCCTTTCTGAGGAGGAGACTTTGAGCTGAGTTCTAAAGGATAAGGCCGAGCCAGCCGTGACCAGAGCTGAGGAGGAGCATCCCAGGCAGGTGCAACGGCCCTGAGTGTTGATGGAGAAACAGAAGAGGCCGGTGTGCGTGGGAGGGGAGTGGTAGCTGATGAGATGGAGAAGCAGGCAGGAAGCAGACTCTGGGGCCTTGCAGGACACAGGAAGAGTTCAGGTTGGTTCTAAGAGCAGCGAGAAGCCATTGGAGGTTGTAAGCCAAGATCTCAGGTCTTTCAGAGTTGCCCTGGCTGCTGTGTGGAGAACAGACTGAGAGGCACCAGAGTAGAAGCAGGGAGACCAGCTAGGCGCTGTGATTCAGGTCCAGGAGAGGTCTGCTGGTGATAGTGAAGGCCAGAGGACAGGTTGGGAGGTCTTTAGGAGGAGGAACTGACCAGACTGTCTAGTGGGTCAGATGACTTGGGCTTTGAGTTAAGCCTTGGCTTGTTTTTTCTTCTCTCTCTGGAACATCCCGACCTATGTTCACCTTGCAGATGGCCACTCCTACTTGAAGCATTCTCTCTCCGAGAAAGCCTTTCCAGCATCTTTACTGTCATCTGATGTCATTCTGGGAATTCCTTGAGTACAGGAAATTTGGCTTATATCCCCAGCGTGTCTCAAAGTGCCTGGTACATAGGTGACATCCCGTAACTGTTTGTGGAATGAATGGAGGGTTTGTAGAAGGCGTTAGAACCTCCAGTCTTGTGCTCTTTCCTCTAAGCCAGTTTTCGTCAGTTCTGTTCTTCCCGCCTGTCCCAGGAGGAAAAGGATGCCACATTCCATCTGCACCTGGGAGAGGACTCCCTCTCTTCCTTCTGTCACAGAGCTGGAAGATCAAGGTTACACTTTGATTTTTGCAAAGCAGGAGCCACGTGTTTATTGGGTAGAACTGTTTAATGCCAATAGGCTAAGGAGCACTTGTATAGGTACTTTAATGGGTTCAGACAAATTTTAGAAACAGTGTTTTGTAGAATCCTCTGGCATCAGCAGTGAGCTAGGCTTTTACCAGGGCAGATTTTAAAGTGCCCTAATTCCCCTGCATTTTATACCTAGATAAAAATTTGCGAACCAGTATGTTATTTGCACCAAAGTTTTTCAGGCTTGACAACTGGTGAATTTCCATCCCTTCTCATGTTCGTGAACCGAAATGTGGGGGGCTTATTGAGTCCATTAATCAGGCATTGATTGTCCTTAATTCAACGACATTTGAGGGGGTTCTTCCCCATCAATAATAAGACGTGAGCATCCTTTAAAGTGGGGCTCCCAGAGCATGAGTGCACACAGGCAGCACCTGGGGAACCCCTTGAAATGCGGATTACTGGGCGCGGTCCAGGGATTTGGATTTAGCAGCCCTGGGGAGGGCCTGAATCTGCGTCTCCCACAGGCAGCTTGGTGGTGCAAGGCGAAGCATCTCCTGAAGTCCTCTTTAAGTTCAAGGTCCATTCAAATGCATGACCTTGGGTAAGCTCTTTGTAACCTCCTGAGCCTCAGTTTCTTCATTTCTAATCTGGGAACACCACCACTGCCTTGTGGGGCTGAGGTGAAGCTTGAACCAGACATCTCACGTAAAGCTCCAGCTGGGAGGTGCAGGGCATGGGCTCTCCCCGCCGCCCCTCGCCACCACCCAGGCCAAAGTCTCCCGCTGACCATGTTATGAGAGGCTCTTCGGTAGTCTGCAAATTATCATAGCCTTCCCTGGCCTGACGCAAGCAACAGTTTTAGCCGTATTTTATATTTCCTTGCAAGAGATGCTTTGTTGTGGAATCACTGAATGTAATTTCCCAACGAAATTAATGCACCTCTGGGGCACTCAGGAAACGTCTGGCTGTTCCTGGAGCCCAGTGCGCCCAGGAAAACTGTGATGCTGCCTTGCACTGTCTAGATCCCCACCAGCCTGACCCTGGCAGCCACCACCGTGTGCAGCCGTTTTCACTCGTCACTTCCTCTGTGCGACACACAACTCCCCGGAGCATCCCCCTGGAAGGAGGAAGGCATGGGGTTTCTCTGGTTGCCTGCTCGCCTTGCCACCTTAGTAGAGTACAGGCTGCATGCAGGCCCTTTTCTCAGGTTCACGACCAGCTTTAACTCTCTGCCTTCTGCATTTTGTGCATTTTGTGCAAGGAGGTCCACCAGTTTCAGACCCTCTCCCCTGGTGGGGATCCTGGTCACAGAAAGGGAATCCAGTCTTCTCTCGCCACCCCTCAGCAGGCCGTGGCCAGCAGACCGTGGCAGGAAGGTGTCCTCAGCGGGGCTTGTGTCTGGTTTCCTAGGCGTGGTGCGCTGCCCGCGCATCCGGAAGAACAGCGGCCCAGATCAGGGCAGCGATGAGGAGGGCAGTCTGCAGAAGGAGCAGGAAAGCGCCATGGACAAGCACACCCTGGAGCGCAAGTGTGCCATGATGGAGTATACCGCGTGCGTCCCCGCCCCGCCCCGCCCACACATGCAGAGCCCAGCAGGTCTGGCCTGCCCCCCATCGGGCTTCCCTGTCAGGCCCGGAAGCCTGGGTCTCCGGTGCCGAGGCCGTGGCTCACATCTGGCCCCCGCCATGTTGTAGTTAGCTCACCTATGGTCAAAAAATAAAAAGAACCAGTAGCCAGAGTGCAGAAATTGGGAATTTTACATAACAGTCTGGGTTTCTGACAAGCCCTTTACTTCCACCTGCCAGGTGTTTTTCTGGGAAGGTAACAGTTATAATAAATGCCCCCTGCCCACTCCATGAGCTCTCTTTTCACTTCCCAAGGAGGGCTTGTTTTCTGTTTATTTCCATCTTCCAGGGGCAGCCGTGAGGTCGTGGATGAAGGCTTTATCCCCGGAGATGGGCTGGGAGCCGCTGGGCTCGATTCCAGTTTCTACGGACACCTAAAGCGAAACTGGATCTGGACCAGCTACATCATCGACAAGGCCAAAAAGGTGGGCTTTCAGGACGGGGGCATCCATCCCTGGGCCCCAACCCGGGGGGCTGCCATTGCTACTCACCTGCCTGTCCCTTTCCTGGCTCACGGTTTTTGAACTGGCCAAACCAAAACTGACCAGAGACACAAATAATTACTTCCATATATGCTAAAGGCATGTCAGGCCCCTTAAATATCTGCCTGGCCTTTTTTTTTCCCCCAACGGATTCTAATTCTGCGATGTGGACAAGTACTCCTTTTTAAAAGAAAGAACAGAAAGTCTGTAAAACAAAGGTCACACGGGGAGGGGGTACGTGTGTGATAGGAGGGTGGCGGTCCCCCCCCCACAGTCTCTTCGTCAGAGACTCGTGCACCTCAGCGCTGTGGCTGCCCTGGGCTCCCTGGGGTCCATGAAAGCTCACGCTTTATCCAGTGCCATCCTCGTCTTTTAGGAGACCACCGCATCAGAGAACGGGCTCACGGTGAGGCTGCAGACGTTTCTGTCCAAGCGTCCGTTGCCTCTTGGCGCTGGAGGTACGTGGGCCAGTAGTTCAGCAGAAATAGACGTGGGACCGTCTCGGGCCAACACGATCGCTGCACATTGGCTTTGGCTTCTGGCCTTTGCAGAGGTCATTCTGCAGCGCCGGTGTCCTGTGCTTATTTCCAGGCAACGGCAGGTTGACTGTCTGGGGAGAAGCGCGAGCAGGATCGGGGCTCTGTGCTGACAGGGAAGAGCACTTTGAGGTTGGCCGAGAGCCCACGCTGGACAGGAACCAGAAAGTGAGGGGTGGGAAAAGCCAGAAGCGCAAACGGCTGAAGAAGGACCCTGGGAAGAAGATCAAGAGAAAGAAAAAAGGTTTCGGGATGCTCGTTCGTGTTTGCCAGGCCTGCCTTTGCATGCACGGTCTGGCTGGGGATGGACAGCAGCCTCCCCGCAGCCCAACCTGAGCTCTGCCTTCAGACTCGGGTTCCGGCTCCTTCTATTTGGAGCACTAACTCTGCATGATCACGTTTTATTTTCCACACTCAGCCTGCTGACCGAGAGGGCCTCGAACTGACTCTGTGCTTCCCCCTGCTTACTCTGTCTCTGCATTGTGTAGAGCCTTTTCACTTAGTAACTCCCTCGGTTCAAATTTCTAATTCCTTCTCAACTGGGGGAAAAAAACCTTGGCAAAAAATCCATAGCAAAGTCCGCATCACAACCAGCCCAAATCCTATTATTCTTTTGGTTTGCTTGTTAATATCTGCATCTGTGCTAATCAGGGCAAAGTTTAAAGTTATGTTGTGTTTTTAAATCAGAGGCAACATGGGCGTCACTTAAGCCTGCAGGATCTCTCCAGATCTCGTGAACCCATCGTGTGTGGTGCCTCGTAGATTGCCCTTTGGAGTCTTCATTTGGGCGGTATTTACAGTGAAGGAGGGCAGCGAGAAGACCAGTGTCCAGGTTTTAGGCCACTTTTATATCACCTCAGTGGTGTGTGTGTTTTAACAGCGATCTGATAGCTATAGCTATTTCAGCTGAGAACAGAATATTTTAACAGGAACCTGTTTTTAGTGGTTTATTCTGCTGGTGCTCAAAACAAATAGCCTCACATCAGCTGAAACAGCCTCCTCTGTTTAGCCTGTCCAGATATGCATAAGATCAATTTGGCTCGCAAAGACCTGAATTCATTACAAGGCAAAATATGGTGGTGGTGTCGATTTGAATCTAAATGCTCTTGCCCACTTTTCTCCTGCCCTCATTTGGAAGATACTCATTAAACAAACAGTCTTTTGGAATTGGCAGTAGCATATGGTAGCATATGGCGTCTGCCTGTGAAACTGCCACCAGCGACTCCCCGAGGGGAAGAAACTTTGGGAAACCCAGTGGTTGAGAGCTCAAGGTTCCAATGCTGTCTGCTGCTTACTAGGCTCTGACTTTGGGCAAGGTGCTGTATCTCTCTGTGTTTCCAATTCCTCAGCTGCCAAATGGGGATAATAATTGTATCCTTCTCATAGGGTTGTTGCCAAGTATTATTTTTAATTATAAGTGAATATATGTAAAAAGCTTAAGCCAGTGTTTGGCACCTAGTAAACATTCCATAATGTTAGTGATTGTTATTATTTAGGTAGTAGCTACTTTGTGCCAGGTGCTGCGCGAGGTGTTTTATACCCAGTCTCGTTCACTCCTCAGGGCAGCCCCGTAGAGTGGGCCTTGTCCCCATGCTGCGCCAGAGTTTGCACAGCATCTCTGAGGTCGCAAAGCAGGGAATGGTGGGGACCCACTTATCCAGAGAGCGCACCCCAAGCAGGCTCCCTCGGCTTCTGTGCGAGGTGCTTTCAAAGGGCTCAGGACCTCCAAGGGAAGGATCAGAGATGGGCAGATAACTAACAAGAGGCTGCATCAGGCTGCCCAGCCCCTCTCCACGAGATGTGACCAAAGAGAAATGATGAAAGGGGTAAAAAAAATCTGTCAGGATGGGCTGAGTCTTTTGTGATTAATTTATATGACTCTGCGCACGATGAGTTTCTGATAACCAGTACCTTGGTGCAGTCTGACCTGCTGGGTAGGGACCCTTCCCCTCTCCACAGTGACAGCTCCAAACTGGTTATTAGAGGCCCCCTCTCCTCTTCCCCTCTTAGAAGAACTCCCGGAAGAAAAAAGCAAAAGGCTGCGTTACCACGACGAGACTGACCAGAGTGCCCTGCAGAGGATGACCCGGCTGCGCGTCACCTGGTCCATGCAGGAGGACGGGCTACTTGTGCTCTGCCGGATTGCCAGCAACGTCCTCAACACCAAGGTACCCGGCCCAGCGCCCCCGCCCCCTCCCAGTCTCTGGCCCGCTGATTTGCGAGTCCCTCTCATCATGGGACCCACATAGGGAGGCTTATACCTGGGACCTCTCATCCATCCCACCTACTCCACTTGGCTGCTGGGAGAAGCATTTCCCAGAATCCTAGCAATGGATACCACGCTCGTTTTCTTGTTTTGTTTTGTTTTGTTTTAATTTTATTGGGGTATAGTTGATTTACAATGTTGTGTTAGTGTCAGGTGTATAGCAAAATTAATCTGTTACACATATACATATATCCACTCTTTTTTAGATTCTTTTCCCATTTAGGTCATTACAGAGTACTGATAGAGTTCCCTGTGCTATACAGCAGGTTCTTCTTAGTTATCCGCGCGCCCGCCATGCTTATTTTTGCACATCTGTTTCCTGGCTTCGGCTCACGCATCTATGTCTTTGCCTGGCTGCAGGCCACACGGCTGAGAGCTGTGCTGTCCCTCTCTCTTCACCAGGACTCTGACCCTTCCCGGCTCCCTGCCTCCCACCCTCATCTGCCTGGAAAACTCCCGTTTATCTTTCAGTAACCGCTTATCATCTCTGGAAAGGCTTCCCTGATCCTCCCAAAGGGAAGTACTTACTGCGTTCTCACTCTGCCCCTTGGACACGTACATTTCACACTGC
Source organism: Mesoplodon densirostris (assembly GCF_025265405.1). Lineage (NCBI taxonomy): Eukaryota > Metazoa > Chordata > Mammalia > Artiodactyla > Ziphiidae > Mesoplodon > Mesoplodon densirostris. Next base: position 46,246,683 of record NC_082676.1, read on the forward strand.
TCCTTTGGCTTCTGGCGCCTCTTAGCCCACTGGAGTGGCTGCTTCTAGAGGCAGAGAGACTACTTACTTGTTTTTGTAGCTGCAGCCCCTCGCGTGGTGCCTCCCACGCAGGAATCACTCTGTCTGTGCGGACCAAGTCAGCGTGGGACGGTGGGTGTCCCCGGGTTCACTCCCCACCTCCCATGCCATGCCGAGTCGAATGTCCCATCAGGCTGGTTCCCAGAAGCCACCCGGAGCGTGGGCTCTGCCAGTGTCCCGCCCAGGGCCCCTTCCAGGCAGTAATACCGCCAGGCAGAGTAGGTGAGGCGGCTTCATAGGAGCCCCGTTTGTGTTTCCTGTTCTCAGCCATACCAGCCAAGAGAAACCCACTGAGAGGGCTGACGCTCTCTGCCTTCAAGCTCATTAAATCCCTTTTGTTTATTTTTGCCCCAGATTTTCTTATCCGTCCACCCCTTCCTAGATTCCCACCCAATCCCTTCTGCCAGGAGGAACCCAAAGGCGTGTTGCTGTCCCTGATACCTGGCCTTGTCTCATCACAGCACTGATGGGAGAGGCCTCTCCCCTCCCCGCCCTCCACGCAGCCAGGGGAGCCAGGAGAGCCTTGCACGGACCCTCCACTTACTCGCTTCAACTTACACCAGATTCCTGGGCCCACTCCTACTGGGGCGCTAAGAAAATAACCCTGTCATCAAGGCCCTTCCTTACCTGGGCTGTGCCTTCCTGCATGTGTTCACTGAGAGGGTCTCCTGGGTCTGTGACTCAGCACGTTCCGTTTCCACTAGTGTAACCACAGGTGCCGTACACAGAGCGTTCTTGAGCGTACACGATGGGTACTTAAACCTCTAAAGCCGTCTAATGAAATGCATCTTCTATACTCCTGACCTCCTGTGATGCATTGCCCTCCAGTCAGTATTACCCAAGCACCCTCCGAGCACCTCTACTAGTCACCAAAAGATACTCTTCGCACTGGACCTGGAGGATTTGTCTTATTCCTCTCTGCCCAGCACCCGCTCGGGGCCAGGCACGTGGTCAGTGCCCAGTAGATGTGACTGAGTAAATGCATGAGGTGACAGTATTGAGTGTCCGCTGAGGAAAGAGTTTCCACAGAACGTATCCCCCCTCCTTTACATTAGTGACCCATGATGTGGGCTCCGAGGATACTGATTCTGTGTCTTGGCTTGTGTTTGATCCAGGTGAAGGGCCCGTTTGTCCCCTGGCAGGTCGTGCGGGACATTTTGCACTCAACCTTGGAAGAGTCTTTGGATAAAACATCCCATTCGGTCGGACGAAGAGCTCGCTACATAGTCAAAAATCCACAAGCCTATCTGAACTATAAGTAAGCCTCCTTTGAACTTCCATGACTCCAAGACGAGGGTATCCCAATGCTTCTAGTTCATTCTTTACACTTCTTTCATCCCATTTGCTTAAGAGTCGGCTGTAAAAACCAGGTAGACAAAATCTGAGTCGTCCAGTAGCACATCAGTAGTCTGTTGGAGACTGTTAGTGAGATTGTCCTTGATTTTGGGTGGCTATGTGTGATTCTGGGCACTTTCACATTCAAGGTGTTATTTACACTTTAGAACAGCCTCGTGAAGCAGGTGCCGCTCTCCTTTGTTACAGGTGAAGAAACAAGCTAAACAGGCTAGGTGACAGCACTGAATGTTCCCTCTTCACCTCACCTGAGTAGCATGTGGTGAAAGCAGAGGCCTCTGCCCATTTCCACTAGGGTTTCAACACTCCAGAGCAGCTCTTGATGTCTCCGTGTTAGTGGTCCATCACATAGCTCACTCCAGAAAGAAGCTAGACAGGAACGGGGTCACTGGACCAAATGCACTCGGCCATTTCCTCAGCAGAGCCGGGCGTTCCCTAAAGACGTGAGGGGATGGCAGCTGGCCAGGAGCTGCAAAGCCTCCCCCATCGGCAGTTGCCAGGGAGGCTGCCCGCCGTCTGTTTCCCTCAGGGCCACGGTGTAAAGCTGTCGCCAGCCCCGTCAGACTCCTGCAGCTCCCTCCCTGTGCCGGTGTGGGCTCGAGTGGGGAAGCCCAGCGGGTGGTGTGGGAAGGTACCCGAGTGTTGCAGCCAGCATGAGGGTGAGGCCGGGAAGCGGAGCTTCTTCCACCAGCTGATGTTCGGGCCATGGGTCAGTGGGAGAGCTTGGCTCCGGGTTGGTTCCGAGCCGTGCGCTGCCTGCAGTCAGCCAGATTGCAAGGAAAGCAGCCCAGCCCTGGATTGCAGAGGAGACTCAGCCCTCTGCGCAGGCTTCTCAGTCTCAGCGCTGCTGACATGTGGGGTGGCTCATTCTCTGTTGTGGGGTGTCCTGGGCACTGTGGGGTGTTTAGCAGCCTCCCTGGCTCCATCCCCGAGGTGCCAGTGGCAACCCGCCCACCCACACCTCACCCTCACACCTTCCAACTGTGACAATCAAAAATGTCTTCACACGCCCCCCCAGGGGGGCAGATCGCCCCGACGAGAACCGCTGGGTTAGACCCACCAAGGGGCCTTCCTGTGTGAAGCCACTTCCCCAGTGCATGGAAGACTCTTAGAATGTTCTGCTGAAAGGGCTCTGATCACCTGGTCCAAAGTCCTGCTTTTTGCAGAGTGGAAACAGGCCCAGAGAGAGCGTGCAAGTTGGCTGGGGTGACAGTGAGCTGGCAGTGAAGTGAGATCTGGAAGTCGGGTTTCCTGGCCCCTGCCTGACGCTCTTCCTCTTGTCCTGCAGCAGCCGGGGAAGAGGGACATGAAGGGGGCTGCAGGGCGTGCAGGCCAGGTCTCCATCCACTATAGCTCAGAGCTGTGGGACCTGGGACGGGGCATTCATCCCCTTAGAGGCTGTTTCCACACCTGTCCCACCTGCCCTGGCCCTTGGCTTCCGTGTGACCTCGGGGCAGGGGCAGACCCTACACCTCACTGAGCTGTGAAGTGGAATGACAGTCCCTACCTTGCAAGCTCTTTATGAAGGAGCAGCTCCAGCTTTCAAAGTGCGCAGCTCCTAGGAACCCAACAAACACTGGTTGTCTTTCCCTCCATTTCCCTTTGGGCAGGTCAGGCTCTTTTGGTGCCTGGAGGTGTGAAGATGTGTGCGGTGGACAGAGTGCTGGAGGAGGCCGGAGCTCTTAATACCAAGCACCAGGGCCTGTTTCTAAATTTAAGATCCTCTTTGACATAGGTCTCTCCTGTGGTCCTGGCCAAATCCCCGTGAGGGCAGGCGCGTGGAAGCTACTGTTCTCAGTTTGCACGTGGAGGACAGAAGCGCAGAGAAGTCGAGATGTGAAGCATGAGCACAAACAGGCCGACCCCCGATCCTTCATTTTCAAAAGCTATAATCACCCAGCAGGCACATAAGCAGATCATACTTCATGTTTACCCAAGGCCAGAACTGTTACGACAGAAATCTTCCGGTGGTTCTGAACGTGGCCATCGTGACATTGCCCAGACTTCACTGTGGCCTGCTCTCCCCACAGGGTCTGCCTTGCCGAGGTGTACCAGGATAAGGCGCTTGTTGGAGATTTCATGAATCGAAAAGGCGACTATGGAGACCCGAAGGTGGGCCCCGCGCGGTGGTTGGGCTCAGCCTGCCCTGAAGGCAGGGATTTCTAGGTTCTAGTCTGGTCCTCTGGGTCCCACGGTGCCTCTGCCAGCCTTGCAAACATGGGCTTTTCCCCTGCTTATTTGGGAAATTGACTTGTCAGTTCTTTGGCTGTGGCCCTCACTTGATCTGGGTCCAGCATCAGTTTTAAAGATGATTAGAATTTGCCATGTCTCTTTGCAATGCTGCTGTGTCTTGGGTCTATTTTATTAAGAAAATAGTGTTGCTCTTCAGAAATTACAAACAGCTAGACTTCTGGAAAGCTCGTGGATAGGCCATGGGTTTTTGGGGGTTTTTAAAATTTTATTTAAAATTTTATTTTTATTTTTGGCTGCGTTGGGTCTTTGTTGCTGTGTGCGGGCTTTCTCTAGTTGAGGCGAGTGGGGGCTGCTATTCGTTGCGGTGCGGTGGCGTCTCTTGTTGCAGAGCACGGGCTCTAGGCTCATGGGCTTCAGTAGTTGTGGCACGTGGGCTCAGTAGTTGTGGCGCGCGGGCTCTAGAGCGCAGGCTCAGTCATTGTGGTGCATGGGCTTAGTTGCTCCTCGGCATGTGGGATCTTCCCTGACCAGGGCTCGAACCCTTGTCCCCTGCATTGACAGGCAGACTCTTAACCACTGTGCCACCAGGGAAGCCCGGCCATGAGTCTTCTTTCTGAGTTTTCTGTGGGCGGGGCCGGGACGGTGATTGACAAGGAAGGAAGCTGTCTTTCCAGACCCAGGCTTCTCTGCTCTGTGGCTCAGAGTCTGCTCACCCCTCACTCATTGAGCTAACACCGGACTCCGCTGCGTGTATGTCCGGCCTTGCTCCAGGCGAGGCCAGCTGAAATGGAGCCACAGGGCAGTGGGACGGGCAGAGAAGTAAACGCGCACCGCAGAACAGTGCAGCCACCCTGAGAGAGGAAAGCACAGGCCGTTGAGGTCTCAGAGGGAGAATTAGGAGTGCTTTTGATGCAGGTGACGGAAAAAAAAACATAACAGGGGCTTAAGGCTTTTTTTCCCCCATGTGCCAAGCAGCCCGGAAGTAGGCCGTCCTATGCAGGTACAGCAAAGCAGAGATGTCCTCAGGGTCCCCCGTTTATCCTGTCACTCCGTCCCCATCCCTGGTGGTCAGCTTTCCATCCTCATGCTGGTCACCTCATGGCTGCCAGGTAACTGCTGGAGCTCAGTCCTCACAACAGAATCCCAGGGCAAGAAGAAGTGGGGAGAGGGCCCTTGTATCAGGGAGGGGACAGCCTTTCCCAGAAGATCCGTCCTGACTCTCCTCGGGAAGCTGGGCAGGCTGTCTCCCCACACCAAATTGGGGCTGGTTCCACTGCTAAGAAAGAACGGGATGAAGGAAGTAGGTGACCAACGGCATCTACTACAGAGAGCTTTTCAAATGTGTCAGCACTGAGCCCAGACTGCAGAGATGAGGGACCAGCCGAGGAAAGGCAGAGGAGAAAGGGGAGCGAGGTGCTCCATGGGAGGACAGCAGCGAGAGGCGTCAGGGAGGAGTGTGAACTTGTCCTGTAGCGCTGGACACCACGTGACAGGGTGACGGGGTCGGTTTGCCGGCCACACCATGGAGGATGAGTTGGAGGTGTGAGCCTGGGGGTGGCGAGGCAGTGAGGGACCACGCTGTGATCCAGGTCTGCACTGGGATGGTCGCAGGTTGGGTACAGAGGAGGAGGGGTCTGGTTTGGGGTTCACGGTTGAGCGTTGAGCATGGCGGTGGAGGCTGACTTGCACAGGTGAGTCACAGAGGAACAGACCTGGGGGGAGGAAGGCGACAAGGGGACACAGGCCTGCTGATTGGAGGAGACTGCACAGGACACGTTGGGGGCTCCCATCTGGGCCTTGGGGGAGAGTGCTGGTGGCGCAGGTTTAAGGCACCAGGTGTAAGGCTCTCCATCTCCGAGTGAAGTGGTGAGCATCTGTCACCTTCCGGGGTGGGGCTGGGGAGGCAGGAGGGCACAGGAGACGGCGTTTCTGTCAATGTCCGTGGGAGGTCGCTGCGAAGGGGGTTTGCTACAAGATTTTCCCTCAATGTGTCTTAGTGAAACCTCCATTCAGAGAGAAAAAGGGCTTAACATCTCATTCTCTCATGTTGAAAGGTTTGTGCCAGCGAGTTTAAAGAATTTGTGGAGAAGCTTAAAGAGAAGTTCAGTTCAGCCCTAAGGAATCCTAACCTTGAAATCCCAGACACACTCAAGGAGCTGTTTGCCAGGTAAGGTTCCCTTGGGAAGGTTCTGCGTGAACTTTGGGGCAAGAGGAGAAGTCACCGGCCAGGACCATCACGGGTGTGTCCCCCATCAGCCGTTCCGCTTGACCTTGCAGCGAACCCTGCACTACCCTTGACCCTGGACGCCCTCGTCTGCTCTCATGGGCGACTTGAAAATGGGAGGCACTGCCATCCCTCACGCCCCACCAAGTACTCCCTTCCATTACATGAAGGCCCTGCTCTGACTTAATTCTGGCTTACTCAAGTATTTGAGTCCTTTTGCTATGATTGCTCATTTTAAGCACAGGAAACTCTGAGGGGTACTTAACTTCCCAAGGTCACAGTGCTAGTGAGCCCCAGGCCAGGATTTGAACTTATGTAGGTCTGACCCCAGAGCCCCTGCTCTTTCCAGCTCAACCACTGGGCATCTGGAAAAGAACAGACTTGGGTTTGAGCCCAGACCTGTGAAACTTGAAAATCTTCAGTGCTGTGAACCAGACCTATTTCCGCTGCTTAATCCAAATGTGAATCCCTTCTCTTCACCATCCTCATCAGGATAGTCCCTCTCGCCACTGTATTTCCACATTTCTTCCTGTAGAGACACGTCCATCCATCAGGTCCCACTGTGAATTGTGTGGTATCTTTTCAGCAAGCCGTCTGCGTTTCAGTTGGGGATCTCGTCCTTTCATTCACCCAACAAATAGTTTATGTCGTGCCCACTGTGTGCCAGGGCCAAGGAGCGATTTGTAGTCGTTTACAGATTTTGCCTTTGCCACAAACTCTTCCCCAGAACCCACAAGTGGCATGGTTTCTCTTGTCTTGAAGATGTTTCAAGTGGCCTGTTTACCTATATATAATTTCTGTCCCCACATATTTTCAATAAATTCCAAATATTTTCTTGTTTGACCAAAATCAGGTCACGTTTTTCTGAAAAGGTGCTTTGTCTTGTTCCTAAATTTTAGGAAGCATTTACGATTGCCAAGATGAGTTTTGACTTTAGTTTTGTAGAAACCAAAGAAATGTCTCAAATAGATGGCCATGTTTTTTTGTAGAGTTCTACGATTTACTTCTATATTTATTTGCTTGGTATGAACACAATAAAACAATATTACTTGAGCTCAGAAAAGTAGATCGGGGGTTAACCTGTAATCCCGTCTCATGATACAACTTTGCCCTGTGGGGCGTCTTCTCGCCACCTTCTTCCTTATGCTTGTTCTTCATCCTGGTGACCCACAGCTGTCTGTCCTCCTCCGGTTAACACTTAACAGTTGCTCCCTGTGAGTTAACGTCTCCTTGTTGCCTCAAAATGGTCAGTGAACGAACATTTCTCATTTCCTCAACCCTCATTCTTGCAACACGCTCAATTCGATGGGCAGAACCTGGTGTTTTCTCATTTTAATTTGCATGTACATGTTTCAGTTTTAGGGACTTTACTATTTTTTCCGCCACGTTAGCCAGTCAGTAACCACCTCCCGCGAGCATCCCCTTGGCTATGGAAGGTCAGCTGGGCTCCATTCACAAGTTCTTCTGTTTCCTATGCAGATACCGAGTTTTGATGATTGGAGATGAAAAAGACCAAGTCAGGAAAGAGGATGAACTTAATAGGCAAGTACTGACAGAGACCCAGTACCTTTTCCTAGGCTGCTTGATTGGGTTGTCTGCAGCCTAGCACAGGGTCATCTAGGGCCGAATCTAGCCTGGCGCTGGTTTCTGGAAATAAAGTGTTATTGGAACACAGCCACACCCATTGCACGTGTAGTCTGCACTGCTTTCACGCTCTAACGGCAGGGTTGAGTGGCTGCAACAGAGACCACTGGGCCCAAAGAGACTAAATTATTCATTATTAGGCCCTGTGTGGGGAGAGTGTGCCGACCCCTCACCCTGCCTGTCACTGGCCCAGGTTGAGGACGGGTTGGGGAAGGGGTTTGAACTCCTAGCCCATGAACTTCCCAAGCAAAAACTCCCTTGGTACTTCCCTGATGGTCCAGAGGTTAAGACTTCGCACCGCCACTGCAGGGGGGCGCCGGTTTGATCCCTGGTGGGGAAACTAAGGTTTTACACGCTGCGCAGCATAGCGAAAAGTAAAAAAAAAAGAAAAGAAAAGAAAAAGAAAGAAAGAAGCCTCAGCATTTTCTTTCCATCTTGGATAATCAGTATTCAATTTGATTTTTAGCTCTGTATTCAATGAAAAGCCTATTCTCATTGGAGAAACAGTTGTTTAAAATTAGACAAAAAGAAAATCTAAACACTAACCACATGTGTTAGTTGTCATGAAAACCCGTTTCCAGGTTATGTCACCCCTTACCCACTGGACTGAAACTTTTTCCCTGTGAAAATGGACCAATCAGTAAGGCATAAAAACCATCATTTCTTTTGTTTTGGTTTATGACTAGTTTGGACATTCGTATCACTTTTGTGAGATTGAAAACTTTTTTGAGACCGAATCTACCCAAGATGAGCGTGCCCTGCGGCCTGTGGGCTCACGTGGCCCTGTTGCCCCGTCTCTTTCAGCGTGGATGACATCCACTTCCTGGTGCTCCAGAACCTGATCCAGAGCACACTGGCCCTCTCGGACAGCCAGATGGAGATCTACCAGTCATTTCAGGTGGGTGTCGGGGACGCAACATCAGCTTCACAGCAGTGCTCTGGAACTCGGGGCCCTTCCCAGGCCGGGCCATGTGAGGTTTCCACCCCTTCACTTCACTGCAGGGCCTCAGAGGGCCTGATTGCCCCTGAGACTCTAGCCCTCACTCCGTTCATCTTTTTTTTTTTTTGGCCGAACCGCGCTGCTTTTGGAATCTTAGTTCCCCAACCACGGATTGAACCCAGGCCACAGCATTGAGAGTACCGAGTCCTAACCCCTGGACCACCAGGGAACTCCCCCGTTCATCTCTGAAGTATGGGCACAGGATCTGGTGACCTCCAGAATCCCTCCCAGCGCTGAGGTTTTGAGTCTAATGTTGAAGGCAGAAAATTAGGCAGAAGAGGAAATGAACCTCTCAAAAGAGCTGAGAAAGTAATTGGACTACACGGCATATCTTTTCCAATTATAATGGACAAATATCAACATATTTTGATTGCTAGATATCGCCCAGTGGGAAAGCTGCCTTTCTGCAGGCGTTGAGTCATATATCTCTTGAGAACTTACTAGAACTGTAATGCTGCTTTATCGTGGCCGAATGAGGATGAAAGAGAAAGGCGGATCTCATTCAGCCCCGCACTAAGCCTGGGAAGTACTCTTTTACAAGTGTGAAAACTTGAGGTTCAGAGAAGTTCAAAAGCCCATGCCCAAGATCCCAGAGCTCATCCATCTAACCTGAGTCTGTGTGGCTCCAAGCCCCCAGCAGAGGGGCCCACTCCCCGAGCCCGTGCTTCCCTTGTTTCTAGTGATTGCAAAAGTGTGTTCCAAGTAGAGCCTGTCTACTTTTGTATTTAGTCTCTAAACCCAAAACTCAGCTCTTCAAGCCAGTTTGGGACATGAGGGGGAAAAAAAATAAGAAAACAAAAGGCTGGTGTTATTTCTCATCCCACTGATCTGTTTAGACGGGTGCTGTCCCAAACTTTGTGGGGATGCTTCAGAGTCAACTGGAGAGCTCTTGTGGCACGTGGGCCCCAGGCCCCACCCCACAGTCTGCAGTCAGGAGTGGAGGGGGCAGGACCCTGACGAGCTCTCCTGCCCAGCCGGGGTTAGAGCTAGCAGGACCTCGGGGGTCAGTCCAACCACCGTCAACACGAGAAAGCCCAGCCCCCGAGTTATGGCAAGAACCTGTTCCCTGTGTCCCAGCCAGGGCCGTGGCCTCACTTTTCCTTCCTCTAGCTCCATTTCCAGGTGGGGTCTGAGCGGTAGGGATGGTGCCAAGGGGCTGTCACTCTCCCTGACCACCCAGGGTGTGGGAAATCCCATGAGAGAGAGCATCTGAGCCCAAGGAGGACACAGGGCCCTTCTTCAGCAACCCCCTCCCCCTGGCAGCAAAAAGTGGGAGGTCATCAGGGATGAAGTCAGGGAATTCCCTGGTGGTCCAGTGGTTAGGAGTCCACGCTTTCACTACCGAGGGCCCGGGTTCCATCCCTGGTCAGGGAACTAAAATCTCACAAGCCACGTGGTGTGCCCACCCCACCCCACCCCCCAAGAAAAAAGAAAAGGGATGAGGTCAGAGGCCACCCGGGATCCTACCAGGCTCCCTGCAGCCCTGAGCTTCCGGGAAGTGTGCTGCAGGAAGGTGGACGTCACAGGCACCCCAGATGGCGGTAGTTCACTGTGTCTGTGACAGCCCAGCCTCTTAGGAGTCTGACGGGCTGTGCCACACTCCCCACTCACTGTGCGTGGTCTGTGCGCTCCTGTTCCACGTCAGTGGCCGTCTGGGGAGCGTGCCCATCCTCGTCTTCACATGGAAGAGGCGAGCAGAAGGTGCAGGTGTTTCACAGGAAGCTGGATTCAGCTTCCACTTCCACTTGGGGGGAAGCAGTGATGACCTAACGGCTGCATCCTGCTTCTTCCCTCCTCCCCACTCAGTCTTCCCTATCAGGCTGCTAGTCCGTGCGCCAGGACTGAGGTGGTACCTGGAGAAATTGAGGGCACTGTGCGCACCTCGGACTGACAGGACCCAGTGTGTGCCCAGACCCCACTCTGTCTCCGGGAGAGCCACCCCCCATGCTGCCCCAGTACCCCAACTGACCACCACTTGACTCCCAATCCCCTGGTCACTGGCTCGAGGACGAGACCTCATCCTCTCCCTGGTCCCGCCCCTCCCAGCAGTGTGGCCTCAGGACATCCCTCGAAGTCCATGAGCCTCAGTCTCCTGTCACCCTTGGGTCCCAGGGTCAGTGCAGCAGAGAAATTTCTAAGCCAGGATTCTGAGACCATGCCTGCAGGTTTTCTTGGCCGGTGCTTTGAACTTTCCTGGAGGCATTCGCTGTCAGTTGACTGAACCAATGCTGTTCGGAAAACGGGAATGACGGGACTGCCGGTCCCGCAGCCCTTTGAGCTGCGCCTCCTCTGGGCGGGATCCACATCTGCGAGCCAGGGAGCCATGGCGGCGTGGCCCCCGGGGGGAGCCTCTGCACCCAGGACCCAACACCGCTCTCCATTTTGCCCCATGCTGGGTGCCAGGCGCCTGCTGGGGCAGCAGTACGAGTCCTGTGCTCCGTAGAGAGTGACAGGGAATAAACACATGAGACCATGTCACGTAGACACGGTTACTGCGGAGAAAGGGAAACAGGTCAATGTAATTGAGTTGACTGCCGAGGAGCGGGACGGAGGAGGATTTGGCCTTTCAGGGGACGTGTGTGAGCTGAGAGCTGAATGTTAGGGAGTCAGCCACGCAGAGCCTGGGGGAGTGTGCTGTCCAAGAAATGGGAGCAGGAAGTGCAAAGGCCCCAAGGCGGGAGTGCCTTGGCTTTTTCAAGAAACATAAGGAAGCCGGTGAGGCTGGAGGGTGGTGAGCAAGGGCTGCACTTATCGTAGGAGTTGAGGCCAGAGTGGTGGGCCAGGTCCCACTCACGGGGGTCTCGTCAAGCCTAGTGAGGACTGGGAGTTCCCCCTGCAGACAGAAGCCGTCGGGGCTTTCGAGGCAGGGAAGGAACATGTGGTCTGATTTAGGCATCAAAGGTCTACTTTGGCTGCTGTGCAGAGTGGTCGGGCTGGGGGCAGGGGGCCACGGGGAGAAACGATCGTGGCATGGCCCAGATGGTGGCAGTGTAGATGGCACAGACCAGATGCGTCTGGGAACATATTTCGGGGGTAGAGCCCAGCAGACATGCTGATGGGTTAGGTAGGGGTAAGGGATACAGTGGTATCAGAGATGATTCTGCGTCAGCTCCCAGCGTCTTTGCAGCCAGAGAAATAGGCATGGGGCGCAGCCCACCTTTCCCTGCAGTTGCCTGTTCTCTGTACTCTCTGAGGTGACGTGAAGGTGGGTGCGGGCCGACCGTCGGGATGTGGGCTTCCTCCGGGCTCTCCCCCACCGCCAGCCGCTTCCTCCGTCGACGATCAGCTGTGGCTTCTGTGCATCCACATCGGGGTCTTCCCCCCCGCCGGCTGGAGAGCCCTGTTCACGCACGGCCTGCTGTGTTACAGACGTTCCGCCTCTACCGGGAGTATAAGGACCACATCCTGGTGAAGGCCTTTGTGGAGTACCAGAAGAGGAGCTTGGTCAACCGGCGCCGGGTCAACCACACGCTGGGCCCCAAGAAAAACCGTGCTCTGCCCTTTGCGCCCATGTCCTACCAGTTGTCCCAGACCTACCACAGGTGAGCACGGGGAGGGCGGGGCCTGGCTGCAGAGAGGAGCACAGGTGAGCGGAAGTGACGGGCGTCCCTCTTCATCAGAGAGCAGGGCGGCCTGGGCCTCTCGTGGCCTCGTGTGCGAGACGCAGCCTCTGGGACCAAGTTTCTCATCAATGTCTGTCCTCCCTTCTATGGGAATAAGGTTAATGCTTGCCGTATTTTGTGTTGGGGTGTTTTACCAATTTTGTAGGTAGTTTGTTTCCCTTTTCCCCATAAAATTGGGTAAAATGGGTTTCTAATAATTAGACCAGCTAAGAGTGCACCCTTCCGGTTGGATGTAACCTCGGTCCTTATCTTCACGGCTCCAAGTTGTACCAGGCTGCCTGTCTTGCAGGCTCGCACGCTTCATTTGGAAGCCATCATGTACTTTTTTGTTGTTGTTGTTGTTGTTGTTGTTGTTGTTGTTGTTGTTGTTTGGTGGTATGCGGGCCTCTCACTGTTGTGGCCTCTCCCGTTGCGGAGCACAGGCTCCGGACGCGCAGGCTCAGCGGCCATGGCTCAAGGGCCCAGCCGCTCCGCAGCATGTGGGATCTTCCCAAACCGGGGCACGAACCCGTGTCCCCTGCCTCGGCAGGCGGACTTTCAACCACTGCGCCACCAGGGAAGCCCTACTTTTTGTTTTTTTAAGTTGCTCTTTATATATATATATATATATATATATATATATATATATATATATATATATATATATATATATATTTATTTATTTATTTTGGGCTGCATCAGGTCGTTGTTGCTGCATGCGGGCTTCTTATTGTGGTGGCTTCTCTTGTTGGGAAGCATGGGCTCTAGGCACGTGGGCTTCAGTAGTTGTGGCACACGGGCTCAGTAGTTGTGGCTTGCAGGCTCGGTAGTTGTGGCGCACAGGCTTAGTTGCTCCGCGGCATGTGGGAGCTTCCCGGACCAGGGCTTGAACCCGTGTCCCCTGCATTGGCAGGCAGATTCTTAACTACTGCGCCACCAGGGAAACCCCATCATGTACTTTTTATACCCAGTTTGTGGCATGTCAGCAAGAGGTTGTTACAGGGTCTGGAAAGTCACCCCTCTGGACAGAGGCAAGGGCTTGACTGCAGGCTCCGAGTGGAGACTGTGAGATCGAACATACGCATATCCCTTTCCCTCTGTAGGGGTTCAGGGCTTGCCTTGTGTAAAGATGATTACAAAAAGCACATTCATCTTCCCCAGTTTGGTACCGCGAGGCCTAGGGTGTTGGCTTAGATGAAAAGGTGCAGCACCTTCATCCGAGATGGAAAACAGGGCTTCCAGGGAGAAGCTGGTGTGTTTAGTGTTGATGGCAAGATATGAAGTGCCCTCAGCCCATCCGCACCAAGGTCTCCAGCACCCTGTCCTCAGAAAGGCCCTTCCCTTCTCTTTCTGCGTAGGATTTTCACGTGGCGATTTCCGAGTACCATCTGCACAGAATCATTCCAGTTCTTTGACAGAATCCGGGCTGCTGGCAAGTTGGACCAGCCTGATAATTTTTCCTTCAAAGAGCAGGATAATAACGACTCCACGAGCGACCTGGTGGCTTTTTCTTTGGACGGCCCTGGAGGACACTGTGTGGCCGTCCTGACCCTTTTCTCCTTGGGCCTTGTTTCCATGGATGTCAGGATCCCAGAGCAGATCGTGGTGGTGGACAGTTCAATGGTGGAGAACGAGGTCATTAAGAGGTGAGAGCCAGGGCAGCCACTGGGACGCTGCTCTGAGCACCGTCGGGGGCTTTGGGCACCATCACTTCCTCGCAAGCTGTGGCATCTGCAATTTTATTTCCTCAGTCATCTGGGTTTTATTTTCAACGAACACTTGCTGCGTTTCTCTGCGTTGTGCTTGGCGTTGTGTGGGTATTTGCCGTACAAAGACAGCAGGGCCTCGGCAGTGCCTTCCGGGAGCTCACGGGTCTGTGAACCAGGGATTCCAATGCGGTGTCCAGTGCAGCACCTCCTGCTGGTGCCTCTGGGCGCCAGGGGAGCCAGAGGAGGGGGTGACTGGGCCACGCCAAAGAGAAGGACCCGGAACAGTGTGGCACGGAAGGTTGGGTAGGCAGAGCAGGGGTATCGTTAAAGGTTCCTTGAGGCTGTAATAGCTGGATTGGGATTTAATGGAAAAGCAGGCATTTTTGGACAGAGACTAGGAAGGGTTTCCAGGCCGAAGGGACAGCCCTTGCAGAGACACAGGTATAGGGACGGGGGGTGGGGGGGTATGGAAGGTGGACGAGGGGGATGAATCTGGAGCACAGTCTGTGCTGACCTGACCTCACAGCCGGATGCCAGGGCCACATCTGTGGTCCGAGCGCCGCTCTCTGAAGGGGCGGCCAGACCAGCAGAAAGCTTGGCTGGGCTCCGTCGTCCAGGTCCGTTTTCTGCTCCTAGCCTGGGAAAGGACGGCACCTTGGAAGAGGACGAGGACGAAGAGGAAGACCTGGACGAAGGCTCGGGGGCCAAGCGCCGGAGCATCGAGGTGAAAGCCCGCCAGGCCTCCCACACCAACTACCTGCTGATGAAGGGCTGCTGCGCCCCCGGCATCGTCAGCAACCGCAACCTCAACCCCAGCGACAGCATTGTGGTGAACTCCTGCCGGGTCAAGCTCCGGCTGCGCTGCACCCCGAAGCCCACCGGGCTCGGGCCCGCTGGTGAGTGCCCCCCCAGCTGCCCTGTGGCCCAGACCTGGGGCTCATGGCCAGGCTCCCAAGGCCACGTGTGGCAGCCACCACTGACTGAGCCAAAGCGGAAAACGAAGGAAAAGCCCTCCTATCCGTAGCAGTCGGCACGGGGGGCACACGTCCTGAGTTGCCCACTTGGGGACCCCTGGGCTGTGCCCGCTGTGTGGTTAGTGCTCACCATGGTCTTTTTGCCCGAGTGTTGTCTTTTGACCTCTTGCTGTGAAAGATGAGTATTCTGCTTATGTTCATTATCTCTTATCTCCTTTACTTCCAATTTTTACACTTTTCTGAGTTCTTCTGTTGATTGCCCTTGAGACGATAATGCCTTGCTTAAACCTCCATTCCCTGCGCCCTTAGTTTCTGGCCGTCTCTCTCCTCCCTCCATGTAAAACGAGAATATTGGGGCCTCGTCCCTGCACTTCTCTTCCCCCTTCCTGCCCCTTTCCTGCTCTGTCTGACTTGCCTTTATTTTCACATGTTGAGGTGTTCACCTTCACAGCCACAGTCAGTATTCTGTGCTGTATCAGGAGCTTGGCCCAGGCAAAAATGTGATGACCTGTAGCCTGTGGTCTGAGCAGAGACACCTTGTACAGGAAGCACCAGAAACCAGCCGTGGCTGGTGTGAACAAAAGTCGGGACTTGGGCTTCCCTGGTGGCGCAGTGGTTGAGGGTCCGCCTGCCGATGCAGGGGACACGGGTTCGTGCCCCGGTCCGGGAAGATCCCACATGCTGCGGAGCGGCTGGGCCCGTGAGCCATGGCCACTGAGCCTGCGCGTCCGGAGCCTGTGCTCCGCAACGGGAGAGGCCACAACAGCTAGAGGCCCGCGTACCGCAAAAAAAAAAAAAAAAAAAGTCGGGACTTGTGGGCAGGTCCCGGCGTATCTCACGGGGTCTGCGGAGCCGTGGACATGGGAGCATAAGGAAGGGTGGGGCCCGAGCAGCCTGAGTGGAGGGCCACCCTACTCCCTCCAGAACTCTAGGGTTCTGGTTCTCAGATCCCAGCCCCACCTTTGAGCCCTTCCCTGTGAATCTTGAACAAGAGAATCATACTGGCCCTGGGGATCCAGTGGGCTGGAGTCAAGGGCCCAGGGTGGCATGTATCAGGAACCTGACTGCCAGGGGCCCAACCGTGTCCACCCAGAAGGCAACCCCTGGACATTTGGGGAGCAGTGAGTCGGTGTTGGAGCATGACCTGCCTCGGCATCGCTTGTACACTGGTCTGGGGAGGAGAGGGGCTTCTCAGGGCTGATTCTGGTCCTCCTGGTCTCCACAGCCACTTCTCTGGAAGAGCTGATGGTGGGAACCTCCTGCCTCCCTGACACATTCACCAGGCTGATAAACAGCCAGGAGGACACCTGCAGCTTGGAAGAGTTCGCCCACCGGCTGGCGCTGTCTGGGTACAAACCCGGAGACGTGTCTGCCGCCCTGGAGGTCCAGGGGGCCATCGCAGCAGCCGGTTGCTTTGGGGTGGACAGGGTGGAGTTGAGCCGCAGGTTCTCTGCCTTGGCGAGGACAGATGGGGAGCGCTCGCGGACCTTCGCAGACTACGTCCAGGTGAGCTGTGCTCTCAGGCAGCCTGTGGTAGCCAAACCAGAAGTAGCCACTCACGGGCCAGACGCACGCTGCAGGTGGGCTAGGCTTGGGGCATGTAGTGGAATTTTTTCAAAAGCTGGATTCGTTGTCAACATGGAAGACAGGAGATCTTGCCTGAAATTTTGCCAGCTTCTCCTGAACGTTAGAAGGTCTGGCCACTCTGGGCCCTGTTTCTTCAGCACAGCTGGCCGGAGCCCCCCCAAGCCATGGGCCTTGTCCTCCCCAGCTCTCTGCTGTCTCCAGATACCCTGCACCTGGTCCACAGTACTCACCACTTTGTTAGCGCAAGTCCGCGTGCCCGACACGCAATGAGGCCCAACAAGCCGAAACGTCCGAGTTTGGAGGGGAGAAAGGTTTACTGCAGGGCCCTGCAAGGAGACAGGTGGCTCATGCCCCAGAGAGCCCCGAGCTCTCTGAAAGGTTTTAGCAAAGCATTTTTAAAGGCCAGGAGAGGGAGAGGGGTCTCAGAGTACGTGATCAGCTCGTGTACAGTTCTCTGATTGGCTGATGGTGAGGGAACGGGGCGGTGTCACGGGTTAACGCTGTCAGTCCTTAGGTGGCAGCAGGTCTGGGGGCTGCAAAGTTAAATTTGTTCCATTTGATGGGGGGGGGGGTTGCCTCTGTAAAACAACTCAGGAAAGTGCACCAGATACTGTTACCTGGGTACTGCAGAGAGGAGCTAAAGCAGAGGGTATGGGGGAAAGGCCTGCCCCGCAAAGGCCCCATAGGGTTCTTCTTGGTTACAGCTTTACCTGCCCGCACCCATTTTCATCAGTGACCCCTGAACCCAAAGAATGTGAGAAGAGTTGGACCTTTTAGATCAAGTGCCCCGGGACCTGGCTTGCCCTCCTGCGTGTCAGTTGTTATCGATGTTGCAGAGGTGCCTGCCTTGCGTGTGTTCCTGGGGCAGGGGGGAGGGTGTGGAAGTCGATAGTTGTCATTATCAAAGGAGTTCTTACCCATACAGGAAATGCAAGAGGGCTGTTGAGTACCTTTCACTTGGTGTTGGATTGTTCTTAAAACTCATGGTGCCTCTGGGGCCCTGGGAGAGAGGGTGAGGATTTTCCCCAGGCCCCGGTGCTGGAGCCCAGGCAGCAGATCCCGCTGACTGCTGAGAGGCGAGGGGCAGGCAGCTCCCTCTGTTCCCTGGTGTCCAGCACAGGGCCCTTGTGGCCCATGCGCCGCTAACCCTCCCCAGACCCGCATGATGTGGGTGTGAGTCCTGCGTCCAGGCTGTGAACAGGGGCAAACTCCTTGAATCTTGACTTGTGGGTTTTTTAATAAAAAAGAAAAAGATGTTGGTGAATCCCTGTGTGCTGCCCAGAGTTGGTGCAGCTTGTAGATAAGAACAAGGACGTGGGAAGAGGGCGTGGTGAACGAGGGAAGGAGTCAGTCTCCTTCACTTGGGAATAATTATGGCTTTTGCAGAGAAACTTGGTAACCCTCGGGGTGGGGTGTTAAGTCTAGGAGGAGCTGGCCAGGCAGAAGGAGACGTGTAAGGTCACATCAGCTTTGAGGGCGCAGGCGGAGCCACCTGTGCTGAAGGAGCTGGGCTGGCCACTTGCTCAGAACGCTTAAAACACCTCAGGCAGGGGAAGGGGACCCCAATGACCCTGGGGATCCCTACAGACGCCGTGTGTCTCCTGCTTTTCCTAGGACCTCTTAGAGCAACAGCAGGTGCTGGAAGTCGGCGGCAACACCGCTCGCCTGGTGTCCATGGCCTCTGCCGAGCCCTGGCTCCTGCACTCGGTGCGGCTAAAAGACAAAGAGGAGGGCACTGACCCTCAAAGAGAAGATCCCCAGGCCAGACCCCCTGAGGGGCCTTCCAGCGAGGACGACCCCTCTGAGAGGCAGGCACCACCTTCTCAGGGCCCCCTGAGCGCCAAGAGGCGTGCCAGCTGGGCCAGTGCAGATGTGGACAGCCAGGGCGGGGGGGCCGACCCCGAGAGTGCCCCAGAGCCCCCCACAAAGAGGCCCACACTCCAGGACTTGCGTTTGGCCCCCAGCCTGGGGCCCAGAGCAGAAGAAGAACCAGAAACCCAGGTGCCTGCCCTGCCCACAGCTCCTGAGGACACAGACGTAAGGGAGCCTCCCCCCAGAGCATCGGAAGCCAGGCAGGAGGACCAAGAGGGTGTCGGGGTACCCAGCTCCCCAGGCCGAGAGCAGCTGAGCTGTCAGGCCCAGCTTCCGGAGGGCCCTGAAGACCCCAGAGGTACCAAACCCTGTCCCCCACACCACCTTCCCCCACCTGCCCATTCTCTTGTCACGGGGCCTGATGGGCGGGCGAACCTGCTGCAGCCACAAAAGGGGCCTTTACATCAACTTTTCACGGCCTCGACTTCAAGGGGGAAGCTCTTGCCTGTTGACACTCGTATTTCCACTAGAGGGCAGAGGCCTCAGGCGCTCCTAAGCCGACCTGTGAATCATGAGGACACGGCGCTCTCTTGGTTCTGGAAAGAGGTGTTTCCTGAAGCATCCCTGTCAGGAAGCAGAAAGGGGAGGGCTCTGGCCTCCCCAGGGGCCTAGCAGGTGCCCCATTTTCCTCTCTCATGCTGTAATCCTCTGGGATGTTTTTGCCCAAGGGTTTCACACCCCCAGCTCTGCAGTCAGGGCTTCAGGCGCTCGCCGCTCCCCGGGGCAGGGTGTCCTCGGGCCCTGAGCCCAGCTGCACACTTGCACCCTGCCACCTGTCCCATGTTGTCCTGGACGTGCAGGCTTTGCCCCCCACGCCCTGCCGCCCTGGGGTGAAGGCTCTGAGGAGCAGCATTGCTGTTGCTTTGTTCACTGCTTTATCCCCAGACCCAGAAGGACTTGAGGAATGAATGGGGGGAGGGAGAGATGGGCCTCACCTTCTTCAGTCTCCCACACCCTTTCTCTCTTAACAGGTTTGGCGGATGGTTCTGCGGCTGGGGGCCTCTCCCAGGCAGCGTGGGAAAGGTGAGTGTGCTTCAGACTCAGGTGGCCTGGGCCAGGGGGAGCGGTGAGGGCCTTGGGGGTTGTCCCCAGGGTCCAAGATTAGTTATTACGTGACGGTCTTTCACAAAGATCTGTCTGGCACAGGGGTCCGGGACACGGGAGGGACTGTTGGTCCCGCTCACTGGGGGACCAGGCAGGTGCTCCTCGCACGTGGTGGACGAGGGCCAGCAGCGCTGACCGCTGTAGCGCCTGGTCCGTCGGGAAAAGTGGGTGTCACAAAAGCCTTTCTGGCGAGGGGGCGCCTGCCCCAGTGTGTACATCACCCTCAGCTTGGCGGGGCCGTGCTCTCCCAGCTTAGATGTCGCCCCCCGCCAGGGCCCAGTCACGCGGTCAGAGCCAAGTGTCCAGCTACCCTGGGGCCTGGCCTGTCCCGCGCTGGGACCCTGTGTGTCAGACCAGTCACTGGTTAAGCTTTTAGCAGAAACCTTCTAAGGAAAGTGTGTCTGGAACCCCCGTATACAGCACAGAAGTAGAACTCTTGAGTACAGACCTGAGAGCTTGGTCAGAAGGGGAGGCAGCCAGTGGCCCGGGTCCCAGATGGAGCTGGTAAATCCAGAGGTCCTAGCACTTCCCCACCCCCTTACCCCCACCCCCGCCAGTGAGCGGTGATGTGGGTCCGGCGCTCGTGGGCCGTGGGGCTGGGACCCCGTCTGTCCAGATGGGAGGGAGCGGCGGGAGGTGGAAGAGCAAGAGGGAGACGGTCCACAGCCCTGAGCCCCAGGCCAGGCGCCGGACCTCGCCGAGCCTTGGTGTCCCATCCCCGGAGCTGGGACCATGCAAGCCTGACGCCCGTGTGCCCACCCCGCAGGGACTGTGAGAGCATCCGCTTCATCGGGCGCCCGTGGCGCATCGTGGACGGCCGCCTGAACACGCCTGTGATCAAGGGCATGATGGAGGGCATGCTGCACCACATCATGACCAGGCCCGGCGTGCCCGAGAGCCGCCTGCTACAGCACTACGAGGGCGTCCTGCAGCCCCTCGCCGTGCTCGAGCTGCTCCAGGTGTGACTGGGCTCGGGGAGGGTCCTCATTGGGTCCCCGTCCCCCACTGTGGCTCCCTCTTCCTGGGTCTGGGCTTGAGTCTCGGCCAGGGGGTGGTGGGCGCATTGGCCGAGCTTGAGAGTGTGGCCGCCACGTACAGGCTCGGCCTGCGGGGGTGCGCTGGCCTCCTGGCAGACAACCAGGCTCCTCAGAAGAGCCTCGGGCCCCAGGTGTCCCCCACACTGCTTACTCCCCGCCCCCCGTCAGCCCCACTTCCCTCCAAGGCCGCGGCGCTGGCCGAGCCCCACACCCGCTTCTGTCCTCCTGCCTCTGGCCTCTGTGCCCTTTAGCGCTGCTGGCGCCCAGCCTTCCACATCCCCCACCCCTGCCCTGGGTTCCTGTCCCCAGGCCGTCCCTCACAGCTCCCTTTCCCAGCCCCGAGCTGTTGCCCAGGCCTACATGTTGGCATTCCCGGGGTCTTGCCTCTGACCCTTTCTCTAGACCAGGGCTCAGAGGCTCACAGGCCCACAGGGGCAGGTGAGTAGTGAGTGACAAGCCCCCGTGGGTGGCAGGGAGAGCTGGAGACGTGCTCGTGGCCTCCTGAGAGCAGCTCGACCTGATGGCCGCCGTGCACTCCGGCCTTGTGTGCCCTGGGCCTCCAGCTCCTCCACAGAAGTGGAAACGGGAAGTTCACTGTGAAATTCCCCGCACTTTACAGCAGGTCTGGGCCCAACAGAACCGCATCTGGAAGCTGGCCTGCAACCCCTGCTCAACACAGGGCCGCTGTACAGATGCTGGTCACTCGCTTCTCTCTCTTGCCCTGGGCTTTTGCCTAAACCCCCCTGGTCAATCCCTACTCCTCTCTCAAGGCCAGGTTCAGGTGTTTGTTCTGGGAGCAGCTCCGGGCACAGAGGACGTGGTCCTCGAATGCCCCTGTGAACCGGTCTGTCTGTGTCGTCTGCAGGGCCTGGAATCCCTCGGCTGTGTTCAGAAGCGCCTGCTGAGAAAGCTCCCGGCTGTCTCGCTCTTCTCTAAGCCGGCGGGCGGAGAGGCAGAGTCGTCCCCCAGCCCGGGCGGGAGCCCCATGGTCTTCTACGAGCCCACGCTGGACTGCACGCTCCGCCTGGGCCGCGCCTTCCCCCACGAGGCTAACTGGAACAAGTGGGTCCACTTCTGAGCCTCCTGCCCCAGCGCCGGCCCTGAGGAGAGGATGTTCTCTCCTGGGGGGGGCCCACATGTGCGGTGCAGCCTGGCGAGGTCGGGGCACAGGGGGCCCTGTGTCCCGCCCGCTGCACGGGTACACTGTGCCCAGCCTGCTGCCCCGCCTGTGGTTCCCGGCCTGGAACTCTGGAAGGAAGGCTGCCCGCCCGCCTGCTCCCAGGCCCTTCCAGGGCTGCCCCGAGGACTGCGCTTTGTCAACCCGGGGCCTGGGGGAGAGCTTGGAGACACTGGGCCTGCTGATCTCCTCCTTGTGTTCCCAATCTCTCTGGAGCCTGGGTTGTGGGGAGCATCCTCCAAGGGCTTCCGAGGCGAGGCTGCCCAGGCCCCGAGCCTTCTGTAAGGACATCCACTGGCCAGTGAGGGGTCAGGAGCTGGGGGCCACAGGGGTCTGCCCCATCCACGCAGACCTCGCCTTCCAGATTCCAGCCACCCCGCCGCGGAGGACTCTCCCTGCTCCCTGGAAAGCCCTTGTGGCCTGAGGGGCAGGGCCTCTTGGGGACGTGTCACAGAGCGGGGCTGGGTGCCCCACTGCCGAGGGCCTGGCATAGACTTCCTCCTCTCCAGGCAGTGCCCCTGACCCCTGGGCTGGGGCTGAGCCTGCGACCCGCCTGCAGGCCTCCTGCCACCTAGGAACGGGGAGTCCCGGCAGCTTTGGGGTTTGTTTTGTTCTTTCAACCTCTTATTAAGAAAAAAAAATCCCCTGGCATGTATTTATATATTTTTTAATTAAAGCAAAGTAAAATGCAATTTGTTGTGTGTGTTTCCTAAAGAATCTTTGATCCCCTGGGGGCTCCTTGTTTTTCAACCTCGGAACAGCTGGGAATAGATGTTACCTGTAAAACGGAAGAGACGGTGCTGGGCACAGCCTGACCGCCTGCGGCTGCCTTGGAAGCCCATCCTCCCACTCAGCTGGGCCCGTGCCTGTCCCTTGACAGGCCTCAGGCAGCGCCCAATCCAGGGCAGACCTGAGGCCAATCGTGGCCCACGATGCCAGCAGGCCACAGAGGTCTCAGGCCTGGGGCATGGATTTGGCCCGTGGCTGTTCTCTTTAGCCCACACTTCTTTTTCTGTTGTTTTTTTAGTTACCAACATTTTTTTTAAATTGGAGTTTTCACATTTAAAAAAAATTCAGATCTCTATATTCTCTTGAAAGATGAGAAACCTGGTAACACTGCATGTGACGGTCACACGTACGGGACATGCCCCCCTAGTCACCGCCGCTGCACCCCCAGGCCCGGTCTCAGGCCCATTGCAGCTCGTCTCACTCACAGCCTGCAGCTCCTGACCTGGCCCAGCCAGGCCCATCCTCCCTCTGCCAGGCGCCTGGTCCCCAGGCCAGACTCCAGAGTGACGGGGCGGTGGGCAGGGGAGCGGGGCATGAAGTCTAGGGTCTTGAGGGTGAACCCCCATAGCACAGCCAAGACTTGGCCAAGTCTTAGCATCATTTTTTTTTTTTTTTCATTTTTACTCAAGTGTGAAAAACTAGCATTTGGGGGGGGTGGTTCTGAGATCAAGTAGAATAGTGGATGTGATCTGCTTTGTAAAAGATGCGTATGTGGGAATGCGTTGTGTGGCAGGAGCAAGGTAAGGTTGGGATCAAGTCTTTTTGTTCTTTAGTTGAATAGTTGATTGACAGTACTGTGCCGATCTCCGCTGTACAGCAAAGTGTCTCAGTTACACACATAGAGACATTTTTTAAATATTCTTTTCCATTAAAGTTTATCCCAGGAGATTGGCTAGGGTTCCCTATGCTTTGTGGTAGGACTTTGTTGTTGGGATCCATTCTTGTTGGTCACATCTCAGGGCCTTGGTTTTCTCATCTGAGAAATGGGGATGCAATATCCCCCTCACAGGAGGGCCAGAGGAGCTGAAGAACACCAAGGGCAAGCACAGCTCAGCCAAGTCTGTTTCCTTTCCTGTTCCCCAAGTTGAGGGACAGTTTGGGCACGTGTATGGGAGATGGGACATAGGGATGTGGGGTCAGCTCTTGATGCTGAAATCTCAGCCTCTGTGCACCGGTGCCAAATTGAATCTCGGAAACAGAGTTTTGGGGGAAGCAAAAAAGAATAGCTTTATTGTTTTGCCAGGCAAAGAGGGACACAGCAGGCTCCTTCCCAGAAAAACTGTATCATGTCCCAACCCGGGAGGATTTGATGATTTTTTTTTTTTTTTTGCGGTATGCGGGCCTCTCACTGTTGTGGCCTCTCCCGTTGCGGAGCACAGGCTCCAGACGCGCAGGCCCATCGGCCATGGCTCACGGGCCTAGCTGCTCCGCGGCATGTGGGATTTTCCCGGATCGGGGCACAAACCCATGTCCCCTGCATCGGCAGGCGGACTCTCTACCACTGCGCCACCAGGGGAGCCCCCGGATTTGATGAATTTTATAGCAATGGTTCAAGGGTGAGGTTACTGATAAGATTAGGGTGTGTGCAGGGCCTGCACTCCTCTAATCTGGTCTCAAGTAATCTTGTTGATGAGCTTCTCTGGTATGACAAATGCTGACATCTTCCATTTGTTGGGTTTTAATTCTATAATAAATAGCTTAAAGACACTGATATGTGTATCCCCTGAGGTGGAACCAGGACCCTGCCCCCAGGCTGCACTATTGTTTCTTGGCTGCCCCTCCCTTGTCTTTGCATCCCTTTCCTTCCCAGGTTAGCGACTGTTCCAATCTGCCCTTTGGAACTCGGGGAAGGTCATGGAGTCTGGAGTCTGTTCCCTACAAGAAACGGGGGACAGGGGACTTCCCTGGTGGTCCAGTGGTTAAGACTCCGTCCTTCCCCTGCAGGGGGTGCGTGTTCAATCCCTGGTCGGGGAACTAAGATCCCACATGCCGCGGGGCACAGCCAAAGAAAAGAAAAAAAAAGCGGGGGGACAGGAAAGCTTCCGTGCCTGGGAGCCCCACAGGGTCCTGCTCTGTTTCATTACTCCTTTTTACTTACATAAACCATGAGTTAATCCATTCTCTTTAAACACTTAAAACATTACAGATATGACTTAAGCCTCCAGGCTGCTTTTTCCTTCAGGCCTTTTCTCTTCATTTACATACCTTTTATGCTCCCCTACCCCCGAGAAAACATAGACCTGTGATGACATTTTACATAGTGACACAGCTCCGGCTGTTCACCCTGCAGTGTCCCTGGCACATCTGTATCAGCACGTAGAGAGCTACACGCTACGTAATCTCTATGGTAGGAGTCCTGGCACTGAGGTCCTGATTTTATTCCCTCTTCACTGAAATTGCTTCCTGGTTTCCCCCACTGAGCATCCTCTCGGCTGCCTTCTCAGGATCCGCCTCTCTTCTTCCTGCAGCTCAATCAGATCTCGTTTGCCCCGCTGCTGCTGCCAGCCTCCTCCCACGTCCCCTCCCTTCCCTTGCAGCCTCGTTTCGCCCAAGGCCACCCAGGACGCTGGGCGGAGAGTGAGCTGTCCTCTGACTACCTGACCACCCATCCTTCCCTTGGGCCCTTGACCCACTTATGCCGGGGACTTTCCAGATGTGCATGTGCATATATGTGTTGTGTGTGTGTATATGTACATGTGTGTGTGTGCGCACACACATGTGATCTCCCTGCTTAGTGCGGTCTCACTGCCCACACTGCCCACTGCCCAATGCAGGTCCACCCACCCAAGGAGTAGAATTCAGCCCTTGTTGAATTTAAAAAAGAACCTACTGAAAATTATTAATTATTAATTAATTAATTAATAAAAAAGAACATACTGTGGTTACCAAAGGGGAGAAGGAGAGGGGGAGGGACAAATTGGGAGGTTAGGATTCACAGATACAAACAACTATACATAAGACAGGTAAGCAACAAGGATTTACTGTGTAGCATAGGGAATTATACCCGATATCTTGTAATAACCTATATGGAATATGGAAAGAAAGAAAAAAAGACACACACGCAAAACCCCCAAAAAACGGATCACTAGGCTATACCCTTGAAACTAACACAATATTGTAAACCAGCTATACTTTAATTTACAAAAAAGAACCTACCCGTTCACCTTGTGTCCTCTTCGCCACATTTCCACCGCATGGAGTTTCTGTGACGGTTGTGTTGTGAAGCCACCTGACAGCGCTGGCAGATGCTAGTGGAGCCCCTGGACTGCTGCGCGGGGAGGGCACCGCCTTCAGCTGGCTCCTCAGCCAAGTTCCAGTGGTCACCAGCAGGTGGCAGCAGCAGCCCAACATCTCCGTTTCCTGCTGGTTCCTCTGGGTCTCCAGATGTCTGTAGCTCGCTGTCTATCCACGTTTAAGGTTGAGATCAACAAAAGCTTGCTGGGGTGGGGAGGGACTTGGCCACAAAGATGATGATAAAGTGACATTTTCTGAGCACTTGCAATGTGCCACGCTGCTCTCCACACTTCATACATATTAACTCTTGGTTTCACAACAGCCCTAAGAACGTATGTCCAATTAATATACCCATTTCATGTATGAGGAAACCAAGGCACAAGGAAGTAAAATAATTTCTGCAGGTTGGAAGCTAGTAAGTGGATCTGTTGGCTTCCCAACTCAGGCCGTCCAGCCTCAAAGCCCTCCCCCTTGACAGTTCTTTCTAGGGATGGGGTTTGCTTTGGGGTGGGCAGCTAGCATGATGCTGATGCAAAATTTCTTTTCTGGGAACATCACTTTTTAAGAGAAAACCCCTCAGGCCTGTTGCCACTATAGATGAAGGAAGATCCCCAGCTGCCCCACAGTGTGAGCAGCGGGGCGGGGGGAGGGGGGTGTCTCTTGCTCCATTCACAGACTTCAAGGAGTTCCCTATTTTCACTTTCATGTCCCATTCTGGGCCATTTCCAAGTCCAAGGGCAAGTGGATCCCTCCTGGTTTCAGTCCCCTCCCTCCTCTCTGCCCACTTCTTTGTCAGTCACAACTCTGCCTTTGATTGATTGATTCATTGATTCATTCAGTATTTGTTGAGCACCTGCTATGTGCCAGGCACCATGCTAGGCTCTGAGACTGAGTAGTGGATAAAACAGACAAAATCCCTGTGCTAGTGGACAGACAGTAAATATGATAAGTAAAAGACATATGTTAAAAGCACAATAGGGCCACCCTGGTGGCGCAGTGGTTAAGAGTCCGCCTGCCGATGCAGGGGATACGGGTTCGTGCCCCGGTCTGGGAGGATCCCATATGCCGCGGAGCGGCTGGGCCCGTGAGCCATGGCCGCTGGGCCTGCGCATCCGGAGCCTGTGCTCCGCAACGGGAGAGGCCACAACAGTGAGAGGCCCGCATACAGCAAAAAGAAAAAAAAAAAAAAAAAGCACAATAAATGTAATGGAAAATAATAAAACTAGGTCTGTGGGGTGCTGCAGTTTTGAGTAAGGAGACTAGGGTGGGTCCCATTGCAAAGGTGACATTGGAGCAGACTTGACTCTGTTTGTCTTCCATTCATGTGTTGATGCTTCTTGACTGCAGGTGACCCCCTGAACCATCCCCTTCATTGTGGAGAGTTTATATGCCTTTCTGCTTTGCTCTTGGCGTCATGATCTCCCCGGAGGGGAAGTACACGCGCTCACTCTGCCATCACCCACGGAAGGCCCGTTCTGGGTTTTTTTTTGTTTTTTGTTTTTTTTCGGCCAGAGCCCCATCCCCCCGCCCCCGGCCTGGCATCAGCCAGTGCCCCAGGTGTCCCCTACCCCTACTCCCCGGCCCAGAGCTGTGTGGGCTGGAGAGAGAGCTGAGCTGCTTCCATGGGGAGCCTGGGGCCCACGGGGTGCCTGGAACCTGTGGCCTCCTTGAGGATGTGAAAACCACAGCACATCTTGACCCAAGCGTCTCCAGGGTGATGGCGGGGGATGGTGAGGGCTGCTCACACCTGCAGGAGCTGTGGTTTCACACTTGGGCTCCCATCCGAGCCTCACACCTTGATCCCAGGTTAACAGTCCCACTATTAAGACCATCAGTGTTCTAGAACTTTCAGAACCAAGGAATCCCGTGTTCTCAGTGACTTCTTCCAACCATCCCCTTTTACAGAAGAGTCACAGAGAAACTATCAGCAGGATCGACAGCTGAGCCCTCGTCCAAAAGCAGAGACAAGCCAGAGCTTCAGGCATTGCCCTGCATGCAGCCTGGCCTTTGGGGAGGGCCACAGGCCAGGCAGGTCCAGGCCAGGGTAGGGATTCCCCTCAGGGCTCTGAGAGCCGGCGGCTGAATCAGACTCTACTACTTTAACCTTGCTTCATGGCCTTGAAAAAGCTGCCTCTAAAGGTGAGCACCCTTAGGAGGAAAATGATCTCTTTTCTTTCTTTCTTTTTTTTTTTTTTTTAAGTATGAGTTGTATGCAATATGCAGCACCAATAGCGAGCTCCTGTCCAAAGCTGATGTTCAATAAGGTGCCTTCAAAACGTCACAAAGAAGTATTCTCTTAGCATCCTAAATTCACATTTCAGCAGTTTCTCCGACAAATCATCAAAAAGAACTTGACTGGGCTTCCCTGGTGGCGCAGTGGTTGGGAGTCCGCCTGCCGATGCAGGGGACATGGGTTCGTGCCCCGGGTCCGGGAAGATCCCACATGCCGCAGAGTGGCTGGGCCCGTGAGCCATGGCCGCTGAGCCTGCGCGTCCGGAGCCTGTGCTCCGCAACGGGAGAGGCCACAACAGTGAGAGGCCCGCGTACCGCAAAAAAAAAAAAAAAAAAAAAAGAACTTGACTTCCTCCAATTCCCCAGGACAAGCAAGTAAGATGCCAGGGGATCAGGGCCACCGTGTCATTACTGCCGAGTCCGGCCTGCGGCCCTCCCCAATGTGAGTGCCAAGGGGAGCGTCCTTTCGCTGTATCCCAGCACCTGCATGTACTCAGTAAATGTGCTCAGTAAGTATTTCTGGGGTGCATAAAGGGAGCAACAAAATGGGCAGCAGGAGCCAGAAAAAGAAATCTTGGTTGGTGAGGGGCTGATTCTAAGAAACTAAGCTGATTTTAAACCTGGAATCCCCCAAGTGCCCCTCTGCAGGGTGGGACAGCCCGCAGGTACCTGGGCTGTGTCTGGTTTCTCACTCCCACCCACCTCTAGCACAAGCCGTGGTCCTGGCCGCAGAAGGAAGGAAGCTGACGTTTACTGAGAGTCTGGGCTGCACACGGTACATGGGTGACCTCTCCAATTTCTCCCCAGGGTACGTCAGGCCGCCCCCATTATTAAGAGAGGAAACTCCAGCCCAGAGAGGGGAAGTGACTCACCCAAGGTGGCACAGCCAGGAGGTGTCAGAGCCAGGATTCAGACCCAGGTCCACTGGCTTCCCCCAAAATCTTCCCACCCCCAGGGTCACTGTGGGCTCACTTGGTCCCCTTCCCCTCCCCCTGAAAGGCGATAAGGAACAGTTTGGACTTTGTGTGACTCTGCAGGCAGAACCTGGGGGGCTGGGCTCGGTGTCTGTCCCAGGCAGTGTCCTGGTCCCAGCAGGCCCAGTGGGCAGCACTGGACCAGCCTCTCAGCACGTGACCCGGGGGTCACCCACGTGCCTCAGAGGGAGGGAGGCTGTCACCTTGGGCCCACAGACACGCGTGCCGCTCACATTCGCGCACACAGGAAGCTCACGTCGGCACAGACACACGAGTGGCCTTGGGAATATGGCAGAACCACGGGCGAGCTCCATGTCCACAGGCACGCAGGCTACTCACACGCGCAGCCACGCCAGTGGGCACCTGAGCCCCAGACACGCACTGTAAACACCAGGCTCAGGGGTCCCAGCCAGGAGACCAAGGGCTGCAGGCCTCTTTACACCTCGGCCCAGGTGACCCTGTCCGTGGCTCGTGGCTCAGTGGCATGGTCAGCTCTGGACGGCCACTCAGCCTCACTAGCTGGCCTGGGGCCCAGGCCCTGCAGATGGAGGGGCCATGACCACCCACTGGCGGAGGTAGCTCCTGGGGGGCCCTTCGTCCCTGGGGCTACTGAAGTCATGCTCCACGGGGCTGCCGCAGTCAGAGTCCACGAAGCCACTGTCAAACGTGTCCATGTCCAGGCCAGCTGGGGGTGAACCTACCTCGCTGTCCGACACCCCTCGGGGCGACCCGCCATCCCAGGGCGGCCCGGGGGCCCAACCCTCCTCATCCTTGAGGTGCAGCTTTATCCTGTCAAGGAGGCTGCCCAGGGGGCCCCCCGGCCTGGCAGGGCCACTGGCTGAGACGCAGCCACAGGATAGGACCGTGGCCCCCGTGCCCAGGAGTGAGTCCTCCGTGCCCGGGCCAGGCTCCAGGCCGGTGTCCAGGTTCAGGGCTGGGTAGCCGTCATCCCCGCAGGTGCAAGGCCAGGTGCACAGCTCCTCTGCATCCACCACAGTCACCGTGTCGATGGATAGCAGCCCATACGGCCGGTCCCTCTCCTGGCTGTGAGCTGAGCTGCCCAAGCTGCCGGCGGTGGAGGGGGCTGGGCCCCAGGAGCCCGGCTCAAGCACCCCGTCAGCTTCCACCAGGTCTGGGGGCTCCGGCAGCTCTATAGGCACCAGCCCCTTGGCTGCAGTCTGCGGTGGGCACTGGCTGTGCATCTCCAGGGACAAGGGCACCCCTGGGTTCCAGGATCTCAGCTCCAGGCTGGAGGCAGTGAAGGGGGTGCCCACCCATTTCTGCGAGAGAGAAGAGGAGGGAGAGTCATGGATGGGATGGGGGACAGGGGGCGGCGGGGGAGCATATCAACAGACAGACACAGAGACAAGACAGACAGCAAGAGAGAAAGAGACAAAGACTCCAGAAGATAAAGAGAGAGATGGGGGTGGGGGGAGATGAGCATCGTGCTGTGTCCCTATCCAGGGACAGTCCCTGCTGC
This sequence comes from Mesoplodon densirostris, assembly GCF_025265405.1. Classification (NCBI taxonomy): domain Eukaryota; kingdom Metazoa; phylum Chordata; class Mammalia; order Artiodactyla; family Ziphiidae; genus Mesoplodon; species Mesoplodon densirostris. Next base: position 46,276,946 of record NC_082676.1, read on the forward strand.
TGTCCCGGCCTCCCTGGGTCTCAGTCTCCCTGCCTGTAGCAGGGAGCCACGGCCCTCAGCAGCCTGCAGGTGCAGACAATCCACTGCTCAGTGGCCTGGGGTCTGTATGGGTGCGGGTCCAAGATTCCCAAGCTGTGGGGACGAGGGGCAGGAGGCCCTGAGAGCTGAGTGACAGAGCCCCCACCAGGCATTCTGTTTTATGTCCTCGGGGAGATTTCTCGAAACCACGCATTCTTCTGTTTGTGTCCTCACTAGAGTGGACACATGACCAGGGAAGAAGCCCCAATTCTTCTGGTCATGTCTGTGTCCCCAGAGGCTCACACAGTGCCTGGCACACAGTAGGCACCCAATAAATGTATATTAACTAAATGAATGAATGGAGTGAATCAAGGACCAGCCACTCAGAATAGATAAGGGCTGTGGGGTGACAATGGACTGAGGCAGCCGTCCCTAAACTTTAAGGATCCCCCTGCCCTCACCTGCCAGGGGTCCCACTCATGACACAGGATCTCCATCCAGTTGGCAGAGAAAATCCCTGAGAACCAAAATCTCCTAGTTTTGAGCCTACTCCATCAGAAAGCTCCTCTCAGAACCCTGCTGAGGCTACCACCACTGATTTGAAGTCACTTCTTAGCTGTGTGGCCTTGAGCCAATTACTTACCCTCTCTGTGCCTCAGTTTCTGCATCTGTAAAATGGGCCTGCTAATAGTCCCCACTCCACAGGGTGGTTGTGGGGATTAAATGATAAATTAAATAACATCTGTGGCGCTCCTAGCAGAGTGCCTGGTGCACAGCTGTATGTGTGTTGGTAAAACAAACACAAAATAGATTTGATATTTGAGCTTCAGGGAAAGTGCAGAGGAAAGAGGAAAGGGTCTATCCAATGTGGGCTGCAGCCTAGGCTCCTCTCCTGCCCAGCTCTGAGCCTCGGTCTCCTCATGGTTCCCCTGGGATGGTGGAGCACCCCCTCCCCACCTGCAGGGGCTGCTAAGAGGATGAAAGGGTGGAGGTGAGACAGCGCTCAGTGAGCGCCAGGCAGACGGCATGTCGGCATGTCGCACTTCCTGACTTCCAGGCTCTGCTGGAGCAGGTGGCTCACCACATCCTCTCTGCGGTGACTGCCGCCACCGGGTGGGTGGTGGTAAATAGGCACAGAGAACCCAAGGGCGATGGCGCTGGTGACGGGGGTTGGGGCCTGGATGGGGCTGGTGTATTTTGCAGGCAGGGCCATATCCTTCCCAGAAGCTGCTCCCTCCCCACCTCCATAGCAAGGGCTTCTACCAAAGGACCAGGAGGCCACTTCGTGGCTCAAGGGACCACCTGGCTCACCCTCTCTCCCAGTTTGGCTCCTTGGGTTGGGAAACGCTGCAGGATCTTGTTTAATTCTTAGGCCAGCTCTGCCCCACTGGAATTATTTCCTGCACTTTGCATGTGCAGAGACTGAAGCCTGGTTCCAGGCTGGGTTGGGGATCTGGGTGCCCCGGGCCTACAGGGTGGGGCTGGTGGTCTAGGTGTGTGGGTGGAAGCAAGCTCCCAGAGGGTGAGAGGCTCCCAGGGGCTCATCATGTGGTGGGGACACTCACCTTGAAGTCTCCGCTGTGGCCCATGTACAGGGGCTGGAAGAAGGGCTCTGGGCTGGGCACCTGCACCCACACCTTTTTCCATAGCCTGGGAGGGCAGAGACGAGGTGAGCCCCCCGCATCTCCCAGAGGGCAGCCGGGCCTCCCGCTCAGATGCTCCCCAAATGTGTCCTGTGGGAGGCTCAGAGCCTCCAAGACACACCCAGGCCCCTCCCTTCCGCCCCTCTGCTCCAGGCCTCAGTTTTCACATCTGTAAAACGGGGCAGCGAGTCTCCTGAAGGTGTTCCGAGTTTAAGGGCTTGGCTGCCTATTCTCTGCTAAGCCAGTGCTGGCCCCTGAGCCTTGACTTCCTCCTCCACCACCAGGGATGAGCCAACAGCCAATTCCATGGGGCTGTAGGGAGGGGTCAGGAAGTGTAGGCCCAACACCAGGCACCCCAGCACCCAGAGACTGGCCTGCAACACCCTCTGTGATTCGCAGGCTTCTCTGCCTTGAACAGGGTATGCAGGGCCCCTGCCCAGTGTCTGCCACTTAGCAAGGGCTCAGCCTCAGCCAGGAGCACGCACGAAGGCCAGGGGAGCTTAGGTTTTATCAATATTTGTAATCAGCATCAGCCCTTCTCTCGATGGCCACGTTCAGCAGAAACCCAATACATAAAGAGATAAAAGCAAAACCTCTGGTTTTGAAGCAGGATTGTCGGGGGTTTATCCCACCAGCCCTTAACCCCCACCTGGCGGCCCCTCCTGACCCTCAGGACTCAAAGCTTAAAGTTCACTGGACAAGATCACAGCTGAGGTCACTGTTATGAGCACAGGTCGAAATTCCTTCTCCTCCACTTCACTGCTGTGTGACTTTGGGCAAGTTCCTAGACAGCTCTGTGCCTCAGTTTCCCCATTTGTCAAATGGAAGTAAATGCCATGTATCAAGCTCATATGGCTGCTGTGAGGGTTAAGCATGTGCTCTACACAGTGCCCAGTAAACAGTTTATTATCACCATCACTGTCATTACTATTGTCATGGTGACAGGTGTGTCCTCCAGTCCTGGCCCAGGCTGGGCCCCTCCCTGCCACCCTGTTCCCTGGCCTTACCTCCAAAGCAGGTGGGTCTTCAGGCCTAAGAAGACAAGGATGGGGCATATGAGGACCAGGATGGGAAGCAGTTGAGGGTACAAGTCTCCCTTTATCTCTGGGAAGGAAGAAAACACTGGTTGAATTTGACCAGCCTCTACGAGAGGCCACCTGGGCTGGGTGTGGAGGGCACTGGGTCTGGGCTGGAGTGGAAGGGGGTGGGAAGGCTGCCGGTGTCTCGCAGTGGGATGGACCTGGCTTCAACTCCTGCTCCCATCCTCATCCTAGGCAAGTGATTTCATCTCTCTGAACCTCAGTTTTCTCATCTGCAAAATGGGGATAATAATTCCCACTTCACAGATACATTAGGAGGATCAGAGGTCCCGCCAGGAGAAGCACCTGGCACCCAATGCAGGGCCTGGCAAGCAGGGGCCCCAGAAATGCTGTGGAACAGCTACAAGGGGATGCATGACTGAGTGGGTACCTTCCAGCCGTGCTGAAAATCTCAGGGCTCAGGGCCGCTGCACTAGGACAAGATTTAGTACAAGGAGTTGGTGTCCATCCCTGCTTCACATCTTACCTTCTGGCTGGGTGTGAAAGACGACTGGGTCACTCCACTCGCTCCAGGTCCCCTGGAAGGAGGAGCCAGGCTGGGGCCCTGCCCGCACCTGCAGCTCGTAGCTTGAGCCTTTGTGGAACTCCAAGGGGAGGAGAGAGACGCTTCTCGAATCCACAGAGATCAGCTTTCTCCCTGGACTCTGCCAACACAGGGAAAGGATGCATTGGGTTAGGACCGCCCAGGCCAACCCCTGCCTCCAGCAGAACCACCCTTTACCAGCCCCCAGGAAAGGGGTGGAGTTTCTCCTGGCAAGTCTCCACCCCCTCCACAAGAATCAGTCTGAGTTCTGGCCATTCCAGTGTGGGCAGCACAGAGCCATGGGCGCTGCCCCGGCCTTGCCTGTGATACAGTGCTTTGTTCGGTTTCTCACTGATCCCAGCTCAGTCACTCACAGTCCCACAGGGGACCCTTCCTGCTGGGCCTGGGAATGTCCCAGGAACAGCAGTGGCCATTCCTGGGAATGTTTAGCTGGCAGCATTCCAGACTTTGGACACTTCTGTAATTCTTCAACAGTGGGTATTTTCAATAGTGGGCATTTCTGGGCGTCTTTAACTACAGGCGTCTTAGCAATGGGTACCTCTGGAAGTCTTCCACTGGGGATGGTCTAAACTATGGCATTTATGAAAATCTTAAACTGGGACCATTCTAAAGGATGGATAATTCTAGAACACTTCAGCTGTGACTGTTCTAAATAGTGGGCCATTCTGGAACTCTCCAACACTCTAAACAAAGAATGCCTCTAGAAGCCTTCACGTTTGAAACAATGGTCCCTTTGACACTGAACTTTCTTGGTTATTGATACTTCTGGAACTCTCCAACTATGGCCATTCTAAGCAAAGTGGGAAGGTTCCAGACTGCCCCATTTCTGAAACTTCTTCTACTGTGACGGTACTAGACTTGAGATAGAACCAGGGACAGTGCTGATCCCTTCCTCCCTGGCACACCGATAGAGGAGGAAACAGGAAGGAATGAATTTTACGGGGTCTCCTACCCCAGGGAGAAATGAGGCAAGGGCAACACGGAGTGGGAGAGCACAAGGGGGAGCGTCCATCCCCGGCGAGTCCTTGGTTTCCACTCTGGACTGTGAATTACAAGCTCACCTGTGTCTGCCCCTCCCGCCAACCCGGATGCTCGGCACTGCCCCTCCCCCTCCCCCTCCCCACCCCCCCCCCCCCGCCCCAGTCCTCTGAGGGTCTCACCAGAGCCCAGGGGTCTCCGAGCTTCCTGTACCGCAGCTCATACTGAAGTTTGCCCTGCAACGCGTAGAAATTGTAATTGGAGCTCCAGGAGATGTTATAATGTCCAGAGCAGGTCACGGTCACGTTGAAAGGGGGAGATGGCTTGACTTAGAGGAAAAAGCCAGAAAGATAAAATGGGATGAGATTTTGCAGTAGCTAAGAATGATGCTCTCCTTGATGAGATCAAGACTAATGACCCTGAATGACTTGGCATAAAGCATCCCCTGTCTCTGGGTCTTAGTTTACTCATCTGAGAAATGAGAGATTTAGATGAGTCTAAAGGGGGGGTGCTATGACTCAGGGGGGCAAGAATGCAGACCCGCGTGGCCGGTGGTGGTGGTGGGAAACCAACAAGACCCACTCATTCTGCATTTCTGTTCTAAATGATGGCATCATTTTCTTTTAACTCTAGCTTCTTTGAGAAGTCAAAAGACTGTAATTAGCATGATGCTAATTAATTAGCACCAATTATGCTAATGACGGAAGTTACCACCTCTGAGTGCCTGCCGGGCTGCTCTACAACGAGCATTTTGATGCCCGCAGGGGCCCTGGGTATTCGATGTGACTGTTGTCATCTCCCAGACACCTTCTGGAAAGTGCAGGAGCAGAGGTCTGGGCCACACCACCACACCCTCCTGGGCTCTGTGATCCGGCTTGCCATATGCCCCTGTCTTGGGGATCTTAGCTCCTTGGGACAGAGGTTTTGTTCTCCCGGTCAGTGCTGTGTCCGCAGCTCCTAGGACAGAGCCGGCACATAGCAGGCCCTCAAGAGGTACTTGTTAAACCAACAAATGAACCTTCCAGGGATTCCATAAAGGAACTCTGAGGCTACTCCGCACCAAGGCCTGCGATGGGAGAAGGTGAGTGTTCAGGCGGCTGCGGCGAGGGCTTTATTGTCATTGCCATTTCAGCCATGGGTCCTCTGGGACTGGACTAACTGCTAAGCCCTCTCCTCTTTTCCCCAGGCCGACGGAGACCTGGTTTTCCACTTCCCTGTACGTCCTGGGCTGGATGGTGAGGACCAGAGCTGGGGATCAGGGATGGGGTCAAGGACAGGGGCCCAGAGCCCAGGAGGGGGAAGGGCACAGGCCTGGCTTCAGGTCCTGGCAGGGAGGGGGAGAGGGAGGGGCCAGAGAGAAATGGGACTTGGAGCCATCCTGCGAGGTGGAGGGGCCGTGGAGCAGTTCCTTCTCCTCTGCAGGGGCCGGGGGAGGCTTGCTGTCTGCCCCGTTCACTCAGAGGGGCAAGAGGGTGCCCCTGCTCCCACGCCTGGATCTGCATGGCTGAGTGAGCGTGTGCGTATGTGTGCATATGGGCGTGTGTGACAGAGCGTGGGCCTGTGTCCAGGCTGGCTAGGCCGAGGGCTGCTGGGACAGCCGTGCATTTGTCCAAGGGTGTATTTATGAGTGTGTGTGTGAGAGACTCTGGGTGTGTGTGCGTGTGTGTGAATCTTCATTCACACCTTGTGGGGTGCGACACCCACTCAGCGAAGTGGTGCAAACCTGGATCCCCTCCAGGTGACAGACACCCTCTCACCCGCCTGCCCCACCGCTGGGAACCTAGGGCCAAAATCCCCCAGAGATTCCTCGCAGAGGCTGGGCCTTCCCGAGGAGGGCAGGACTCTCTTAGCAGTCTGCGTTTGCATGCCTCTGAGCACGGGCTTCTCACCCGCTCTGTGGAAATCCCACTTTGGAGACACACACACACACACACACACACACACACACACACACACAAAGCTGCCTCCTGGACCTGCCTTGGGTCTGGACCCACAGAGACAACTGCTTCCACCAGCCAGGCCCCCGCTCTGCCCCTGGACTCCTCCCTAGCCCCGGCCTGGAGGGAAATTCCAGGCCTCACTGGAGCTAATGAATGGGAGGAAACTCAGGGAAGTTTTTCTCTTGGGACCCAGTGTCCCCACTTGCCTCATAATGTAGACAGAATCCCTAAGAGTCCGGGTTAAAAGGGCCCTCACTCTACAAATAGGGAACCAGTCCAAGTTCACAGACAGGCAGGGGCTGAACCAGAACTGAAGGCCAAGATCCTGGGTCCCAGTCCAGCTCCTTTTCATACCGCCGCTGCCTCTCTTTGGTTAAAGCTCAAACCTCGTTATCAACCCATCACACCTTCGTAAATATCAGTGCATCTACAGAGCAGAACTCTAAGGGGAGGTAAGGACATAGGACAGGTCAGCTATGATGGTGGGGGAAGGGGAGCCGTCTCAGGGACCCTGTGTCCTCCTCAGCTCTGGCGTCCAAGGGATACTCACTGCTTTTAGCCAGGACAAAGCTGCCGCACTCCTGGGAGTGGTTGCCCGAATGGTCTGTCATGTTGACACTGAAAACGTCGTCGGCCATGAATTGGAGCACATCCATGTGGCACGTGTACTCTGCATGCGTGGCGTTGTGGGTGGACCAGTGGAGGCTGCAGGAGGTGACCTCGTCCTCCAGTTCTCCATATGAGTCTTGCCTTCAAGGACAGAGCAGCCGGTTATGGCTGGAAGCCAGTGGGGCTCAGGGCACAGGGCCAGGACCCCAGCCCAGAATCTTGGGGCTGGGAGGGAGTTGAGGTGGCAGCGGGTGTCACCTGGTCCAACTACCCCTTTCCCCGGGAAGATACTCCTCCCCTGAAGTAGCCCTGATGGATGGTGTCCAGGCTCGGCTTGTATGCCTCCAAGGGACTGGGAACTCACTACGTCATTTAAGGACAGCAGCTATTAACTTTGGAAATTTGGGCCATTCTTGCCTGGACTGAGCCTAAATCTGTCCCTGTCAGTTCCATCAACTGTATCACTGTACTACAGAAAGGGTGCTAAACATTTCAGTTCTCCTTCCTGCCCTCCTCTGTCCAACATCTGTTGAATACCTAATAAGTGCTTGTGCTCAGGGCCAAGATAAGAGCCAAATGAACTTCATCCCCTGCTTTGGATGAACTACCAGGGAGACTATTGGTATAAGGTTGGGGGGAAATGCTCTGGCTTTTTAACTGCCAGTGGGCAGAAACAGTGGGTTTTGAAGTATGTATAGGAGTTCACCAGATATTTATTTCCCTACCTACATCTTCAGACTGTGAACATGACCACCCTTGAGGGCTAATATGGATGTGTGGACTCAGTTCTTTGCTAAATATTTGCTGGAATAGAAACTTCTGCTGAATAAAGTCTCTCTAAACCTCTTGCACAGCAGCCAGGAGGATCTTTAAAAACTGCCTGTCACCTCCATGCCTAAAATCCTCAGGTGGCTTCTCATCACCCACACAATAAAAGCTGGCCCTTGCTTACCTCTCATCTCCTTTGCTTGTTATTCTCTCTCACACTGGCTCACTCTGCTCTGGCCCAACTGACCTCCTCGCTATTCCTGATTCAGTCTCTCCCTACCTCAGGACCTTTGCACTTGCAGTGCCCTCTGCCTGGGCTGCCCTTTCGCCAGCTCACTGGCTGCCTCCTTCTCACCCAGAGAGGCCTGCCCCGACCACCCTGGCTAAAGCAGACCTTCTACCCATGTCACTTGCTTTCTACCCCAGGGTCAAGGTTCCTGGACTTTAAAGCACTCATTATTCTCAGAAAGCATCCTGTTGGTTGTTTACGTGTTTCTTGTCTGTCTTCCCAGTCACTCCCCACCTGCAGTGAGTCAGTTCCGGGACCAGCTGGGACCTTGTCAGTCTTAGGCTCTACTGGGCCCCCAGTGCCTGCAAGTGTCTGGCAAGAGCTTAATAAATATGTTCTGAAGAAGTAACTGAATGAACGAATGAATTGGTGATGACAGAAGGAAAGCCAGCTGTTCTTTATCCTGAGCAGCACATTGACAAAGACTCTCCTTGACCAGGCTCAATTCAGGCTCCTCAGAACTCTCTCCTCAACTAGGCCCTGACTTTGGGACTTCCACGCTGGTCTCTGCATTGTCTAATTTTAGCAAGAATCCTGCTAAGTCATTTTAGCCAGAATCTTCCATCCTTGATATCTGATCGAATTCCTCATCCTCCAAAACCCCCAGGTGACGTAGGCTCACCCTGGGCTGCCATTAGCAAGAATCCTGTTAAGTCAGTTTAGCTGGAACCCCCCTTACCCCTGATGTTTCCTCTTAGTATTCTTCTATCCATTGACCTGTTCCTTGGCTATAAATTCCTAATTTTCCTTGTTGTATTCAAGTTGAGCCCAAGCTCTCTTCCCCACACCAAAACCCCACGCAGCGGTCCCTACACCGATCATGATGGTCTTTTTTTTTTTTTTTTTAAAGAATCCCTTATATTCTTTTTTAAAAATAAATTTATTTACTTATTTATTTTTGGCTGCGTTAGGTCTTTGTTTCTGCGCGCGGGCTTTCTCTAGTTGTGGTGAGAGGGGGCTCTCTTCGTTGGGGTGTGCAGGCTTCTCATCGCAGTGGCTTCTCTTGTTGCGGAGCACGGGCTCTAGGTGCATAGGCTTCAGTAGTTTTGGCACATGGGCTCAGTAGTTGTGGCTCAGAGGCTCTAGAGCGCAGGCTCAGTAGTTGTTGCACACGGGCTTCGTTGCTCCATGGCATGCGGGATCTTCCCGGACCAGTGCTCGAAACTGTGTCCCCTGCATTGGCAGGCGGATTCTTAACCACTGAGCCACCAGGGAAGCCTGATCATTACGGTCTTGAATAATGTCTGCCTTACCATTCTTTAACAAGTGCAATGAAAAAGTTTTCTTTAACAATAGGGACCCATGAATCTTGGAGTCAGACTGCCTGTGTTTGAATCTCAGCTCCACCATTCACTGGCTGTGTGACCTTGGGCAAACTGCATAACCTCTCTGAACCCTAGTGTCCTCGTTTGTTAAATGGGAGCAATAATTGTGAGGATGGGAAGTGATGGTCCATGTGAAGTGTAGCAGGATGCCAGGCATGTATTCAGTGTTCAAAAAAATCATGTGGCAGTCTGGTCATCTTGGGGTCTCAAAACCACAGTCTGGCCTGTGTGAGCAAGAGAGTATGGTCTTTGGAGCCCTGCTCACTGGACAAGTCTCGTGAGTCCTGCATGGGCATCTGTAAGATAGGCACAGTGATTCCCAGCTCCCAGTCCCAGATCACGGTCAGTGATTCTCAGCTCATGGTGAAACCAAATGCTGTTGGTGAAAGGGCTGAGAGAGCCCCCAGAAGTGGCAGCCATTATTTTTATTGCTAAACTACCTGCCAGGCACACAGTAGGTCCAACTCCGTCTGTGGCCTCTGGCAGTCCTGCCCCACCCCAGCCCTCCAGGGCTACCCTGAATCGTATCCCCGAGGCTGGCGAGGCCTGGCCACTTACCAGGTGAGGGTGAGCATGTCAGGGTGCGGGGCCCATGTCTCCAGGATGCAGGTGACCGTCTGGATGTAATCGGTGTAGCAGACGAGGTCTGAGCAGCCCCAGGCTGGAGGGTCAAGGGAGACAGAGGCCTTGGTTGGGGGTGGTACTGGTCGGGGGCAGCAGAGCTGATCACCCCCTCACCCCCTTGAGGGCTCGAGGATGAGGGGAAGCAGGGGTCCCAGAGCCAGGATGAATATGATGACCCTAGGGCAACTAAGATAAAGGCCTGGAGCAAGGGGGTCCTTGCCACCTAAGAATTCTATTTTTGAGCCCCCAAAGTTGTGAGGTTGGCTATGGAGACAAGACTCTCCTAACGAGAAACATCATAAACTAAGCGGGTCCCCACCCAGCGCCCTCCCACAAGCCCTGTGTCCAGACACCAGGTCCACATCCCTCCTGGCCGGCCTCCCTCTCAAGGTGGTGTGTCCTGAACTCCCCGGTTGCTGGGGGAATCTGCACATCCTGCGAGAGGGATTCGTGTGGTCAGTGAGAGACCACATGCTCCCTCTGTTCCCCGCAGCTGGTCCAAGACAGGACATGGACCTCGGTGACCTGGCAGTACTTCGAGGGAGCAAGAAACCTTCAGAAAACTGAGAAGCCCTTGGATACTTTTGCCAAGATGTCTGTATTATCCTACTGCCCAAACCATCACCACCACCACCAACCAAGTGACACAGGTATGGTCCCCCTTGGGCAATTTTATTGCAAGATTTAATACTCTCCCAACTCCAACATGAATTTGTTCTAAAAATGTTTGACAAAATCCAGTTAATAAGTTTTAGTTTAGTTTTGTTTTGTAAGATCAAGTGCCAACGCTGCTATTCCCCCTGGCTCCACCCCCCACTATTTACCAGAAATTTGTTCCCCTTTTAAATGGATTCATTCTTAGTGGCTTTTTTCTATTTTTCCTTGACTAATGAGGATCCAGGGGGTAGCAGTACATTCCTCCTGGGTCTCCATCTAGGTCAGAAGCTGGATTTGCAGTCAAGAACACTGTCACTGGAAACATCCCTTATGTCTACTCCCATCACATTTAACCAATGAGAACACTGAAGCTCTGAGACTGGGCTGCCCCTCTTGTCTCGCTCTTGGTCTGGGCTCAGGAGACCCAGGAAAGGCAAAATCGAATCTGTGCTAGTTCTTCACACCCACACACGTGGCAGACACCGCGCAGCGATCATGGCACTCACTCCCTTGGGTGTGGCCTCAGAATCCTTCTCAACACAGTTGAGTGGCTCCAGACAGCCACTACCAAGGGATCTGAGATGTGGAAATGAATCCTGTTCTAGGAGGAAGTTTCTTTCGAAGAGGAGCACAGGGCTTGTTGGTGGACACAGAGTGGCCAGTTCAGGTACTTTGTGGAGAAAAGAGGACTGGTTTTGGCAGGACCAAAACCCACGTGGCTGTGTCCTCTCTGAGTTCATCGTATTCTAGTTGTTCTCTTTCAGGGCTCCAGACCTTGGAGAGGAGCTGCCTTTCCTAGGTAGACTCAAGGCCACCAAGAGACAGAGTTTGTCCAAACTTGTAATGAAACACTGGAGAGGGGACAGTAGTCCCTGAACTAGTGTGGAGGTGGCATCAGGGACCAGAGGGAGTAAAAACCCTGTCACCAGTCACGACCCTGAGCCCTGGGCAGAGAGCCCCCGGGCCACCACCCCCACCCCGCCCAGGGTTATCACAGCGTATGGGAGGCAGTGGGAGCCGTGAAAAGTGCACCCGTGACTCACGAGTGCTCTGAGTCCCTATTTGTAAGCTGGAGACACTGGCCCCTCGGAGGGGGTGGGGAGGTATTTAGATGATATCACACCAGTGCAGCCCACGCTGCCTGCACGTGGCACTCACCCAATAAAAGCAGTTAAGACCACGGGAATCAGGCAGGTTTGGGAACCCATCCCAGCTCTGCCACTGCCTGGCTGTGTGGCCGTGGACCTGCCTCTCACCCTCTCTGAGCCTCACAGGTTGTCGGCAGAAGGGAATGAGGATGCTCGGCCCCCGGGACACAGCAGGGGCTTGTTATTTGTGCTCACGGGGTGGGGAGAGGCAGCGGGTGACCCAAAGGCCCTTTAGAGGTTAGGACAGGATGCTGACCACTCAGAAAGGGAAAATAAAGGAGCCTGACATCTGTTTCCTGATGGAGCTAGTTGAGGCTTTCGGTCTTTTGGTTCCCATTCGAGCCTGTGTGCTGTGTCCCACCTCCTCTGGGAAGGCTTTCAGGATCTCTCAGCCCTGACTGCGCCCCCAAGTCTAACACCTGGCCTTTCCCTGCTCGGGTCTCGAATATCCCACCCTCTGACTGCAACATCTTCTGCTCTTCCGGGGCTTCCTTTTAAGGCTTTGGCTACTTTTATCTCCACAGCCACTCTCCCCACCAGGGAATATCTGTGCTGGCAGTGGATCCAGTGATTGTTGAGAAACATCTAGGAGATGAGGAGAGACTGTGGTTAGATCACAGGCAGGACTTCCTCACTCTGAGAATTGGGAGCCAGCCAAGCCAGAGAGAAGAAGGATGAAGTCTCTCATCCTCCCACCCCCCTTCCCTGGCCAGTGAGATGTGGAAACCAGGACAGTGGGCTGGGCCATGTGGGACTCACTGCTGGACAGTGGAGCTCTCTGGTGGGATGAGCTCTGGCTAATGCAGAGATGGCTACTGGACTTGTGTCAGCCGCAAGTGGACAGATGCCACAGACTCTGACCCTGTGGCCTCTACCCTGCCCTGGAGCCCACAAGGCCAGCCCGGCCGCTCTCCACCCGCCTACCACGGGGCAACTACTTACCCCTCTGGAGCATCAGGAGGAGCACAGGGGCAGTCCAGCCGCAGAGCATGCTGCCTGCCAGAGCCTGGAAGAGACACACAGGGAGAGCGTGGGCCTGGGGCCTGGGGACCAGGGGACCTTGAACATCCTCCCTCTGGTCCCCATCCCTCCTTTGGAAGACTTGCCTCAGTTTCTTGGATCTGTTTCTGAGAAACAAGAGTCTGAGGAGCCCGTGGCTGCCCCCAAGGATTCCTGTCCCTTAGAAGTGGCTTCTTTGCCCCTTGGATCCCTCCCCGCTTCTCCCCGCTTCTGCCTGGGCTCCCAGCACCATGACAAATGAGAGGGGCATGTAAAGGGTGAAGAGCTCGCTGCTGATCCACCCCTGCTAAGCCTGTTGACGTAGCACCACGTGTGCATGTTTATCCATCTAGATAAGAAAGAGGGAGGCAGGGAGGGAAAAGTGGCTTGGAAAGTGGTATTTGAGGGGCAGCGATCTTGAGTCCTCTTTCTTTTTCTTTTTTTTTTTTTTTTGTGGTATGCGGGTCTCTCACTGTTGTGGCCTCTCCCATGGCAGAGCACAGGCTCCGGACGCGCAGGCTCAGTGGCCATGGCTCACGGGCCCAGCTGCTCCGCGGCATGTGGGATCTTCCTGGACCGGGGCACGAACCCGTGTCCCCTGCATCGGCAGGCGGACTCTCAACCACTGCGCCACCAGGGAAGCCCTTGAGTCCTCTTTCTTACGAAACCCCCGTGTTGATGTTAGCCCAATTAATTGGCTTCTTAATGAGTAGCAAATCCAAGATTAACCCACAAAGGAGACAGTTACTGCATACCTAAGATAAGTTTAGCCCAATAGCGAGGGTTCTGACCCAAATACAGAGTTCCCCCGGGGTTAGCCCACCAGCAGGCACGGGGGAACCCAGCTTGACCACACGAAGGTGCCCTAGACACCCTGATCTGCATGAGATGGAGAAGAGACCTCTTTGGAGACCAAAGCCAGCCTGTCCAGGAAGAGCGGACTTTGGTACCTTGGGCAGAAGAACAACCCACCAGGCTGGCAATGCCAGGCTCTTGCTGGCACTTTGTCCATTGCACCCCCCAGCTCCGTGTCTACTTGGGGAGGTACCAGCCAGAAGCCAGTGGGTCCCAAGAACCCTACCCAGATAGATCCCATGGACAGGGGTGTAGCTGGAACAGGAGCCCAGAGGGCTGACCCGTGCAGGGACCAAGTCACACACATGGCTTCTTCCGGACACCATCCCTGAACCTGGGTTCCCCCAGAGCCTACTCTGGCCCCGCCAGGAGCTTCCTTTGAGCTCCCAAACAAGTCACCAGGCAGGCAGCGGTGCAGGGCGTGGAGAGGTTCAGCTGTGTGGCTCTTGGCTGGTCACTTCCCCTCTCTGAGCCTTAGAAGTAAAGATGGTAAAGCCTGCTTCCAGGATTCTTGTGAGGATTCAAAGACTCCATTTATAGAATCACTGGGCGCCTGGCATAGCCCCTGGCACATAAACACTCAAGAAACAGTGATGGATACAGGCTTTTAAAGCATCAGAACGGACGGACTCCCTGAGTGATAAGAGGTCCCCAAATGTCTCATTTTCCAAAAGTTGGCCATATTTGTAGATCATGTGTACTATTATTTAGTCAATGTATTTTCTATAAACAGACCCTATTAAAAATTTAACTCCAACTTCAACCTAAGCAATAATGCACATAGTTGTGTATTTTTTCCCCATAGCTGTGTGTCATTCCCCAGTCAATGAATGTAAAGCATTTGAAACAATGCCTGGCATATAGCAGATGTTATATAAGTGTTTCTTAAACAAAGCAATCAACTTACCATAAAACAAAATGCAGTGAAATGTAAAAACTAAATACAAGGAAAACAAAAGACAGTAATTGAATTTCAGTGAGATACTATTCCCTGCTTAAGACTCTGATGGGGCTTCCCTGGTGGCTCAGTGGTTAAGAATCCACCTGCCAATGCAGGGGACACTGGTTCGAGCCCTGGTTTGGGAAGATCCCACGTGCTGCAGAGCAGCTAAGCCCGTGCGCCACAACTACTGAGCCTGCGCTCTAGAGCCCGTGAGCCACAACTACTGAGCCCGCATGCCACAACTACTGAAGCCTGTGCACCTACAGCCTGTGCTCTGCAACAAGAGAAGCCACTGCAATGAGAAGCCTGCGCACCGCAACGAAGAGTAGCCCCCCCTCGCCACAACTAGAGAAAGCCCGCGCAAAGCAACGAAGACTCAATGCAGCCAAAAATAAATAAATAAAATAAATAAATTTATTTAAAAAAAAAGACTCTGATGAGTTGGAGATCTACTTTGCCTTTGTTTAAAGAGTATTAGAGAGGTGTTGAAGACATAGTAGCATCAAGTGGAGATTCTCACCCCCTCCCTCATCAGAGGATAGAAAGAAATTTGAAGACGGTCTCACTCTCTCACTAGGGGGTCCAGGGATATTTAACACCATCTAAAACAAGCCACTCAATTCTGGGAAACATCAGCCTTGAATGATGACGTCTTCTCCTGTTTCCACAGCACCAAGTAAGAACACCTCCCAGTCCTACTGCCCTCCCTGCCCTGAATCCACCCCTTATGGGGCTTCCCACTCAGCTGACTCCTGAGGGCAACAGCAACTTACTCCCCAGATGCACCCAGACCAGCAGGTGTGCTTCCTGAGTGAAGGACAGAGGGTGCCCTGCAGCCTCCTACAGAGGAGTGAAGAACACCTGGCTTGGAGTCTGTCAGGTGCCAGCTATGCGACCTTGGGCAAGTTCCTGACCTCTGTGATTCTCTGTTTTCTTATCTTTGTTGTAGGCACTAAATGCATCATTGCATGTGAAGCACTCCAGCGCAGTCCTGGATGGGATGGAGCCCTAAATTGGTGCTTAAACACCAGGCTCCAGCGCCTGGAAATGACTTCTGAGGTTGTGGTCCTTCAGACTAAAAGTTGGTCAAATTTCAGGAGAGTCTGGGGATGTGGAGAAGACTGGGGGGAGGAAGTCAAATGGAAGCAGGTACTATGGAGAACACAAAGTGCTTAACTTCACAGTCAACAGAGAAATGCAAATGAAAACCACAATAACAGTGCCATTTAAATTTTATCAGATTAGTAAAAACTAAAAGTCTGACAACATCACATGTTGCCGAGGACACAACGTAATGGGAACTCTCATTTACAGCTAGTGGAGATGTAAATTAGTACAACTAGTCTGGAAAATAGTTTGGCATGGTCTAATAAACTTGAACAAGTGTTTACCCTAAGACCCAGCAATTCCACTGTGAGGTATATTACCAAGGAAACACTGGCACATGTGTACAAGAAGCATAGGCAGAAATGTTTATAGTGGCATTGATTTTAATATTGAAAAACTGGAAACAACCTAAATATCCATAAGCAAGAGAATGGAAAGATAAACTATGGTGTAATCACTCAATGTGAAAATGAATCATAGCTTCACACAACAAAGCAAATGACTCTTACAGAAAAAAAAACAACAACCAAAAAACCAACCAAAAAATCCACAAAGCAAATGACTCTTTCTGAAGCAAAAGAAAAATTAGAAAAGAACACAGGCATAATAATACCGTCTGTGTCACACTTAACACCATGTAAAGCAGCTCTATATATTGTTTGGGTGAATGAATATATAGAGAAATCCAAGGGAATGAAAAACATCAAATCTTGAATAGCGTAGACAAGGAGGGGATGTGATGAAGCGAGGGTCTCCAGGGGTCTCAACAGTTTGGTAAAACTGAGTGAAGCTATCATGGGTGTTGATTATGTTTTTCTTTATACCTTTTTGTATGTCCAAACTATTTCATAACATTTTAAACGTAAGTGGATCTTGGATTTATAAAATAAAATGTGGAAGGGGGACTTTCACTTCTGGCCATGATGGAGCTGGTATCTGGGTAACCCTCTTACTAAAACAACTACAAGAGGAGAAAAAAAAAAAACACTAGAAAGCATGAGAAAGCAAACAAGTTAGATAGTACTTGAGAGGCCAGGGTGCCAGAGAGAAGGAAAATGTGTTGAAATTCTGCATGCAATGTCCCCTCAAGTAATTTGCCAAGTCACTGCAGATGAGTTACATTCCAGGAAACCTAGCAGAAAGCATCTGGTAACAGGCTAAAAAGCTAAGAAGACACTTTGTCAGTTTCACAATGCTAAGGAAAGAATCAGAGTCTAAGAAAAATGGGCCCTGATAAATACCCAGTTATTCAGGAAAGGCTATGCCTTGGGAATAAGAAAAATCAGAAATAGTTCAGTCTTCACTGCATCAAGATGATCTGCCTATATGCCATATGTCTGCTAGAAAAAAAATTAAAACCTATCTGGAAAAACTTAGCTTCATCTAAAGCCTCCATACTTTTCATACACAATGTCCAGCATTGAATTAAACTGATAAGACAAACCAGAAAACAGTACCAAATGACCAAAAGCCAAGAAGATAAAACCAAAACAAAACCAGAAACAGACCCATAAGTGATTCAGAAAATGGCCTTATGAGACAGGATTTAAAATAACTATGATCAGTATGTTCAAGAATTCCACCAGAAATATGGCATCTATTTAAAAGTAGAAACTCTAGAGCTGAAAAATGCAATAATTGAAATTTATAAGAACTTAATAGATGGATAAACGAACATATTAGAAAATCAGAAGATAGGACTGGTGAACTGAAAGAATGGTAGAAAATGAACAGATTGAAGCATGCAGAGAAAAAATGTTTAAAAATACAGAAAAGAGCAAAAGAGACACATGAGACATTGTGAAAAGGTCTAACATAAATGTATTTGGAGTCAAGAAAAAGAGGAGAGAGGATAACTCAGAAGCAATAATAGAGATACTGGTTAAGAATTTTTCAAAACTAACAAGAAACCTTAAGCTACTGATTCTAGGAGTTCTACAACCATCCCTCCCCCGCCACCCCAAAAACAAATACAAAGAAAACCACATCTAAGCACATCACAGAAAAACTGTTTTAAAAATTAAAGACAAAGATATACTTAAAATCCAACTTAGAGGGCCTCCCTGGTGGCGCAAGTGGTTGAGAGTCCGCCTGCCGATGCAGGGGATACCGGTTCGTGCCCCGGTCTGGGGGGATCCCATATGCCGCGGAGCGGCTGGGCCCGTGAGCCATGGCCGCTGAGCCTGCGCGTCCGGAGCCTGCGCGTCTGGAGCCTGTGCTCCGCAACGGGGGAGGCCACGGCAGTGAGAGGCCCGCATACCGCAAAAAAAAAAAAAAAAAAAAAAAAAATCCAACTTAGAATGTTATATCCAGCAAAAATATCATCAGAAAAAGAAGGCAAGCTCAATATGATAAAGGAATCTACTAAAATCCCACAGTTGATATCATACTTAATGATGAAAAATTGAAAGCTTTCCCTCTAAGATCAGAAACAAGACAAGGATGTCCACTCTCATGACTTTTATTAAACAAGGATGTCCACTCTCATTGTACTGAATGCCTTGGTTCTAGCCAAGGCAATTAGGCAAGAAAAAGAAATAAAAGGCATCCAGAATGGAAAGAAAGAAGTAAAGTATTTCTGTTTGCAGATGATATGATCTTGTATATACAGCATCCTAAAGAATCCACACCAAGAAAATAAAATGAAACAAAGCAAACAACCAAACAAAAACTATTAGGACTAATTAGTGAATTTAGCAGGATTACAGGATACAAGATCAATATACAAAATCAACTGTATTTTAATAAACTAGGAATGAACAATCTGAAAATGAAAATTTAAAAGTGATTTCATTTACAATAATATCAAAAAGAATAAAAGGGAAATTTAACTAAAGGAGTGCTAGACTGGTACACTAAAAACTATTGTACAAAACATTGCTGAAAGAATAATGGAAGATCTTAATAAATGGAAGGATATCCCATGTTCATGGATTGGAAGACTTACTATTGCTAAGATAACTCCCCCCAAATGATCTACAGAGTCAAAGTAATCCCTATCAAAATCCCAGCTGGCTCTTTTGAAGAAATTGACAAGCTGATCCTAAAATTCATATGGAGATAGAAGTGGCCAGAATAAACAAAATGATCTTGAAAAAGATGAACAAATTTAGAGGACTCAGACTTCTCAATTTCAAAGCTTACTACAAAGCTACATTAATCTACACAGGGTGGTACTGGCTTATTTATACACATACAGATCAATGGAATAAAACTGAGAATCCAGAAAAAAGGTCATACATTTACATTCAATTGATGTTTGACAAGGGTGCCAAGACAATTCACTGGGGGAAAAGAATAGTCTTTAAAATAAATGGGGGGGGGGCTTCCCTGGTGGCGCAGTGGTTGGGAGTCCGCCTGCGATGCAGGGGACACGGGTTCGTGCCTTGGTCCGGGAAGATCCCACATGCCATGGAGCAACTGTGTGCCATAATTACTGAGCCTGCACTCTACAGCCCATGCGCCACAACTGCTGAAGCCTGTGTGCCACAACTACTGAGTCCATACACCGCAACTACTGAGCCTGCATGCTGCAACTACTGAAGCCTGCACGCCTAGAGTCTGTGCTCAAGAGAAACCACTGCAATGAAAAGCCTGTGCACCACAACAAAGAGTAGCCCCCACTCACCACAACTAGAGAAAGTCTGCACACAGCAACAAAGACCCAATGCAGCCAAAAGTAAAATAAAATAATTTAAAAATTAAAATAAATAAATAAAATAAAATAAATGGTGCTCATACAACTGGGTATCCACATGAAATAGAATGAAACTGGACTCCTATTTCACACCATATACAAAAATCAACTCAAAATGGCTCAAAGACCCAGTATGAAGAGGAAGAAATATTAAACTCTTAAAATACAATACAGGTGTAAATCTTCAGAACCTTGTATTAGACAGTAGTTTCTTAGACATGAAACCAAAAGCACAAGAAACCAAAGGAAAACAGATATATTGAACTATTTCAAATTTTAAAACTTTTGTGCTTCAAAAGGCACTATCAAGAAAGTGAAAAGGCAATATAAAGAATGGGAAAAATATTTGCAAACTATATATTTGCTAGTGTTCAGAATACATAAAGAACCCTCAAGATCTAAAAGACAACCCAATTTTAAACTGTGCAAAAGATTTGAATAGACATTTTTCCAATGAGATATACTAGTGACCAATAAACACATGAAAAGATGCTTATCATCATTAGTCATTAGGGAAATGCAAATAAGGACTATGGAGTAACACCACCTCACACCCACTAGATGGCTATTTTTAAAAATGGAAAATAAAAAATGTGGGTGAGGATATAAGGGTAGAACCCTTATACATTGCTGACGGGAATGTAAAATGGTGCAGCCACTATGCAAAACAGTTTTACAGTTTCTCAAAAAGTTAATATAGTGTTACCACGTGACCAAGCAATTTGACTCCTAGGTAGCGAGTCAGAATAGCGAAAAGAATTGAAAATATATGTTCACAAAAAAACCCTTCTACACAAATGTTCATAGCAGCATTACTTATAATAACTCTAAACTGGAAGCAACTCAAATGTTCATTAACTGATGAACAGACAAACAAAATGTAGACTATGCATACAATGGAATATTATTCCACCATAAAAATGAATCAATTACTGATACATGTTGCAACATGGATGAACCTTGAAAATTTATCCAAAGTAAAGAAGCCAGACACAAAAAAGGCACATATTCTGTGATTCTATTTATATGAAGTGTCCAGAATAGGCAAATCCATAGACAGTTAGTAGATTAGTGATTGTCAAGGGCTAGAGCTTTGGAGAGAGTGGGAATAGGGAGTGACTGCTAATGGGTATAGGATATTTTTGCAGCAATAAAAATGTTCTGTAGTTAGATAGTAGTGATGATTGCACAAATTTATAAGTATACTAAAAACTACTTAATTGTGTACCTCAAAAGAGTGAATCTTATGATATGTGAATTGGATCTTAATTACAAATTTTTTTAAATGAAGGCAAAAATAAATCTTTATTTTTTATACCAAAAAAAAAAATGCTGAGAGGATTTTTCACCTGTAGACCTGCAACAAAAGACATATTAAAGTGAATTTTGGGGGCAAAAGGAAAATAATCTCAGATGGGAAGCAATTTACTGTAGGAAGGAATGAAGAGCAATAGAATATTATAAATATAAATAATGTTGATTGCTGAAAATAATAATGATCATATATTATGAAGTTTAAACAATATGCAGAATTAAAATACGTTACCATGATACCCCAAAGATAAGAAGGGGTGAATAAAGTTAAAGGTCACTGTATTGTCTGGGAAGTGATAAAAATACTAATATAAAGGTAGACTCCAAAAAAAAATCAATTACGCATGCTGTAATCGCTAAGAAAAACACTAAAAGAGTTACAAAAGAAAATATAACAAACTAATAGACAGGAAACATAGATTAATAATTTTTAAAACTTTATTCATCTAAGAAATGGGACAAAGAAGAAAAAGGAACAAAGGATAGGACAAAAGGAAAACAAATAGTAAGAAGTTACACTTAATCCCAAACACCTCAGTATTTTTATTAAATGAATGAACTAATCACTGAAATTAAAGATGTAACCTTGAAACCAACACTTTGCATTAAAATAAAGTGATATTATAGTTTAATCTCTCTCATAAATATACTTACAAAAATTGTAAACAAAATATTAACAAATCAAATCTGATGATATATACAAAAGTAAATTATACAGCCTTATCACATGAGGTTTATTCCAAGAATACAAGGGTAGTTTGACATTTGAAAGTCAGTAATCTATTTCACCACATAAACAGAATAAAGGAGAAATTTTATATGATAATTTAATAATTTTTAATATGACATTTAATAATTTGCAATACTCATTCATGATTTTTAAAACACTCTCAGGAAACCAGGAATAGAAGGAACACACTTAATCTGATAAGGAGCACACACGCATGCACACATGTGCACACACACATTATATACAACTAACATCCCTGATGGTCAAATATTGAACACTTTATCCTCTAGGGCAGGACAAAGGTAAGAATGTCTTGTACTGGAGGTCCTAGTCAATGCAACAAGGCAAGAAAAATAAATAAATTTATAAATATTAGAAAACTATAAGGATTGGAATGATATTATCTTAAAAAGTCCAGATTCTTAACAGATAAACTCTTAGATAATAACTGTTAAACAAGGGCACTGAATTTGAGACTAATATAAAAAATATATTTCTAAAGATCAGGGCCTCCCTGGTGGCGCAGTGGTTGAGAGTCCGCCTGCCGATGCAGGGGATACGGGTTCGTGCCCCGGTCTGGGAGGATCCCATATGCCGCGGAGCGGCTGGGCCCGTGAGCCATGGCCGCTGGGCCTGCGCATCCGGAGCCTGTGCTCCGCAACGGGAGAGGCCACAACAGTGAGAGGCCCGCATACCGCAAAAAGGAAAAAAATAAATAAATAAATAAAGATCAACAAAGTTGACAAACCTTTAGCTAGACTAAGAAAGAGAAGATTCAAATAACTAAAATCAGGGCTTCCCTGGTGACGCAGTGGTTGAGAGTCCGCCTGCTGATGCAGGGGACGTGGGTTCGTGCCCTGGTCTGGAAGATCCCACATGCCGCGGATCGGCTAGGCCCGTGAGCCATGGCCGCTGAGCCTGCGCGTCCGGAGCCTGTGTTTCACAATGGGAGAGGCCACAACAGTGAGAGGCCTGTGTACCACAAAAAAAATAAAATAAAAATAAAAAAATAACTAAAATCAGAAAAGAAAGATGAGACTTTACAACTGATGCCACAGAAGTAAAACTGATTATAAGATACAACTATGAATAATCATATAGCAACAAATTTGATAATGTAGAAGAAATGGATAAATCCCTAAAAACCTGTCAAGACTGAATTATGAAGAAATAAGTAGGCTGTAAGTAGGCTGCGAAAGCAACAAAAGCAAAGATAGGGAAGTGGGACTACATCATAGTAAAAAGTTTCTGCATTGCAAAGAAAACCATCAACAACATGAAAAGGCAACCTACTGAGTGGGAGAAAATATTTGAAAATTATATATCAGATAAGGGACTAATATGCCAAATATATAAAGAGCTCATACAATCTGATTTAAAAATGAGCAGAAGATCTGAATAGACATTTTTCCAAGGAGAACAGACAGATGGACAATAGATACATGAAAAAAATGCTCAACATCATTAATTATCAGGGAAATGCAAATCAAAATCACAATGAGATTTCACCTGACACTTGTTAGAATGGCTATTATCAAAAAGACAAGAAATAACTAGTATTGGTAAGGATATGAAGAAAAGGGACCACTTGTGCACTGTTGGTGGAAATGTATTTGGTGCAGCCACTATGGAAAACAGTATGGAGGTCCTCCAAAAGATTAAAAATAGAACTACCACATGATCCAGCAATTCCACTTCTGGGTATATACCCAAAGGAAATGAAATCAGTATCTCAAAAAGATATCTGCACCTCTATGTTCATTACAGTATTATTTACAATAATCAAGATATGGAAACAACCTAAGTGTCCTTCAATAGATGAATGGATGAAGATGATGTGGAATATACATACAATGGAATATTACTCAGCCATGAAAAATAACGAAATCTTGACATTTATAACAACATGGATGAACTTCAAGGGAATTATGCTAAGTGAAATAAGCCAGACAGAGAAAGATAAACACTGTATGATCTCTTTTATATGTAGAACCCCCCGAAAAAAATAAATAAGTTCATAGATACAGAGAACAGGTTGATGGTTGCCAGAAGAAAGGAGTGGGAGGTGGGAGGAATAGGTGAAGGGGGTCAAAAGGTAAAAAGAAAAAAAAATGTGGTGCATTACTGAGCAAAAACAACAATAAAAAAGCAGCAAAAAAAAATTTTTTTTTAACGTATGTACTTGCAATGCATAAGCCCAGAGGGTCTTGTTCAGTGTAGTTAAATTTCATGAACAGACTATTACTCCATAAATTATAATGTTACACCAACATTGAGTATTGCATTTATTCTAGCTTTGCTTATGTCTTTTCATTCAAAGAGTATGTCAAAAGTACACAAAAACATGTTTTCAGCGATTTTATAAAGACTGAGTAATGCTGCAGAAACTAAAATATATTGCAACTTGAATACAATGCATTCTCTCTAAAAGCAATGACACAGCTTATTAAAATACTCACTTTGAACTTTATATCACCATCACTGAAACTAGGGAGAATTTTAAATCATAAAATAAACTATAAATTATAGAGAGGATATTAATTTTACGTGGCAATGTATGATTCTGATAAATTTACCTTTACAAAGTAGAATGTACATTAAGCAACTTTGTAGAAATCAACTGATACATGATTCAGTATCAACATTCATATGCTAATTTTGACCTCTATTTTAAGAAGAGCCAACTTTGTTTCATTTTAAGAAGTCATAAGCCACACTGTAAAATTTATGTACTACTTTCCTTATTTAAAAAAATTATTTTAAGTATGGAGAAGTAGAATATGTGGTAAAAAAATCATACCTCTTGTGTCCTGGTATCTTCCCAGATAGCTTATCAAAAGGGAAATAAATACGTGCACAATTACCTTGTGCATAAGTCTAAAATATATAAAAATATGCATCAGGCAATAATAGATTAATATACTGAGGTGTCAGATAAATTGCCAAATGTTGATGAAGATAGCTTGATTGATGGAGTAAACTACCTTCATTAAATTGGGGTATGTTTTATTGTTCTCAAAAAAGGAGACAATAATAGGTCACACTGTAATTCCATTTTTTTCTCCAGTGGAAGTACTTTTTGAATTTAGAAAATTTTTCACTTATAAAAGACACAAACAAAAAGACAAATTGAAAAACAAGAATGGAAAAGAAACTGAAATGGGAGATTATATCTATATCTGTTATAGTTTCTTTCATATAATTATATTATATATTTTGTATAATTGTATATAAATATATAATATGTTAAACTATGTATATAATTATATACAACATATATAGAGAACTCCTACAAAACAATTATAAATAAATAACCCAGAACTCAATTTGTTTTTAAATGGACAAAAAGCTTAAGCAGACACTTCCTAAAAGGGGACATCCAAACAGCCAACAAGCATGTTAAAAAGGCTTAAAATCATTACTTATAAAAGAAATGCAAATTTATATCCCAATATGATAGCACTACACATCAGCCCAGAATGACTAAAATGAAAAAAAAAGAAAAAACAATTCTAAGTGCTAAAAAGGATATGAACTAATCAAAACTCAATCTCTACTCAAGTTTCTCTGAGGAGTGGAAATTGGTACAACCACTTTGGAAATTTTCTGCTGAACAGAAGACCCAACAATTCCATTTCTAGATTATGCACCAAAGAGCAAAATGTACATGTACATAAGCAGACATGTACTGGAGTGCTCACAGCAGCATTATTTACCTCCCCAAACTGGAAAGAACCCAAGTTCTTGGCTCCCCTGTATCTTCTTTCCCTCACTGATGATTCAGGAATGGGACTCGTTCAGATCCTTAAGTTGGTCATCATTTCCAATGTGACCCAGGTGGGGACTGGGGCTTGAAAGTGAATGGTGAGGGGTGTGGTAAAAGTAAAATGGCCCGTTTTCCATAGGGACCAAGAAAACATGAGGCTGTTGAAGAGGGACTCCCCAGCAGTGCCAGAAACAAGACCCAGCAGGTCACCAGAAGGGGAAGTGTCAAGACTGAGGGACTTCCCGAGAGGGAACACAGAAGAAAGGGCTCCTAGTTTATCCCTGGTCTCCAAGGACTTCTGCTCACCTGCCCTCCCCCTGGCCTCCTCCCTGACCTCCCTGCCTCCAGCTGTGGCCCCTCCAGCCCAGTCCTCATTCCAGCTATGTCTCTCCACAGCTCCCCACTGCCCTTCAGAGAAAGCCCCAAATTCCTTAGCCCAGCATTCAAAACATGTCAGGATCTGCCCCCCAACATTCCCTTTGCCCCTAGTTTTCATCCCGGACTCCAGGTTCTCCAGATCCCCGACATCTGGACATCTTCACAACATCCCCATTCATCTGGTTCTCACACCTTTGCACGTGCTGTTTCAGCCACCGGAACTCTCTGCTCCCCCTGGCTGTCTATCAGCTTCCTACTCAGGCTTCAAAAGCCAGTTCAAATGTCATCTCCTTTGTAACTCTTTGGCCTCTCCAAGGCATGAGTCACTCCTTCCTCTGGGGTCCGTCCTTCCACCAGAGCACACTGCTCATGGTGTTTTTGGCAACATTCTGAGCAATTTCTAGGCGGGAACCATGTGTTGCTTGGTTACTGCTGAATGGCAGTGGCTAACCAGTGCCTGACAGACAGTAGGTGCTCAAAGCATTTGTTACGTGAGTGACTAAACGCAAGAAGATGCTTTCCATCATAATGGATTTTGAAGCTTACCCTCAATGTTGAAACCCATGTAGACCGTACACTCCAAAGATAAATCTTATTCTTTTTGACTCTTCTTTCTTAAATTCAGTGCATTGAGGATCTGTATGCACTTGATAAGGATAAAAGCTCCAGAGCTCCAACATTTTCCCCCCACATCAGGGCCTGTGCACATGCCACTCCTTCTACTTAGAACACTTTTCCCCCCTGCTTCTTTGCTTTCTTATCCTCAGGTTTCAGCTACAATATTGCCTCCTTAAAGAGGCAACCCTCTCTGTCTAAAATGCGTCTCCCCTGCAGGTCTGGGTGCCACACACACCTTTGTTTGTCTCCTTCTTGGCAACTGTAATATTAGGATTCGTTTAGCAAATGTTCCTGGTTTTGTGTTTATGACCTGTCTCTATCCTGAAGCATAGGCTCCCAGAGGTTGGGAAATTTACCTATTTTGTTCACGCGGCATCCCTAGTGCGGAGAACAGGGCATGGAACATAACAGATACTTAACAAGGAGCTGAAGAACGGTGAATGAGTGACAGAGTCTACAAATTGCTGTGTCCAGTCCTACAAGGAGCAGGCCCCAAGGCAGCCCCCAAGAGGTCTTGGTTTCTCCATCCACTTTGTCACTGTCCTCAGGAACTTCCCCCCACCCGGGGCAACACCGTCAGCTCCCAGGGTCTGAGTGACCATGACCGCTGTCATCAGATTAGCATCAAGAAATTGTCATAGGGCCTCCCTGGTGGCGCAGTGGTTAAGAGTCCGCCTGCCGATGCAGGGGATACGGGTTCGTGCCCCGGTCTGGGAGGATCCCATATGCCGCGGAGCGGCTGGGCCCGTGAGCCATGGCCGCTGGGCCTGCGCATCCGGAGCCTATGCTCCGCAACGGGAGAGGCCACAACAGTGAGAGGCCCACATACCGCAAAAAGAAAAAAAAAAAAAAAAGAAATTGTCATAGAGGGACGTTGGGTTGCCCAGGGTCACACAGCGAGTTCTTAAAGCGGAGCTCTCAGGCTGGGGAGGAACCAGCCTTGTGGCCCTGGATCCAGAAGGAGGCTCTGCCTCTAACTCATAGTGGGACCTTGGGCTATTCTTTTCTCTGGGCCTCAGTTTCCTCACTTGTAGAATGGGGGCAGTGGCCCTGGCCTGGCTAAGGGAGCGTAAGGCGGGTGCTGGGCACACTGTAGGTGTGTGAGTATTGCAAGTTGCCTTTTACATAGTTTGGGGAGGGGGGCGGTGGCAAAGGGTGGGTTGGGGGTGTCTGAGGACAGGTGTGCCAAGACCCTGGGATGACAGCTTAGTCAGTAGGAGCTAAACATGAGGGGAAAGGCCTGCCCAGCCTGTCCCACCTCTGAGCCTGTGGAATCTTTTAGTCCGTCTCTCTCTCCCAGCCGGGCCATGAATCCCTGTCCACACAGCCTCTCCAAGCCTGACTGCCTTTCCCTACAGGAACTTCTCCAGCCTGTGCAACCTCTCCCAGCTGAGGCGCATGCCCCACCCCCAGCAAACTCTCCCTTCCTGTGCCATCTCTATTTGCCCTTCACTGTGCTAGGCAACCCCACCCAGACTGTGCAGCCTCTCTGGGCTCCCGTAACCACACCTCACCCCAGCCCCATTTCCCTGCCCCCCGACCAGGAGGGGCTGGCTGTAAGGCAGAGAAAAGAGGATGCTTCAAACCAGAGCTGCTTGAAGTCGCCAGGCAGGGATGTGGGGCTGGGGTGGGGTGGGGGGCAAGGCTGGCGACCTGCCCTTTATCCCATCCTTGCCCAGCACGCCCCCATCAGCCTGCCCTGGCCCTGGCCCAAGTAGACTGGGGGTTACTGGTTCATACTGGAAAAAGCCCGCAGGTCCTCGTCCCAGGCTACATCATCAAGCCTTCTTGGCAGATGAGGAAATAGAGGCCCAGAGAGGCCCAGAGTCTTGCCCAGGGTCACAGAGCAAGGAGGCCTGAGCAGGGAGCCAGGCTGGTGCATTTGCCCCACCTCACTCGGGACGATATGAGTGGCCAGATCCTTCCTGGGGGCTGTGAGGACCCGCAGGCCAGGGCCCTTTTGCAGGTGGCCTGGCCATGGGGGGCCCTCAGAGGGACCACTGCTCACACCCCGGGGAATATTGTCAGGTTGTTTCAGAAGTTCCAAGTTTACTCAGAGCTCTCATTTGAGCTGTCGTAAAAAGTCCCTATGGCCGGGCGCCAGGTCGAGAAGTGGGGGTGGTGCCACCTGTGAGCCACGAAGCGGGGGGCTCCTCTCAGCCCCCCTTCCCCTGCCCCTGGGGACTAGGGTGCTGCAGAAGGCACAGAAGGGGAGAAGCGAGGGAGGAAGGGGCTGTGATGGGGGGGAAGACCCCCACCCCAGGAAGTGTTTGTTCCCTTGTCTTAACAGCTTTCTTCCCTCTGCTTGTACATGACTCCCTGGGTGACCCTAGGAAACCCCAGCCCTCTCAGAGCCTCAGCTTCCCCATCTGAGAAAGGGGGGAGTAGAATCATAGAATGATCATTTATTGAGGCTGAGTATATGCCAGAAGCTACACCAAGTGTTCTGGGTAATAACAAGACGATTATTACCAATGATATTTAAAGTAAAACATAGTAGCTGCTACTTCTCATGAGCCACTGCTAAGCTCTTTCCCCTCAAAATGGCACTGGCTCTGTCTGTGTACCACCGAATCCCCAGGACCTAGGACAGTGCTCAATAAATACACATTGAATAAAACCTCACAGCAAACCGAGATAGGCGTTCTTAATTTCCATATAACAGATAAGGAAACCAAAGGTTCAGAGAGGTTAAGTGACTCACTCCAGGTCACACAGGTACTAAGTGATGGAGATGGTACTCAAACCTAGGTCTGACTGTTTTCAAAGCCCCAAATCACAATCGGTAGTGTGGTGATGAGCCAGATCCAGGGCTCCCCAGCTGACTGTGGAGACCTCCCAGCTGTGTGGAGAAGTTGAGCCATCATTCTGGCCTGCCAGGGTTCTGAAGGCACTGGCTCCCCTTGCTGGGAGGAAAGATGCCCTTTCTTCCTTCCTTCCTTTCATTCATTTATTTATCAGGCCCCAGGGTGGTCCTGATGCTGTGGAGAAGCTTTTGGTGGCCTGCTTTACTTGTTCTATCTTCTCTTAAACTGGCCCCCTCCTCCAGCAAGCCCCCTTCCTCTGCCTATAAGCCCCTTTGGGCTCCAGTACCCACCTCCAACCCCTTTCTCTTCCTCGATGGGCAGGCGGGAGCCTGCAGCACCTGGGGGGCATCCTTGTCTTGCTCACCTGCCTCTCCTGGCCCAGGGTCTTGGCCATGTCCTAACATAAGGGCTCTTAGTTTCCTCCACTGCGGGGATGTGAGCATCCAGACTCCCTGCCAGGTGTGGGGCAGGCAAGACTAGGGCTTCTGCTGAACCCACCATGGGGAACAGGTGATCGGGGCTCCCCCTCTGGGGTCTGCCCAGCCCCCTTGATCCAATGCCCCTCTCAGAAGGTGCCCCAGGACTATGACTCTTGCTTTTTTGTTATCCTGTCCAGTGGGTTGCCACCCTGGGGTTCCAAACCCAGCTCTGCATCTTATGGTCACAGCTGACCTGGGGCAAGCTTCTCCTCACTGAGGGGCAGTCTCCTCATCTGTGAAATGGGCTGAATGAGGCCACCAGCCTCACCTGGTGTTGTGAAGATGATGGGAGAGCTTCATGCGCCTGTTGCATGCTGAGCGCTGGCCCCGGGAGAACCAGAACCCAGGCAGCTGAGGGAGGTGGGACTGACTGCACGTTCCCTAGTGTGTCCCTGCACCTTCCATGGCTCTTGGAAACTGGCCTTTCTCCTCCACAGGCTCCAGCGTCCTCATGATGCAAACTTCCTTCCTGGGCAGGCCCCCAGCCAGCAGCTTTGATATTTTCATTCCCTTGAATCCTCACAACCAGCCCTACAAGGACGGAGCTGCCATTCTCCCCATTTCACAGATGAGAAAACCGAGGCTCCACGAGGCTAGAAGAAGAAGAGAAACTTGCCCAAGTTCACCCAGCCAGGAAGCCGCATGGCTGGATTTTGAACCCGCCAGGTTTTCCCCACTCTACCATGTGCTTCTAAAACCCCCACACTTTCCCCCAGGGGAAAGCAGATGTCCTCCCAGGAGCAGCCCCTGACTTTTTAATGCCCCCCCTGCCCTGGGTCCTCTGCATCCTAAGTTCCCCTCCAGGCGTTTACTCACCTGCTCCTCTGCCAGGAGTGTGTCTGCCTGTTTCTTCCTTCCCCCTTTTTTCCCCCAAGTCAAAATTCAACCCATCCTTCAAGGCTCAGCCTTCCTGAGTCTCCGCATTCCCCTCTCCTCCGCACACACAGAACCGATTTGCCTCTCAGCATCGGCGCATCCGCCGTGTTTTCATGAGAAAGATGAGGACACAGCATGTGGAGGGCAGGACCAGCCTCCAAGTCACCTGCCGACCCTGCTACGTACTGGTTGAGTCACCTTTGGAAAATCACTCTACCTCTCAGAACCTGTATTTCTCTGTGAAATGGGCACACCAACCCATCTTAAAGGAGATAAAACACAGAACCTGGTACAAAGTCGATGCCTCCCCGTTTCCCCAAACAGACCCCGTCACACTCATGCCCATCCCTGCCCGGCTCGGCTGCCCAGAACCATGATGACTGTCACATCATGTTCATTCTGGAACCAGCTTTCCCTCCCCAGCCCCTGCCTTTTGGAGGCTGGTTTCCACGACCTCAGGGGGTCATCTCAGCCATGCCTATGCCTCTGCCTCTATGTCCCTGGGGCCTCTTGCAGACCCACAGAGAGGCACGCCAGGCATCCTGAGCTGGGCTGAACTGTCCCCAGGTGTGATGAGGCCACAGGACCCCTGCACGTCTTCCTGGGCAGAGAAGGTACCTCCTCTCCCCCCCACCCCCACCACCACTCCAGAGCGGTAGCTAGAGGTGAGTTACCTGCTGTCCTACTTCTTTCTCAGAAATCCATTCTCTCTGTGCTTCGGGCAATCCGGTGGGCTCCCAGGGGATGGCAGCTGGGCTTGGCGTGAGGGATGGGTGTCTGGAAGAACAGGCAGGGGACTGGGGTGGGAAGCTGTAACCTGCCCCAAGTCACCGACCAGACAGCACAAGACCTGTCACCCAGACGGACGGCAGCTGGGCTCCGGGCAGGCGGGCCACGCAGAGGCAAAGGCAACCATCAGTCACGTCCCAAAGAGGTCACACGCGGACAGAAGACAGAGGTTGTTGGGCAGGGACCGATCACCTGCATAGGGGATGGACTGACAGCAGCCGAGGGCTGGCCCGTCAGTCAGACAGGAGAAGTCAAGCAAAGAGGTAGCTGGTCACCCAGGCAGACAGACAGACAGACAGGCAGACAGGCAGGCAGGCACACAGACAGACAGCCGTGTGGCTGTCAGTCACGCGCAGGGAGAAGCAGGCAGGCAGTCGAACCCCGAGCCCTTCGGTCACTCAGCAGAGAGACGCCAGTGGCTCCGCCAGAGGCGGTGCCTGCCATCCCAGCCCCACCGCGTGCTCAGGGTGGGGAGGAAGGGGAGGATGTGGTGAGCCGCTCCCCAGGCCCCGCCCATAGAGCAGCCGGCTCCTCCCCCAGGGAGCGAGAAAGAGGTGGGAGGGGGCCCGGCCCCAGGGCAAGGCCCACTGCTCACCAAAGGTCGCCCGTCCCAGCTGTGGAAACTGAAGCTCCGAGGGGGAGGAGGTGGTATAGGAGACCCGGGAGGTCCCCAGGGGTCTCAGCTCAGAGAGAAG
Source organism: Mesoplodon densirostris (assembly GCF_025265405.1). Lineage (NCBI taxonomy): Eukaryota > Metazoa > Chordata > Mammalia > Artiodactyla > Ziphiidae > Mesoplodon > Mesoplodon densirostris. Next base: position 46,308,642 of record NC_082676.1, read on the forward strand.
CAGGAGAGCCCAGAGACCTGTCCAAGGTCCCATGGAGAGGCAATGGCCCCTCTTCTGGAGTTTGCACGCTGGCCGGCTTCACTCCTCTCGCTGCCTGCCTGGCCCAGCAGATGTCTGAGTTCCGGACCCCCTCCCAGACTCCCTGAGCCTTTTTCCTTTGAATCCCGCTTCCTGCTGCAATGCTGCAGGGAGCAGGATGCTGTCTCCGTGCCTTTGAGAAGACAATCCCTTGGGCATGTCACATCACCCCTCTGAATGCCTCGCTTTGCCCATCTGTCAGATGGGGAGACTTAGCCATTTAACACATGGGAACTCAGGAAGAAAATAGAGAAAAGAAATTCTCAAGAGAATTCGTGTCTTGCTGACAAGCCAAGGGCCCATGAGAGGGTCAGATGTCTCTTGCAGACATTTATGAAACCTGGGGACAAAATTCAGCAAGTTCACACCCAGCAGCCTCAAAGAGCTGGTGCTATCACAACTACTACTATTAGTGTCTTGCATTTTTTAGGCACTAGGTGATCTCATTTATTCTACAAACCCTGTGAGGCAAATAAGATTATGACTATTTATTTTACAGTGGGAGAAACCAAGGCTCAGAGGGGTGACATGTCACACTAGCAAAGAAGTGTCAGAGCTGGGATTTGAACCTGGGTGGATCAGATTCCTAAGGCTGTGGAAATGGGCCCAAACATTTCATCCTTGAAATGTTACCAGGGTGGATGGGGGCTGTTTGGGGCTGTTTTGTGCTGTTTTAATGACACAGGTTGGCTCAAACACACATGCCATCTCTCCCCACCTGACTCATTTTTGGGAAACAATTTGCAGCTAAGCCACATGACCGCTCCAGAGAAAAAGAGAAAGCATCTTGTTATTTCTTCTTTTTTTTTTTTTTCTTTTTCTAGCTGTTTCTGAGGAACTTGGTACAAATTCCCCTGTGACCAATTCAAAAGATGTTTGCCCTAAAGAGATTCTCTTCCTCACAACCAAAATAACTTGTATTCTCTGGAGCACGTTTCTTGAGAGGAAGCCAGTTTTTCTTTGTCTTTCTCTTGATCTTCAGGGTGAGTTTTCTGATACCATGGATGAAAGATCAAGAGAAGGAGTAGTTAAAAAAAAAAAAAAAGAGCTAATATTTGCTGAAAGCTGATTCTGTGCCAGGGTTTTAAGGACTTTAAAGGTGTATCACCTCACTTAGACCTCAGAATAACATGAGAAGGTAGTTATTATTACCATTATCGACATCATCCCTATTTTACAGATAAGGAAACCAAGGCTCAGAGAGGTTAAGTGACTTGTTCAAGGTCACACAGCTGATGCTGGCGGAGATGAGATTTGAACTCAGTCATTCGGGCTCCTGAGTTTACATTCTGGATCACACACTACACTGCTTCTGGATGTATGTTAACCCAGGGGTAATCAATCCCTCTTCCCACCCTCCCTCCCAGCTGCCTGCCTTCCTCCCTCCCATTCTTTTCTCCACCCACCCATTCACCCACCCACCCCCTCTTCCATTCTTCTACCCACCCACCCACCCAGCCCAACCCACGCATTCTCTCCTTCCGGCCTTCTACCCGCTAACACTGAACATGCCCTTGGCTAGGTACTGGGGACATTCTCCAGAAATACACAAGAATGGTGGCCCTCATGGAGCCTGTATTCTGGTGGGGAGAGACAGACAAAAAGAAGTAATGGACAAACTAAATGCAAATTATACTGTCATAGAAAACCGATGAGAGGTCTAGGTAGTGACACAGAGGGAGCACCCTGGATGGTAAGAAATACCCCAGCCACAGGGGAAGCATTTTAGGCAGAAGGACCTGCAAGTGCAAAGGCACTGAGGTGGGAGGGAGTGTGGCTCGCTCCAGGAACTTGGGGACAGTGTGGGGAATAGAGTGAGCAAGCAAAGGAATGCTAGGAGACGGAGTCATGGAAGTCCCACATCCTGCATACCACCTAGGACCTTGCAGGATGGGGTGAAGAAGGTAGATTTGGCTCCAAGGGAAATTGGATGTCATCTGAGGTTTCATCAGAGGAGTGGCTTAATCCAATTTACATTTTCAAAAGAGTGCTCCAGCCATGATTTAGGGAGTGGGTAAGATGCAGCAGTGGCAACTTAACCCTTTGTGTTTAAAAAGTAGATGCTTTTGGAGATGGAAAGTTAACAGCTGCCATGTCCTTTGGGGTGAACCTGAGTCCCCTTAGAAATAGATCTGTGTTGAGGGAAGGGTCCCTTAAGAGGCCCCTCTGGGTCAGTTCCTGTCTCGTGAATGTGGCCCAGGAGGTCTCAGAAGAGGGTGAAATAAGATCTCTCAACACCCTCCCAACACCCCTGAGTATTTAAAGCTGGTCAGTGGGGAGGAAGTGGTTAAATTTGCATTTCAGCCAAGGGGACTACTGGGAAAAAAATAATTGACACAGCCCCTCCTTCAACCCATTTCCTCTTTTTTATTTTAACAGTTTTATTGAGGTATAATTTACACAGCATAAAATTCACCCATTGTAAGTGTACAATTCAATGATTTTTAGTAAGTTTACTGAGCTTTGCAACCATCACCGCTAATTTTTTGAACATTTCCAAAAAGGTCCCTTGTTCCTGTTTGCAGTCAATCCCATTCCCACTCCCAGCCCCAGTAATCTCCTTTCTGTCTCTACTGATTTTCCTTTTTCTTTTCTGGTTATTCTGTATAAATTGAATCATGCATGTGGTGTTTTGTGTCTGCTTTCTTTTCTTTTGCATAACGTGTGTGAGTTTCTTCTGTGTGGTAGCATGTACTTCATTCATTTTTATGCCCAAGTAATACTCCATTGCACAGATATGCTACATTTGGTTAATCCATTCATCAGCTGATGGAAGTTGGATTGTGTTCACTTTATCTTTATTAGGAATAATACGGCTATGAACATATCCATGCAAATCTATGTGCAGACCTGCATTTCAAATCTTGCGGATATACACCCAGGAGTGGATTGCTGGGTCATTCTATGTTTAACTTACTGAAGAGCTGACAAACGGATTTCCACAGCAGCCACACCATTTTACACTCCCACCAGCAATGTATGAGAGCTCCAATTTCTCCACATCATTGCCAACACTTACTATTTTCCTTTTTTTGTTTTACTAGAGCCATCTTGGTGTGTATAAAGTGGTATCTCATTGTGGTTTTGCTTTGCATTTCCCTAATGGTTAATGGTGTTGAACGTATTTTTGTGGGCTTGGTAGTCATTTATACACCTCCTTTGGAGAAATGTCTATTCAAGTCCTTTGCCTGTTTTTAACTTGGGCTGTGCTATAGACTGTCTGTTCTCCCCCAAAATCACATGTGGAAATCCTACCCCTCAAATGTAACAGTATTAGAAGGTGGGGCCTCTGATAGATGATTAGGTCATGAGGGCAGAGCCTTCATGAATGTGAATAGTGCCCTTATGAACAAGACACTAGAAAGATAAGTTACTCCTTCTGCCTTGTGAGGACACAACAGTCTATAAACAAGGAAGCGGGCTCTATCGAATCTGCTGGCACCTTGATGTTGGACTTCCCAGTCTCCAGAACTGTGAGAAGTAAATTCTGTTGTTAATAAGCCACCTAGTCTACTGGATTTTGTTATAGCAGCCCAAACAGACTAAGACAGATTGTCATTTTGTTGTTGAGTTGTAAGAGTTCTTTATATATTCTGGATACTAGACCCTTATCAGATATATGATTTGCAAATATTTTCTGCCATTCTGTGGTCACCTTTTCACTTTCTTATAGTTTTTAATGTTTATGAAGTACACTTTATCTCTTTTGTTCTTTTGTTGCCCATACTTTTGGTGTCATGTCTAAGAGTCTATCACCAAATCTAAGGACATGAAGATTTACCCTTATACCTTCCTCTAAGAGTTTTATTTTGTTAGCTCTTTTTTTTTTTTTTGGTACGCAGGCCTCTCACTGTTGCGGCCTCTCCTGTTGCGGAGCACAGGCTCCAGACACGCAGGCTCAGCGGCCATGGCTCGCGGGCCCAGCCGCTCCGTGGCACGTGGGATCCTCCCGGACCAGGGCACGAACCCGTGTCCCCTGCATCGGCAGGTGGACTCTCAACCACTGCGCCACCAGGGAAGCCCTAGCTCTTATATTTAAGTCTCTAATCTACTTTATATTGATTTTTGTATATGATGTAAGTGTCCATGTATGTAGATATCCAGTTGTCCCAGCACCTGCTTGTTGAAGAGACTATTCTTTCCCCATTGAATTGTCTTGGCATCCTTGTCAAAAGTCACTGTCCATACATGCATGGATTTATCTCTAGACTCTTGATTCAATTCCATTGATCTCTATTTCTGCCCTTATGCCAGTATTACACTGTTTTGATTACTGTAGATTTGTAGTAAGTTCTGAAATTGGGAGTTTGAGCCTCCAACTTTGTTGTTCTTTTTAAAGATTGTTTTGGCTATTCTGGGTCCTATGCAATTTCATATGAATTTTAGGATCAACTTTTCCATTTCTGAAAGAACAAAAGATTATTGGGATTTTGACAGGAATTGCACTGAATCTAGATGTTGTTTTGAGGAAAAGTGTCATCTTAACAATGCTAATTCTTCCATTACATGAACATGGGATGCTTTTTCATTTACTTAGATCTTTAATTTCTTTCAGCAATGTTTTGTAGTTTCCAGTGTATAAGTCTTTCACCTCCTTGGTTAAAACTATTCCTAAGTATATTATTATTTTTGACACTATTATATATGGAATTGTTTTCTTGATTTCCTTTTTGGATTGTTCATTGTTAGTGTATATAAACACAGCTAACTTTTATGTCAATCTTGTACCTTGCCATTTTGCTTAATTTGTTTATTAGCTCTAATAATATTTTTGTGAATTCTTAAGGATTTTCTAGCTATAGTATTATGTCATCTACAAATAGTGGTATTTTACTTCTTCCTTTCCAGTTTCTGTTATTTCTTTTTCTTGCTGAATTGCTCTGGCAAAAACCTTCAGTGCGATGTTGAATAGCAGTGGTGACAGCAGACATCCTTCTTTCTGATCTTAGGGGAAAAGCTTTTGGTGTATCATTCATCATGTGTGATGTTAACTATGGGTTTTTCACATATGGCCTTTATGACGTTGAGGGACTTCCATTCTATTCCTAGTTTGCTAAGTGTTTTTTATCATGAAAGAGTATTGAATTTAATCAAATGCTTCTTTTTTTTGCATCAGTTGAGATGAGCATGTGGGTTTTCCTTCATTTTATTAATGTGATGTACTACATTGATTAATTTTATGTTGAACAACCCTTGAATTCCTGGGAAAACCCTACTGGTCATGGTGTATAATCCTCTTAACATGAGATAGGATTCAGTTTGCTGGTATTTTGTTGAAGATTTTACATCTGTATTCATAAAGGATATTGGCACATAATGTAGTTTTCTTTTCCTCTGCTGCTTTTATCTGGCGTTGGTATTATAGAATGACTTAGGAAGTATTCCCACCTCTTCTATTTTGTGGAAGAGTTTGAGAAGGATCGATGTTAATTCTTCCTTAAATGTTTGGTAAAAGTTATCAGTGAAGCATTTCTGACTGGACTTTTCTTCGCTGAGAGGTTTTTGATTATTGATTCAACTATTTTTTTCTTATATATCTGTTTAGATTTTCTTTTTTTTTGAGTCAGTTTTGGTAATTTATGTCTTTTTAGGAGTCTTTCCATTCCTAAGTGGATAATTAGGCTATCTAATTTTTGACATACAATTTTTATTCTCTTATAATCTTTTTTCTGTAAGGTTGGTAATAATGGCCTTATTTCCATTTCTAATTTTAGTCTGTTGCATCTTCTCTTTTTTGCTTAGTTCAGCTAAAGGTGTGTCAATTTTGTTGATCTTTTCAAAGAAACAACTCTTGGTTTTGTTGATCCTCTTCACTGTTTTTCTATACTTTATTTCATTTGTCTCCACTTTAATTGTTTTTATTTCCTTCCTCTGCCAGTTTTGGGTTTAATTTGCTCTTCTTTTTCTAGTTCCTTAAGGTGTACAGTTAGGTTACTGATTTATAGTAACAAATGGTGGAGGCCATTCAGATATTCTCTCTGGCCCTTTCCCTCCTCTCCTTCTGGGACTCTTATAAATCATATGTTGTTATACTTAATGGGGCCCCACAAGTCCATTAGGCTCTGTTCATTTTTCTTCACTCTTTTTTTCCTTTATGCACCTCAAACTGGATAATTTCAAGTTGCCTATCTTCAGGTCACTGATTTTTGTTCTGCCTGCTGCAAATCTGATGTTGAACCCCTCTGGTAAATTTCTCATTTCAGTGTTTACTTTTTAGCTCCAGAATTTCTATTTGGTTCCTTTGTATAATTTCTTTTTATTAATATTTTCTATTTGTTCATACATCATTCTGGTTTCCCTTAGTTATTCATCCATGGTTTCCTTTAGCATTTTGTGCATATTTAAGACACCAGATTTAAAATCTTTATCTAGTAAACCCAATGTCTGGATTTCCTCAGGGACAGTTTCTGTCATTTTCTTTTTTTGTTTGCTTTTTCCTTGTGAATGGGCCATGCTTTCCTATGTCTTTTATGCCTTATTGTTATTGTTATTGTTGAAAACTGGACATCTTGAACATTGTAATGTGATAACTCTGGAAATTAGATTCTTCCCTGCCCCTCTGCCCCCAGAGGGTTTGCTTTTGTTGTTTGTTTTGGCTACAGCCATCCATTTGTTTAGTGACTTTTCCAATCTATTTTTGCAGATACGTGTTATTCCTTGTTGTTGTATATTCACTGAAGTCTCCACTCCATTCCATTATCTTGGCAGTCAGCCAGTGACCTGATAGAGATTTCCTTAAACACCTGGAGCCCAAATGAATAAGGCACACAGAACAAAAAATATTTTCTCAGTCTGAGATTGGCTCTGAGCTGGGACACTTCTTCAATGCTTAGCCAGGCTGACTATAACTGCATATTAGCTTTCACCTTAGCTTTTCACCTGCTTGTGAAGAAGCCAAAGACCAGCCAGAGGTGCAAACCTAGGGTCTTCTCAGATCTTTTTTGTGCATGCATTCAGCCCTGGGCATATGCAGTGCATTCCAGATTCCCTGGTATATGTGGAAGCCTTTCAATGCCTTTGTATTTTCCTCTCCAGCCTCCTCCTTCCCAGGCTTTTTGGTCTGTCTGTGCTTGCTCTGTCCATCACCCCTTGCCCCAGTTGGGCAGTATATGTCTTTAAATTATTTCAACAGACACTACCTAGGAAGCAGCTCCAGTCTTGAAGGAGTTTCAAAGGGGGGCACAACGAAGGCAAAGGCCCAAGCCAATCCCTCAGGAAGCTACCAGACAGATCAAAAGGTACAACCACAATTCTTTGAGAACAAAGTCTGTATTGCCCTTTCCTGTTCTAGCAAATCACACCCAAAATGCAGACCACTGTTCCCACCCCCACCCCCCAACTGAGCTGGGGAATAGGAAATAGTAAGCAGATAAGCAAAAATGCCACAATACATTCTTAGCAAATACTGAGTCTCTTTCTTCATCAAGGAGGCCCCCTGGTTGCTTTACAGTTTTGATTAGATTCCAGGAAAAAAAGTTGATTCTGACAGTTTTTGCCAGCTTAATGCTTGTGTCATTTTAAAGTTTATTAAAGTGCAATTCACCAATTTTTTTTTCCTTCTGTGGATTGCACTTTGGGTGCATGTCTAAGAGCAATGTGCCTAGCCCAAGGTAACAAAAATTCTCCTTATGTTTTCTTCTAAAAGTTTCATTGTTTTAGTTCTTATGTTTAGCACCATTGTTCATTTTGAGTTAATGTTTGTGTATAGTGTGAGATAATCTAAATTTATCTTTTTGCATGTGAATATCCAATTGTCCCAGCATAATATGTTAAAAAGATTATCTTTTCCCCATGGAATTACCTTGGCACCTATTTTGAAAATTAATTAACTGTAAATGTACTCTATTCTGTTCCATTGCTTTAAGTCTATCTGTGTGTCAGTACCACACTGTCTGGATTACAGTAGCTTTTTTTTTTAAAAACATCTTTATTGGAGTATAATTGCTTTACAATGGTGTGTTAGCTTCTGCTTTATAACAAAGTGAATCAGTTATACATATACATATGTTCCCATATCTCTTCCCTCTTGCATCTCCCTCCCTCCCACCCTCCCTATCCCACCCCTCTATGTGGTCACAAACCACTGAGCTGATCTCCCTGTGCTATGCGGTTGCTTCCCACTAGCTATCTATTTTACGTTTGGTAGTGTATATATGTTCATGCCACTCTCTCACTTTGTCACAGCTTACCCTTCCCCCTCCCCATATCCTTAAGTCCATTCTCTAGTAGGTCTTGGATTACAGTAGCTTTGTAGCAAGTTTTGAAATTGGGAAGTGAAAGTCATGCAACTTTATTTTGCTTTTTCAGAATTGTTTTGCCTATTCTGGTTCCTTTGGATTTCTGTATAAATTTTAGGATTAGCTTGTTAATTTCTGCAAAAATATCTGCTGGGATTTTGACAAGGATTGTGTCGAATCTATAGATCAATTGGGGGAGATGTGCCATCTTAAAAATATTGTATCTTCCAATCCATGCCCATGAGCTAGCTCTCCATTTATTTACATCTTTTAAAATCTCTCTCAGGCACCCCCTTCCACATCCATTTCCTTTTGAGGCCCAACATTGTAGGGCTCCTTTGATGGACCAAATGGTCTGCGGAGGACTCTAGCCAAGGAAGGGCAGGAGGTGTTACACTGAGAACTCACCATAGCAAAACATAACGTCTAGGGGGTGGTGGCAGGAGGGCTGGGCTGTACACACATGTGGCTGAGACGTGGAACCATCTTTTCATTCTGTTACGCTGTTACAGTGGATTTATTTCAAGAGCAGTGGCTGAATATAAAGGTAAAACTAATAAACGGTGGCCTCAGTTATGAGTAACACAGAAGGGAAATGATTATCCTGCTTTCAAGACTCACCTTGGTGTGTTTGAGGCTGTGGACCAAACAGGACTCTCATTCAAGCAGATGATAATAACATCTTAGAATTTTCTAAATCTCTTCCTCAATTTAGTCTCCCTGGTGGGCTGATCAGATTGCCCAGCGATTGATCACATTATTGCTGTTTGAGGCAGGAAGGATGTCTTGGTTGGGTTCCCCCAGAAGCAATTTCTTTTTAATTAATTAATTAATTAATTAATTAATTAATTAACTTTTGGCTGCATTGGGTCTTTGTTGCTGCGTGCAGGTTTTCTCTAGATGTGGCGAAATGCAGGCTTTCTCTAGATGCTTTCTCTAGATGTTTAAGCACCCACCCCCACCCCCACCCCCCGCCCCCGTCTATGGTATTTTGTTACCGCAGCCTGAACCGACTAAGACATATTTCTCTGTATTAGTCAAGTTTCTCCAGAGGAACAGAACCCTGACTAATACAATTATTAATAACAAAATTGTTTACAGTTTTAAGGAACTTACCATCTAATAGGCCCTGTGCTAAGTTATCACTTTATTTCTTTATTTTATTTTTGGTTGCGTTGGGTCTTCGCTGCTGCGCGCAGGCTTTCTCAAGTTGCGGCGAGCGGGGACTACTCTTCGTTGCGGTGCGTGGGCTTCTCATTGCAGTGGCTTCTCTTGTTGTGGAGCATGGGCTCTAGGAGCGCGGGTTTCAGTGGTTGTGGCTCGGGGGCTTAGTTGCTCTGCGGCATGTGGGATCTTCCTGGACCAGGGCTTGAACCCGTGTCCCCTGCATTGGCAGGTGGATTCTTAACCACTGCACCACCAGGAAAGTCCCTAAGTTATCACTTTTAATATCTGCATTTTAGACTCAAGGAAATGAAGGTGCAGGAGATTAAGCAACTTGCCCAGGATCATAGGGCTAGAAAGTGGTCAAGTCAGGATTTGAACCTGGACAGTCTAGCTCCAAGTGTTAATAGGGCTATATCTAGATGGTGGGAATTTTTATTTTTAATTTTTTGTATTTTTCTGTACTGATTTTTTTTTTTTTTTTTTGGCTGTGCCATGTGGCATGCAGGATCTTAGTTCCCCAACCAGGGACTGAACCCATGCTCCCTGCAGTGGAAGCGTGGAGTCCTAACCACTGGATAACCAGAGAATTCCCTGTATTGATTTTTTTTTTCTTTCTTTTTTTTCGGTACGCAGCCCTTTCACTGTTGTGGCCTCTCCCATTGCGGAGCACAGGCTCCGGACGCGCAGGCTCAGCGGCCATGGCTCACGGGCCCAGCCGCTCCGCGGCACGTGGGATCTTCCTGGACCAGGGCACGAACCCGCGTCCCCTGCATCGGCAGGTGGACTCTCAACCACTGCGCCACCAGGGAAGCCCCTTGTATTGATTTTTTTTTTTTTTTTCGGTACGCGGGCCTCTCACTGTTGTGGCCTCTCCCGCTGCGGAGCACAGGCTCCAGACGCGCAGGCCCAGCGGCCATTGCCCACGGGCCCAGCCGCTCCGTGGCATGTGGGATCCTCCCTGACTGGGATACGAACCCAAGTCCCCTGCATCGGCAGGCGGACGCTCAACCACTGCGCCACCAGGGAAGCCCCTTGTATTGATTTTTAAAGTGATACATTGCTTCTGGAATCTAAGGAAAATAATAAAGCTATTTCCACTTTTGAAATTAAAAATGGAAGGTCACAAAGCACCTGCCTGCTGGAGAGAGGGCACAGCAAGAGGGAAGGCATTAAAAATTTATAGAGATGTGAGTAGTGGTCCTTCCAAAGACACTGACCAAGGATAAGTGTTCTGTCCTTTACTTTAAGTCAACTAGTCAATTTCACACGTGTGAGGATTAGAACCACTGAAGCAACACGCGCTTGAGGGTTTTTCCCAGCGTGAAGAGTATGTCACGGCCAAGAGAAACTCGAGGCACCCTGAGGCTGCCTTAAGAGAGGTGTGGTGCCCAGAACAAGGGAGGTGAGCCTCACTGCAGTGGCCACACCTGCAGCCTATGTCTAGTTCTGGCCCTTCATTTTAAGAACATTGGTGAACTGGAGTATATTCAGAAGAGGCAACCAAAAAGGTGGGAGGGGTGTGAAGAGGGTCTGAAAACCACGAGGGAGCAGAGGTATTTAGCTTGAAAAAGAGAAGATTCAGGGTGAGGGATGTGAGAGCTGACCTTTAGGTCCAGACCAGCGCAGTCAGAGCTGCCTAATTACAGTAGAAGGTGAACTTCCTGTCGCCGGTGGTATGCAAACCAAGGCTTGGCCACCTGTTGATGTGGGTATATGTATGGTCAGATTGATTGCATGTGTGGTTGGACCACAGGGCCAATAAAGCCTCCTTTCACGCTGAGCGTCTGTGCGGCTCTGATTTTTGGAAAGATGTGGGAGGGCTTATCCTGGAAGGAGAGTGTTCTGGACTGAATGTTGACGTCCCCGTGAAATTCACATGTTGTATCCCTAACCCCCCGTGTGACTGTATATGGAGAAGGGGCTGCTAAGGAAGTCATTAAGGATTGGATTGGTGTCCTTACAAGAAGAGGCACCAGGGAGCTCGCTCCCTCTCTCCCCCTCTCCACAGGCACTAAGGAAAGGCCATGTGAGGATGCCACAAGAGAGCAGCTGTCCAAGCGAGGAAGTGGGTTCTCATCAGGAACTGAATCAGTTGGCACCTTGATCTTGGACTTTCCTGCCTCCAGAACCGTGAGAAATAAATCTGTTGTTTAAGCCCCTTCGTCTGTGGTATTTGTTGTAGCAGCCGGAGCTGATTAAGACAGAGAGTTACTGCAGCAGCTACACTAATAGGGTTGAGGAGGAGTTGCTCATCTCCTTCCTCTCCTGTAGCTTCCGATTTTTCTCAGTTAATAGAACAGAACTTCCCTCTCTGTCGATGGTCTCAAGTCCAGTGGGAAAGGGACACGCAGGACTAAAAGTAAAGCACTTGGGATGGTGGCATTCGGTGAGTATAAGACTGACTTAAATAGTTCTTGTTAGTAGTAACAGGATTTAGGAGTAGTGCCTTTTTACTTTTTCTTTTTCTTTTTTTTCTTGCGGTACGTGGGCCTCTCACTGCTGTGGCCTGTCCCGTTGTGGAGCACAGGCTCCGGACGGGCAGGCTCAGCGGCCATGGCTCACGGGCCCAACCGCTACGCGGCATGTGGGATCTTCCCGGACCGGGGCACGAACCCGTGTCCCCTGCATCGGCAGGCGGACTCAACCACTGCACCACCAGGGAAGCCCCCTCTTTTTCTTTTTTAGCTTTCTGGTACTAGCTTACTCCTCTCCTGGTAATTGTGTCCTGATTTTTTCTGTCTCTCTCCCCAGCGGAGCACATGACCCTGTCCTAAGCCAATGTACTCTATTCTCCAGGCCACATTAATTAATCCAGTGAGAGTATGTGACCCAGTCAGAACCAATGAGACTCCATGAAACTTTTGATGAGACAATTAGGGCAAAGACTCCAGACTTGGAGCAGAGAGGATGAGCTATCTGCAGTAGCTGGAATAGCTGCAGATAGCTCATGGCCACAATGAGAGAACTTGCAACAGAATGGAGTCAACATACAGGAAATGACCCGAGAGATAAACTGAGTCGTCAGGAATCAGAACACCTGGATCCAGCTGTGCCTGAAAGTCAGACATCTTCGTGAAATGAGACAGTAGGTTCTCTTTTGGTTTAAGCCAAAAGCATCAGTTTTCTTTCCCTTGAAACTGAAGGAGTCTTGACAGATACATTACTGTGTGCCCTAAAAGTGCTACAATGATCGTCTGTATAAAGTGCCATGGGAACAGAAAAGAGGCAACTGCTAATTACATGCCTGGACTGGGTTGGAGGGACTGTTCAGGGAAGGCTTCTCAGAGGAGGGGCCGCTTGAACTGGGCTTGGAAGAGCAGTTCACTATGTTGAAAAGATAGGAGAAGCCATTCCAAAGGTTGTCAAAAATGTGGATGGGGAAACAAAGAAATACACCTCTAAATGACCTAAGGGACAATGAGAAAAATCACAGTGGGAAATTAGAAAGCATTTTGAACCGAACGATACAAAAAGTACACATCAAAACTTGTGGGTTGCAGCTAAAACAATACTGAGAGGGAAATTTGTAGCCTTAAAAATTCATAAATTAGAAAAGAAAAGCTAAAAAGGAATGTTTCAAGCATCCCTCTCAAGAATTTGGAAAAAGAGCAGCAAGATAAATGCAGAAGAAAATAAGAGAAGGAAAACAGTTAAGAACAGACTGAAAGAGGAAGGAAGTGTGCCCTGGAGATGAGCAACAAAGCCCCAAGCAGAGACACAGGGTATTTGGGGAATGAGGGCCCTGGTGTGGGTGGACAAGAGGGAAGTGGTGAGGCCATTGACTGGAGGGAAGATGGTACCCAGAGCCATAGAATGTCCTCAGCAGGGTAGTGGGCAGGGGACACATCGGGCCCTTGGAGACTGTCTACACATGAGAGGCCTAGGCCCAGATGCCTGGGCCGATTGAAAAGGAGAAGAAAAGCCACAAGGATGTCGAGTTCAGTTCCACAGAGGAACCAGCCTCTGTCACCACAGCTGCCTGCTGCTAACTGCCACCCTAGCACAGACTCACTTCTCATTCAGGGAGGGGCTCCCAAATCCCTCAGGCGGTCTCTTAGGGGCGCTGGAAGGATGGGGGAGCCGGGTCTCTCCACCTCGGTGCTGTAGACTTCTGGGCTGGATGATTCTTTGCTGTGAGGCTGTCCTCTACATCGTAGGATGTTAAGCAGCATCCTGGGCTTCTAGATGTCAGCAGTAACAACCGGAAGTGTCACTAGACATTGCCAAGTAGCCCCTGGAGAGGACCCCTGATTTGGTGTTGTAGTGGGAGCAGTGTTGGACCCACAATCCTACTGATGACCTCTCAGGTGAAACTCAACCCTTAGGCCCAAGAGAGCCTGGGCGAGCCTCCTTCTTTTGAGCCTCTACACCCCCACCTGCAGATGGGATGATAATGAGGATGCCATGAGGTCACCACGCCTGGCCAAGTAGGGGCTCAACAGACAGCAGGGGTTATGATTATGCTTCTCAGTGATAATTATTCCACCTGCTCCAGGCTGAAGGGAGTGGACTGCGAGTGCGCCTGGCCTCAGCCCAGGGTCATCCTTGCCTTCTCGCTTTCTTTCCTCACCCTGAACCCACGTGTCAGGAAGTCTTGCCAGTCTACATTCAGAACACACCCAGACTCCGAGGTCAGCACCTGGCCTGAGCCACCAACATCCCTCACCTGGATGATTACAGCAGGGCTGCTGCCCATCGCTCTTCCCACTTGTGCCTTCGGACCTCCCCCACCCAAAACATCCTGTTCTCCTCCCTGCAGAGTAGTCATGTAAAACAAAAACCTGGCGGCTTCCCTGGTGGCGCAGTGGTTAAGAATCCGCCTGCCAATGCAGGGGACACGGGCTCAATCCCTGGTCCGGGAAGATCTCACATGCCGCGGAGCAACTAAGCCCGTGTGCCACAACTACTGAGCCTGAGCTCTGGAGCCCGCGAGCCACAACTACTGAAGCCTGCGTGCCTAGAGCCCATGCTCCACAACAAGAGAAGCCACCGCAATGAGAAGCCCGCGCACCGCAACAAAGAGCAGCCCCCACTCACCGCAACTAAAAGCAAAGCCCGCGCGCAGCAACGAGGACCCGATGCAGCCAAAAATAAATTTATAAATAAATTTATAAAAATAAATAAATAAATAAAACAAAAATCTGATCTCGTCACTTCCATGTTGGGTAAGTGTTTGGGGAAGGCCCCCCAAAACCTTCCTGTCATTTGTAGAATAAACCCAAAGTTCTGCGACTAGCCTGGCAGTCAGGTGGTTAAGACTCGGCGCTTCCAATGCAGGGGGTGCATTGGAAGCAGGGGGTGCACTGGTGGGGGAACTAGGGTCCCGCATGCCGCACGGTGCGGCCAAAACAAACAAACAAACAAACAAATAAAAAAACCGAAGTCCTTAGGGTACCAGCAAGGCCCTCCGTGGCTGGTCCCCACCGCCAGTGAATTCATCTCCTCGCCCCCTCGCTCTCTGCTCCGGACACGCTGGCCTCCCTGCTGTTCCTGGATCACAGTGTTCCCTTCTCAGGGCCTTTGCCCAGGCTGCCCCTCCGCCCAGAACATTCTCCCTCTCCCACCTCCAGAGGCGTGCGTGGCCCATTCCTTTACTCCCGTCAAGCCAGTGTTCAGACACCCCCGCCCCTCAGCAAGGCTCTCCCTGGCCTCCCCTGACAGCAGCTCTCCGCCCTTCTTTCCCTCACCTCCCTGGCGTGTTCACTGCCACCCGACCTCACTCAGTGTGCTCATGCCCATCCCCTGGCTGTCTGTACCCACAGTAGGCCCGCAACTTCATTAGGGCCATGATTTGTCTGTTCTGTTCACTGCACAGCCCCCCACCCTCAGAGCAGTGCCTGGCGCATAGTAGGTGCTCATGAAATATTTGTCGAGTGATTGCATGGGTATTTCAAGGCCCTCCTTTCCACCATCAGCCCCATTCCACACCCACTTTGGACTCATCCCAGGAAATAGGCACCCCTGCCATCCCAGAGTCAGGATGGCCTGCAGATGACAAGGCCCTTTCAGCCTCAAACACCACGTGTGGCTCCCAGGGCTCTGCTTTCCCCTCCGGCTTCACCTACCACCTCACTCACCTCACACTGTGTGCTCCAGCCAGGTCGGGCTGTTCCTCCAGGTCTTTTGCCTGTGCCGTATCCTCCACCAGATGTCCTCTCGCCCCTGCCATCTCCTGGTAAACTGGTTCTCATCCTTCAGATTTCATTGGAGATGTCACCTCCTACAGGAAGCTTTCCTTGATGCCCCAAGACCGGGTGAGTCATCCCTCCCCTGGGCCCATGCTTCCCTCATCGTGCTGTGAGCCACACTGCATTATTGGGGCTTTTCTATGTGACTTCAAGTTCCACGTGGGCAGGAACCGGTCTTGGATCCCCCAGGGCCTAGAATCTTCTGGGACTCAAGAAATGTGATTCAAGTGAATCAGTGGATGAATGAACACTCTGGATTAGCCAGCCTCGGAGGTCACTTGCTGTCCTCCAGCCCCTCCCAGGGCCTGGGCAGGAGTGATGGAAAGTCCTCATCCTCCTTAATCACACTGATTGGTTGACAGTCTCCTCTGATGTCTTCTGAGGTACAAAGTTCCCCTCCTGAGCATGATTGCTCTTTTTAGACCCCTGAAAGTCACCTGGTTCTTTCCATTTTATGGCCTTAGTGGAAGATTCCGGCCCAATGGACCTCTCATGGGCATGCCCAGAGCCACTCCTAATGGAATCAGTGCCAAGGGCTAGTATCTTATTCAGTCCCCCAAGTGGCTCCAGGAGGCAGCTGCTATTATCATCCCATCTCACAGATAAAGAAACTGAGGCACAAAGTTTAAGTAACTCGTCCACGGTTGCTCAGATGGACGAGTTATGAAATGAAAGAGGAATTTGAGCCTGGACAGTTTGCTAACCACCGCCCCATCACCTTTCTCACAAAAGTCCATGCACGCCCCCATGTGTACATCTGAACAGCTCTCACATACACACACGTGCACATGAAATCACACCCCTGCTCACGCACCCATGTGCACGTGCAACCTGAGCTCTCAGAAGTAGATTCCCAGCTATCGGGAGATGCATCACGCGTGGTCACGTGGGCTGGTGAGGACTCAGCCCCCTCTCTCACGCTCCCTCTTCAGGCACATTCACACAGACGTGCACATCCCTGTTCACGTGGCTGCACAGAAAGCACACAACACCCCCATCCACCCATGTTCACCCGTGTGCAGGTACACACATGGTCACATGAACACAGGCACACGTGTACACGTGCACACTTGAATAAGAACAAATACTTTTTTTTTTTATAAATTTATTTTATTTATTTATTTGGCTGCGTTGGGTCCTCGTTTCTGTGCGAGGGCCTTCCCTAGTTGCGGCGAGCGGGGGCCACTCTTCATCGCGCTGCGCGGGCCTCTCACCGTCGCAGCCTCTCCCGTTGCAGAACACAGGCTCCAGACGCGCAGGCTCAGTAGTCGTGGCTCACGGGCCCAGCCGCTCCGCGGCATGTGGGATCCTCCCAGACCAGGGCCCAAACCCGTGTCCTCTGCATTGGCAGGCAGACTCTCAACCACTGTGCCACCAGGGAAGCCCAAGAACAAATACTTATTGAGCATCTACTATGTGCCAGACACTGTGCTGGGGACATAGCAGTGACAAAAACAGAGTTCCCGCCTTCCCAACATGTGTAATCGACGGGGTGGGGGGAAGGTGGCACGTGCATGTGTAGACATGCACGCACCATGTTCAAATCAGACAGGTCCTGGTTATTGAGTATTCACTCTGCAGAGCTGAGCCCTCCCATGCATCAGGGACTGTGAGTACTGTTCCCCACATGTGCACACAGGAGTAGACCCTCTCGCTCTCTGCTGGAGCCACAGGGCACAACCTGGGTCTTGGCAGGAGGTGGGTTGTGCAGGGGACAGAGACCAGCATTATTTTCAGCACCCTTTGTGGTTGGAGGATCCCCAGGCCTCTGTCAACCCGCCTGAAACCAGACCATGATCCAAGTGACAAATCCACATGCATTTGCTGTCGTGCACAACCCCACGTGTGTGCGTGCACACATGTGTCAGCCTCCAGGGCCTCCCACCCCACCAAGAGCCACTGCCCCAAAGTCCCCAACCTCCTCCTCTTCCCCCATCTTGCTCCGGAGGGAGCCTGGCCCCGAGACACCTGGGTCTTCCAAGAGGCTGCGCACGCAGGGAGGAAGGGCTGCAGTGACTCCGCTTCCAGGCAGCTGTGGTGAGTTTCTGCAAAGACTCCCTTCCTCAAAGAGGCTCCTCTTTACTGAAAGTTCAGGCTGCCGTGGTTTCCCCACATTCACATGGGGAAAAGGTCAAACTCACAAAAGTATTTACCAAGAACTGTCAGACAATCAACAAGCATTTACTGACAGCAGCAGCTTGCAGGCTGGGCTGGGTGCAGCAGGGACAGAGGAGGAGGAAGAAGCACAGGTCTTGTCCTTCAAAGGTCAGGGGCCACGAGGGAGCCGTGGTTAGCCGTGGGGGGAGGGGAGGAGGGGTCCAGGCAGAGGGAGCTGCACGCGCAAAATCTAGTTGTGGGAAAGCATGTCCCGGTTAGACTGAAACAAGGGTTCTGTGGTCCCCCCAAAATAACAACGGGAGGTGTGCTGGTCAGCCATCAAAAAGCAAACAACAAAAACCTGGTATGTGGTGTTTGCTGCTTTCCATGTTGTAAATACTCCCACCCTGGCCACTTTCAAGCTATCAACATGATGTCACAGAATGCAGGGCTGAGTAAAAATGACACAGCTGCTCTCTGGAGCTGGTGCAAACCAGCCTTAGGATGCCCATTGGTCCACAGCCTTCTCTTCCCAGGCACACATGGAGGATGCAGCCAGGGCCTTGGTGCCCAGGGCAGGGCAAGAGTCTCAGTTAGAAGGGCTCAGGGATGAGAACAAAATCACTTGTTTATCCTTTGATGCATATTCTGATATGTGCTTTCATGAACTCAGCACCCGCCCCATGCTAGACAACGGGCACCCCAAGATGTCTCAGATCATCCCTACCTGTGCTGATGGGGAAGCACAGGTGTGAGGAGCCCGGAGGAGAGGCACCTAACCAAAGTCTAGGGAGCCAAAGGACTTCCTGGAGGTGGGGGCATCAAAGCGGAAAGGTAACAGAGTAAAGCAGTGAGTAAGGGGTAGAAAAGAGTATTTCCAAGCAGAGGAAACAGCATGTGCAATGACTTAGTGATCTCATACACTTCTTGGTTAACCCAGAAAAAGTATCCTGTTTAATAGACTTCTTAAATGAGCCAGTGCTCATCTAAATGCTACGCAAATCTTCACTCATTTAATCCTCAGATGACCCTAGGACATACTTAGTATTTTTAGCCCCATTGTACAGATGGGACAACTGAGATGAGAGAAGTTCAGTCAACATGCCCGTGATGGCTGGTTTGCTCTGCCTCCCCACTCTACTGCCTCTAAGCATCTGAGGTGGGTGTGGCTTGGGGAAATTTTAGGGAGTACCCAGACATGGCAACCAACTGTAACTTTAGTTTGGGGTTTAATTAATTGTCAGAGTGTGGGAAGTGATCAGTTCAGCTAAAGCATACCACCCCCACCTGCCCTTCACACACAAACAAGGTAAGAGTGTTGTCCATTGTGGAACTGTTTACCAAGGATGTCCAGCAGTCAGTCAACAAACCTTTTCTGGCATCTTCATGTCTTGGCCCAGCCCAGGACTGGGATGTTTGGACTGAGCCCTTGTTCACTTTTTGTTTTAATATTTTATTATTTATTTATTTATTTATTTATTTATTTATTTATTTATTTTCACTGAACACTTTGTCTGAACCTGGCCCTGGGCTGGGGGCTAGGAGACACAGAAGAAATATAGTTTCTGCCCTCAAGGCAGTCTAGTCAGAGAATCAGGAGTAGTCATTTTCTGTATGTTCAAAATAGTCCATTGTTAAAAACAGAAAATAAAACTACAATCATAAGTGATAACAAAGGGATGTGTATAAAAGAGAGAACAATTCTGCCTTGTGTTTAATGAAAGGTTCTGGGGAAATGCCTACTGTAACTGGGTCTTAAAAAATGACGTTTCATCAGTGGTTACCAGGGGATGGGCAGAGGGAAAATTGGGAGCGACTGCTAATGACTTGGGGTTTTTTTGCGAGGAGGGGTGTGGTGGGTGATGATGGGATTAGATAGCAGTGATGGATTCAACATTGTGAATATACTAAAACCCAGTAAATTGTATATTTTTAAGTAATGAAAATGGAGAATTTTATGCTCTGTGAATTCTATCTAGAAAAACAAAACAAAACAAAACAAGAAAACACTGTTTCAAGCAGGAGCCTTGTGGTTGCAAGTGACAGAACTAGCTTTTTAAAATGGGTTTACTGGCTCATAAAAAGATTTTTTTTGAGTTGAAGAATATAGTTTCAGGCATGGATGGATCAAATAATGTCTTCAGATTGGAGGGCTCCACCTCTGGGATCTGCTTTCTCTTGTATTGGCTTTACCTTAAGCAGGCTGAGTGAAACTCAGCTGTTCCCCCTGCCCGCTCCCCACCCAAAAATAAAGGTTCTCAGAAGCCCAGGCTTATAACCTACCAGTTTAGGAAGCACAGAGGAAAGAACAGATCTTTTTTCTAATGGTCTCAGTGATCATATCAGGAAAGGCTCTCACTGGTCAGTTTTAATCACATGCCATCCCTGAACGAACCACTATACAGATTGGGGAAGGAACACCCTGAATGGCCAAGCCTATGTGTCCTATTGGAAGGCTGAGAGTGAGATCAGTTCCTTGGAAACAACATGAACTAAGATAGGGAGAGATTGTCCCCAAGGAAAACCAGGTCCTGTTAATAGAAGGAGGAGTAGATGCTGGGCAGACAGAAGCAGAATCCCTCTGTATGAGGATGGAGAGGTGTCTGATGGAGACGTGAGGGAGGGCACACTTGGTAGGGGGAAGGGCATGAACAAAGGCTTGGGGTTTTCAAATACATAGTGTGGTCTGGGTACAGTGGCCAGGTCATGGTGTCTAGGGGTTCCCAGGTATGATTCTGACACCAATTCTAATGTGTGTGTGCTCTTCCACACCACCAAGCAATTTACTTAATTCTGTCATTATCTACCCAAATATAGCATCAGATCCCACAGGCTGAGGGCTCAGTCCTACAAGACTGTCCCCCACCCCCTACTTCAGACACCAATTGCAAGTCCAGGCTGTCCCCTGTGCTTCTGATCAACTTGCAGTAGAGTGGAGGTTCCGACAACCCCCTAGTCAGGTTTGATTAATTTGCTAGTGCAGCTCACATGGCTGAGAGAAACATTTTATTTACTAGATTCTCATTTATTAAGAAAGGATTTAACTCAGGAACAGCCAGATGGAAGAGATGCATTAGGGCAAGGTATGGGGAAAGGGCACAGAGCTTCCAGATCATCTCCAGAACTAGCCAATCTCCCAGCACCTCCAAATGTTCACCAAACCAGAAGCCCCCAAACCCTGTCCCTTTGAGTTTCTGTGGCAGCCTCATCATATAGGCTCGAATGATCCCATCATTGGCCATTAGTGATTGAACGCAATCTCCAGCCCCTCTCCCTTCCCAGGAGGTTGAAGGGAGGGACAGTCAGTTCCCCTCTAATCACAAGGTTGGTTCCCCTGGCAACCAGCCTCCATCCTTAGGTGACCTAGGGACTTCCCAAAGGTCACCTCATTAACATAACAAAAGACATTTAATGCTCTTGTCACTTAGGAAATTCTGAGGGTTTTAGGAGCTCTGTGCCAGGAACAGGGATGAAGACCAAATATATATTTCTTATTATAAGTCGTTATATCACACAAGGTCATGTGTCTGGGGAGTAGTATGGGCTGAAGGAATGAGAAGGGAGGAGCCAGGAGCCAGGCTGCAAAGGGTTTGGGCTCTGGTCTGTAGACCCACGTCTTCCAAACTTTTGTTCCTCATCCACACTGCCACAATTTAGTTCTTCCAGATTTACATGTTTGTCCATCACTTTTAAAAAATTAATTAATTAATTAATTAATTTTGGGCTGCGTTGGGTCTTGCTTGCTGCGTGCAGGCTTTCTCTAGTTGCGGCGAGTGGGGGCTACTCTTTGTTGCGGAGCACAGGCTCTAGGCGCATGGGCTTCAGTAGTTGTGGCTCGCAGGCTCAGTAGTTGTGGCTCATGGGCTCTAGAGCGCAGGTTCAGTAGTTGTGGCGCACAGGCTTATTTGCTCCGCGGCACATGGGATCCTCCCAGACCAGGGCTCAAACCCATATCCCCTGCATTGGCAGGTGGATTCTTAACCACTGTACTGCCAGGGAAGCCCTCCATCACTTTTAAACTTTTTCTTCATATTGACTTACTTGTTTTATTTAAAGAATTTTATTTTTAGAAGAAACATTGTCTTCATCACAAATGGAAAACCAGCCTTCCTTTTCATAAACAGAAATGAACTATAAAAACAAAAACAATGACACCAAAGACGAATTATGAAATTCTAGCTAGATACTGTAGCCTGTGGAAGGCTCGTCAGATGAAGAGAAAGAGAATTGAAAAAGGGATCACTTTCTCAATGTCCTTTTACCCCACACCCATGTGCCACTTCAAATCATCTTAGGGACCCCAGGGGTTTGTGTCCCCCACCTGGATTACCCCAGGGGTATGTGTTCCACACTTCTGGCTAATGCAAGCCAGGAGGCACCGTGAGCAGGAAAGAGAGATGGGGTGCTAGGAACAGGGTGCCAGCGCCCGAATCTCGGTAGAGAGGGAGGAGGGCGCTGCCTGGAGTAATGCTCACTCTTTAGATTTAGCAGTTGAGACCAGGACCCGGAAGGAGATGGTGTACGGAGGATAATGAAGCACTCAGCTGAGGATACACTGAGTCTGAGATGTGGAGATCCATTCATTTGTTCAGAGTATTTCTTGAGCACCTACTATGTACCACACTCTGTTCTAAGGCCCCAGGGTACAGCAGTGGACCAACCAACCCAAAATCTCTGTCCCCGTGAAGTCTACCTTCTAGTGAGAGAGGCATGGGAGATCTGATGAGAAATCAAGGACAATATTTCATACAATATACCATAACTGATGTCACATTAGATAGCGATGTTTACTACAGGGGACATATCTGGGTGGGAGATGTGAAAATTGAGATACACCCAATAGCAGTTGGCTATATGGGTCTGGAGTTCAGGGGAGAGATCTGGGTGGGGAGACATATTTAGAAGGCATCATTCATTCATTGATTCATGTACTGAACCAATGTTTCTTGAGCACACTCTGTGAGCCAGGTACTGTGCTGGGTGCTGGGCAATACAGTCCCTACCCCATGAAACTCTAGTCTAGATTTAGTAAAGGTTGTGGTTGGCTACAATCTGTATGGACACAGATAAGATTCCCCATGTGTGTGTGTGTGTGTGTGTGTGTGTGTTTGTGTATGTGTGTGTGTGTGTGTGTTTGTGGCCCAGGACAGGCCCTGAGGACTCTCAACATTTCGGGGAGGGCAGAGGAGACCTGGGAAGGGAGCCTGTCCAGGAGCAAACAGCCTGCAGCAAGAAAACCAAGAAGGGCAGAGCCTCAAGAACAAGGGAGAGGCTGGTGCCAGAGGACGCTAGGGATTGAAACAGGCCTGGACCTGGCAGCTGGTGTCCATGGAAGCAGGCTCCTGGCAGAAGTGCTTCTACACAGAGAGGGCTGAGGAGTGGGTGTGCTCTTAGGAAGTGGAGACAGAGAGAGGAGACTGCTTTCGAGAACTGTGTCTGGAGAGGGAAAGAGAGAGAGACAGAGACAGAGAGAAAGACAGAGAGAGACAGAGAGACAGAGACAGAAAGACAGAGGCAGAGACAGATAGAGACAGAGACAGAGAGACAGAGAGAGGGAAAGTCGGAGGCTGGTGGAGGGAAGCTTTGGTTGTCTGAAGATGGAAGGGACCAGAACAGCTGCACGTGGTGATGGGAAGAAGCCTGCACAGGGAAAAAGCTGAAAACCCAGGGGAGTGATGGTATTTGGAGGTGGAGGGCTCAACCTTGGGGAGAAAGAATGAGTCCGTGTCAGGAATGGCTACGGAACTTGAGGGGCTCAGGGCAAAACGAAAACTTCAGGGCTTCTTCTTCAAAAAGTACTAAGAATTCAAGATGGTAACTCTTGGTACCTGGATGGGGGGCAGGCAAGAGGCTCGCTTCGGCTGAGTTGCAGCCTCTGGCCGCCCGGCAGACACACCTGGGGTGGGAATGGTCACCGCCATACTCTTCACCAAGATCCCATGAGGTGAGCAACCGACCTCCACCCTCCCTTGTGCCTTCCTTATGTCCAGCCCTCTCCACTGGATACTGGATGCAGGTGGGAAGAGGGAGGCCAAGTAGTATCTAGAGGGCCAGGGGGTGCAGGAGCAGATGGCTATGACCCTCTCCCAGGGGGGCGGGCAGATGGCTGGAGGTGGGAGTTTTGAGCAGAGACTCCAAGCCCTTGGTGCATGCTTCACTGTCCCATTGGGCTTCCCTTACAAAGCACAGATTCAAAGATAAAATTATTAAGAATTTCAGGAAAGGGACCCCCGAGCATCAAATTCCAAGCACAGGGCCCTGCAGCACTAGTGCCCTGTTGGCCTGTCCATGAAGTTCAGCCCTGCCCCACGTTCACTTTAACAAGAAATGATGGATGGGATGGAGGTACGGAGCAGGCAGAGATCTGACAGAACCCTCCGGAAGTGGAGACTGAGTGGCAAAAATGAGGGAGAGGGTGGTGATGGGTGAAGGGCTTGAGGAAAAGAAGGCTGGGATGTGTCCAGATGAATGAGGAGTATCTGTGGATTCGTTTCCTGTTGCTGCTGTAATAAATGCTACAAATCCAGTGGCTTGAAATACAAAAATGTATTATCTTATAGTCCTAGGGTCAGAGGTCTGAAACTGGTCTCACTGAGCTAAACATCAAGGTGTCAGCAGGGCTGCATTCCCTTTGGAGATGCAAAAGGAGAGTCTGTTCCTAGACTTTTCCAACTTCTAGTGGTTGCCTGCATTCTTTGGCTCCTGGTCCCTTCTTCCATCTTCAAAGCCAGCAGCGTAGCATCTTCAATTCTCTCTCTGACTCTAACCCTCCTACCTCCTTCTTTCACTTATAAAGACTCTTGTGATTATGTCAGTCCATCCACGTAATCCAGGATAATCTCCCATCTCAAGGTCAGTTAATTAGCAATTGAGATTCCACCTGCAATCTTAATTCTCCCTTGCAATGTAATATGTCCACAGTTTCCAGAGATTAGGATGTGAACATCTTTAGGGGTCCATTATTCTACCAACTACAGTCTTTAAGGCTGCTTTATGGCTTTAAAGCTGCTTTATGGCTTTTCTTGTTTAAACCAAGAAAATCTATATGGTTTAAACAAAAGCATGTTTATGGTTTATTTCAGAATCCAGAGGTCGATTTGATCACTTGATGATATAATGAAGGACCCAGGCCCTTTTTTTCTCTCACTCTGTCCCATTCAGAGCACTATCTTTCTTCTCCTAGCTTGTCCCCTCATGATCACAAGATGGCTGCCAAACCACCAGACATCACATCCAAAGCAGAACAGAAGGTGGCAAAGGAGCCTTCCTTAACACTGCTCTCTGACTAGAAAGGAGAACTGCGAGCTTTCTCTGTGGTTCCATGGCAGAGAGGAAGGACAGACAGACCAGATATGTTGACCAACTCAAGCTGAATTTACCAGCTGGAAATCAGGAAATGCCATTTCCCAGATGGGGTGGGGTGTCAGTGTATAAGAGTGAGGGGTCCAAGTAGCCAGAGTCAGAGATCAGTCTATGGTTGGGGTCAAAGATTATTCTGTTGCCAGGGCTAGGGGTCAGCAGGTGGCTGGGGTCAGTGTGCAGCTAAGATCATGAATAGGTCCACAGCATGGGTCAGGAATCAGTCCACAGCTGGGTCAGAGGTCATTCTGTAGTTGGAGTCAAGTATCAAACTGGAGCTGGGATCAGAAGTTTGTTTAGTGTTTCTCTCTCTCTGCATCTTGGTCTCTCTTGTTTTGTTCTCCTTCTCTGGGAAGACCTGTCTTATATAATATATATGAATATATGATGAGAAATGCATGATAGAAACCTCTGCAAATATACAAACACTGACTCTGCACATGGACGATGTCTAGAAGTGATGTGGACACATACAAACACAGTTGGTGGGGTGATGCCATCAGGCCATTTCTGTGTCTGATTTCTATTGGTCCAGTTTGTCCTTTTAAAAGTAAAGTAACATTAATTTGGAATATTATTCTCTCCTTTAATTATGTTTTATGACACCCACAGACCCATTCAGTATAATAACAATAACGCTAGGAAACACTCGGACAGCTTTAACTATGTGCTGGCACCATTCTGAGCCTTATGTGTATTAACATATTTAATTCTAACAACAGCTCCATGAGGTCAGTACTATTTTTTTTTTTTTTTTTTTTTTTTTTGCGGTACGCGGGCCTCTCACTGCTGTGGCCTCTCCCGTTGTGGTGCATAGGCTCCGGACGTGCAGGCTCCGCAGCCATGGCTCATGGGCCCAGGCGCTCTGCGACATGAGGGATCCTCCCGGACGGGGGCACGAACCTGTGTCCCCTGCATCGGCAGGTGGACTCTTAACCACTGCGCCACGAGGGAAGCCCAGTACTATTATTATTCCCATTTTACAGAAGAGGAAGGAAGCACCGAGGGGTTCCATGACTGGCCCTGAGCCACACAGTTGGTCCTTGGAGCACCCTGAGTTCTGAATGTATGTCAAGCCCTTTGCCAGGTGCTGGAGGGGATGGAAGAAAAAGGCAGGGATGAAAGAGAGGAGAGGTCGGGAGGGTGGAGGTATCCCAGGCCTAGTTTTCTGGGCTTTCTGGGCATGGTACCTCCATAGGCACAGAGGCAGGTGCTGGGCAAGAGTGAGCCACTAGGGGGCAGCAGGGACCAATGAGCTGGTCTCTAGCCAATCTGATCTCCACTGGCCAGGCGTCCTCAACTCATTAATAAAGCAGGAAAAGGGTGGGATTTTGAGGAAGAACTGGCACTGTCCTGCTGCTGTCAGGAAGCTCAGACACCCCCCCCATCCTGCCACCCCCACCTCCTGGAAAAATCTTTGTAAAATCGAGAGCAGCTGGGCATCGCCTGGCCTTCACCCATCAAGACATCTCTCCTTACCCCACCACTGTGGGCTGCAGGGTACTTCTCTTATCCATCTTTGATGGGGAGGAAACTGAGGCCCAGAGTGGTCAACACCTTGCCCACAGTCACACGGCTCCGAATTGGCAAAGGCAGGTTCCAACCGAGACAGGATGAGTGCAGAGCCCTTGCTTCTCTGAGTCTCAGTGTTCTCACCTGTAAAAGCGGTATAAGAACCTAGGCAAATGGCAGACAAGAGTGGTTAGGAGTCAGGGTACATCATGGAAAAGTCTCGCACAGAGGTCTCTGGCTGCTGTGAGGAGCCGGTGAGGTCATGCCTCCCTTGCAGCGGGGGCTCAGAAACTTCTTGCTGCTTGTGTTGTTGTTGTCTTTTTAATCAATAACTTTCGTGGGAAAATAATGTCAGACAGGTTATTCAACAGGATGTTAACGGAGATACACCTTCAAAAACAAACATATACATCTTGGGACCGCCCACGAGATGCCAGGTGCTGGGGCGGGGGACAGGATTTCCGGTGGTTTTCACTTTCCTATTTATACGTTTAGGTTTTCCCTGAATAGGAGAAGGCTGGCACGTGCCGATTTAGTAATCAGAAAAAAGCGGTAAGTAGGGGTTTTGTTTAAAAAAAAAAAACTAAAGCGGAAACGACCCCCCCCCATCCTGCCACCCCCACCTCCTGGAAAAATCTTTGTAAAATCGAGGCGGGGGGTGTGCGGGGCTGGGGCGGGGGGACCCCGAATTCCATGCTTCTGGAGG
Organism: Mesoplodon densirostris; assembly: GCF_025265405.1. Taxonomy (NCBI): domain Eukaryota; kingdom Metazoa; phylum Chordata; class Mammalia; order Artiodactyla; family Ziphiidae; genus Mesoplodon; species Mesoplodon densirostris. The sequence continues at coordinate 46,335,986 of NC_082676.1, forward strand.
TCTCCTGGGTTCTGCTGAGACCTTCCAGTCTCCGGCCGCGCCCAGCCCCCTTTGGTGCTGCTACCCTGGGGCACCACCCCTGCTCTCCATACCTCTGGTCCAGAACGGCGAGGGGCGCTGGGAAACTCACGCGGCCAGCATCTCGCTCCGCCCACACCTGCCGCCTACTTCCTACTCGGTGGGGCGGTCGCCCACTGGTCCCACCCGATCCATTAGACCCCGCCCCCCAGTAGCTCTGGGGCAAACGTTTGATGCAATCTGTCCCTCCTCTCTCCTTGCATCTCTTCGGACCCTATCCTCTCTCCTCCACGCTGTGGCAATTGCTAAAGTTGTACCTTGGACTATAATGATCTAGCCCTGTCCTCCTGTCCAATAATGTAACCACTAGCCACCTGGGGCTATTTAAAATATTTTGGGGGGGGCTGTTTAAATTTAAATGTTAATTCAATAAAATTAAAAAATCAGTTCCTCAGTCACACTAACCATATTTCAAGTGTGTAATAGCCACAAATGGCTAGTGCCACTGTATTGGACAACGTGAAAGCTCTCCAACACAGCAAAAATTTCTGTTGGATAGCGTTATTCTGGACACTCATTTGTCTTGCTATAAATCCCTTCCTAATGTAACAGAGCAGGACCTTCTGGGGCCTTCTGGGGACAGACCCCTCCCCCATATCCTCTGCTGTAGCTCCTCTCTGAAGTACTGATATCTAGATAATAGCATCTGATGCACATGTCCTCAGTTGTTTTTACAGATGCTAAAACCACCACTAAATGGAAGAAATTAACTGCTTGATACTGGTGAGCCCCAGACCTACTGGCACCTAAGAATTGATACCTCACCAGCAGCCAATCAGAAAACTGTGCACGAGCTGATCACACACCCTGTGACCACCCCCCCTCACCTGGCCTTTAAAAATGCTTTGCTGAAGCCCTTTGGGGAGTTTGGGGTTGAGTACAAGCCATCCACTCTTCTTGCATGGCCCTGCAATAAACCTTTCTCTGCTCCAAACTCCGACATTTTGGTTTGTTGGTCTCACTCTGTGTCCGGCACATGAACTTGCGTTTGGTAACACTAAGACTGTTCCTTGAACCAATGTTCTCTTTTTTTCCGATTCCCTCCCTAAAAATCTAAAATAAAACTTTGATCCACTTTCATAATCTGAGAAATTTATTTTCGTTTTAACAATTGCTGTCAGGGAGTAATTATATTTGAATGAAGGGGTGACTCTCCAGGCTTAGTCTGGGGAAGCCCTGACCTCGAAGGAGTAGGCAGAAGCCAGAGAGCGTGGGGGACTGAGGGGGGCATGAGCTGGGGATCTCCCATGTCAGGATCAACCAATGGCAGTGGAAGTCATCAGGGGCTTACCAGGGAGGTTCGGAGTGTCTACTGGAAAAAACAAAAAAAATGCACACCGTGAAAGTTGAGAATTGTGTTTTATTCAGGGACATTACTGAGAACTATATAGCCCGGGATACAGCCTCTCAGATAGCTCTGAGGAACTGTTCCAAAGAGGTAAAGAGCAGCCTGGATATATAGGAGTTTTTGCTGAAACAAAACAAAACATGTAGTAGAACATTGAAAGATTATTGCTAATCACAAGAAAAAGCAGACATCTCAAGTTAATGATTTTAGTGCTTTTCTGTGTTTGGGAAGATGCGAGAGTCTGGGCTTATTGAAATTACTCCTTTGATACACATCTTAACTGTCTAGGGCGGGTATCCTGTTTTTCTCCCGAATTCTCTTCGGGGCTCACTGTCCTGGGGCAGCTGCAGTGGCTGAAGGCTTGATAGTGAGCAATATTTTTGTTTACCAGAATGCAGACACCATTCTTTGTTGACTGAAACGGCAGGCAACATTTTGTTTGTTTGGTTGGTTTTGGTCCACGGGAGGAAGGCCAGAGCAGTGGCTGAGGCTGAGAATTCTAGATTTCTAAGCTGGTTGTACCTTTTCACTCTTGTTACCTGTGCCCCTGCCAGGTTGGAGCAAACCCAGGAGATGATGAAGATGATGATAACGTAGACTATCTCCAGGACAACGCTCCAGTGCAGATTTTATTATCCTTCTTATTTTACAAATGAAAAAAATGAAGGCACAGGCAGGACAAAGGAGACAGAGAGAGCAGAGAGGGAGGCTGGGACTTCACACCCTGAAGACCCTTGGGTTCCCTGCCTAATTTGGAGACTAGTGCCTGGGAGGTCAAGATCAGATTTTAAGGGGATTTTTAAAAGTCTTTTATCAAGGAAATTCCCAAGGAAGACCCTGGCGGCCAGCCACTCCCCTGTGCTAATCAACACATTTCTGATGGAATTCACTTCACTCCTGAGTGAGAAGAGCAGCAAGGAGGATTTTAACCACCCCGTCACTGTTGTCAGAAGGAACCTTAGTCCTCCACTTCTGTGAGGTGAGAGGGAGTCCTATTGGAGGAACACCTCCAGTGCCTCCACTTCTTCTCCTGGGCTCCTGCTTATAGATGGATTACGTTTGGGACTGGAGAGATTGAAGAGAGATGGGTGTCTATTGGACCATGTTTCTCAGTGGGTGGGGCTAATGTGCATTTAAGCCAAAATATACATTCCTCACTCCAGTTCCCCATCCTGCCTGACCTTATCTCTCACCACTGTCCCTGGTTCACTGCGCTGTAGCTGATCTTTCTTACTGGGAACACGCCAAACTCCTTTTGCCTCAGGGCCTTTGCACTTGCTCTATCCTCTGCCTGGAATGCTCTTCCTCCAGTCCATCCTGGTTCTTCTAGTCACTGAAGGCTCAGCTCAAATGTCATCTCCTTAAAGACCTCTCCACTAACCGCCCCCCCATCTCAGGCTCCTATTTTTTCCTTTTGTCTTTTACATTTCTGCTCCCCCACTGAACTGTAAGATCCAAGAGGGAAGGGACTTTGTGTCACTCACAGTTTCCTCACATCCAGCACAGTGGCTGGCCCATAGTAAGTTCTCAGTAAACATCGGTGGGATGTGTGGCTTTCCCGCTCTCTCTGCTTCCTCCTTCCCTGTGTTAAGATGGAGAAGGGGGTTGGGGAAGCCAGAACGGTTACCTCTCTCCAGCTTCCCTGAACCTGGGGGGGTGGGTTGAAATCCGGGTAAGAGATGGGAGGTGTCTCTGCCTAGTTCTCCATTCTAGTTTCTCAAAGCCCAGCGGATTCTGTAATATGAGCCTCAGCTGACAAGTTGGGTGTCTTCCTCCTAAGATCCTGGGGATAGAATAAGTCAGTGTCAATTCTGTTGGACTTGCAATCCAACCAGCTCTCCAACACTCACCCAAATATATTTTCTCTGTTGGCTGCTTAGTTTTTTTAGTTTTTATTTTATTTTTGGCCACCCCGTGAGGCTTGCGGGATCTTAGTTCCCCGACCAGGTATTGAACATGGGCCACGGCAGTGAAAGCACTGAGTCCTATCCACTGGACACCAGGGAATTCCCTGGCTGCTTAGTTTTAAAATTTGATTTTCTGAGATGACCCGCAGGCTAATCAGAGCTGACAATCGAGTCGGTGCCATGCTGTACATGAGATGGCACACCATGGTGGCTGGGAACTCTGCAATCAGACCTGGATTCAAATCCTGGCTCCCGGACTTCCCAGTTGTGTGGCCCTAAGCTAAACCTCAACCTCTCTGGGCCTGCTCCCTTATCTGTAGAATTGGGATAATAACCTGCTCGCTAGACCTGTGACACAGTCAGTGTACGACACCAAGCAAATTGCTTGGTCCTAACTAGTATTTTTATTTTAAATTATTATATTTTATTACAAAGAACTCTTGAAAAGGTCCAGAGGGCTAGTTCAGGTTCTGCCACTCACTGTGTGACGTTGGCAAGTCCCTTTTCCTCTCTAGAGCAGTTTCCCTGATCTGCAAACCATGGGTGTGGGGTGGTGACTCAGGCAGCTAAAGGGATAGATTTGGGCTCAGCACAAAGGAGGCAGTTCTCACAAACATTAGGCTGCATGTGAGGTAGTGAGCTCCCCATCACCTCTGTAATGTATTACGTAGAATGCCAGAGCAGGAAGGAACCTCAAACAGCCGAGCCCTTCATTTTGCAAGTGTGGCAGTCAGGGCGGCTACTCAGACACAGAGTGATCGCAGACAAAGGAGCTTAAGATCCCCTGCCTGCCTGTCTGAGGCCCACTCCATACACCGACCGCCCAGATGTCAAGCACGGATCACCTACAAAGAGCCTGAGCAATGGCTCAGCTATGGGTCTGCCACTAGCTGTGTGACCTTGGCAAAGTAGCAGCTGCCATCTCAGCCCTGTCCACATCTCCACGTGCCCAAAGCTGCTCAAACACCGCTCCTCCCCCCCCCACCCCAACTCTCAATCTGAGGAATTTTTCCTGGAGCAGCTGGAAGTGCTGGAGAGTTGCCCCTGGCAGCAGCCCTCCACCAATGACAGGTGGCAGTTGGTGGACAAACAGCCAGCTCCCCACCTCTAGGCATGCACTGTGCCTGGCTTGCCCAAGCTCCCCGGCGGGGTGAAGCATCTGTTGCCCGTGCTGGCACTCTGTGTGATAACACCTTTTATTGCCTCTTGCCCTTCCCTGCCTCCTTTCCCCACTCTCCAAGCAGGGCTTCCTGGGATCGCCACCTATTTCAACCAACTGCAATTGAATCCTGGTCTCGGGGAAACCCAAGCAGACAGGAAGTTACTTAACCTCTTGGGTTGGTCTCAGTACCTTTGGATGGGAGGATTCTATGAGTTAATAGAGATAAAGCACTCACAGCGGTGCCTGGCAGTATGTTTGTTTAATAAATGGGGTGGGGAGGGTGGGGAAGGAGGTAAAGAACCTTTATTTACACAAAACTCCATCCCCTCCCATGCTACCCTCCTCAGCAAACACAAACACCAGGTGATGAAACAATTTTTGAGATGCACACAAACAAGCATTACTCAAGCTGAGGTCGGGGGCCGAGGTGCAGGCGATATGCCTGGTGTCGGCATCTCGGACGCCCAGCTCGCTGGATCAGGAGACCTCAGCCACTCCCTCTGAACCACCGATGCCAGCAACGGCATGCATGGGGGCACACACCGGCCCCAAGGTCACCAGGCATGCTTGTTCTGGGGATCCAGTGCTTAACAGGGACCCCACCCTTACAGCTGTGTGGGAAGCTGGCAGCAAGCTGTCACTGCTCGGTAATCACAATTTTTCGTGTCCTTGTTAATTCCACTTGACTAAGCGCCCCTCCGCAGCTCAGACTCTGCTGCCAGTGTCAACCTCTGTTAAATGAACAGGCGTCTCTGGGCAAATGACCACCCTTTCTGGACCTCAGTTTCCTAAGGCCTCCCAAATCATTCTCCCATTGGCTTGGGTAGCTTCTACGCTCAGCATCCAATCCAGTGAGATGGTGGCAGCTAACCCCAGGCCTGGGCAAGACATGGGTAACAGAGCAACTCGGTGGACAAAACACACCTTGAGCTTGACAGGGATAGTCCACTGGGGCAGCTGTGGACCCATGAAATGACCAACAGCTCATTCACAAGCCAAGGTGCCCGGGAACCTCCTGATCCCTGCAGGTGCCTGCTGTGGGTACAGCTGCCTGGCACCCTCCACTCCCATGGGACGTGGCGAGCCCGGGCCAATGTTGGGAGCCAGGGGCGTCCAGTCTCCATAGCCCCAGGGTTGGATGACTTCACAACTTCATACCAGGGTTCTCTGAGTCTTTCGGAACACTGCCAGCCTGCCTTCTGGAGGGAGGCATTTCACAGTCACGGGTAAGGCCCAGTCCTCATCTGTAGACTTCAGCAAGAAGCAGGCACGCACCTAGGAAGCGTCCATGCACGTGGGCCCTGGGGAGAGCATGGCCACCACCGTGCAGGTCTGGCTTGAGCTCTGAGCATTGTTGGGGGCAGTTTGGAAGAACAGGGGGCACTTACCCTCTTCTGAGACACCCAAGGGTGCTAGGGAGGCTGGAGAGAGGCTGGCCTCCAATGGAACCCCACCGGGCTGGGTGTCCAGGGCCCTCAGGGGGCTCACCGGGGGTGAGGACCCGTCCCCACGGCAGCAGCCACAGCAGGGGCTGGCCTCAATGTGGGCCTTGTCACGTTCCTCCTGGCCGTGGCATTGCTTCAGGTGGCCACACAGGTGGCAGGTGAGGGCTGAGTAGACAATGCCATTGCCCAGGTCATCCCTGAGGGGGTCTGTGGTTGGCTCTGGGGACAGCGGGGGCTTCTGGCTGTCTTTTCCCTTGACCACTGGCTCCAAACCAGGGCACTCTGCGGTGCTGCCTGGGAGGAGTGAGTCCTGAGGTCTGTGAGGGGGCTCCACGTCCAGTCCAAAGGTGAACAGGGGGACGGGGACTGGGGCAGGGGCTCCAGGGAAGCCAGGAGTGAGGCTCTGGAAGGGCTTGTAGCCCCCCTCCCCACTGCCGGGCTCAACCCCAGATGTCTCCGGGCAGCTAGCACTGCCAGCGAGCAAGCTGGAGAAGGCCTTGTAGCCAGCCTCTCCACAAGGGCCAAAGCCCTCCAGCCCACTGTCCTGGGCACCGCCCTGCTTCACCGCCTGCACAAACTCCCGGTAGCCACTGCTGGGGGCTGAGGCGGGGCCCGGGGCCACCCTGCACTGGAGGACGCTCTGGCGCAGGATCTGCTCCCATGTTTCTGGCTCAGGCTGGAGTGCGGCGGGCGATGCAGATTGCTGGGGGGCGGCAGGGATGCCGGGGTCCACTTCCCCAAGGTGTTCGGCCAGCTGTGGGTCTGAGTCAAGCTCTCCAGGGCCTGAGGACTGGCTCAGGAAGGTGCTGAAGCTGCGGTAAGTGGGACTGTCTGCGATGACGCCGGGCATCTCTGGGAAAGCCAGCCTGGCTGGGCTCTGGGTTGGAGGACTTGACTCTGGGTTCAAAGGCTCCTTGTCCTCAGACGATGCCTCCTGGGGCCCCACACTTGGGAACGTGGCCCAGGGCTTCTGAGCACTTGGATTTTCTAAAGGTGGAGGAAGGCAGGACTCCTCCAAGCCCTGTGGGCTAAAGCCCCTGTCCTCACCCCTGAGAAGGTCCAGCAACAGACTCTCTGTCAGCCGGGCTGCGATGCCCTCCCTGCCCTCCTGGAAGCTGCCCCCGCTGCTGTCAGGTGATGGCCAGAAGCTCCCTTTATCTTCTTCCACTTCCTCTTCTTCATTCTCCACTTGGGCCTCAAACAGCCCCACACACCGAACCAAGCTGATGCTCTCTGGCCAGAGGATTGTCTTGTTGACCTCCATGGGGTGCCATGCTACTTTTCCAGGACACTGGAGAGGCTCATTTCTAGCAGCCTTGGAGGAATCTTCATCCCTTTCCATGCCATGTTCCAGTAAACAGGGCAGAAGCTTGGCAAGACAGGTCTTCCAGTGTCTACAAAAGCAAAGTTTGATCAGGGTTCAGTTTCTCCACTTGAAAAAACTCCTATTCATCCTTCAAAGCCCAGCTCAAAATCACCGTGGACTGATGTTGAGACAGGCTGGGACCCAGGACCCTTTGCGGTAGTGCTACAATGCTTGCACCTGGACAAACCTCACCTCCAGCAACAAAATACAAAGAAACTATATGGGACTAAAAATAACTGCCTGCAAGCGCAGCTGGGGCATGTACAAAAGATACAGAAAGACCAAAAAACGCAACTGCCATTACTGAAGAGCCAGGAGCAAAAACAGGGTGTAAGGAGCAAAACCAGGGTACTGCGCATGCTCCCTGCACTTCACACCACCAGAGGGGTGGGCAAAACACCTAAGCCACCCCTCCGGCCCAATCCCTGGACACACCCCCACCCTCACCCCATATCAGGAACCAGCTTGCCTGCCCCCCTCGGGGAGCAGGCAAGAGAACCTGCTACTTGTTCTCCAACACCCCCCAGCCCCTCACCACCCCCCGCCCCGCCCCATTGCAGCAGGGGCCCCAGTAAAGCCTTGCCTGAATTTCTTGTCTGGCATCTAGTTAATTTCTCTTGACTAGGTAAGGCTGAGAACCCTGGTGGGTATCAATGTCTATCTGTTGCAAACACACTTCCAGACTTTATAATCAATAATCTATCAGTCCACCCTCACTACTAGATTGGGAACTCCTTGAAGGCAGGGTCTGTGTCTTACTTTGGGGTTTCTGGAGCCTGGCATATAATACAAACTCAATCTATTGAATAAGGAGAAGTCTTTGTCAGGGATGATGGTATTTAAAATACCTATCAGGGGTGAGATAGGGAGGGTGGGAGGGAGGTGCAAGAGGGAGGGGATATGGGGATATATGTATACATATAGCTGATTCACTTTGTTATACAGCAGAAACTGATACAACATTGTAAAGCAATTATATTCCAATAAAGACGTTAAAAAATAAATTAAAAAAAAAAAACCTATCAATACCATAGCATAAGTAAGGGCCAATTAGAATGGCTGGGGAGTCCTAGGGCTGGGGCAGCATCCTGGAGTCCCCTGCTCTGCTAGGTATAAACCCTTCAGTTACTGGATTGCAGGTAGGTTCAGGGGGCCCTGAGAGAGGGGCTAAGGAGGCCAGGAAGATGGCATATTCAAGGGTCCAGGATAGTGGTATCTGCCCACCAGTATGCCATTATGTAAACATTTTAACAAGTGGTACAGCTGCCCTGCCTGTTACCCCCATCAGGCTTGCTCAGGACAGACTGGGCATCCCAAGGGGGTTCAGTATGTACCTGACCCCCAGTGAAACTCATGGGGCTCAGCCAGCAGCTGACCTTCCCAGACCACCCCCTCCCCCTGCCACCCCTTGAAGTCAAGTGTCACAGGACAAGTGCTGAACAACAAGGAAGATAAGGCAGACTCTCAAGATGGGGCCCACCACCCCAATTCCATCCCCTTCCAAATCCACATAGGCGATGGGACCCAAGTTCATATACATACGGGCACTTGGCTGGTTCCTGGCCTTGGGACCGCTTCCCCCACAGTGACACCTAAAACATAGAAACAGCCAGTGACACAGAGCGGAGAGGCCTGTTGGCCCAGCCTAGCATCCAGCAGTGCTCAGCACGTGTTTGCCGTGAGAAGACATTGAGTCTTGACATCACACAGGTCTGAGGTCTGATCGGGTCACTTCCCCTCTCTGAGCCTCAGTTTTCTGAGAATTAAGGAGGCTGCACTATTAAGTTGCTGTGGCTGATGGCAAAAATGGCCACAGTCTCTGAAGCTCCTCCCATCCCTGAATCTGGCATGGCTGTGTGACTTGCTTTGACCAATAGAATGTGGTGGAAGTGATACTGTGCCAACTGGGTCAGCCTGCTGAAGGATGACAGACACATACATGGCTTAGTAACCTCCATGGCCCCAGATGTGTCAGCCACCTGCCAGACCTGCGAGTGAGGCCACTGGTACAGGCCCAGTCAAACTCAGGATCCTTCCACTCCCACTGCTGAGCAGAGCCCAACTACAGACTTGCAGAAGCAAGAGCTACATAAGTGGCTATTGTTTTAACTTTCTAAATTTTGGGATGATTTGTTACACAGCAAAATCTAACTGATACATAAATGACACTATGTGCAAGACACTGTAATATACACTTCATGTGGATTGTCTCAGTGAATTCCAACACCAGCCCTGTTATAACCACTGCTATAACCCACACAAGGAAACTGAGGCTCAGAGAAGTTAAGCAACTTGTTAAGTCTAACCTGCAGGTAAGTGGCAGAGCCAGGGTTCAAAGCCAGTACCACTGGACTCCAGAGCCTGCTACAGGGTCCCTGGAGAATTGAGGACACTCAGACCTTCTGTTCTAGACGGGACCTGTATCCTCCCCTCCCCCTGTCCTAGAGAACCCTGATGGCACTAAGGCAAACCCCACCTGGCCATCGCATTGGGGAAGCTGACCCCACCCGTAGCTCAGGGGTGGCCACCTGGTTGGTCTCAAGTATTCCCACTCCTTACAAGTGAGTGGTTTAGGAAAGAGGCTGTGATGTGATTCAAGCCAATGAGAATGGAGAGATTTGCTAGTGTTTTGGGGGGCAGTTTCCTACTCCTAAGAGGAATATTCAGAAAGCCTGTCCCCTTCTCCCTCTCCTTTTGGCCTCCTGCTCTGGTACAGGTACCTTGCCAAGAGATGACATGCCGATGACCTCAGGGATCATCTCCTCCCAAGGGAGGGAAAAGACCAACCCCAGAGGAACCCCTGTCCCCCACCCAGGCTGAAAGAACAGTCATGGAAGCCAAAGGGAAGGGAGTGAAAGCCTCTAGCTGCTGACTCAACCTACCCTGAAACCTTCCTGACTTCCCATGTGCAACCCCAAAAGCCAAGAAATATCCTGAACATCCCAGACATCTTGAGTTGTATTTCCTGATACATGCAGTGCACAGCATCCTCACCAACCCCCTCTTCTACCTGAGAATCCTGGATGACAACAGCCACAAGGGGGCTGTGGGCTGGGTTGGGGATTTGGTCCCACCATTCTTTCTTAATCCTGAAAAAGAAAAGGACAAGATGTTGGTCCCTGTATCACTAACAGGTTGACGTTCCTCCCATAAAAATTATCATAGTCATCAAGACTCATCAGGGGTCAGAGATCATGTCAATAGGTTTTTTGGCTGTCTCACCCTCACTCCGTGAAACAGGTTCTACTGCTAACCCCGCTCTACCGACGAGGAGACTGAGGCCCAGGGAGGTGAAGTGACAGCTGGTGGGCAGAAGAGCAGGGTTTGGGCTCCAGCATCCTGCTACCCAGAGTGGAGTTCCTAATGTGGCCGCCTCTGCTCCAGAGGGCATAAGTTCCAGGGAATCAGGAGACACTCAAGCTGCAGAGAGAGAATTCTGGGTTTCCCCTTCAACAACCTTTATTCTGGAGCAGCTGAGGATAAGGTGCTGGGGAGAGGCCTGGGATGGCCTGAGAGGCTGAGGGATTCCTTCTCCCTTCCTGGGTCAGCCTAGAGTCACGGAGCGTCAGTGCTGGGAGGGAAGGTCCTCAGACACCCCCTGGATTAGCCTCCACCCACTCCACTCAGCCAGTTAACACACATTTATTGAGTACCTACTATGTACCACTCACTGTGCCAGGCCTCAGAGACACACAGTGAACAAGACAGGCAAAAACCCTGCAGAAATGATTATGTGACATCATTCATTCCTGGCGATGAGTGCCAGGAATAAAAATAAAGAAGATAGGGACTAGAGAGGAATAGTGTGATCCAGGAAGGCCTCACTGAGGAGGTGACTTCTGAGAGGCAACTGTAGGTGGAGGAGGAGTCAGTCTCGGCGATGCCTGGAAAAAGGGCTTTCCAGGCAGAGAGCACAGTGAGTGCAAAGGCTCCAAGGGAAGATCTTGCTTGGGGCGTTCAAAGAACAGCAAGGAGGTTGGAGCACTGGAACACAGTGAGTAGGGGTAGGGAAGACAGACGATGGGGAAACTGAGGCTCAGAGAAGGGGAAAGATCAGCCCAGGGGGGCTCAGGGGCATCAGCAACAGACATGGAGAGGGGAACTTGCATTCCCTGCACACCTACTGTGTACCCGGCAGAGTGCAGACACTTGCTCACATCGATCCTCAACCATCGCCATCCTTAAGTGGTCAACTGGGGCCCGCTCGTCCCATTTCAGAGGTGGGAGGACTGAGACTCTGAGACTCCATGATTCCAAGGGCTCAAGCTCACTGGACACAAGGCTCCTTCTGCCCCCCTACACCCAGTGATCGGGGAGTCCCTTAGGACTCTTGGGACTGATGAAATAGGGACCCAAGGCTGAACAGAGGTTCAGAAACTTGGTCACACAGCTACGAAGCACCAAGGCCAGGATCTGAACCCAGGTCTGACTCTGCAGGGCAATCATCTAGAATTCCTCTGTCTATTGCCACGTGTCTTCAAGTGTCTGGGCCATACTCTGGGCGTGATCCATCTCACTTCTGCCAAAGGAAGGCCCTGCCCCCGGCTCCTGTCCTGGCCAGCTCCTTTCCCCTAGTCAGGTCTCAGCTCAAACACCTCGTCAGAGGGGCCCGCACTGGCCTCCCCATCCAAAACAGCCCCTGGAGCATTTCACCCCCTCGCCCTGGCTTATCTCCTTCAGCGCAAGGATCACTATGGAAAACAGCCATGGTTACTTGGTGGCCTGGCATCTTGTGCCTCCCCGAGGACACAGGGTCCCTGTCGGTCTCAGTGCCTCACACATAGTAGCTGCTCAATAAATATCTATCCTTGAATGAAAGGGCTGCAAGCTGACAGATCAAAAGGGAGATTCCCACCCACTCCACACCACAGGGGGCTGGCTTGGTGGCCTCCTGCACAGCTCAGGACTCACTTGATGATGCTGACATAGCAGGACAGGCAGACAGCCAGGATGACGACGCAGGAGATGCTGACGCCCAGTGGGAGGCGCTGCTCCAAGGTCGCCTCGTAGTCTGGAAGTGGAGGGAAGCCGTGAGCTTGCATCGTGCTGCGTCCAGCCTGGTCTCCATTTCCCAGAGCAGGAGACTGAGGCCTTGTGAAAGCATCCTCCAAGACTCTGCGTGAGCTGGCTGCTGCATCCCCTCCTACTCCCCTCTCTTGCACATTGAGCCCTCGCCACATCGGCCTCCTTGCTGTCCCCTGTTCCTCCAAAGCTCGGGGCCACCTCAGGATCTTGAACTTGCTGCTTTCTCTTTTTTGAAGCAGTGAGGTCAAGGGCAGAGACTCTGGAGCTGGATGGCCCCAGTTCAAAGCCTGACTCTGTCATATACTAGCTGGTGACCCAGGACAAGCCCCTCACTCACTCTGTACCTTGGTTTCCTCTCTGTGCAATGGGGTTAATAACGACTTAACTCATAGGGTTGTTGTGAGGATTGTACGATTTAATATACACTTGAAGCAGTGCCCACACGTCCATTCACACAGCTGGCCCCCTCTCCCTGCTCACTGTCAGGTCCCAAAAGTTCTCCCTCACACCCTCTCTACTGTTGCCTCCTCCCATCCCTTTCTCCTGCTTTATTTCCCTCCCAGAATTATTGTCCTCGGGATCTAGATCTCATTTATATTTTTGTTTACTTGTTTATTTTCTCTCTCCCCCTCTAGAATGTCAGTTCCACAAGAACAGGGATTTTCACCTATTTTGTTCACCACTGGGCCAGCACGTAGTAGGAGCTCAAGGAATATCTGTGGAAATAATGAGTGTCCAGCACATGGTATCTGTACCATACAAGTTATTTCCCTTCCCTTCTCCAGGTTAAAGGAAGAATCAAATCAATTTGACAAAACTCTCCCAAGCACTTACTGTGTGCCTGGCACCATGCTGGGCAACGGAGATATAGACACAGAGCAGATACTACCCATAGAGCTCACAGCCCGGAGTGGGAGACAGGTGGTCAAGAGGTATCCATTGAACAGGATAAGCAATGCTGAGAGGGGTGTGTGGTGGGTTGGGTTGGGGTACCTGCCAATCACCATTGTGCCCAGCACTTTGAAGAATGCTTCCTTCATTGAATGTTCACAACAGCCCTTCTCCCCATTGTAAGGATGATGCACGAGGCAGCCTCCACCACGCAACAGCTATCTCCCCTTCTTCTTTGCTAGGCTGCAGTGTGCCCACCTTGAGGTTTGGGCCAATCATGGGCCAAAACTAGTCCCCTTTCCAGACATTTGAGTTCCCAGCCTCCCTTGCAGTTGGGAGAGGCCACGTGACAGTCCTGAACAATGAAAGGCAAGGGAAAGGCCACCAGGACTGGAAAGGTTTTTGTTTCATGATAAAAGATGCATGGGATGGGGCCTCCCTGGTGGCGCAAGTGGTTGAGAGTCCGCCTGCCGATGCAGGGGATACGGGTTCGTGCCCCGGTCTGGGAGGATCCCATATGCCGCGGAGCGGCTGGGCCCGTGAGCCATGGCCGCTGAGCCTGCGCGTCCGGAGCCTGCGCGTCCGGAGCCTGTGCTCCGCGACGGGGGAGGCCACAGCAGTGAGAGGCCCGCATACCGCAAAAAAAAAAAAAAAAAAAAAAAAAGATGCATGGGATGCACTGATTGTGGCAGCCTTCCATTTCCTTTGGGTCTTGGGCATGAGGGTGTGTGCAGCAGACAACTTAGGGCCATGAGGTGACAAGGGTAAGGATAAAATGCTACCATGCTAGGGATGGCAGAGGGAAAGAAAAGACTCTGGGGTGATGTAACTGAGCGGCTGTATGAACCAGGAAGGTCCACTGGCAAGACTTCATTTTAGGGGAATTCCCTGGCAGCGGTCCAGTGATTAGGACTCTGCACTTCCACTGCAGGGGGCATGGGTTCGATCCCTGGTGGGGGAATTAAGATCCCACACGCTGCGCGGCCAAAAAAAAATAAAATAAAGACTTCATTTTATGTAAGATAATTCAATACTCTTTTGCAAAAGTGTGATAAAGTTGCAAAGAGTTGTTTGGAGGATGCAGCTACCAGGTGAGGGACTACATTTCCCGGAATCCCTTACAGCTATGTGTGGCCATGTGACCAGCTCCACCAATAGAGCTTGAGAGGAAGGGATGTGTGTCACTCCTGGGCTAAGGCTTTTAAGAAGCAGGTGTGGTCTCCCTGCTCTCATTCCCTTTCTGCTGGCTGGATGCAGATGATGGCAGGTCCATAGAGCAGGGATTTTAACTTGGGGTCCACAGACCTCCAACATGGTTGCCGTTAGGATTTAGGGGTCTGGGAACTTGGATGGAAAAGAAATGATATCTTTATTTTCACTAACTTCTGAAATGTGGCATTTCCTCCCATTAGGAATAAAGGGAGCAAACCACAGTGATAGCAGCATCAGTCACTTAGTCCCCATCAGAAGTCACAGCTATTCTCAAATCACCTGACAGCTGCAGTAGCAGGAAATACCATTTATGTTCATCTACTTTGAAATTACAGTATTTATGAGAACTACAGCTAGATCCTGTTTTTAATGTGTTATTAAAGAAGCATATATTCCTAGATAACAAATATATTTTAAAATCTTTTTATAATCGCATTTCAATAAAATTAGGTTTCCCTTGAAGGCCTATGTATTTTATTTTATATGTTTAAAAATATTATTCTGGCTTGTGGTTGCCAAGGGGGGAAGGTGGGGAGGAGGGATGAGTTGGGAGGTTGGGACTGGCATATGCACACGACTATATATAAAATAGATAATCAACAAGGACCTACTGTACAGCACAGGGAACTCTACTCAATACTCTGTAATAACCTACATAGGAAAAGAATCTGAAAAAGAATAGATATATGAATATGTATAACTAAATCACTCTGCTGGACACCTGAAGCTAACACAACGTTGTGAATCAACTATACTCTAAAATAAAATTAAAAATTAAAAAAATAAAAATATTATCCTGAGATGAGGCCCACAGGCTTCACCAGACTGCCAAAGGGGTCCATGATACAGAAAGGCTGAGAATCTCTGTCCTAGAGAATGATGGAGCCACAGGGAGGAAAACCACCCACCAATCAGCAAAGTTCGTGTTGAATTGTTATGTGAGCAAGAAATATATTTCTACAGTGTTAAGCCGCAGAACTTGTGGGTTTGTTACTGTAATCTACCCTACCCTGACCAGTACACCACATCAGTTGGTAATTCTGTCACTGCAGTTAGAGCATCCTATGATATGGAAACCAGATGTTTGGCTGGTGGAAGTCTCTGGCCACAGAATGAAAGTGGAAAACAGAGACGTTAACTGCTGGGAATTCCCTGGTGGCCTAGTGGTTAGGATTCCGGGCTTTCATTGCCGTGGCCCAGGTTCAATCCCTGGTTCCCTGTTCAGGGAACTGAGATCCTGCAAGCCACATGGCACGGCCGACTGCTCAGGACTCCCAGCAGGATACTCACAGTTAAGCCACTTGACGCTAGGGCTCCACTCACTCCAGGTGCTGTTGTAGCTCTGAGCCCATGCCTTCACCTGTGCACTGTAGGAAGCTCCAGACTTTAGGGTGCTGGCTGCAAAGCGGAGGGTGGGCCCCATGTAGGTCACGTTATAAATTTTGAACTGGTGGAGGAAAGAGAGCCATTAGTGCACCAACTCTGGGGGAGGGGAGTACCAGCTCCCACCCGGGCTGCTGTCCTTAGCTGACCCCACAATGTTTAAGAGCTACCAGCCTGGGTATTTGGTTATTCCTCCAATTTCAGGCCCTTGTTTGTCACTTCCACAACTGTGACCAGAATCGAGCAAGATGGGTCAGGGAATGAGCCCTTATCCTGACCCTCACTCCCACCCTGATTAGCCATTTTGACGTTACTGGGGCAAGTCGATGAACCTTTCTGAGTTTTAGTTTCCTCATCTGTAAAATGAAGGTAAGAGTTCCTACTGCCACTTTCTGGCTGTGTGACCTTAGATAAGTGACATAATTTCTCTGGACCTTGATGTCTTCTTCTGCAACATGGCGATAATAAAAGTGTCTACCTCCCAGGGTTGCTGTGAGGATTAAGTGGGTTAACACAGGTAAGCACTTCGGACAGGGCCAGGCATGCGGGGAGCATGAGAGTGACCTTTCTGAGGCACAGACAGGGTCACCGCATCCCTCTCTCTCCTTCAAGGGCTCTCTAGAGGCTCCACAGTCAAGCCCAAACCCAATGGCCCATCATCTCAGTCCCGCCCAACCTAGCCCCAACTGGGAAGGAAGGTCCAAGATCCGTTGTTAAGTGAAAAAGGTAACATGAAGATTAGTATGTGTTGTCTGTTGCCTTTCATGTTAAAAACATAAAGGGAGAAGGCATAGTGATGGTGGCAGACAGACTCATATGGCCCCGTGACCCCACCTTGTATCATGCCCTTGTGTAATCCCCTCTCCTTGCCTAAAGGGGTGGGGGGACCTAAGACTTGTTCCTAACCAACAGAATATGGTGAAGGTGATGGATACATAGGGACTACATGGATGTGATTCCATTATGCAAGACTGTAACTCCAACTTGCTAGGAGACTCTCTCCCTTGCTGGCTTTGAAAAGGCCACAAGGGAAGGAACTGAGGGCGGCCTCCCAACAAAGGTCAGCAAGAACCCGACACTCTCAGTTCAAAGCCCACAAGAAACTGGATGCTGCCAACATCACAGGAGCTTGGAAGCAATCCCCTGGCCAACGCCTGTGTGTGTGGCCTTGTGAGACACTAAGCAGAGGACCCAGCTAAGCCGTGCCCAGACTCCAGACCCCCAGAAACTCTGGGGCAATAAATATGTGCTGTTTAAAGCAGTTCTGTTTGCAGTAATATTATCATGTAATAATAGAAAATTCATGGTGATGAAGGAACACACACACATTTGCTCGTATAGGCATAAACTCTCTCCAGAAGGACACACGTGCCTCCACACCCTCTGCCTGCTCTAGCCTGGCCTTCCCCTCCTGGCAAGAGACGGGAGCAGTGGTCAAGCTCTGGGAGAGGTACTGGAGGTTGGGGATAGTTAGGAGAGAAACGTATTTCCTTTCTAAGTCCTTTGGTAGCATTTGAATTTTTTACTTCATGTAAATATTACTTTTATTTTTAAGACTTTAAAAAAATTAAAAATGAAGTAAAATTTGGGTTCAGGATGGATTCTGACAGCAAGACAGTGGCCTGAATCTTCTGCCTGGGCTTCTTCCCCTGGGGAGGGTCCATCCCTTCGCAGCCCCCCCTCGAATCCCCTGCAGCACCTTCCCAGATCCTGGCAACACTGCTCCTGCTGGCAGGTTGGAAGCAGCTGGGGGAAACGGTCTGGTGTAAAGTGAGCCGAGGGGAGGTGTGCACAGCAAGGAAGCAAAGTCCTGACAGCTTGCTGGAGAAACTGGAGGGCAGTGGGAACTTTCCAGGGAATCTGGGGACAGGCTGGGAGTGGCAGGAGGAGACCAAGGCAGGGAGAGAAGGACACTCTTACTGCCAGGGTTCTTTCTAAATCGCAGCAAACAGGAAGCAGCAGCTGGATCTGGTTCACTGAAGGAATCACACACCTTAGAGAGGAGTAGGGAATTGGGAAATGGTTTACTAAGAAACAAAAAAGAAATTGAGCTTCCGAGGAACTACCTGTTGTTGGTGTGTTTTTTAACAAAAAGGCCAGGTGTTCGGGAGACCATTCTGAGAGAAAGATCCAGAAGAAGAGAACAGCACAGGTCCCTCAGTCCAAATCCTGGCTTCAAATCCCAGCTTGGCCATTTCCAGCTGTGGGACACTGGGCGAGTCATTCCACCTCTCCAAACCTCAGTGTCCTTGGTCACTAAAATGGATGGACAAACACCTTCCCACCTGCAGGGCTTTCCCAGTCATTGGTGATAATACACACTGAGCCTGGCACATGGTAAGCACCTGAGACATTATCATGAACATGGCATTCATGGCCCTCAGTAAACTTGTGGCCTCATTTTCTGCTTTTTCACTGTACACACTCCCACAGCCCCATGATCCTCAGATACACCATGAATTTTCATGCCTCCAAGCCTTGGCTCATGTAGTTCCCTCTGCCTGGCCTACCATTCCCTAGCTAGAGAACTCCTATACATCCTTCACTGCCCAAGCCAAAACTCTACCTCCATTATAGAACCTTGTCCAGAAATCATCCAGGACAATGAGCACCTCCATCTCCCAAATTCCACAGCAAGTTTCTAATATTTTTAGAATTGATCCCACCAGTCTGAGCCACAGGTGGTGTCTGCAATACTGTAGCAAACACAGCTTGGCACCCACCCAGCATCTACACAACTGGGGTCGGGTACCCAAAGCTCAGGGCAGGTAAGCCTCTGTCTCCAGTTCCAGGGTTAATTCTCATTGGTCTAAACCAATCACGGCTATTTCATTCCCTAGCCTGTGGCTGGTTAGAGAGGAGCATGTGACTATCTCTGGCCAATGACTAATAAGAGGAATTCTTCGGGCCCGGTTCTGTCCCTGGGAAGGGAGAGATGGGGGAAGGGTGTCTCAATAGATTCTGCCCCACCAGCAAGAGAAGCTGGACCTGGAATTCTGAGGCCTGGGGCAGCCCCGAGCACCTACATGACCATTAAGCCATAGCCCAGGCACACCAACCAATTCTGTCCGCTGGCTGGAGTCTGGTGCTGGGTCCTAAACCCAGCTGTGTTTCAGCCAGCCCAGTCTCTGTTTCCTCTTCCGCAGAACTTCCTTTGGGAGCCACCCCTCCTTCATTTTCAGCCCATCTGGTTTGGGTGAGGCTGACCTGACCTGCTCCAGAGGTGGGCATGTGACTCAGCCCCGGCCAGTGAGAGCACTTCACCAGCACTTCATCTCCTGCCCACAGCCTGCGACAGTTCAGAGAGTGGCATGTGATCCCAGGCAGGTAACTGATCATTGGCCCCAGGACTTTTACTGGGACTATCTGGAGAGAAGAACTTTTCCCACTGCGGTTTTAAGATGCAGGCCTGTAGCTGCTAGTAGACATATTGGCAGCTACATGAGGGAAGAGCCTGCCTAAGAATGAAGCCAACACAGAATAAAGCAGGACCAAAGGATGGAGATTCCTGGAACCTGGATCCAGCCATGATAAGCAAATAAATGATATTCCTTTGGACCCTACAGGTTGTGCCCGTCTCTCCCCTCCAGCCTATGCCCTGAACGAAGCCTGCACAGGCCCAGGAATGGGAAAGGGATTTACTGACAAAACTGAACCTGCGTCTTTCCTCAGCGTCTGTGCCAACCACCTCTTCTCCATTGCTGAGAGCCGGGCTGCCCCATTCCTGCTTCCACCCCACATCCTGGCCCAGTGCCAAGGAGGAAAACCACACCTGTGAGATGTAAATCAACACCTGCCATCCCCCCGGCTTGGCCAGGAAGAGAAGAAGCAGGGACAGAAGCTGATGTGACGGCTCAAGATGTCAGGGGCCTGCTCCCTGGCAGCCGAAGCCAGGCCAGCCTGGGTCCCGGGACACGAGGGCATGGCTCCCAGCAGACCCTCAACAGTTACAGGCCAGGGCGTGGGAGGGAGAGTCAGATGGGATTTCCAAGGCCTGTGGCACTCAGGAGAAAAGGAGGATGATGTTTATGACAGGGGAGCCTGTCTGTGTCATACATTTCCTGCTCTCCACAGCCCTATGGGATGGGTACTCTTGTTATCGCCATGTTACAGATGGGGAAACCGAGGCACACGGAGGTTGAGCCAAAAACTCAAGATCACGCAGCAAGTGGCAGGGCAGGTACTGGAACCCAGCTCTGTGGGACTCTGGGGCCCCTGGTATTCAGATGTCATCCCTGCAATGGGAATATCTGAGGGGAAAACATGGGTGGCTGCAAATGGCCTCCACCCCCAGTTGCACCTAAAATAGAGGTGGGCCAAGCCATCCACTGTGTAGCCCCTGTGATTATTTACTTGACCGTTTCCTACAAATGAGCTCTCCCTATTTTAAAAATGTCAATACATTCGTTTTTTTAAAAAAGGAACATCATAAAATAAAATAATAAAATCGAATAAAATCGAATAAAATAAAATAAAATAAAATGGAACCTCACTGCCACTGCTATGACTGGAAAACAAGTATGAAATGCCGTAAGCACCTCATAAAGTAAATGCAATCAGAACTACGTAACGGCATTAAATTTCAGCTGAACTTGTTTTCTGGGGGAAGGCTCTGAGCCTTCAGCCTCTTCTCTCTGTTAAAGAGGAGGATTAGTAAACCAATCAGCTCAGCTGAGATGCCTCCCTTGACAGTCAGGGTCGGGCAGGAGCGGGCGTGGAGTGACCGTCTCACCCTGGGATTCGCTCATCTAAGTGTGTTTGGAGGTATCACCTAAAATCCCAAGTGTCCCCGCCCCAGGAGACAAATGTGGTCCAGAGCCCTTCTTTATAGATGAGGAACAGTGCCTGGAAATAAACCCCCCTGTCTGCACGCTGGGAATCAGGGGCCTAGAGCAGTGGAGAGCCTGGTCTCGGCACAGAGCCAGAGGAGAAGCTGGGGGTCCAGATCGCCAGGGTTTGCTATCCAATCGCGGGTCACTTTCCCCACCTCCCGCCCTAGAGCCTGAGTCTCGACCCGTCTGAGTCTCAAGAGGTCACAGAGAGACCCCACAGGGCGCCCACTCACATCCGTGGGGTCGTTCTCATTCGAGATGTTGACCAGGTAGGTGAGCTCGGAGTACAGGTGATTCTCAGGAGGGTACGGGTTGCTCCACGTCAGCAGCCACGTGCGGGAGGTGTTGGCATGAACAGTGAGGTTTCTGGGCGCCAGGGGTTTCACTGCGGAGAAGTGGTGCCTGGTGAGGGGCTGGGCCGGGCATCAGGAGGAGGCCCGGCCCAGCCTGCAGACCATTTAGATGTTCGGTCAACACCACCTCCGGAATACGTTGATGGGATACCACACAGATTTCGTCATAATGGAGAATTAAAACTCTGATACCGATTCTCATGGTGCTGAAATCCTACTTAGCACTTTAGTGGTTGTTAACTACATTTCCACAGTGAGTGCAAAATGCATAAGCAAAGTAACCCAAACTTTGGCCTTTTTACCTTCATCCTTCACTCTACTGGCCACCTCTATGCTCTGTATTATTATTTACTAAGTATTTTTCTTTATTTTGATTCATGTGGTTTAAAACTTAGTCTCTTTTAAAGCAATCATATCCATGAGATCACAGGTATATAATGAGCATTAAAATCAACACACACTTATAAAAATTCTTTCAATTCATGGATTCGTTCATGGGTCAATTTAAATCACCTCCCTCCCACACCCTCCAGCTCCGGGTATGAGTAAGCCCTTCCGGAATTGCTGATGGAGTGGTGACTACTGTGAGCTCTGTGAGAATACTGCCTCTGCTGCTGAGGAGCTGTGTGACCTGAGGGCAGGTTACTTGCCTTCTCTGAACCATGTACAGTTTTTTTCAATTGCAAAATAGGGATAATAACTGTCTTTTGGAAACTGAGGCTCAGAGAGGTAACATGACTTGCCCAAGATCATACAGCAATAAGTAGTGTTTTAAACTCCTGTTACTACACCCCAGCAAGCTCTTGGGGAATTCCTGTGGGAACTCTGGGTACCAGGATAAGGTCAGCCTCCCATGGTCTAGACTGTCTGAAGAAGCAGCAGCTGAACAGTTGACAGAGGGTGGAAGGACGGTTCCCAGTTCAGTTTCTGATCTGCAGCAAGCATGGCTTCCACCAAATACGCCTCATTCAGCACCCTGATCTGGGCACTTAAACACAGGGGGTTGAAATATCTGAACCGAAGGGGTCCTGACGTACTGCTGAGCCCAACCCCATTTCAAAGATGGGAGGACTGAGGCCCAGAAAGGGGCAACAACCCCATCAGGGGTTGGAGGCTGCTTGAATGGCCCCCTCCCCCAAATGGAGCCTGCCTCCCCTGCCCGGCACCTGGCCGCTGTGGGAACAACTGCAGCCCCGCCCTATGCCACCCCACCCTGCCCCACCCTGCTCACCATGCTCACTGGGCTTGAAGGAGCTCTTCCACAGCAGCCGCTCGCCAGCCCACAGGTCCAGCTGGTAGGTGTCCACACTGACCACGTTATCCATATGCATATGGCACATGCACACCGCGCCAGCTCTGTTCTCGGGGACACACGTGTGGTTTCTGCTGACATATATGTTTCATTAGGCTAGTCATGTGACCCACGGGCATCCCAGGATACACCTCAAGGAACCACAGGCCCTTCCAGCTTCCTGGTCACCCTGCCTTGAGGACCAGATCTGGGAACTTGGGAGCAGAGTGGCCAGGATGCAATGGGGACAGGGGCCTGGGACCACCTCCCTGCTGGCCACAGCCCCTCACCACACCCACCATGGACTCTTATTGGCCCCTGGCCCCAGCCTTGGACCCTGAAAGCCAGCAAAAGGGAAGAACCCACGGCATGAAAGAATTTGTAACAACATATGTGTCTGTTCCAGCACCCCTCTGGTAGCACAGTTTAGCCCAGTACAGCAGACTGTGGCTTGGCAGGCACATATCCTGTGCCCCACAGCCTAATCCTAATGTGTCACCCAAAACAGCCAACCCCATGTGAGACATGGACTAGGCCAGGGGTCAGCAAACGTCTTCTGTAATGGGCCAGATAGTAAATATTTGGGGCTTTGAGGGCCATACTCTTGCTGTTCCAACTACACAACTCTGCTGATACAGCACAAAAAAGCCCCAGCCATAGACAATACGTAAACAAATGGGCATGGCTGTGTGTCAATAAAACTTTATTTATAAAAACAGGTGGTAGGCCAGATGTGGCCCATGGGCCATAGTTTGCAGATCCCTGGTCTAGGCCAATGTATCACATACAGAAGCACAGCTGGTCCACCTTAGCATACTGCGGAATAACAACTCTGTCAGTGTAGCCCACATCAGGTGTGCTGTATATCCCACTGTGCTCCATAACTGTGTGCCTTGTGTACTGGGTCATGTCCTGGGGCACCACCTATACCAGTGGTTACCCCCGTGTACCATGGATTATCCCAGTGAACCACCTGGAAAAACATATCCCAAGTTCCACGGTCCACCAACCATCGCTGTGAACTCCACTGCTAACACTGCACCCCCAAACAAGGGTCTAGCCCAGAGGTTCTCAAAGTGTGGTCTGGGATTCCACTGGGTCAAACTGGTTTCATAGTAATACTCCGACATTAGTTGCCATTTCCACTCGCCTTCTCTCACAAGTGTACAGTGGACTTTTCCAGAGGCTACACGATGTGTGATGATGCCGTTGCTCCGACAGCCTGTTGAATGTGAACTTGTGGGCTGTTGTGATTTAAAATTTCTGTTTTAATTTCTAATAGGGGAAATAATGATAGATGTAAGCTACCCAGACTAAAGCTTTGGGGGTCCTCACTAATTCTTTTCTTTCTTTCTTTCTTTGGTTGCACCGGGTCTTATTTGCAGCATGCAGGATCTTTAGTTGCACCATGCGAACTCTTAGTTGCGGCATGTAGGATCTGGTTCCCTGACCAGGGATAGAACCTGGGTCCCCTGCACTGGGAGTATGGACTCTTAGCCACTGGACCACCAGGGAAGTCCCTGGTTCTCACTAATCCTTAAGCACGCAAGAGAGTCCTGAGACGAAAAAGCTTGAGAACTGCTGGTCTAGTCCAGGATTCCACCACATCCACACGCCATGTGCCTCGGTGACACTGAGCTTGGAGCACCATGACGCACTCGCTGTGTCTCACACACGCTGCACCCCAGGGCACCTCATCTCTACCATGCCCAGTAAGCCCCTGTGAACCGCATTTAGCACACGCACTCCGGGGTACCACGTGAGCCAGGTGAATTCCGAGGCAAACCTTCCCCAACTCCCAGTTCCAGCCCAGGCTTACTCAAAGTAGGGAAATTTCAGCTGGTAGAACAGGCGGAGCTCGGCTCTGCAGTTGGTGGGCTGGGCCATCTCCCACTCACAGGTGGAGATGTTGACGTAGTCGGAGAAGCAGGTGGGCCCCTGCAGGACCCTCACACTCCCTGGGGAGACACAGGAGACCTCTGAGCAGCTGGAGCCTGACGACCAAGAGGGATGAGTTGGAAACCAGCCCAAACAGGACCAAGGGGCCCATCACAAAACAACGAAACCACTGTCTGAGGCATGGTCCTCACGATGCAGGGGCCAGGAATGGGGCTCTGTGAGCTTCCCAGCTGGCACTGGGGTGATGCCTGCAGCTGAAGATATACCCTTGGGTACATGGTCCATCAGCGGAGACAGACCAAATGCACCTTTATAGTATGCAAATGCCAACTACCTGCCCTTGGCCGAATTAAAGGAAATATATGTCAGTCTAAGGGTAGCTATCCCACCATCACAGGCATCTATCCTATGGCGTGAGCCTGGTGCATAAACAGTCAATACTGTAAAGGTTTGCTGAATGAAGGAAGGAATGAATGAATGAGAGGTGGTGACTTACCAGAGCCTGCCGCCCACGCCAGGATCAGACAGCCCACCGAAAACGTGAGCCCAGAGTGAAGCCACTCCATTGGGAGATCCTACAGCGCCTGCTGGGAGCAAGTGAGCCCGTTAGCGCTGATTCATGATTCCCACGGTCCGCATCATCCCAAGCGCAGCTTTCAGAGCTCACCTCCAGATACAGCCCTCCCCGTCCGCTACACGCCCCTTCCACCCAGCCCCGCCTCCCTCTCCACCAGGCCTGCACCTGCCCCCCTGCACACCTTTACTTCCTGCTGCTCTTCAAACATACCACGAATTCACTCTTACCCCCATGCCTTTCCTCTCCCTGTCCTTCTCACTGATTCCCTCTGAGTCTCTCTCTCTGTCTTCTCTCTCATTTATTCATTTTATTCATCCATCTGTTCATAATGAATAAATGGCCCCTTAATACTCCAGTGTTTATTAAGAAAAACAAGGGGGGCTTCCCTGGTGGCGCAGTGGTTGAGAGTCCGCCTGCCGATGCAGGGGACACGGGTTCGTGCCCCGGTCCGGGAAGATCCCACATGCCGCGGAGCGGCTGGGCCCGTGAGCCGTGGCCGCTGAGCCTGCGCGTCCGGAGCCTGTGCTCCGCAACGGGAGAGGCCACAACAGTGAGAGGCCCACGTACCGCAAAAAAAAAAAAAAAAGTTAAAGAAAAACAAGGACAGTCGCCGACATAACTACAATACAACCATCCAGATCAGGAAATTAACAGGGATGCATTACTGCCAGCTAATGCACAGACCCTATTTCCATTTTGCTAATTGCCACAGCAATGCCCTTTATAAATAAGTCCAGGATCTAGTCCAGAATCATGCGTTGCATCTGATGATCGTGCCATCCCAGTGCCCAGGTCCTGGCTTCTAAATACTATTCTCTACTGACAGGAACCAGGGCTCCTCGGAGAAGCAGCTGGCTCCAGGAGCAGGGAAAGTACAAGAAAAGCCAGAAAGTAAGGAAGTGCTCCATGAATGATGGGGACCTCTTGAAAAGACATAGGAGCCAGCTAGAATGGACGCCCACTGGCCAAAATGGGCACAATTAGAGCCTCACAATGAATATTATATAATCAACTGTAACCCTTAGAGTTAAAATAGGGGTGCAGGAGTCTACGGTGATAACGATGAGTAAGTGGGGGGAAGGGACAGCTCTATTTCACCACAGCAGGCTCCAAGTATCTCCCCACAAACTCATATTAATTAACTTTACATAATTCACATACAATACTTGATATATGTAATTGTATAGAACCTTATATACAGAAACCTGGCAGATACCACCTTAACCAAATGGTCAGTGTTGACATGGCCAGGAACGGGACAAACCAAGGTCATGAGCTTTCTGAAAACAATGCCCTTGGAAGAACACAATATCACTTCCCTGGGGTCCCTGCCCCCAGTGCACAAATCACGTGGAAACATCAGACAAGCCTACACTGAGGGGCAGTCTATGCAGGAAGCGGCCTGTACTCCTCAAAAAGTGCCCTGGGGGCAAAAGGCAAGGCGAATGGGAAATGTTCTCCTTTCAGTTGTGTGTCTGTTGTCCCGAGAGCCTGTGTTTGTCTTGTGCTCGGCCAATCTCCTAGTACCTACGACAATGCCTGGCACACAGCACGTGCTTAAGCAAGTCTGTCGAATAAATTCACTTTGGACATGATGTGGGGCCGCTGATGGGCTCAGCACGGGGTTGGAAAGCTCTCCCTAGTGGGAGACTTGGTATCCACTCAAAGCCTCAACTGGCCTTCCTGGCAGAGCCACAGTGAAGACCAAGGAAGGAGGGGTGGGAGTGGGGTTTGGAAAACAGTGATGCTGGTTTCCTCTGCCAAGTCCCAGCAACCTTCCTTCTTGTGAGTTCACAGACATCCACCGCATCCTGTGGCAGAGATGGCAAAGGGGTCACTCTAGCCCCAGTTTTGAATAAAGAGAAACAGAGAGGTCAAGACGCATGTCCTAGGTCACACAGCAGAAAGGCTACCGTGGTAAAGTCCTTTAGAAAGGTGTGGGGGAGTGAAGCACCCCCCCAAGGGTAGACTAAATCATGACATCTACAGCGGTCAGGGTGTTATCTTTGATCTGTTTCGGAGGGCACATCCAGACATAGGCATGTGCACACCCACACACACCCACACACACTGACTGGTTTGACAGGGATAGCAGGTGCTGCATCTCAGGAGAAACCGCAGCACAGATGTGGTGGTGACAAGGCCTCTCTGAACATCACAGGGAACGAAGGGTAGAGGTGCAGAGAAGCAGAGGAATTAAAAAGAATAATTACCAAATGATCAGGGTGTAACGCACATGGCAAAAGGAAATAATTTCAAGTCCACACCCTCGACTGTGGGATTCCTGACGTGTATGGGTTGGGGGGAGTCTCGGGGTCACCTGCCCAGCCCAAGTGGCACCTGAAGAGGGGTGCCTGCCGAGATCCCATCTCTGACACGTTGCCATCCAGTTTCTGCTTGTACTGTTTCCATGGATGGGGTGGTCACCCCTAGGTCACTTTTGAGCAGAGCCTGACTATTGGAAACTGCTTCCTTATGCTGAACCAAGCATTTGCGTAAACAAAGCACTACTTATCAAGTACTCACATGTGCTTGACCTTTTGCCATGTGCACTAGAGTTATTACCTTACTGACTCTGCCCAAGAACCCTGCAAGATGGGTTGTTATTTCCACTTTCTTCCTAAGGGAACCGAGGCCAGAGAGATCAAATAACTTGTTCATCGGGTCCCACAGCTGGCGAGAGGGCAGGGCCAGAGTCAGAATCCAGGTCTGCTGGCTTCTGAGCCCAAGGTACCTTCCAATATACCAACTCCAGTTTCTCCTAGAACCACAGACTGAACCCAACAAGATGGAATGAAATGGGCCAGGAAGAGTTGGTCAACCTGCTTCCTTCTAAACATTTTACATCGATTAATTCAATAATCAAAACAGCTCTTCTAGGGCTTCCCTGGTGGCGCAGTGGTTGAGAGTCCGCCTGCCGATGCAGGGGACACAGGTTCGTGCCCCGGTCCGGGAAGATCCCACATGCCGCGGAGCAGCTGGGCCCCGTGAGCCGTGGCCGCTGAGCCTGCACGTCCGGAGCCTGTGCTCCACAATGGGAGAGGCCACAACAGTGAGAGGCCCACGTACTGCAAAAAACAAAAAACAAACAAACAAAAAAAAGAGCTCTTCTAGCTAAAGCCATATTAACAGAGATATGAGAGCCAAAACCAGGGAGGTGATAGTACCCGATCGTAACTGTGCATCCGTTTGGAAGAAATCTTGCTGATTTCAAGCTTGTCAAGGGGATGACAACTAATACAGACAGGGCCTGAAAATCCCAGAGGGACCAAAAGGCCTTTCCCTAAACGGCTCTGCTCTCCTATTGCCTGCAGCCTCCTCATGCACTCAGCGAACATACAATATTTACCCAAATATTTAAACATGCAAAGTTTCTTTCTAAACATTTTACATACAATAATTCAATATTTAAAACAGCCCTATGAAGTAGCTACTAGTATTTTTTCTCATTTTTAGGGGAGGAAACCAAGGCTCAGGCAAGTTAAGTGACTTGTCTGAGGTTACAGAGAGGTGATAGTCCTGGGATTTGAACAGGGGCAGCCAGGCTCCAGAGCCTTAGCTCTTAACCACTATCTGTGTTTAGACCCCAGAGTTCTCAATGTTTTGGAGGTCCCTGACCCATCTGAACCTCCGATGCAAACTCCAAGCCCTCTTTCCAGAAAAGTGCACACATTTAATTTTGCATTCCGTCTTAGTGGTTCACACAGCGGTTACTTGAGCTTACTGAAGCCCAAGTAAGGACTCCAGGTCAAAGCCACACCCGTCCCCCAGCCAATGAGTGTTTTTTTTTTTTTTTTTTGCGGTACGCGGGCCTCTCACTGTTGTGGCCTCTCCCGTTGCGGAGCACAGGCTCCGGACGCACAGGCTCAGCGCCCAGCCGCTCTGCAGCATGTGGGATCTTCCCGGACCGGGGCACGAACCCGTGTCCCCTGCATCGGCAGGCGGACTCTCAACCACTGAGCCACCAGGGAAGCCCCGCAATGAGTGGTTTTTGAGGGTCTTTGAATAGGGTCGTGGCAAGATTTTTCCAAGACCCAGTCTGGGGCTGGGGAGAACGCTGAAACGAGGGGGAGCCGGTGGCGTGGGGGGCAGTTAGCAGTTGCTGCAAATGCGAGTCTCTTCTCCATGCTGAAACCAGAGTCATTTTCAAATTGGAAACCAGGCCATGATCTGTCTGTTCACTTCACTGGCCTCTGGCTCTTGAAAGATGTTTTTACCACCAGTGTGTGTTGGGGGGGCACAGAGCCCCAGGGGTCCACAGCCCATCCAAGAGCAGCATCTCTGACTCAGAATCAAATCCAAGCCCCGGAGTGAAAGCAGCCAATCGAAAAGGCTACATGCTGCTTGATTCCCTGTATGTAACATTCTTGAAATGATCAAACTATGGAAATGGTGAATAGATTCGTGGTTGCCGCATGGGTTGGGGGGGGCAGCAGGGAGGGAGGGAGGTACGGCTATAAAAGGGCAACACAGGGATCCTTGTGATGATAGGACTGTTCTGTGTCTCACTGCAGTGGTGGAGACAAAAACTGTGCACGTGATAAATTAATAAGAAGCAAGCTAACAAAACTAATAAAAATAACATGTGTGTGCGTGTGCAAACACGCAAACACACACGCAAACGAGTACCAGTAAAACGGAGGCAATCTGAGGAAGATCAGTGGTTTCTATCAATGTCAATACCTTGGTTGTGATACTGAACTATAGTTTTGTAAGATGTTACCCTTGGGGGAAACAGAGTAGAGGGGATCTCTCTGTATTATTTCTTACAACTGCGTGGATTAATCCTTACAACAATTACCATAAAATAAGAAGTTTAAGAAAATGCAAAAAAAAAAAAAACCCCAACCCAAACCACCCAAGCCCCTCTGATGATCTGGCCCCCGGAGTCCCCACTACCATCCCCTCCTATTCCTGCTCCCTCCCCCACGAGCCTTCCGTCCCACTGGCCTTCTGACACACCCCTGTCCCTTTCCTCCCTCGCACCCTTTACACCTGGAAACACCATCCAGCAAGGGCACCCTCTGCTACTTCTCATCACAGCACCCTGTTTATTTCTGTCATATACTTATCACCATCTCTAATCATATCTCTGAGGTTATATGTGTGAATGTTTATTTTATTTCAGTAGGTAGATGGCAAAGATAGAAAGATGTGACTGCAGAAATGTTTTGAACTTCCCCAGATCAAAACACACCATAAAGAAAAAAAGCAAGCAAGCAAAAGATTAGCAAAAAGTGGCAATCTACATTACAGAAAGTGAAGGGCCTTAACATATAAAGTGGTCTTACAAATCAGTATGACAAACATTCCTTTAAGTAAAATAGCCATGGTCATTGCTTTGTCCCCTGTGTCTAAACAGTGCCTAACATGTACACAGTATGTGCTCATGAAACATCTATTAAATGAATGATTGGTTAAAATTCAACAACAATGAATACAATAATCTGTTTTTAAACATGGAGTATGTACCAAGCCTTTGCCCCTAATAACTGCCATGCATATACAGTGCTTATTATGTGCCAGGCATGGTTCTAAGTGCTTATAATATATTAAGCAATTTAGTTCTCACAACTTTATGAAGTAGATGCCATTAAAATCGCCATTTTAGGGCTTGCCTGGTGGCGCAGTGATTAAGAATCTGCCTGCCAATGCAGGGGACACGGGTTCCGAGCCCCTGGCCCAGGAAGATCACACATGCTGTGGAGCAACTCAGCCCATGCACCACAACTACTGAGCCTGCGCTCTGGAGCCTGCGAGCCACACCTACTGAGCCCGTGCGCCACAACTACTGAGCCTGCGCTCTAGAGCCTGTGCTCCACCACAAGAGTAGCCACTGCAATTGCAATGGGAAGGCCGCGCACCGCAACGAAGAGTAGCCCCTGCTCGCCGCAACTAGAGAAAGCCCGCGCGCAGCAACGAAGACCCAACACAGCCAAAAATAAAAAATTAATTTAAAAAAAATCCCCATTGTAATGATGAGGAGACGAAGGCACGGAGAGGTCACAGCACTCGTTTGTGGTCACAGAGCTGGGATTTGAACCCAGGCAATCTCACTCCAGAATCCACGCACCACTGCCTCTCAGAATGTCGTCCCTGCAGTCCTGGCATGTGGTGTTATTAGTCCGATTGGCCAAAGAGGAAACTTGAGGCTTACAGAGGGCAAGTGACAAAGCCAAGTTCATGGAGTTAGGAAGCAGCAGAGTGGGTGAAAGCCTGACCAAGAAAAGAGCAGAAGCACCCAGAGTGGGAAAACACTCCTGCTGGCCCGGAGACAAACTTAACTCACTCCTTTTATTTGGGGGGAGATGAGTGGCGAGTCTTGAAATGTCAGAAGCCAGCAGCGGTACAGAAGCGACCCAGCGGGGCTCTTCTGAAGCCAGTGGGGTGTGCAGGCCTCCTGGTCCTCTTCCCTCTCTTGGCTGCAAATCGACGTGGAGGGGGTGGGAGGTTGGATCAGCAGACAGGATGCAGCTGGTCCCGTGACAAGAGGTATGTGGACAGGAAGCCCGGGACAGCAGGCGCTGTGGGTGACCTCCCTCCGGAGCCACTGACCCCTGAAATTCCACAATCTTCAGCTGGCCTGAAGTTTCTGCTGAGCTGGTCTGGCAGGGGGGTAGGGATACACTTCTCTACGGGGCAGCAGCCTTCCCAGAACTGCTGCCCAGCTACGGTTCCCAGAAGCGAAAGCCACGTCACCAGCCCCACCCAGGACAGTGAGGAAGTCTGGCCAGGGCCCCAAAATGGCCTGGGCTCTGCCTGCCTGCCCCACCCCCAACCCAGAGAGTGGAGGGGAGGGGCGGCAGCAGCAAGAACCAGCCACCTGGGCCAAAGAGCGCACCAGGCTCCCCCCGTGCCTACTGTGTGCTCCTGGTCCTCACCCCCTCGCTTGTGCCCCATGTATTCTTGCTGCAGGTGTTTTCTCAGCACCTACTATGTGCCAGCTACTACAGATGTGCAAAAGGCCATTCATTCATTCATTCGTGCCTTTTTTCCTTCTTTCCCTTAACAAACATTTGAGCGAGGAGAGAAGTTACTGGAGGATTTGGGGCACAGAGGTGAGACTTCAAAGGCTCCCTCTGGCCTCTGGGGTCAAGGGCAGAAGCAGGGACCCATGAGGAGGCCACTGGACTAGCCCAGGCACCAGGTGCCAGGTGCACCAGGGTTGTAGGGAAGAAGAGGTAAGAACAGGTTAAATTCTAGATATGTTGTGAAGGTAGAGTCAACAGGCTTTGCTGACAGAATGGAGTTCGGGGGCTGGGTCAGAGAAAAGGGGACAAGTAGGGGTCAAGAATGACTCTGAGGCTTTTCAGCCAGAGCCACTGAAAGGATGGAGGTGCCACCCACGAAGATGGAGTGGGCTGTGGGAAGGACCAGTGTGAGGTCAGGCATCACCAGATACGTAAGAGGCTGTGAGGACAGAGCTGTCAGTGAGGAGGGGCGAGGAAGGGCCACCTGGTCCTACAGGGTTGGTGGGGGGCCAGGGGGCAGGTAAATGAACAAGAATCCTCCAGGGGGCCTTCCCTGGTAGCGCAGTGGTTGAGAGTCCGCCTGCCGATGCAGGGGACGTGGGTTCGTGTCCCGGTCCGGGAGGATCCCACATGCCGCAGAGCGGCTGGGCCCGTGAGCCATGGCCGCTGAGTCTGCGCCTCCGGAGCCTGTGCTCCGCAACGGGAGAGGCCACACAGTGAGAGGCCTGCATATCGCAAAAAACAAAAACAAAACAATCCTCCAGGGGAGGGACGGTGGCATGTGGAGAGGAAGGAAGAACGTCCCCCAGAAGGCATGGTGGGCTCCATGAGGGCAGGGTACGTGCTCTATCTTCTGGAAGCAGAACGCCTAGCCAGTGCCCAGCACAGAGCAGGTACTCAATAACTGACCATATGTACTTTACCTTATTCTGACTTTTACACTTATACAGTGCTTCCTTCATGCCAGGTACTATTCTAGGATGCTTTAAGACCCTGTATGAGATGAGTACAATTATTAAACCCATTTTACAGATTCTGAAGGATCCTAAGATAGGGAGGGTGTGGCCCATTTCCCATCCTACAAGACAGGCCCTTGGCTGCAGAGAGGGGTAGGGGTCATGGGGGATGAGAGCAGTGCAATCAGAAGGGCCGGAGGACAGCACTGTCTACCAGGGGTGGTAAGCGATTCAGACTCCATTCTCAGGGCAGTAGGGAGCCACTGAAGGCTATTGAGCAGGAGAGGAGCTGCTTTCCAGAAAGCCCACTCTGGCCTGCGTGTGGAGAACGAGTGCAGGAGCAGCTGACGGAAGAGGCGGTGCCGCTCGAGCTGCAGAAGAGAAGGCTGGCTCTAGCTCTGTTTGGGAGGTAGACGTGCCAGAACTTGGTGATGACTGGTGGCTGGGAGCTGGGAGCAGGGAGGTGGCCTTGGGCTGGAGCATGGGCGGATGGATGGTGGTGCGTGCCGGGAAGAGGCGTGGTCTTGCTGCGGAAGACCACGCACTTCGCCATACTGTGGACCTGGTGAGTCCAAGTAGGCGATGGGCCCCAAGAGGCATCCAGGAGGCAGTACGTCCTAGCGGCCTGGAGCTCAGAAGGAAGGCTCACGCTGGAGACCGGTTTGCAGGTCATCAGCTGTGGCTGAAGCCCACGGGGGCTGTGCAGAGTGAGAGACACAGCCTTGTCTGAGAAGGGAGGGACGGGGCTGGAGACCGTGAACCTCCTTCGTGGGATTTGGCTGGGCCAGAGCCCCAAGGGGGTGCACCATCTTGGGGACAGGCTGGCATCCTGTGCTAACAGCCACCTTATGGCAATGCGGACGCTCACGCTGGCTGCGGACACATTAAGTCCAAATGTCCACGGGAGGGGCAGCCGGGTGACTCCATCTAGGATCGTGGAAGCCACACCCATCCTCAGAAGGTACCAGTGCCCCCAGGGAGGAGGCTGCACCTGAGGACCTGAGTGCAGACGCCACCTGCTCAGGACCAGCGGCCAGCCTCCATCAGTCTGCAAGCCCTTCTCCTGCTTTTTTTTTTTTTTTTTTTTTTTTGCTGTACGTGGGCCTCTCACTGTTGTGGCCTCTCCTGTTGCGGGGCACAGGCTCCGGATGCGCAGGTTCAGCGGCCATGGCTCACGGGCCCAGCCGCTCCGCGGCATGTGGGATCCTCCCGGACCGGGGCACGAACCCACGTCCCCCGCATCGGCAGGTGGACTCCCAACCACTGCGCCACCAGGGAAGCCCCCTTCTCCTGCTTTATTTCTCTTCCTGGCACTTACTCCTCACTGCCTATCACACACGCATGTGTCCTGTTGACAGTCCAAATCCCCCAGAGAACACCAGCTCCTACAGGCTGTGCCCACCCTGTTCGCTGCTATAGCCCTACAGCCTAGCACAGTGCCTGGCACACAGTAGGGGGTGTCCATACATATTTGCTGAACGGAAGAATAAATGAACGAACTCCCCCTGGCTGTGTGCAGTGAGGCCTGGCCAGCCATCCCTGATGGAGGCAGGGATACAGCTCCCAGAGCTGGCATTTTCTGCCTCTTACTGTTGGATAAGCACTGACCAATTCTGGCTCAGAGTCTCCTTATATACCCCAAGGCAGGCACCACACCGATCTTGGCCACGCCAAGACGGGAGGGGGGAGCTGATCTCCAGAGAGCTGGTAATTGGGGCATTACCCTGATTACTGCTCATTGCCCTGATACACAGATCCAAGATGTCTCGGCCCCAAGATGATTAGATTTTGGCTGTCTTAGTGACAGTCACGGCTCCTGGCTCACCTTCTTCCTGAGGTCACCAGAAATCACCATGATTGCCCCCAATTCCTTGAGTCTTTAGAGACCATGCCCTGGGCCTTTCTGCCCATAGGTTCCACCCTTCCCCAACAGAGGAACATGGAAGGTGCAATTATTATCATTCCCTTTGTGGACATGGGGAAACTGAGGCCCAGAGAGGTCCACGAACCTGCCTAAGGATGCACAGCTAGTAAGAGGTGGGCCTGGGAATTGAACCCAGATCTTTTGGTTCTGGAGTCACAGTACAGCACCTGGCATGGAGGAAGCAGCCGTAAATTCACTCCTTTTATACACCTCTCTGTTTGCTCCTCCCAGCAAGCCCCGTGTGGAAGATGTGGTTAAACATTACCTGCACAGAGGAGGAAATTGAGGCTCCGGGGAATTCGGAAATAGTCCCAAGGTAACGAGGCTGGAAGTGATGAACTAGAACTTGGCCTCCACCACCGACCACTGTTTGCCCAGTCCTCACAGGAAGCATGTCTCAACAGGGACCAGGACTTTGGTCCTTGGGCAAACACAAAGCAGTAGCATGTCAGCACAGATAAGAGATCCCTGTTCATGGTGTGTCTGCAGACAGGCGGGGGTTGGGATGGGGCTCTCCCTCGATTTCTTTCTGTTGTCTCACCCTTTATCATTCTTGGCACGGTCAGGGACACACAGATGTGTGGGGACACCCACATGGGCAGGGACCCCAGAGCATCTAAGATGCGGAAGCGTAACTCTGAGCCTAAGCGCGTGGACTCTGCGCTGACTGGCTGGGAGACCTTGGCACACTGTGGTCCTCTCAGAGCCTCGGTCTCCTTCTCTGTGAAATGAGAGCTAAACCACTTGCCTCCTGGGGTGGTTGAGGGGAGGCAAAGAGACCATGGCTGGCATAGCTGGGTAGAAGAGCCTTAGGGCAGTGCTGATGGAGCAGGCAGCAAAAGCTCGTCTCCAAACGCCAAGTACAGACCCTGAGTACATGACAGTTGCCATGACAGCACAGAAGGGTCTCAGAGTACAAGCTGAGTATAAGAAGCTGGGCTTGAAAGGGCAATACTCATTCCATTTATATAAAGCCCAAAAGGACACAAACCAATCTTGGGGTTAGTGGTCAGGAAAGTGTCCTGGGGAGGGTGGGGCGGGAGAGAATCTTCTGGGGGGCTAGTCATGCTTTGTTTCCTGATCAGGTTATACACGCTTGTGTTTACTTTGTGAAGCTGGGCACTTGTCTGCATGCACATTGCAATAAAAAGAAAAAGAAAAAAACGATGGGTGAGAGGGAAGGGAATAGAGCAGAGGGTGCACGAGGCTATCGGGGTTTGTCAACGAAGGTCTCAGAACAGCCAGTTCTCAGGGCTGGTGGATCCCCAAAGACCCTGGAGTCCAAGCCAGCTAACACTTCAAGTCCCCCTAGGCCTTTGCCACAGGGCCATCAACCCTCTAGTTGCCTGCTTCCAGCAATGGAGCGCTCCCTCCCTCCGGGGGCAGTTCCCAGCTCCCAGCCACCTCTCATGGCCATGGAGGGTCATCTCCCCCAACGTCAACCAAATATCTAAGAGAATGCAGATGCATGACCTCAGTGAGTAGAGAGGGGGCAGGTGGCGAGCACATGTCCGGTCCTAACAGGCACCCGCCACTCTGCTTTGCACCGTGTAAATGAAGGCCTAGGGGTCGCTAGGGTGCTCGATTTTTCACAAGAAGCTAGAAATCCAGATTTGTATGTATATTACCCTGGTTTTGAAATGCTCAATTTTTAAAAACCACACCCCACATTTGTGGTCCCTCTGTGGCTTACAACCACCAGGTGATGTCCTCCTGGGTGAGTGGGTGTCCTGAGACATCAGAAGACCCCCAGTGAGAGGAAAAGAGCAACAGGTGAGACACCCCCCCCGCACCTTCCCTAAACTCCCTAAGCTCCGGCACCCCCAAACGTTCCTTCCTTCTGTCCCCGCGGGATGCGGCTGTTACGGTGATGAGAGGGAGCGAGGCTGGAGACACGCCATCACCGCCTGCCCTCGTGTGGCTGAGCAGCATCATTTTGTCAGTGAGGAATTCCAAAATTTTGCAAGCCCCATTGCTTTCCTCCTCAGGGGGTGTGGACGAGAGGATCAAAGAGCAGTCCTTACACCCCCCAGCCCTGCCCCACCCTCCCCATATGAGCCACAGACTCCCCACCTCCCTTGGGCTGTTTCCTCTGCCTCTCAGCACCCTCCTCCTAGGCCACCCTCTCAGGATGTTCCTGGTCAAACGCTACTCTTTCCTCCTCCCACCTCCCAGCTCTGCCTGTCCCTCTGTCCAAACATCATTTCCATTCTCATAAAGAGTGAGCTGTGCGCATCATTTTGCTCCATTTCCAGACCGAAAGTCCTCCAGGCCAGGGACTGTGTCTCATAGACGTCTCCTTGCGAACGCAGAGGCAGCCAACCAGTGACGGCAAAACTGAAGTCGTTGGCTGCCTCACTGTGGGTGTGTTCCTTCCTCCAGGCCTTTGTACATGCCATTCTCACTGCCTGGAATGCTGGCCAATGTTTACAACCAATGACTAATATGAGTACAGGGATGTTTACAATGCCTTTCATATTCACTATGTGTTGTTATCTTCACAAAAACCCTAGAGAGGGGCAAAGCAAGTCATATCCCCATGTTATTACGGTTTAGGAAATTGAGACCCAAAGAGGGAAAACGACTGGCCCAAGATCACTGAGCAAGTGGGTTGCAGAGCTGAGACTAAAATGCAAGTTTCTTTTTTGTTTTTTTTTTTTTTAAACTCATGTGGCTACCAGCCTGGGGTCAAAGAAAAGTCCTTCGACTTTAGAGGGGAAGAAAAGAAAATAAAGAATTGGAAAATTAGTCAGGAAAAATGCAAATAAAGATAACAGGTATAGGAATATTCATACTGAATAAAATGGAATTTAAGGCATCAAAGTATTAAAAGAAAGGTAGCTGTTTTATACTGATAAAAGGAGCAGCTCACCAAGAAGGTATAAAAATCAAAAACCCTCTTCTATTCGTATTGTATATTGTTTATAAGCACCTAACAACATACCTTCAAAAATGAAGCAAAAAACTGAGAGACCAGAGAAAAATGAACAGCTCCTCTATCATAGTGGGAGATAAATCAGGTAGAGAAAACTACATAAAAACAGAGAAAATATAAATGATATAATTAGTAAGCGTGAACAAAATATATTTCTAGAACTTTAACCCAACAAAAACACACATCCTTTCAAATACAAGAGGAACAGAAAAAAAATGGACCAGAAAATCCTACAAAGACGATCTTGACAATTCTCCATCACTGATATCATAGAATCTACAAATATTGACCATTATGCAATACATTCAGAAATCAACAATCAAAAAATAACTTTAAAAATTCCATCTACCTTAAAAAAATTATAACACACATAACACTTTTAATCAAAAGGGAAATTATAAACTATAATAATTAGTAGTGAATGACACTGTGTAACAAGACCTGTGGAATGAAGCCATAGCAGTGCTCAGAGAAAAAATTATAGCCTGCAGTTGATTTACTAGAAAACAAGAAAGACTGAGAACGATTGTTAGCCTCAGACAAGGAACCTCAGAATGGCAGAAACCTTAATTGACAGCAGCTCGTGTAGACGAGAGAACTGGAGGGTTTAGCTGACAAGTTCAATCAATACCAGCCCCAACTGGGGTGTGGCCACTACAAAGTATGATTGCAGGTGGTATCAACAGAGGTATGGGCTCCAGATCCAAGGAGGTGACAGTCTCCCTCCTCTCTGACTGGGCAGGCTTTGGGGGAGGCAATGGTTTTTATGTGGGACTCTGACCAATTAGATCATGCCCAAAGCCAGATTGAAGAGGAAGAATGACTGAGTGAATTATGGCTGTGTCATCTGAATAAGAGAATCACTGCGCTGGGATGGAAGAGGATGCTTACTACCTCCAAGGGGTAGAACCAAAGCCAGAAAGCAAAAGTTCCTGGAAAGCTAATCTGGCTAAATCCCAGGAAAGATATTCTCCCAGTTAGAGCTGTCCAACAGTAGAATCTGGTTTCTAGAAGGCCTACTCCCCAGAAGCAAGACTGTTGGGAAGCTGAGGGTCTGTGGGCTTGGAGGGCTGCCCCCGCAGAGATCTGGCGTCCCTCCTCTCTGGAGAAGTTCCTCTTTTAAAAAGACAAAACACTCTCTTGGCTGCTTCAGGAAACCCTCAGGCCTTCCGCAGTTCTCCAAAACAGCTCTTGGTGACTGTGCTCCCTTATTTCTAACCTAGAAACCTACTTCTTTAAACTCTGCTCCTTGGGCTGGATGGCTCAGAATAGTAGTTAAATGCATAGGCTTCCAGCCCTGGATTTGAATCCAGATTCTGCCCCTTCCAAGTTGCATCACCGGGTAAGTCTCTTCCCTGAGCCTCAGTTTCCTCCCCAGGGAAATGGGGAGGCACCCACGCATCTACCTGCCTCCACGACCCTCAGCCCCACCACTCCCCCTCTGCTTTAGGGTGTCTGCCATGCTGGGACGATGCTCATCGGTAAAATAATCTGTAAATAAAATGATCTGGGCAATGATCGGATCACCTGTGATGTCGGTCCTGGCCTGACCACGTGCACAGGGTTGCTGGGCAGATCAATGGGAGGTGAGCACCGACAGTGGACGGTGACAGGTGGGCCTTTAGCACTTGAATACAGTTTCCACGATGTGTTTAAACACAGTGGTAAAGACTGAGGACCCTGGAGCTGGCGGGTTCACAGCTATGTGACCCCGGACAAGTTACTAAAGCTTCTGTGCCTGTTTTTTTCATCTGTAAAATCTGGATAAGAGCAGTTCCTACCTCGTATAGTTACTGTACAAGTTGAGTGAGACAATGCAGGTCTCTGGCTCCTACTGGCCTTCCTGACCTCTCTCCCCAGGCCTCTTCAACTTGCTTCAACTCCATCCAACCACATCAGCTTCCTTGTTGTGAGTCAAACACACCTCAGGGCCTTTGCACTTGCTGTTCCTTCTGCTGGGATCACTCTTTCCCCAGATATCCACATGTCTATGTCAGGTCTTAGCTCAAAAGTCACCTCCACCACTAGACGGTCAGCTCCATGAGGGCCCTTGTTGCTGCATCAGTCACTGCTGTGTCCCCAGCCCCAGCACGCTTGCTGAGTTGAGTGTAAGCAGCGAGCCCCACGCTGGCACTCAAGATATGTGCGTTCCTGTCACTTTTAGCTTTGCAAACTGGCTCTGCAGGCCGGAGGCTGTTAGTCCCTTCACAGTCCTGTTGCTTAGAACACCTCCTCCCTCTCAGGAAAGCTGTTCCACCAAACCCTTGAGGGCCAAGCTTCTCTTCCCCTCACCAGGACCCACCTCCTTCCTCTCTCTCTGGAGGGAGGGGGAGGGGGGACTCAGATGCCAGCCCAGGTGGTGAGCATCCCCAGTGAGTCGCAGCTCCCAGGCCTGCTTTGGTGAAGACTTGGATTTCTTAAGTGACGTCGAGAAGATGAGGAGTCCCAAGGGGGCCCCAAGAATGAAAATGAGTCAGTCGGAGGCAAACCCGAAACCTCAGAGGCATCACCACTTCTTGGAAAGGCGAAGATGTGTGCATTTAGACAGAACTGTGCATGCAGAGCGGGGGCAAGCAGCAGGCCCGGAAATGGGGCCAGTCGGGCGGATGAGACCTTTTCTAGCATCCTCTCTGGTTCCCTCCACCTGGCCCGTTCCTCCAGGGTCTCTGCTTCTTGTCCTTCTAAATGTCCCTCCTCAGAGAGACTCCCCCGACTCCACCCCCACACTGCTTCCAAGCACTGTCACTATGTGACACGATACTGTAGGTGCCTGTCATCCTGTGGGAGATCCTGGGGGCCAGGTGTGTTTCCGAATTCAGAATTACTCAGATTAGAGAAAGGTCATCTTGTATAAAATACCACCCATCAAAACTACCCCTGCCCCCAACGGGGCCCCAGGAGCACACTGTGATCAATCACATGAACATCTCTGCAGCAAGACACACGAGCCTTCACACCAAGGAGAATAAATAAAGCCTCCAAAGAGCCTCGCGTTTAGTTCATGTCAGGTCTTGCTTCCACTTGGGTGATGAGAACGCTTCCGGTTTTCAGAGCTTGTGGATTTCGAATGTTAGATAAGGAGTATAGATCTGTGTATGTTTGTTTGTGTACTGCCTGTTTTCAGAACTAGAAGTCGAACTCCAGGGGAGCAAGGACTTTGTCCAGGGCTCTATCAGTAGCACCTGGCACCTTGCCTGGCACACAAGTGCCCAATAAATATCCGAAGAAGAAATGAATGAGGAAGCCAGGCGCTGGAGGTGAAGAAGTGACTCTGTCCTAATCGGGGAGAGAAACAGCAATCACGGAGCTGTGGGCAAGGTATCTCCAAAAATCATCTCACGAATACCGCCCCCTCTCCCCTCCAAACACCCATTTCACTGACAAGCAAACTGAGGCTCAGAGAGGTTAAGCAACTTCCTCCAGATCCCACAGATAGGAAGAACAGCAAGCTCACATTTGAACCTGGGGCCCCTGTCTTCAAGCCTGTGACCTCCTCTCTGCCTCAGGCTCAGAGAAGCAGAATGACTTGGCTGGAAGCAAAGCAACAGGGGTTACGGGCCATCAGATGCAGGGTCCCCCGGTCTCTCTAGGACTCTGAGCCTCCACTGGGGTTCTCCCATCCACATTCCTGCAAGGGCAAATTCGTACAACATCTAGGCAAGCCTCTCTTCTAGCCGAGCCAAGGGAAATCTGGTCAAACAAGACTGGCATGTCTCCACGGTCCTGAGGAATGCTCCAGAAGATGTCCCTCTTGGCCACCCCAGCAAAGTGGCACAGTGGGAAAGGACAGAGGTTGGGAAGGAAAGCAGGTTTGAATCCCTCCATCTGTCACTCTTAGATGTGC
Source organism: Mesoplodon densirostris (assembly GCF_025265405.1). Lineage (NCBI taxonomy): Eukaryota > Metazoa > Chordata > Mammalia > Artiodactyla > Ziphiidae > Mesoplodon > Mesoplodon densirostris. Next base: position 46,377,385 of record NC_082676.1, read on the forward strand.
TCTTAGATGTACGACCTTAGGCAAGGCCACCACACACATCTCTGAGTCTTGGTTTCCTCACCTGCAAAATGGGCAGATTAAATGCCATCCAATGGGGTTCATTTATTTACTTAACAAATATATAGTGCTTACTTTACACTGGGTGCTGTTCTGTATGCTTGACGCTTATGAATTCAGTTCATCATCACTACAAATGGTATAAAGTAGACACTATAATTTCACAAATGGGGAAACTGAAGTCTTGAGAACTTGGCTCCATAAGAAGTGGCAAAGCCAGCATTTGAACCTGTGCGATCTGGCTCCAGAGTCCATGCTCTTAACCTCCAAGCTATATTTCTTGACAGCTAACAACAGACATGGATACTGACTGTGGATGTGTCGTGTTGGAAATTGTGCTAAGGAGCTTATAAAACATGATGCCTTTAGCACTCATAGAAGCTCAATTTTACAAACGTGAGGAAACGAAGCACCCAGGGGGCCTCTGTCCCTGCCCCACTCCCAGGTGCCATCAAGGGCAGTGGACATTTGATCCCAAACTCTCTCCTCAATCCGGGGGTAGGGATAGGGGGGTAGGGGGATAGAGAGAAGGGGGTCCAGGAAAGGGTCTCTCTTCTCATTTCCTTGATACTTCATTTCAGCTCCTCTTCTGCATCTGAACAGCAGGAAATTGTGAATGCCTTCGGGGACAGCATTCCTGCCCCTCCCTTGGCTTTCCGTAACCCTAGGCTTTTGCTGTACAAAACACATCACAGGGGCTTCCCTGGTGGCGCAGTGGTTGAGAATCCGCCTGCTGATGCAGGGGACACGGGTTCGTGCCCCGGTCCGGGAGAATCCCACATGCCGCGGAGCGGCTGGGCTCGTGGGCCGTGGCCGCTGAGCCTGTGCGTCCGGAGCCTGTGCGTCCGGAGCCTGTGCTCTGCAATGGGAGAGGCCACAACAGTGAGAGGCCCACGTACAGCCAAAAAAAAAAAAAACAAAAACAAAAAAACACATCACAGTTACTCAGTCACTGCCCAGAATTTGGAAACCCTTAGGTCATCCCAGGCCTGCTGGTAACTGGGCGTGTTGTAACCAGGGTGACTGGTTAGTGGTTTTCCCTCCCTGTGGCCTTCCCCCAGCCTCCCTCTAGATTTAGCTCCAGAGGTCCACGGTGGGGCCCAGGAATCTGGATCGTGATTCTTATGGTTCAGGCAAAGGTAAAATACACTGGCCTGCACTCCTCGGCATGGCATTCAAGGCCTTTCACAACACTCCCCACCTTTCCATCCATTACTGGCTTTTCCCCTGCTCCCTGAACGAACTCCTAGCCTTTATCCATGCTGTTCCCACTGTTCCCTCTCATTCTGCACCTACCAAGCTCCTCTCCTCCTCTCCCAGGGCTGGCTCAGAGGTCCCTGCTCCATGAAGTCTGTCCCATTGACCCATGAATGTTGATCACCCCCTACCTGTGCTTCTTCTCTTCCTCATAGCTCTCCCCAACTGCCCCCCGAGAGGGAGCTCCTTGAGGGCAAACACCAGTGCCCTGAACAGCACTCAAGCAGTGCCCAGTGAGTGCTAATGAGTGAATGAATGGCTGGGGTAGGTCAACCCCCTTTCTATACCTCAGCAACCTCATCTGTTCTCATGGTGGGGCTAGCTGAGTTCAAGTGGCCTTTGTAGGACTCTGGAAACCCCTGACTGTGGGGGACACCTGGACAAAAGTAAACCTGAGCCTCAGTTTTCCCACTGGACTTAAGGATTTTAATAAAGGCACTGTTGTCCCAGCAAATGTCTGGTGATCCTAAAAGGCCACCCACAGGGGAGGAGTTGCAGGGGGGCGGGGGTCATACCTCGCTGCAGAGGGCAAAGGCTGGGATTCAAGAAGGGTAAGTGCTGGCCTGTGGGTGACGTGTGAATCCCAGCAGCAGGCACCAAGTTTGCTGGTCCCCAGACTGTCCTGATTATAAGAAACATAGATTTTGTTCAAGAGAAGAAGAAGAAGGAGAGGAAGGAGAAGAAGAATCTAGATTCCTGGGTTTCCTGAATCGGAATCTCACCAAAAAGCCTGAGAAGCTGCACCTTAAGTGAATCCCCTGGAGAATTTGTTTATGGGGTAGTTTGACAAATGTTGACATGTGGAGGGCAGTGGGCTCTGGTGCCAGAATGAGTGCGTTGGAATCCTGCTCTGCACTTTTTTTGTGGGCGTCACCTTGGGCAAGTCATTTAAGCTGCCTGTGCCTCAGCAGTTCTCATCTGCAAAATGGCCACAATAAACACAAAGCACCGACCAGAAAGGTTATTTTGAACTTTAACTCAGAATACTTTCAGTGCTCAGGGCAGGCCCGTACAACATAAGTCCCAGCAAATGATCGCTATTATTGGGCCCATCCAATATTCAAATAAGGAGAGCAGAGGTCGAAAGGGCCTTGTTTCACCAGATTCCTCGATCCAAATCCTCACCGACTTCCTGTGCGCGGGGTGGGGGGTGACTGCCCAGAGAAGACGGGGGAGGTTGGTGGCCCAAGCCCTGCCTCCCCCCACGCTCACGACGTTCCCAAGCCCCTCCAAGAGGCCGCCCCTCTGACGTGTTGCGGACGGGGCGAGTTTGGGGCGTGTGGGTGTCTGAGCATCAGCACTAGCCTCCCCAGCCCCGCTTCAGGTGCGCTGGGCGGAATGGACGGAGCCTCCGCTGCCCCTCGCGCGAAGAGGAGCCGGCAAGTGAGCAATCCCCACTGGGGATCGGGAAATCCCGGGGTCCCCGCCACCTGGCGTCCCGGCGGCGGCCCAGCGTTCTATGGACCGCCGCCGTGTGCCCGGGCCGATCCCCCAGCCTCCCACCCGTGCGCGGGCCCCGGGTCCTACCTGCGCGCTCCGGGTCCAGTCGCCGCTCCAGCGCCGGAGCGGGAAGTGGGAGACACCCCGAGCGGCCGTCCCAGCCTTGGCTGCGGCGGGCGGGGCTTTCCTAGGCCCCCTGCCAGGCCCGCCCAGCTTCCTGCGCCCCGCCCCGCTCACCCCGCGTTTCCCTGGGCGCCCTCCCGGCAGAGGCGCCGACGGTCACAGCTGCGTCCCTGTCCCGGTCCCCTCCGTCCCCGCAGTCCGAGGGGCTGCCGATCTCTCCCGGAGGCGATCCCAGCGCCCGGGCCCCATGGCCGCTGGAGGTCACACCCCAGAGGGGAGAACTCCGCAGGGCTTCCCCTAGCTCTCAGAATAAAATCCCAGCTCCGGATGGAGCCTCCGGATTTGGCACCAGCTGGTCCCACCGCCCCTGCTCCTGCCTGTCCTGCTGAGGCCGCTCTCTGCCTCTCTAGGCACAGGGGGCAGGTCCGTTAAGGGTTGGGGGGCTGGGCATCTTTAATCCTGCTCCCCTTCCCGACAGCCCAACTTCTGCTGGTTGCGGATGTGTGTTCTTCTCTTTAGCAAATGTTTTCTGAGCGCCTACGATATGCCGGGCTCCATCAAAATGTAGATAGTAAAACAACTCTTCAATCAACAGTTAGTACCATCTGGCAGACCCCTTTCTAAGGCCATGCATATATTAACTGACAACTACCCTGTGAGGGGGCTATACTACTGTCCCCCAGTTCACAGATGGGAAAACTTGCTCAGAATCATGCAGCCGGTGTGGGATTCCAACCCATGCTCCATGGACCACTAATCACTGCACACTGTAAAAGCCCTGTTGGAGCCCAGAAGGTAGGGAAAAACAGTAAATGAATAAAGTATTTCAGGTAACAAGAGATACCAAGAAGAGAGTAAAACAGAGAGACCTCCTCCAGGAGGAGTCCTCGAGGAGGAGACATTTGAGTTTCTAGCCTGAAGGGGATAGGGGCAAGACTAGTTTAGAAAGTGAGAACAGCAAGTGCAAAGGCCCTGGGGTGGGAACCAATTTATCATGTTGGAGGAATTGCCTGAAGGCCAGGTTGGCTGGAGAGCCTGAGGAGGGAAGAGGGGAATAAGGTCAGGTAGGAGGTGTGCAGACCCAGGCTAGATAGTGCTGGGGTCCCCTCCTAAATGTGAAATCTTCTTTTGCCCCGTCTTTGTGTCTCTGAGTTTGTGCCAAGTTTTATCTGGAGACAGTGGAAGTCTCACTTTGGGAATGTGTGGCCTGGGCTGTCTGCCCTCTTGGCCTCCTGAACTGGGCTCCAACCCTGTTTTCTGCATCTTTAAGTCATTCTTCACTCTTCCCTCGCCTCCACCAGACCGACTGCCTCTGCGTCTGTGTACTAACCCCACTGCTTACTATGGGACTCTGGGTGAAGTGGCTCGTGCACTGTGCCTCAGCTCCCACATCTGCAAAGTGGGGATGATCACAGGCCCCACCTCATAGGGTCTGAAATACATGTGATGAGATGCATGAAAGGTTCTTGGAGCAATGCCTGGCACATAGTAGGCACTCAATAAATGTTCACTGTTGTTCTGATCAGAAGGAAGATGAGAAGCCAATTCAGAACCTGCTTCCTCCACCTGTTTGCTTGGTTGTGAAATGGGGGTAAAAACAGCACTGAAAAGACAGGAAAGGATGGGGCAGATGTGGTTGGATGTGAAGACATTTGGGAAATCTGGAGAAAGGGAATATGGGAATTCTTTGTACTGGCCACTTTTTTGTAAGTCTGAAATTATGTCAATATAAAGAGTTAACGACCCAACGCAACCAAAAAAAAAAAGAGTTAACCAAAATAGGGCATTGTCCTGAAGCCTTAGAAGGATAATAAATGTAAAGTTTGCCATCTCGCATATAGTTGCACTATTTGGATTCCTGCCTGAGCTGTCCAAACTTTGTCAGTGGCTGCTCTGTGTCAGGCCTTGGAGGGGGGGTTGGAAGCCCCAAAGTAATAACAACTCAGGCCCTCAACACAGGCGGTTACCAAGTTTGGCCTCAATATGAGCTCAGCTCACATTACATTACTTGTTTTTAATCCTGTCTTTCAGGTTAAAATTTTTTTTTAATTTTAGAACAGTTGTAGATGTTACAGAAAAATTGTTAGTACAGAGAGCTCTTATATTACCCTCTCCCCTGTGCATAATTTCCCCTATTAATAACATCTTGCATTAATACAGTACATTTGTAACAGTTAGTGAACCGGTATTTATACATTATTATTAACTGAAGTCTGCTCTTTACATTAAGGTTAACGCTCGCTTTCTTCTGAGCTGTTCTGTGGGTTTTAACAAATTCATAATGACATCTATTCACCAGTACAGCAACATAAAGAAGAGTTTCACCTTCCTGAAAATCCCCTAGGCTTCACCTCCTCCTCTCCATGAACATGGAAGCCACTGATCTTTTTACTGTCCCTATAGTTTTGCTTTTTCCAGAATGCCATATAGTTGGAATCTGACAGTATATAGCCTCTTAAGACTGGCTTCTTTCACTTAGTAATACGCATTTAAGGTCCCCCCATGTCTTTTCATGGCTTGATACCTCATTTCTTTTTAGCACTGAATAATATTCCATGGTCTGGATGTACCACTGCTTATTTAGCCATTCACCTACCGAAGGACTCCTTGATTGTTTTCAGTTTTTGACAAGTATGAATAAAGCTGCTATAAACACTTGTGTGCAGGTTTTTATGTGGACATGTTTTCAACTCCTTTGGGTAAATACCGAGTGTGATTGCTAAGATCATATGGTAAGAATACATTTAGTTTTGTAAGAAACTGCCAAACTCTTCCAAAATTGCTGTGCCATTTTGCATTTCCACCAGCAGTGAATGAGTGTTCCTGTTGCTCTGCATTCCTGCCAGCACTCGGTGTTGTCAGTTTTGGGGATCTTAGCCAGTCTAGTAGACGTGTAATGGTAGCTCATGGTTGTTTTCATGTGCAAGTTCCTTAAAGATATATTATGTTGAGCATATTTTCATATGCTTATTTGCCATCTGTGTATCTTCTTTTTCATCTGTCAAGATCTTTTGCCCATTTTTAAATAGGGTTGTTTGTTTTCTTGAGTTTTTAAAAATTCTTTGTATATTTTGGATACAAGTCCTTTATTGGACATGTGTTTTGCAAAGATTTTCTCCAAGCTTTGGCTTATCTTTTCATTCTCTTAACAGAGTTTTTTGTAAAGTGGAATTTTTGACGTTAAATGAAAGTCAACTTATTAAAAAATGAAAGTCAGCTTATTAAGTTTTTTCTTTCGTGGATCATGCTCTTGGTGTTGTTATCTAAAAACTTATTGCCAAACCTAGATCCTAGATTTTCTTCTATGTCATCTTCTAGAAGTTTTATAGTTTTTCATTGTACATTCAGGTTTATGATCCATTTTGCATTATTTTTTGTGAAAGGTATTAGAAGGTCTATGTATAGAATCCCTTCCTTCCTTCCTCCCTCCCTCCCTCCTCTCTCTCTTTCTTTCTTTCTTTCTTTCTCTCTTTCTTTCTGTTGTCTGCCTGTCTGTCTGTCTCTGTCTCTTTCTCTCTCTCTCTCAGCTCACACTTGGGATCCTTGAGCTGACATGTGAGAAGTCCAGCTACCCTGAAGCCACAGTCCCGGAGAGAGAACATGGAGAGAACACAGAGAGACAGAGAGAAAGGCCGGAGGAGCCCCAGCTGTACGGGACTTCCCAGCCCAGGCCCAGATGTGAGCAAGCAAGCCCTCAGGTGTTTCCAGCTCCCATTCCTGAGCCATCCCAGCTGACACCAAGAGGAACAGACATGGGCCGAGCCCACTGAACCCTGACCAAATTGCAAAGTCACCAGCAAAATGAATGTTGCTACTGTTTCAATCTGATGCCAAGTAGCACAGAGACAAACTGTCCCACACTGAGCCCGGCCAGGTTGCAGGTTCATGAGCTAAATAAATGCCACAAAGTTTGGGGATAGTTTGTTTTGGAGCCATCATACCTTGACCTGCTGCAGACCTACAATACTCACCTCTCACGTTCTTCCTTGCCAACAGAACCCAGACTTCATCAGGGCAGCGATGTACCCTCCCTGAGGCAATGGAACATGATTTGTTTCGGCTAATCATGACAGTCCCGTTCCAGCTTTCCTAGCCTCCCTTGTCCTATGGGTGGCTGAGTGACCCAGTTCTGCCAACTAAACACACATGGAAGAGTGTATGTGGGGGAATGCTTCCTGGGCAATGTTAGTATTCCTGACAGAAGGGGTCTTGCGGCTGTGAACACAGACCATCCTGCCGCCAGGAGGGAAGGCCAAGACAACCGCAGTGCGGGAGTCCTGATGTCTGCGGACTACAGAAGCAACTCCAGCAAGAGCCGATATCTGGAATTCTTGTAAGGTGAAAAGAATTTTCCAGACATGGGAGCCCTGACATCTTTGAACAGCTGAACCACAGCAACTGTGGTCTACCTCCAGACACCATTTCTCCACAGGAGAAATTTTGACTTTTTGTCATTTTGCAGTTTTTAACAGAGCAGATCCAGGGGGTTTATTTCAAGAGTTGGAGCTATCTGGGGCCTCCAAGCTGGCCTGGCTCACCTGGTTTTGGGGGGTGAGGACAAAGGGATTGATAACAACCCTGAACCAAGCTCTGTGGACATAGCCAGCAGACTGTGTCAATGGGGCTGAGGGTTGATCCCTTTTGCTACCACCCTTGGGGCAGAATGACATCCAATCAAACCTCAGGTAGCACAGGTTCGATAAACAGGCTTTCTTCTAAAAGAAAGGAATGATGATGATGGTGGTGATGATGATGACAATGATGGTGCTGCTGGGGATAATCATGGTGGTGGTGGTGGGGATGATGACCTTAATGATGATGGTGGTGATGTTGATGATGGTGGTGATGATGATGACAGTGATGGTGCTGCTGGGGATAATCATGGTGGTGGTGGGGGGGATGATGACGTTAATGATGATGGTGGTGATGTTGATGATGGTGGTGATGATGATGACAGTGATGGTGCTGCTGGGGATAATCATGGTGGTGGTGGTGGGGATGATGACGTTAATGATGATGGTGCTGCTGCTGCTGCTGATGGTGGTGGTGGTGATGATGATGACAATGATGGTGCTGCTGGGGATAATCATGGTGGTGGTGGTGGGGATGATGACCTTAATGATGATGGTGCTGCTGCTGCTGCTGATGGTGGTGGTGGTGATGATGATGACAATGATGGTGCTGCTGGGGATAATCATGGTGGTGGTGGGGGGGATGATGACGTTAATGATGATGGTGGTGATGATGATGATGATAGTGGTGAGGGTGTTGAAGTTGATGATGATGATAAGGATGGTGGTGGTGATGGTGATAGTGATGAGAGGATGATGTTAAGAGCTGACATTTACGTAGTAGTGTGGCATTATGTACCAGACTCTGTTGTAGGCTCTTGTCATATATTAATTAATCCTTACAAAAACTCTCGGAATTAGGTACTATGATTAGGTCCATTTACAGTTGAGGAAAAGACACAGAGAGGGTAAGATACTTGCTCAAGATCGCATAGCTGGTGAGTACTGAGTGAACACACTTCCTCAGGAGAGAGAAACTCCTCTCAGGAACCTAACTGACATTGCAACACTGTACTTGTTGCAGTATGCATGATTTGCCATCTGGGAGGAATGTACACAGAGCTTAGTGTTTCTGGCTGAAGACCAGTACGCTCCTGCCTGCTTACTTCACTGATTTCCTGGGACAAAGGAAAAAAAGTCCTGAATTATACTGTCTCCAGGGCTGCCTTCCTCCAGGCCACCGCGGACTCAGCTGTCAGAATTCACAAAGTTACATCTCTCTCTCTTTTGGTTGAGAATCTCCCTGTGACTCCTCATTGCTTAATGGTTAAGCCAGAGTTTCTCAACCTTGGCGCTATTGACATTTTGAGCTGGATATGTCTTTGTTGTGGGGAGGTGTCCCATGCATTGTAAGATGTTTAGCAGCATCCTTGGCCTCTATCCACTAGATTCCAGAAGGCTCCTGCCTGTTGTAGCAACCAAAATGTCTCCAGACTTTGCCAAATGCAAAGTCGGGTGGGAAGTGGTGGTGGCCCCAGGTATGGAACTACTGGGTTAAAGGAAACAGGCTTCCAACCTTTAAAAGGTAATTTGACCACAGGGCTCTCAGGGGACCCTCCCATCAGACAGCGGGCTTCCCAAGGGTGAAGACCCAGCCTTACTTGGCTTATTTCTCTTCCCCTGAGGTGGATCTGTAGCTCAGAGCAATGAGGACTCAAGAGATAGTAGTCAAATTGAGTACAACCAGATTGTGATCGGGGTAAAAGGATACAAACAGGAAGCGTGGGGTCTACCAAGGAGGGAGGCATCCGAAATGGGTCCTGAGTGCATCTCTGAAGAGGAGTGAGCTGAAGTGGAAGGTAGGGCAGCATTCTGAAGGAGACAAGAGGGAAGATGGGCATCCAGGCAGAAAAAGCAGCACGAGCAAGGGGGTGGAGGTGTACAAGTATATCTCAGGGAGTGCCGGGCTGGGGCCAGCAATGCAGCTTGGGGCCATGTTACAAAAGGTCTTGAACACCAGCCTCAGGTGATGTGGAGCGTCAAAGGATTCCAAACCAAGGTGAGAGAGATTCTACCGTGGGTTATAGAACAATCCCTCTGGCAGTTGCATGGATGGTGAATCTGAGGGAGACACAGCTGGTGACCAGCTGGGGTGTTGCAATAATCCACATGAGAGCTGAGGCCCAGCAGAGGGGAGAGCAAGAGGCAGAAGATTCTAGGCATGGCAAGAGGCAGTGTCTTCCTGTTTCATTGTGGATAAATTCTAATCCTTTCCAAGAGTGAACAGGCAGATATAAAATTTCCGGCCCATAGCAAGTGATTAATAATATGAGCTTCCCCTTCTCCATCTCTGTTCCCTGGGCTGGCTGTGCTCTTCTTCCATTCCTCAGCCTGCAGAAACCACTGTCTTTTTTGAAGGCCTGACATCTCCTCAGTGGAGAAGTCTTGAGCTTCCCAGACAGGGTACCTCCTCTGTAAGTCTATGGCCACCTACACAATGCCCTTGTTTAGGAGTTTTGGGCACCTTGTGATTTTGTGCTTGTTTTCTCTATTAGACGTGAGCTCTTTGCGGGCTGTGACTCTGTCTTGTTCATTTACTCTGTGAACCGATATTTATTGAGCACCTACTATGTGCCAGGCACTGTGCTATGTACTGGGATACAGCTACCAACAACAGTCTTGTATTTCCAGCACCCACAGAGCGCCTGCTGAGTGAGTGAATGAATTAAGGTGTGGACTGTGGGATCGTTGAGGCGGCTGAGACCTACAGAGCTTCGGTGAGTCACCCTCGACTGCCCAGCAGGAAGTGACCAAGGGGGAGCTGAAGCCCAGACAGTTAAAGAACGTGGAAACCAGCTCTGGCACACTGGGGCTCCACGTCCAATGCTTTCCTGTGATGTTTCTGTGTTCCCTGAGTGGCCTTTAGCTGGTCCTTTAGTGCCGTCTGTGTCTTTGGTCTTTAATTCAGCTTACCTCTGGCTGGGTCTTTTCTCTTCTCCTTCGGACCCTCAGACATACCTCTTGGGAAATGTCATTTCTCCAGACTGGACTCACTTCCATTTCTTGGAAACTTGCCATGTGCCCAGTGCCATATAATCAATTGTCCCATTTAATCTTCAAACAACACTGTGTATCCCCATTTTATAGACGAAGATGTTGAAGCTCAGAGAGATTAAGTAACTTGCCCAAGATCTCACAGCTAGCAAGTGGTAAAAATGCACAATACCCAATATCCCTCCTACTCCACAGCCTGTGCCCTTGACCACTCTGCTATACTTCCTCTCTGGGATTCTATCTGGGAGGTATATCTGTGGGCTTCTTTGCCTTGAGGGCAAGACCCAGACCAAAATGAGCCACTGACTCTCCTGACTTTGACCATCTTTCCATGCACATGTGCATTCACACCCTACACACCTGCTCCCATATCCACAGTCACAGAATTAGCGTTACTTTAGAAGATGCAGGGCCATTCTGGGACAAAGGCCACAAAGATCAGGCTATGATGTCATCCTCATAAAGACAGTTCTTTGCCTCAGCATGTCCAGAAGGAAGTTACAAGGATGAAAGGACTAGTATGGGACATGGAGAGAAGAAAGTTGAAAGGCTAAAGTCTCAGGGCGATTGAAGGAGTTTATAGAAAATGATGGTTAAGAAATCAGAGATATACAGGACAATAAGATACGCAGGAATGGGGCCTTGGGAAAAACCAGGCTGGTTTATTTAAAACCCTGTCACCCAGAACCCTGGGGTTTATTCATTCTTTCAGTGAATATTTATTGATGCCTATTATATGTCATCACATCCTGGGAGCTAGGGACTGCAAAAGCAAATAAGACATGGTCCCTGTCCCCAAGGAGCTTATGGTCAGCTGGAGGAAATCATGGCCAAGTAATTAGGGTACAATGTTATACCAGTTCTGAGAGCGAAGCATGAAAACAGAAGTTTTCTGGAGGAAGGGCCAAACGTGGAACATCTGATGGATGAGTAGGCGTTCTCCAGTCTGAGCGTGAGTGGGACGAGGTGGGGAGAGTGATTCGGGGAAGAAACACAATTTGCAAGGTTATTAAGAGGAGACCAACTACTGGGGTAATTGATATGAGATCAAAAAAGCTGAGGGGACAGGGAGAGTGACAAGACAGTTGGAAAAGAAACACAGGGTTCTGGTCCAGGAGAATAGTAGCTTTTAAATCTCTTTGATTACAACCCACAGTAAGAAATGCATTTTCTATTCTGGCCCGGTACAATCACACACACACATGCACATGCACACATGTGTGCATGCATGTGTGAAACAAAGATCAACAAAGCAATATTTTGCACTGCAACTTGCCATTCATTCTGATATGTTGTATTCTGTTCTATTTTGTTTTTCAAATGTTGGTCAGGGGTGAAATAAGCTTATCACAAAATAGTACACATCGTATGATTTCATTTATATGCAATTCTGTAACAGAAAAAACTAATCTAATCTACAGTGGTATAAATTAGGTCAGTGGCTGTCTGGGCTGCAGATGGGGTGGGGCAGGATTAAAAGCAAAGAAGTGAAAGAGAACTTTCTTAGGAGATGAAAATATTCTGCATCTTGATTAGGGTGGTGCTTACATGACACATGCATTTGTCAAAAATAAATACATAAAAATAAATGCATGGGAGGGAACTTTCTGGGGTGGCGTTGATGTTCTATATCTTGATAAGGAATTTGCATTGCGCAGGTGAATGCCTTTGTCAAAACTCATCAAGTGGTACACTTAAGATTTGTGTATTTCATTGTATGTACATTTTATATCAAAAGGAAAAAAATTGTGGGCAAGTAGTGAACTGTAGTTGATGATATGCATGCTGATGTGTCAGGAGAAAGTATTCTGGTGTCAGCAACTCACTTTTTGAAATGCATCAAAAAATAAAATAGATTGGTGGATGGATAGAGGAATGGAAAGATTTACAGATACGTGATAAAGCAAATATAAAAAGCTGTTAACACATGTCAAGACAATTCAATGAGGAAAGGCCAGCCTTTTCAATAAATAGTGCTGGAATAACTGGATATTTACATACAAAAGAATAAAGTTGGGGACTTCCCTGATGGTCCAGCGCGTGAGGCTCCATGCTCCCACCGTGGGAGGCCTGGGTTAGGTCCCTGGTTGGGGAGCTGGATCCCACATGCATGCTGTGACTGGGAGTTCGCAATGCCGCAACTAAGAGTCCAAATGCTGCAACTAAAGACTCTGCATGCTGCAACTAAGAAGTCTGCATGACTCAACTGAGGGATCCTGCATGCCGTGACGGGGATCCTGAGCGCTGCAGCTGAGACCCAGTGCAGCCTAAATAAATAAATAAATAAATAAATATTTTTTAAAAAACCAAAAAAACAAAAGAATGATGTTGGACCCTTACCTCACATCATATACAAAAATTAACTCAAAATGGATCTAAGACCTAAATGGAAGAGTTAAACTATAAAACTCTTAGAAGAATACATGGATATAAATTTTCCTGACCTTGGATTAGGCAATGATTTCTGAGCTATGACACAAAAAACACAGTCAACAAAAGAAAAAAGAATAAGTAAGTTTGACATCATCAAATTTAAAAGCTTTGGGGCTTTAAAGGACACCATTAAGAAAGTGAAAAGATAATCCCCAGAATTGAAGAAAATTTTTCAAAATCATATATCTGATAAGAGACTTGTATCTAGAATATGTAAACAACAACAAAAACTTGCACACAACGGCATTATGCATAATCCCCAAAAGGTGGAAACAACACAAATGTTCATCCACTAAGAGTGGATAAATAAAATGTGCCATATTCATACGAGGGAATATTATTTGGGAATAAAAAGAAATGAAGTACTGATACAAGCTACAACATGGATAAACCTCGAAAACATTGTGCCAAGTGAAAGAAGCCATCTGTGAAGGATCACATGTTGTGTGATTCTATTTAGTATATACGGAAGGTCCAAAATAGACAAATCTAAAGAGCCAGAAAGTAGATTATGTTGCCCAGGGTTGGAGGTGGGGATGAGACAGCAGGAGATTGATGGGGTTTCTTCTTGGGGTGATGAAAAGGTTCTAAAATTGATTGTGGTGATGGTTTGCACAAATCTGTGAATATAGTAAAGCGATTAAATTATACACTTTAAATGGCTGCATTGCATGGTTTATGGATTTTATCTCAATAAAGCTGTTTAAAAATGTTAATGTAGACATAAATGAAACAATTGATAAATTGCACTTCACCAAAATTAAACACTTGTGCTCTTCAAAAGATACTACTAAGGAAACAAAGAGACAAGCCACAGATGGTAAGAAAATATTTGCAAACTATGTATCTAATAAAGGACTTGTATCTATAATATAAAGAGCTCTAAAATGCAATAAAAAAAAACTCAGTTCTTAAAAATGGGCAAAAGACTTGAACAGACATTTAACCAATAAATATAGACATATAGCAAATAAGCATGTGAAAAGATGCTCAGCATCATGTCATTAGAGATTTAGAAATGAAAATCACAATGAGATACCTCAACACACATATTAGAGTGGCTCATATTTTTGTATTAAAATTTTTTTAATATATCACAATTCCAAGGGATAGTGAGGATTGAAACAACAGGAATTCTCACACCTTCTGGTGGGAATGCAAAATGATATAGTCATTTGGAAAATAGTTGGGCAGTTTCTTATAAAGTAAAACATGTTCTACTATACGACCTACTTTTTCACTCTGAGGTATTTATCCTGGAGAAATGAAAACTCAGGTTCACACAGCAATCTGACTGAAAATGTTTACAGTGACTTTATTTGTAACTGCCAAAAACTAGATGTCCCCCAGCTGGTGAATGAATAAATGAACCTCAGTACATCCATATGATGGAATGCTATTCAACAATAAAAAGGAAGAATCTTCTGATACGCACAACACTGTGGAAAAATCTCCAAAGCACTATGTGCTATGAAAGAAGCCAGACTGAAAATGCTACCTACTGTATGACTCTGTTTATATGACAAAATCGAGGGAGAGAAACTAGACCAGTGATTGCCAGGGATGGGGTGGGAAGCTGGGTCACTGCAAAGGGGCAGGGGAGAATTTTTTAGATTGAAGGCACTGCTCTGAATCGTGATCGTGGTAGTGGCTGCTTGACTGTATTTGTCAAAACTCACAGAACTGTGCACTAAAGTAGGTGAATCTTACTGTAAGTAAATTATACCTTAATCTAAAATTTTTAAAATATGTATTAATGGTAGAATCTAGATGGTGGGAATATGTGTATTCATATCTTCTTGGTATGTTTGAATAAGTTCAGTATCAGATGTTTGGCAAAAACATCAAAAAGATATTAAGAGATTGATAAAAATAAATAAATGTACGCATGACCAAAACAAACAATTAATTACAAAAAAAATAGTGAGTCATTTCACCCTTCAGATCTTAAATAATAAATGTAATAATTAAAGCATTGGAGGTCATGACCCACTAAATTGATTTTATAAGCTACTGATGGGTCGTGACCTGCAGTTTGAAAAACACTGCTTTAGACCAGGTTAAGGCCCTTAGAGTTTAACCTGAGAGAGCCTGGGGAGACTGGGGCCTCCAGAAGTGAGCAGAGCTAGGTGGGTTTCCCACTCTGGGACCAGGGCCAGTTGGAGGTCCTGGGCAGTAGCTGGAGCCTGTGCCCAGCTCAGAGGGAAATAGCTGCCTGCTGTCCCCAGGGAAGCTGAACCATGGACAGAATCCTGTCTCCTGCATCAGAGAGCCAGCTTGAGGTGACAGCAGAAGGCAGTCAGTGTTCTCGAAGTCATCTGTGTGGGTGAAAACCACAAGGCTCTCATCCACCATCTGGACTGGATTGGACCCTGGATTTTCACTCGACTCTGGATGGGAAAAATTCTCCCATTCTGACAGAGATTAGCTTTCTCACCAGCCTTGTCACTGGGCATACAGGGTCAGGCTTAATTTAATTTATTAGTAAAATCATGTTTCCTAACTTCAAGACAGTTGTGGTCAAGGAAAAATGTATCTCTATTATATCTGATTTTTATATTGGAGTTATAGTTAATTTCAACTTGTAGAGGTGTTCATGCATAAAAAAATGTTCTTCTGGGCTTCCCTGGTGGCGCAGTGGTTGAGAGTCTGCCTGCCAATGCAGGAGACACGGGTTCGTGCCCTGGTCCGGGAGGATCCCACATGCCGCGGAGCGGCTGGGCCTGTGAACCACAGCCATTGGGCCTGTGCATCCGGAGCCTGTGCTCCGCAGCGGGAGAGGCCACAACAGTGAGAGGCCCGCGTACCAAAAAAAAAAAGTTCTTCTACTTAAAAGTGCAAGTTTGGAAGCCCTCATTCAAAGTCATTTCTGCAATTTTAAGAGCTGGGCTTACCTACCCATGGTCTTGGAGCTCAAGATAAAACCCTGGTGTCTTCTTTACCAGAGTCATCACCTGAGCTCCGCACCATTTGCCCAACACTCAGAATATTCACAGTCCCGAAGAGGAGCAATGCCTTTCATACCTCTTTGCATTTGCATAGATTTTTTCCCCTCTCTTGTTCCCCTGGTGAAACTCCTATTCGTCCTTCAGTACCCTGCTTCACCTGCACCTCCTCTGTGGCGATTTTTCTGGATTCCTTCTCCTACAGCAGAGGCAGTGATTCCTTTTTTGGCATTTCCATCTATCTGCGCGTGCAGCTGTAAAGTCAAGCTGGCTCTCTCTTTGGATGAACGAAACGCCACAGGAATTTGTTGTTCCAAATAAAGTTGTCTGGTGCCAAGACCTCATGCCCCAGAGTATAACAAATTACTCTAAGTAGCTGCTTAGACTCTCCCAGCCTCCAGGTTGAGACAGAGGGTGGAGGCATGTATGCAGTGTAGACACTTACGGAGAACCCTCTGGGCTCTGATCTACAAAAGGCACCACGGAGGGGATCCTGTCGCCTCCCTGTGCACCATGAGGCAGCGTGGCATTGTCACACAATCCCAAAATGCCCGCACCCCCTCCTCCCAGTTGAGGAACTTGCTGCTTCTGCCCATCTCCCCCAAGCTCTTCCCTCTGTTCTCTTCCTCCCTGGGAGTTTTCACTGGAAACACAGCATGGTCTTGCTTGCCTAGGGGAGGGGGCAAGGGATACCGAAGCCAGACAGTTTCTTACTAACTCATACCCTGTTACACATGTATCAGCACCTACCTCACCACGTTACAGTGATTTATTTCCTGGCCTGGACCTTTCTCTGAACTGTGAGTCTTCTGAGGTCAAGAACAGTCTCACTGACCTTGGTCTCCAAATGCTCAAGAGTGCGCGTTCTAATTGTGCCACTGAGGCAAGTTTTTTAAACTTCTCTGAGCCTCAGTAAAATGGGCCCAATCTCATAGCAGTTTGGTTGGGATGAACAAAGGTAATGTATATTAATTCCTTAGAACAGTGCCTGTCGTGTACCAATAACTCAATTAATATTAGCTGCTATTATTACTTGTTATTCTTATTATTGTTACTTGTTGTGGATGTTTGGTTGCCTACCCAGCAGTCATTCCCAGCTCCTTTTTTTCCACTTTAGAGACTGAAAGTGCAAAGTAATCATCTTCCCAGCCTTGCTTGCAGCTGGGGCAGGCGCCTGTGCCCCAATCTTGGGCAACAGGACTTGAACAAAAGTGTGCAAGAGGCTTCTGGGAAAGATTTTCCTCTCTGATAAAAAGACAGAGAGATAGAGACCTTGGACACTATCATAGAGAGAGGTCATGCTTGGAGCTGTGGCAGCCATCTTGTGACCATGAGGGCAGAGGCAAGGATAAAAGTCAATATGCTGATAATGTCAGAGCAGAAAGATGCAAGGGTCAGGGGCCTTGATGACATTTTTTAAAAATTAATTAATTAATTTATTTATTTATTTATTTATTTTTGGCTGAGTTGGGTCTTCGTTGCTGTTGCACGGGCTTTCTCTAGCTGTGGGGAGCTGGGGCTACTCTTGGTTGCAGTGCATGGGCTTCTCATTGCAGTGGCTTCTCTTGTTGTGGGGTATGGGCTGTAGGTGCACGGGCTTCAGTAGTTGTGGCTCGCGGGTTCTAGAGTGCAGGCTCAGTAGCTGTGGCTCACGGGCTTAGTTGCTCCATGGCATGTGGGATCTTCCCAGACCAGGAATCGAACCCGTCTCCCCTGCATTACGGCTAAAATAGCTTAACTGATAAACTCTACAGCACTTAGCAGTTTCTTCTTTGATTATACTTACTAATGTGCATCTATCTTATTTTTTTAATCAGCTATATATTTTTTAATCAACCTGACTAGGGGCTACCAAGATTTCATCTTTGCGTGCTACCACACTGCCGTACACTTATAAAGCTCTCAACAATTATTTGTTAGGATGAATGCAAAAGTTGAATGAAAATGAAAAATTTGATGAGTCAACTAGACACATTCTTTTCAATCTTGGCTTCCAAATCTATTTTCAAGTGAGTTTTAATTAAGAGATTAAAAATATGATTTTACCTCTATTTTTATGATGATGGTGGCAATATATATGTTTTCAATCATATTATAATTGATTCATAACTTCAAAAATTTATTAAATGCTAAAGAATAAAATACTTTTGAAACATCAGAACAAAAATAGTATTCACTAAGCTCTTAAGTCATGACAGATAATATATGTAGGGTTTTTAGTGTTTCATCTCCCCATCCCACCCCTCCCCCAATCCTGATGTTTAACATTGTATTGTGGACAAAGAGAGAAGCAGCAATTTGGAAATATTTGTCTAGCATTCCCAAAGGAATTAACAATTTTCGAATCAGAATAAAAGTGTCCCAAGAAGTTGCTGAACCCATGAGGAAGAACCATGGAGAAGGAGGAATTCTCCATTTTTCTTCCTTTTAAAAAACACACATGTAAAGTGAAAATGATTTACAACCTGTTCCCAGTGAGAAAAAGAGAGAGAAGAGAGAGAAAATGCTTTTGTTGGAATAACCTTTAAGAGCCTGCGCCATGGGACGTGTGAATAAATTTAAGTGTTTTCTAAATCAGTCCTGCTCAAACTTTGATGTGCTTGTGATTCAGCTGGGGATCTTGTTAAAATGCAGATTCTGCTCCAGTAGGTCAGGGTGGGGCCTCAGACTCATGCTGTGAGATGTCCCACAAGCTCCCAGGTGATGCTGATGCTGCCAGTACATGGACCACCTTGGAAGAGAAAATGTAGAATGTTTCTTATGTGATCAGAACAGTCACTGCAATTCAAGAGCTCTTAAAAGGCCTACTTAAGACCACACTGAATTTGGAGTTTTGATCAGCTTGCCCTGAATTCAACCTTTGATGTTTTCTTTTTTAGTCAGTTAGGAAATCACTATGACCTTGAATCTTATCTGAAAATCACTTCTCTGGTAATTTCACTCTTTAGAAAATAGTTGAGAGCACAGACACAGGCAAAACAGAGGCCTGAGAAAATAGGTGTATCAAATTCTAAATGTGTTCACTTTACTAATATTTAGCTTTATTATTATTATTTGCCACTTTTCCAACATTTATTTGCTCAGGCCAGGGGACATTAAAAAAAGGCAATTACAAGAAGAGATTAGGACTGCTGGTAGCTTGACAGAGGGAAGAAGATGGAAATACTGTAAAAAGCTGATGCTACAGTTACAAACTTGGGGTATTTCATGCAAAGGCAAAAAGCCCTAGAAGTAGTAATTGTCCTCAAAGACTTCCCTGTACTCATCAAGAAAAGTCATTATTGGCTTAAAATGGCAGATAAGTATTTTAGAATTATTAATACAGAAAACAGAAAACTTTAAAAATGTTAGTGTGTAAAGGGATAATCTAGTTGTATGGAAAATTCCTTTCTGTATAACAAATCTTGGATGATGCTAGATAAATATGGCTGTAACTATATCCCAATTTTTATAGTGTCGATTTCATTATATCTAAAATCTTCATGATCACAGACTCTATTTTGAAAAATAATATTTCTCATGAATATAAGACATACTTTTCGAGAAAAGCTGGAAAATATAAGAAAGTGACACGAAAAAAAATTTACCTGTAATCCCCCCAATGAGGGATATCCACCGATAATATTTTAGTATATATTCTTCTAGTTCTCTAGTTTTCTCTTTCTCTGAAAATATTCTGCATTATGTTTTTTTTCTGACCTCAAGTATTTTTTGAAAACATGGTTTTCAGGCTGCATAATGTTCTGCAGACTTTTAACTTAGGCCAACCATTCTCCTTTTTAATTATATGGAGACATTTAAATTGTTGCTATTTTCGTCTGATGGAATTACGGCTATGATGTACTTAATTGTACATTAACCTTTGTGTGAGTCTCTGATTATGTCCTCAGATTCCTAGAAGTGGACTTATGAGGTCAAAGAACATGATATGTCTAGGCTCGTCATGGGCACAGCCAAATTGCCCTTTATAAAGATTGAACAGTCTACACTGCCCTGCAGCATGCACATTTCCCAGTCCACTGTTGGACTCTAAATAGGGATCGTTTTTAAAGCTGACCTTTGGGCCTCCCTGGTGGCGCAAGTGGTTGAGAGTCCGCCTGCCGATGCAGGGGATACGGGTTCGTGCCCCGGTCTGGGAGGATCCCATATTCCGCGGAGCGGCTGGGCTCGTGAGCCATGGCCGCTGAGCCTGCGCGTCCGGAGCCTGCGCGTCCGGAGCCTGTGCTCCGCAACGGGGGAGGCCACAACAGTGAGAGGCCCGCATAACGCAAAAAAAAAAAAAAAAAAAAAAAGCTGACCTTTGGGGGCTGTCTCCATCCTTCTAAGATAAGGGATGATTAGAGGGGAATCACTTTCCCTTTCTGCTCCACAAATTCATACCCATTACCTCCACCGGATCAAACTTCAAATGTAATGAATCCCCAAATTATGTGAGTAACAGATGCTAAAGAGGACTGTCATGAAAAAATGAAAAGGGTTTAACCTTTCTGCTTTCTTCTCCATTTATTGCCATGTACTTTATTTTATTTTATTATTATTTTTTTTTGCGATACGCGGGCCTCTCACTGTTGTGGCCTCTCCCGTTGCAGAGCACAGGCTCCGGACGTGCAGGCTCAGCGGCCATGGCTTATGGGCCCAATCTTCCTGGACCGGGGCATGAACCCGTGTCCCCTGCATCGGCAGGCGGACTCTCAACCACTGCGCCACCAGGGAAGCCCCTGCCATGTACTTTAAAAAATTAAAATATGGTTTTCATTCTTTTTCTTATTTTCACTCTTCCTATTAGAAATTTTTTAAAAATACAGAAAAGTGAAAGGGAAAAAAAATGACAGTCATCCATTTTCCCACCATCCAACATTAACCACTGTTAAGATTTTGGCACATTTACCTCTATCCCTTTTTTAAAGGGGATGTTTGGAAAATTATACAAACTCTATATGAATACATGGTTTTATTATTTTAAGATTATCATATTACAGGTAAACCTCAAGACTTCTTTATTTTCTACCTCATCCCACACCAGTTCCCCCTTCCTAGAGGCCCTCTAGTTACAGTTTTGGGACAATATTTCCAATCCTTAAAAAGAAAATACTTTATATGCATATATTTATCTATTGGAAATATAAACTATTCCCGTTATGCATTTCATCAATTTTGCATAAATGGTAATCCTGTTGCATCCTTTTGTGCCTTGCTTTTTTCCCACTCCATTCTATGCTTTTAAGATTCATCCGCGGAAATACTTGTGAGTCAGTTCATCCTTTTTAATGTTACACAATTATCTATTACACGTGAATATTTTGCTTTTTTCATTTCCCTATTAAAGATGTTTTCTTTTTTTCCCTCTATTGCCAACACTGTGACAACAAACCTCCTCAAGAGCACAAGGGAAATTTTCTCCAGTTAATTTCCTAGAAGTGGAGCTGATAGATGAGCTTTTTCTATTTCAGTAACACCAAACTGCTCTCCAGAGCAGCTATAATATTTACAACTCCACCATATATGTACGAGAATACTGATCTCCTCTCACCCTTGGCAACATTTTGTCATTCTTATGGGGGAAAATTGGTATCTCTTTGTTTTTATTTCCAAGTAATAATAAGGTTGAACATCTTTCTACACATTTTGCAGCCATTTGAATTTTCTCTTCTGGAAGATACACTGGGAGACTAAGTTTTTGCAACCATGTTTGTAATATAGATGGAGCTGACATTTTCTTTAATTCTGCTGTTCTCATTTTGGTATCAAGTTTAGACTAGCCTCATAGAATGTGTTGGATCGACTACTCTATCTTGTTCACATTCTGGGGCAGTTTGTGTAATACAGTTTTGTTCTGGTTTTTGTTTTTCGCATTTTTTGTGTATCACTCCAGTAAAATTATCTCAGTCTAGGCATTTTGGCAGTTGGAGCCAGTCTTCTATACTACCTTTTCAAGTTAATTGATGATTGTTCATCTACTTCTCTTCTTTTTGGACCAAGTTTTGTAGTTTGTATTTTTGTCAAAAATTACCCCTTTAATCTAGGTGTTCAAATGTATTGGCATAAAGTTGTTCATTATGTACTCTGATGTTTTCTAACATTTTTACTCTATCTGGTGTCTCCTCTGCCATTTATAACATTGCCTATGTGTATCATTTTCTTGATCAGTCTTACTAGGAGTTTGTCTATTTTATTTGTCTTTAACAGAACGTCGAGTTTTGGTTTCCATAATCAACTTCATTTTCTTTTGTTTTTCATTTTACTCTTCTCATTTTGCTTTTTTAAAATTGCTTTCCCTTTTGTTGTCTCTTCGGTTTTTATTTTTCTACCTCTTATATGCAACACTTAAATTTTGTTTTCTTGCTTTGTAATAAGTACCCTTAAGGCTATAAATCCCTCCTCTAATTGGTGTTTTAGTTAGATGCCACAAGTTTTATGTCTCACAAGTTTTATGTCAGGCTTTTATTGTCATTCATTTCTAAATATTTTATAATTTTTTAATTGGTTTTCTTTTCAAGCCATGTGTATTCTTCAGTTATCAAATGTATGTTCTTTTTCTTTCTTTTTAAAAAAATTAATTAATGAATTTAAATTTTGGCTGTGTTTGGTCTTCATTACTGCACGCGGGCTTTCTCTAGTTGAAGAAAGAGGGGGCTACTCTTCACTGCGGTGCGCGGGCTTCTCATTGCGGTGGCTTCTCTTGTTGCGGAGCACGGGCTCTAGGCGCGTGGGCTTCAGTAGTTGTGGCACACAGGCTCAGTAGTTGTGGCTCGTGGGCTCTAGAGTGCAGGCTCAGTAATTGTGGCGCATGGGCTTAGTTGCTCCACGGCATGTGGGATTTTCCGGACCAGGGCTCGAACCCGTGTCCCCTGCATTGGCAGGCGGATTCTTAACCACTGCGCAACCAGTGAAGTCCCTGTTGTTTTTGTTTTAAAAATATATTATAAAATCTTTCAAAATACAAAAAGATATTAAAAAAATATAATGAATACCCAGATTAAGAAATAAAACTCAAATGTATGCTGATAATTTTCAATTTTACTTTTCATAAGTAAAAGATGCACGTGATAAAAACCAAATCACTTTGTCTTGCTGGTCCCCTCCTGAGAAGCAACTGCAGTTACTAATTTAAGGTGTATTCTTGTGAGCTGAATAGGTTTCTTTTTGGCTCTGTTTTTGCTGTTGATTTTTAATTTTACTTTGTTGCGGTTTATGAATACAGTCTGTAGATTCTTCGGAATTTAAGCTTCCTTTGCTGGGCCAGTGCATAGTCAACTTCTGTAAATGTTTCAACTGTGTTTGAAACGAACAGATGTGCTAACGTTCTTTGTCTAAAATACAAAATTGATCTCATCACTTCCTCTCTGATAGCTTCTGTGGTCCTCGGGTGAAAGACCCACTGCCTTAGCCTATGATGTGGCACCAAGCTTCCTCTTTAGCCAAGCCCTCAGTCACCTCCCTTTGATACAACACATTTACAGACATGTAGCTCTTGTATCTTTTAGGGTCAACTTTCAGAAGAAATGCTTGAACTGTCAGAGTTGTCCTGTAGCAGACAGTCCAATGCCTGACAACGCAAAGGTCCTATTAGATAGATACTCACTGAGTCAACCAGAGAATGGGCTGTCTTCTGAGGATGGAGTTATGCTGAGACAGGACAGTCACCCAGTGGTGGGTTACTCACTCCCTCATCATGAACTCTAATCCTTACTCACTACTTGCTCCTCCTGAACCCAGCCTGTCTCACTGAGGCCTCTGGTTGCAGTACCCTCCATGTCAAGTTCCCAGCACTTTCCCTCCTCCCTCCCTCTGGCTGCCCACCATGGTGGATCACTTCAAAGGCCCCCCCACCACCAATGCCTCCAGTTGCTTTGCCTTCTAGAGTCAGTGGCATATGACCAACCAAGACCCACCCCAGGATGAATCCACACTAAGCTTCTGCTCTGAGGGCCCTGACACGCGAACGGGAGATTGTGTAGGGGGGTGAGGGGTGAGGGGAATCGGGTAAGCGACTGTCCTGTCTACACATTTAAGGTTTCAACCTTCGCTGGAACCTCACTTTTGCATTCACTTCGGCCTCTGTTCCAAACCTTTTGACTCCCCTCAAGTCCCCTAGCCTCTCCCCAGCCCCTTTATTCAGCAGAATGATAGTTTGCTAATTTATGGAGAAAATAGAATACATCGGGGTGAGCCTTTATTTAAACATTTTCACTTCCTTTCCTTCTGTTTCAGAGCGTCTCTCTTCCTCCTTAGGGTAAAAGTAATCCTGTCTCCGTATGTCCTTGACCCATCCTCTCCTGTCTCCCCTGTTTTTATTCTACTTTTTCCCTCTGCTCCTGTGCCTCCCCTTCCCAAACCATCCTTCCTAAAAGTCGTCAGCACCCCCGACCTCAGCTACCATGCATCCACTCCTATTGAAGGCCAACCTAGCTTCTTCCCCTCTCTATGGGCTCTAACTGGCCATCAAATTCTAAACCTGGGGGCTTCCCTGGTGGCGCAGTGGTTGAGAGTCCGCCTGCCGATGCAGGGGACACGGGTTCATGCCCCGGTCCGGGAAGATCCCACATGCCGCGGAGCGGCTGGGCCCGTGAGCCATGGCCGCTGGGCCCGTGAGCCATGGCCGCTGAGCCTGCGCATCCGGAGCCTGTGCTCCGCAAACTGAGAGGCCACAGCAGTGACAGGCCCACGTACCGAAAAAAATATTCTAAACTCGGGTCACATCTTTCTTGCCCTCTCCAGAGCGCTGAAGATCCCGACCACTCCCTGCTTCTCAAAACTCTCTCCTACCTATTTTGCCCGATACCACTCTGTCTTGAATCTCTTTCTTGTCTTTCTACCTTCTTTCTTGTCCCTTTGATCCTGAAATGTCCCCAGCGTTTTCTACTCGTGGTCCTCAGTTTTTATTTCTCCACACACCAGGAAAGCACACAATTCATTACGAAGGGGTGTAGTCTCTACCAAGCTCTGAACAAGCACTGCCATGGGAGAATGCTGGCTGATTGTCACTACATTGCCCCATTTTTCAAGAGCTGTCAGATACCCTAGGGTTTCACATGAAATGCCTCAACTTTAAATATAGATTATGAATTGAAAGTTTGCCAAAACTGTGCAGAGTAAATAAAACATGGATGGTCTCATTAGGGCTGTCCTTTTCTTATTCGACTGCCCCTAGGACAATTTATAAGGTACTTTATTAGTAATGGAAGTTCACATTTATTGAGGATTTACTATGTGCCAGACACACTTCTGAGTGGTTTGCATGTATTAACTCATTCAATCTTCACAACGATCCTATCAACAAAGTGCTATTATTATCCTGCTTTATAGAGGGAGCAAACTGAGGCAGAGAGCTTAGTACTTTGCCCTGGGTCTCAGAGATTCTGAGTTTAAGAACCAGGTTTGAAATCCAGACAGTCCAGCTCCAGAGCTCAAGTTTTTAACCACAGTACTCTTTTGGTTTCCTCCCGCAGTAGATGAGAAAACTGAGGTCCAGAGAGATTCAGAAGTTGTCCAAGACCACAGGAGTGGTAACCGGCCAAGTAGGGACTTGAAGATATCATCACAGGGATAGACACTTGCACTTTCTACTGGTCTATAATTAGTTACTTGTTACCTGTTGCCCTTGCTAGACTGCACGACCAGCTCTCAGACCAGGGACTGGAATACAAACATTTGTAAAGTGAGTGCCCTGGAGACGCAAAACAGTCCGTTCACCTCTGTTAATAACTTCATTTACTTCTCACAACAATGCCCAGGTAGGACAGTAGCTAACATTTAATCAGCACTTCCAGGTGCCGTTTTATCTTAAAACCTCACAAACACACTATTTCTTAGGGACTATTATTATCCCTACTAGACAGAAGAAGGACCTGAGGCTCAGTGCAGCTCCATGACTTGCCCAAGATCTGGCAACTAGTAAGTGACAGTCAAGATTCTAGCGCACGCTATAAGACAACAGAGGCCTCTTTCTTGACCATGAAGCCACACTGTCAGTTCTACAGATGGGAAAACTGAGGCCTGGGACAGGGCACTAACTTGTGCCCACGGAATCGCGCCCATTGAAGAGGGCATACTGCACTCTTGCTCTTCCCCCTCTTGGGCCGCGGAGTGCCACTGCGGAGCGGCAGGCGGAGGACGAGAAGCGAAAGCCCTTTCCTGTAAGGTACCGAGAGCCGCTTAGATGCGCGAACTCCCGCCCTAACTGAAGGATCCCGCGACTCCAAGGAAACGGCGCGGGCTGGAGAACAGGAAGTGAATCGCCCGGTGGGAGGGACAAATCTGCTACAGTCACCAATGGGAACGCCGCGTCCGCGTTTGCCCCGCCCCGAGGGAGGGCCCGAGCCCGCCTTTTTGCCTTCGCCGCCGGCAGTGTGGGCTGCGCTTGGGCGCTGCGGTGGGTAATCGGGGCGCGGGGGCGCGAGGCTGACAGGGAACGAAGAGGGCGGCTCAGGAAGGCGAGGGGCGGACGGCCGGTGGGGGTCAGGCCCCGGGGGTCGGTCCGCGTGTTGTGCCACAGTGTGGCTCCGGGGCCCGGGGGCTGGGGCTTCTCAATTCCTGATGGGGAAACTGAGGCCCCGACAGGGGCGGCAGAGCTAGGTAGACCGGAAGCTCGTCCATCACACGCAGACATTTTAAAAACGTAATATTAGGTGAAAAAATACTTTAAATCATAATATTAGTTGAAAAAGCAAAATACAAAATTCTTTGTAAACTGAATAAGTAAAATAAGGCCTTCACTGATCACCCTCTTAGTCTCGCCGGCCTCTGTGCTTCCCCTCTATTTTGGGTACAGAACTTCTTACTTTGTACAAGTCCGCAGCCCCTTATTTTAAAGCCCTGAGGCTGGATGTGTTCAGAACCCCGATTTTCTCGGATTTTCGGAAGGTAATATGGCGCATATATGTTCTGTCATATCTTCAGCGGGGTCTGGGGCAATGTCTTGTGATCAAATACATTACTTTTCTCACAGCTAAATGTGTGCATATTTACGCGAAGGGGGTAAACAACAACCATAAATAGTCTCATCTGAGGTCAGAGCAGGTTTTCAAACTTAAAAGATTAGTTTTGAGAACTTTAGAGATTTGAGAATTGCAGATAAGGGACCTGGATCATAATTTTATCGTTCACTCATATTTCTCATTAATTCGGCCTGAGGCTGCCACAGTTCCTCACCCTGCTTTTGTATGGTCACTTCTCTGTCTCCATCACTAACGCTGTGTCGCCTTGTGCTCTCTCAGCCTCAGTTTCCTCATCTGTAAAATGGGATCAGTAATGCTTTCCTCATAAGGTTCTGGGGAGGATGAAATGAGACTGTGAATGTGAAACATTAATACTGTGTCTAGCACTTGGCTCAGATAGTTATGTTTGAAATTTGCTTATTCCACAAACATTTCTATTTTTAAATTATTTGAATGGTGATACACCCCCCTTTCATAGAGACAACTGACTTCTCTGCATAAACGAGCCTATATGTATCTTTCACCCTCATTTTCCCACCCCTTTTTTCCCAAATTATAGCATTGTATACTGTTCTATACCTCCTTCTTATTAACATTTATTTTGGCTGTTTCTTAACATACTTATATAATTTTCTTTTTTTTTTATTAAGCTAAGTTACCCACCTATAAAAATGTGTGATATAAGTTTGAAGAACAAAAGTACAGTGAACACCATCCACACACCACCAAGTTAAGAAATAGTACATTGTTGGGCTTCCCTGGTGGCGCAGTGGTTGAGAGCCCGCCTGCTGATGCAGGGGACACGGGTTCGTGCCCTGGTCCGGGAAGATCCCACATGCCGCGGAGCGGCTAGGCCCGTGAGCCATGGCCGCTGAGCCTGTGCGTCTGGAGCCTGTGCTCCGCAACGGGAGGGGCCACAACCGTGAGAGGCCCACGTACCACAAAAAAAAAAAAAAAAAAAAAAGAGAAATAGTACATTGTCATATCCTCAAAGCCTCCACTGAATCATTTTCTTCCCTCCCTAAAGATAACTACTGCCCTAAATATTATGTTATCGTTCCCTTGTTTTTCCTTGTACTTTTTAGCATCTATGTATCGCTCATGAATGCAGTGTACGATTTTGCTAGTTTTTAGATTTTATATAAATGGGATCCGAATATATATTTTGTGTGACTTGATTTTTGCACATAACATTACATTTATGAGATGCATCCATGTTACTATGAGTAGCTCTACTTCATTGCTGTTTTGAATTCCATGGTATGATTATAAAGTCTTTATGTAGGTGTTCTTCAGTTGATTGGCACTTATACTGTTACCAGATTTTTGCTATTACATCATGCTTCATAAACATACTTCCTGGGGTAAATATGGAAGTTTCTGTAAGGTATATACCTAATAGTAGGTTTCTGGGCATATCAGATTTGTAGTGATATCAAATCAATGTCTGAAGTGGTTATAAGGGCTTATACTCTACCAGCAGTGGATGAAAGTTTCAGCCTCAGCCATTCTTAAGAATTTATGCCTTTCTGGTGATGGGTAAGACATTAATCACTATGGTTTTAATACTCATTTGCCTGATGACATTGAACATTTCTTTACGTATGTATTAGTCATTTGTGCATTCTCTTCATAAATTTTCTCTTGCTCATTTTTCTCTTACATTGCCTTCCCCTTACTGATTTGTAAGATTTGTTTATATATTCTGAATCTTTTGTGTGTGGCTTAAATGTGTTTCGGATACCTTCCAGTTTGAGCTTGTCTTTTGTCTCTCTGTCTCTCTCTGTCTCTGTCTCTCTCTCCCCCACTTTCTGTATTTTTGATGAACAGAGGTTCTTAATTTTAACAAAATCGGATTTATCAGTATATTCTTTTATGGTTTGTACTTTTCATATCTTTTAAAGAAATTCTGCTTTCCCTACCTTTGGGTCATAAAGTTATACTCCTATATTGTTGTCTAAAAGTTTTATTGTGTTTCCTTTCTTATGACCTTAATCCTCAAGAATTGAGTTTTGTGCATAATGTGAAGTAAGGGTCTAGTTTTATTTTTTTTCACATATGAATAATGGGTTGTTCTGGCACCTTTCATTGAAAAGTCTGCTTTGATCTGGAGTTCCATTTCTTCAACATATCAAGTATCCATATATGTATACATTTCTATTTCTTAGTTGTCTGTTCTGTTCCATTGGCCTTATTTGTCCATTTCTGTACCATTATCACCCATTATTCATTACTCTACCTGTATAATAAGTCGTGGTACCTGGTAGGACAAGTCCTCCTGCCTTTATCTTCTCTAAGAATGTCTTTGCTGCTTTGCCTTTACATTTTCTATGTAAAATTTAGAACCATCTTGTCAAATCACACACAGACATGTACAAAGCCTGTGAGGATTTTGATTGGAATTGTATTGATTCAATTGCATTGGATCAGTTTGGATTTTAAAGTGATTGCTTTGAACATTTCATTCTTAAGTGTTATGTGTGCTGTGGGTTTTTGTAGAAGTTTCCTTCTATTCCAAGTTTGTTAAAGAGTTTTTAGTATGAACAAATATTGAATTTTATCAACTATATTTTCTGCATCTATTAAGATGATTGTATGCTTTTTCTCCTTTCTGTTAATGTGGTGGGTCATACTGATTGGTTTTTCTCTCCCGCCACAGCTTTATTGAGATATTATTGACATATGACATTTTTTTAACATCTTTATTGGAGTGTAATTGCTTTACAATGGTTTGTTAGTTTCTGCTTTATAACAAAGTGAATCAGTTATACATATACATATGTCCCCATATCCCCTCCCTCTTGCGTCTCCCTGCCTCCCACCCCTCCCCCGGTCACAAAGCACCGAGCTCATCTCCCTGTGCTATGCGGCTGCTTCCCACTAGCTATCTATTTTACATTTGGCAGTGTATGATGTCCATGCCACTCTCTCACTTTGTCCCAGCTTACCCTTCCCCCTCCCCTTGTCCTCAAGTCCATTCTCTAGTAGGTCTGCGTCTTTATTCCCGTCTTGCCCCTAGGTTCTTCATGACCATTTTTTTTTGTTTGTTTTTTAGATTCCATGTATATGTGTTAGCATACGGTATTTGTTTTTCTCTTTCTGACTTACTTCACTCTGTATGACAGACTCTAGGTCCATCCACCTCACTGTAAGTAACTCGATTTCATTTCTTTTTATGACATGACATTTGATGGACTTTCAGATGTTTAACCATTGCTGGGATAAACCACTCGATCACAGTATATTGTCCTTTTCACATTGCTAGATTCGGTGTGTTAACATTTTTGCTATGTTCATGAAGGATAACGGATTTTCATTTTACCTTCTTTTGAAGTCTTTATTAGGTTTCAGTGCCCAATTTATGTCAGCCTCATCAGATGCTTTGGGGATGGTTTGTTCTTTTTCTGGCTCTGGGATAGTTTATGTAACATTTGAAATGATTTGTTTCTAGAATGTTTGGTAGGATTTCTTGATAAATCCATTGGGACCTGAAGTGTTTTTTGTGGGAAGATAAATTTCCCATAAAATGTCTTTAATGGTTATGAAATTGTTTTGGTTTCTAAATTATCTTTAGTCAGTTTTGAGTGAATTTCCTATGACTTTGTACATATTTAAAATACAGCTTATTTTAAGTTGTCTATAATATCTTTTTAAAATGTTTGTCTCTGCAATTAGTTTCCCTTTTTCATTCCAAATATTATTTATTTATAAGTTTTCTCTCTCTTGGAAAATCTTGTCAGAGTTTGTCACTTTTATTAAGTGTTTTCAAAGAATAATTTTGGTTTTATTGATCTTTTCAGATTTGCACTTATTTTCTATTTCATTAATTTCTGGTCTTTATTATTTTCTTTCTTTAACGTTCTTTGGATTTAATTTGCTGTTATTATTTTTATAGCTTCTTCAGATGGATGTCTAACTCACTAATTTTCACGCCCCCCCAAATATATATATATATATATATAAACATTTAAGACTATTAATTTCTCTCTACTGTTTTAGTTGCCTCCCACCAATTTCTATGTGTAATATTTTATTTTCAGTTCAAAATATTTTCTGATTTCCATTAACAATTCCTCTTTGAAAAAGGATAATTTAGGAGTGTGTTTTTTAAATTTTAAAGTTTTTCTACTTTTCTTTCTGTTTCTGGTTCCCACCTTTATTGCATTGCAGTCAGAGAACATGTTCTGTATGAGACCAGTCTTTTACAGTTTGCTAAGACTTGCTTTCTGACCCATATGTGGCAATTTGCAAAATTGTTCCAGGTATGCTTGAAGATCGGGTATTCTGTAGCTGTTGAGTACAATGTTTTATGCATGTCCATCAGATTAAGCTTTTTGTTGTGTTTTACAAATCTTCTCTATACACACATTTTTTTTGTTCATTTATCAGTGATGGAGAGGGATATGTTAGAATCTCCCACTATGGTTATGGATTTGTATGTTTATTTTTGTAGGTCTGTTAACTGTTTTGAGGTTCTGTTATTATGTGCTTGAATACTTAAAATTGTTATGGCTTCTTTGGAACTGAACCTTTTTATCATTTTAGGGGGACCATCCTTATCTCTAGTAATGCTTTCTGCCTTTAAGTCTATTTTGTGTCATATTAATATAGCCACACCAGCTCTCTTTTGGTTAGTTCACAGAGTGTATATTTTCCTATCCTTTTACTGTAAATTTTTTGGCATTCTTAGTTTTAGAAGTAACTTCTATGTCATATAGCTAGGTTTTATTAATTATTCAATTTGACAGGTTTTTGATCTGGTTTAACAGCCTGGCTCTATCATCTACTTAAAGACCCTTAGTTTGGAAAGCCTGAATCTCCAGAGTTTCTAGGGTAAAAGTCCGAATTCCTCAGCCCAGCGTATTCTGTTCTTTTGTCTGGAACAATCACTGGCAAATAAGGGTACTCAGTACCTAAAAATAGAATGGATGAATGAAGGTACTGATCCTAGTGATAGGAAATAGACTTGGCAGGACGTGGGGACCGGCTGGATCTAGTCAGCCTCAGGGGAGAGGAGGGTCAGGGTTTGATGCTCAGGTCTGCGGTGTCTGTATGTCTGCGTGGACTGTAACACCCAAACCAGATGATTCTCGAAGAGGACTTGGGGGGAGGAAGGGGTTGAGGAAGGAGAAGATGAGTCTGGTTTAGGATGGGTTGAGGTTGAGATGCTGGTGAGATATTCTCGAGGAGAGCTAGCAGGCAGTCAGAGAAGCTGGTCATGAGATGGTGCATCTTCCCAGCTCTGAGGCCCAGCTGATGACGCCGTTGAAAAAGAACAGTGACTAACCTTTTTGCGTATCTCCTAGAGCTAGTTCTTGGCAAACCCTTGGTAGTCATATCTCATTTAAACTGCATCTTATTCTTTAAAGATCGTATTATCCCCATTTTATAGAAGAAAAGACTGAGATTAAGCATATTAGCTAAAAATGTGTGTGTTATATTTGCCTAAGGTAACAGTGACTTTCTTATAAGATCATAGCATCACCTGAAGTGGATGTTAAAACCTCAGAATTTCAAGCCCCTCTGCAGTCAGAACCTCCAGAAAAGACCTGGGGATCTGCATTTTTAATACGCAGGTTAGGTGATTCTTAAGATCAGACGGGTCTGGCAGGCACAAGTCTCAAAGCCATCTGTCTACTTCTCACCCTGAGGTCTTAGCCGCTGCACTGTGCCACCTCTCTGTGGCAGGGGCAGGCTTTTTGATCAGGGCTTGTGCAGTCCTTTTATCAGCTCTGATCTTTGTGGTTTGTGGAAAGATAGCGTTTTAGTAGAGAGCAGGAGATTTTCAAAAACACCCTGCAGTCCTAGCATGACAGTTATTTTATTAGTGGTTTGGGAAAGGAGAAGGAAACTAGCATTTATTAAGTGTTTACTAGTAGTCCTCTAAGCAGTGAAAGTTATTCTGATCTTATAGTGAGAAATGGGGCCTCAGCTAAATTTATCGCAGGCCATAGATCTGGTAGGAGGCTGAGCCAAGTTTCAGACCCAGAAGTATCTACTAGTAAAAACAGCTAAAATTTTTTTTAGTGTCTAGTCTGTTACCAGGCTCTTATATGTATTTTTTTTATTGAGGTATAGTTGATATACAATATTATATAAGTTTCAGGTGTACAACAGAGTGATTCACAATTTTTAAAGGTTACACTCCACTTACAGTTGTTAAAGGCTTTTATGTGTATTTACTCATTTAATCCTCATAGTAATTCTAGGGAAGACGTTTCTATCACTATTCTCACTTAACAGATCAGAAACTGAAGCACGTGGAGGTTAAGAGTCCCTGTTTCACACACCTCCGTGGTGGAGCGGCCTGTGAATCCAGGCTTTCTGGCTGCGTCCAGAGTCCACACTTCTCACCACTGCCCAGTACTAATTTGCCTCACCCCTGACTCGTGTCCTTTTCATCTTTGTACTATTCAGTGTGATGAACTAGATTTTAAAAACCATAACAAACTTTTATCTGTTAATGTAAATTGGAACAGACCATGGAACGTTGCTTTTGGTGTGCTCAGACGTGACTGGATTGCCTTTGCTTCTTTTTTAGTTCCACCATCCATGCAGGGCAGCACGGGGAGAGTGGGCGTCATGACTGATGTCCACCGGCGGTTCCTGCAGCTGCTGATGACTCACGGCGTGCTGGAGGAGTGGGACGTCCAGCGCTTGCAGAAGCACTGCTATAAGGTCCATGACCGTGAGTATCGTTTCCCTGTTCCCAGGCTGCTCTGCCACCGTGTGATCAGGGACTAGTGACACTGGACTAACACCATGTACCCAGTCAACCGGTACTGCCGATCTGGGCATTCAAGTCTCTCACCATCTCATGCCAGCCCACCTTTCTCATCTCATCTTCAACTTTTTATTTTTTTTTAAAGTAAATCTAAAGTTTAGCCCAGTGGCTAAGAACTTGGACTCTGAAGCTGGATAGTCATGGTTCACACCAAAGCTCTAGCACCTTCTCCAGTCCAAGTTGCTTCATCTCTCTAATGAGGATAATTATTTGTACTTCACACCTGGGGTGGTTCAGAGGATTAAGAGACATAGTACATACAAAACACCTGGCACGGAAGGCGCTGCACTGGCTATTGATAGGAAGAGGGCACCTTAGCACAGGGGTGAAGGGCACAGCCTTGGACTTGGCCAAATTGGTAAAGTGCCATCCCTGCCCTGTGCCACCTGTGGGCATTGGGAGCATCTTCTCAGTGGGTTGTTGGGAGGGGTAAATAAGATAACACATGTGGAACACTCAGAGACAGGACCTGGTTTCAATAACTGGAGGGTAGCAGGAGAAGCAAGAGGATCCGTTTTGATAGATCAGTGAAATCAATGGTAGATCTTACTGACTGTCAGTAAGGGTAGATCTTGTTGAGTGAAAAAAGAAAGTTGACAACTTATACCTATTGTATGATGTCATTGTGCTAAGTGTTTTTTTAAAACTTCACGATCTTTATTGTTCATGAATACGTACATCTGTGTGTAAAAATATAAAAGTGGATTCTAGAAGGATGTGCAGTACACCATAAGTGTGCTTGCCTTTGGGGAGAGGAGGAGTGGGATCGTTTTGTAGCTAGAAATCAAAGGATACTTCGTCGTTACCCTGTTTTGTTCTTTTATTTAAAAAAAGACTTAAAGTAAACACGGCATTGTCAGCATAGTCTAATGGTTGTCCTTCTGACTGATTAACAAGAAGTTAAGTATTTGTTTTTTATTCTATGTTTTTGTCTTTCTGTATTTTTAATTTTCAAAAGAAGTAGTCAGCTAAGTCGAGAGGGGTGGGGAAGGGTGTGGGAGGGGCCCTGGGTGCACCGGTGAAGGGACCCAAGACGAGGTGACACATTGCGAGAACTGCAGCCTGTGGCCTGACAGAGGCAGAAGCCAGATCCCTAGGAGCTGAGGGGGGAAGGGCAGTAAGAGGGAAGACAGTGAGTAGAGAAGCGGTATCTTCCTGATGTGCAGAGGAAGGAAGGCTTAAGAGGGTGGCGTTTAGAGAAGAGGCAGGGTTTGAAGCGGCTGCTCCAGTGAGGTATTCACGGAAAATTCTGGGAGCTGGACGGTGCGCATCAACAAATTAAAAGCTTGGAGGGGCCCTACAGTAAGGAGTCCTTTTAAACTCTGTTTAATCTTCTGTGTCCAAACTTAACTGACCTCCAAACCTTGGGAAACTCTGGACGAGAACATACGCTGTGTGGGAAGAGAACAGGTTCTTGTGGTACGTAGGTTTACAGGTTATGAAGAACTCATAATTGTACCCCATAGTAATGGGTTTTTTAAAAAAAATTTAATTCTGTGGATATTGCAGACTTCTAGAAGGATTTGAAGCAGGAGAGTGACATAATTATAGCTCTGTTTGAGACTCCCCTTCTGGTGAAAATATGTTTGCTCTAACTGCCTGTACTGTGGTGGATTGGGGTCCTTGGTGAGAGCCTCCTTTATGGAAAGGGAATATTACCTCTGTCAAGCTACCTTCTCTTGCTCTTTAAAAAAACACAGCAGGACTTTAAACCTGGCCCTCAATGTCCTTTAGTGATGGGCAGAATCATGCTTTTCTTAATTTTACCTACGTGACAGTTCCTTTTCCCTTTTAGTTTCTCATCTGAGTCCTGAGTGTGAGCTTTATTGTTGAGGGGAAGTTTCAGAGCTCACTGGAAGGAGCTCTGTGATGCCTGAGCACTAAGAATGAAAGTGGTTTTGCTTTTATTTGACCTTTCAAGTTGTCATGACCTAACTTAGGAAAGTCCTGGAAAATGTGTCTAGGAATTGATTTATTCTTCACACTTTATGTACCATTTCTGTGCATCAAGATATGGTTATGGCTCTAGGGTAGTCAGGATAGAGCTATAGGTGTTTACTCCCATCGTTCATTTAAAAAAAAAAGGGGGGGGAGAGAGAGAAAAGCTTGTTTCCAAGTGTTAATGTTATGTGAGAGATTTTTAAACTGAGGGATGATGGAATGAAATTATCTAAAGTTAAGTAAAAACTTGCAAGACCAATATTATTAATCTCCTATCTTTTGAAGAGATTCCTAGGAAATTCCCCTTTTACCAACTAGAAAAATATTTAGGTTCTCAGTGTATGATGAAACAAAGGAGTATTTGAAACTGCAAGTTTCAGTTTCCCAGAGCATTTGTCCCTTTTATCAAAGCACTTCCTATTCTGGGCTCTTGCTTGGGCTCTCCTTTTACTGTCATTAGGGGAAGACCAACTCCCCACATCTCTGGCTAGTGAAGAATTTCGATTTTTTTTCTGATGTCCTGGTATAAAGCCTTGGCCTTTCTTCCTGGCATTGGAGCACCTTAGATTTTGAACCAGGGCTTGTGTACAAGCATGTGGCCATCCAGCACCATTTCCTGAGACTCTCCAGTGGGCCAGGCCTCTGTGCAAGAGATAAACTTGACACAGAGATAAACTTTTGTTTCGCCTTGGGTTTTGTGAGTCAGACATGGAATCAGACATGGAATCAGACGATTCCAGTATAAGCCCCCTTGATGGGAGCAAGTACAGGAGGCCTGGGGAGTGGTGGTTAAGAAGACTTGGATTTGAGGATTTCCACTTTAGACCAAGATAGAGTAACAGGGACTAATTTACCTTCCTGTCTGAAACAATCAAAAAATGGACAAAAACATGCAACACTGGACATTAGTCAGTGAAGGACAGTGATCTCTTGAGAGGTAGGCATGAGGGTTTTTCCCTCTTGACACCAAATATGCATTTTTTTCCCCAGCACTGCCTCCCCAGTTCTCTGGACACCAACTTGAGTGTCCAAGAACTCAATTCAGTTCTGACACTACCTACCTGGAGTGAGGGGCTTAGTCCCACGAGACTGCCCCTACTTACGATGCCAGTCTCAAGTCCTGGGCCACCCATACTTCTGACTGGCTATAAATCAGGGTTCTCATGATGCCCTCCTCAGGTTCAATACATTGGTAGAATGGCTCACGGAACTCAGGAAGACACTTTACTTGCATTTGCTGGTTTACTATACAGGCTACAACTCAAGAACAGCCATATGGATAAGATGCACAGGGCAGGCTGTTGGGGGCAGGGCTGGTTTGGAGCCTCCGTGCCCTCTCTGGGTGCTCCATCCTCCTAGCACCTGGGTGTGTTCACCATCCCGGAAGCGCTCCAGATCTCAACATTTAGGGATTTTTTAAATGGAGGTTTTATCACGTAGTCATGATTGATTAAATCATTGGCTGTTGGTGATTACCTCAGTCTCCTCTGCCCAGAGTTGTGGGATGGGGCCGAAAGTTCCAGGCATGTAATCAAGGCTTGGTCTTCCTGGCAACCAGCCCCCATCCTGAAGTTATTTAGGGACCTGCCAAGAGTCATCTCATTAGAACAAAAGACCTGCCTATCACCTTATCACTTAGGAAATTCCAAGTGTTTTAGGAGCTCTGTGCCAGGAACCAGGGACAAAGAGCAAGTATCTTTCTTTCTTTCTTTTTTTTTAAAACATCTTTATTGGAGTATAATTGCTTTACAATGGTGTGTTAGTTTCTGCTTTATAACAAAGTGAATCAGTTATACATATACATATGTCCCCATATCTCCTCCCTCTTGCTTCTCCCTCCCTCCCACCTGCAAGTATCTTTCTATACCACAGGGAGAATTGGGGTGCGCCCTACAGTTGCCTCTGCTCACTGCTGTGAGAGCACTTTCAGGCCATGGCACAGGGGAAACCAGGCAGAGCTAGACAGACACTCTGAGTTGAGGAGATGGAGCTGAGAGTTCAAGGAGATGAAAGCAGCTAGGGTTTGTAGGACAGAGAACTGTACTAGAGAAGAGAGATGCACAGAGAGAAAAGTAGAGATCTATAGAGTGCCCCTCCACCCGCATCAAGGATCCAGCTGAGAACTGATCAGCACGGGAACTACCTGAGGCTAAGGAAAGAACCAGTTGAAAGAAAGAATTAGGGAAACAATGTGGCATGTTCACACGGGGCTGGGAATAGTGCCTATTCCAGGCCCAAATGGCTTCCCTGGTGAATTCTACCAAACATTCAAGGAAGAAGTAATACCAATTCCACCCTCACTCTTCCAGAAAATTGAAGAGAAGGGAACGCTTCCCAACTCATTTTATTAGGCTTGCATTATCCTGATACTAAAACCAAAGACATTGCAAGGAGAGAAGACTAAAGACCAAGATCCCTCATGAATGTAGATGCTGAAATTCTAAACACAATTTTTGCCAATCTCATTCAGCAATATATAAAAAGGCTGATGTAATATGACCAAGTGGGGTTTACCCCAAGAATGCAGGGTTGGTTTAACATTTGAAAATCAATCAATGTAATTCACCGCATTAACAAACTAAAAAAGCAAAACGATATGATCATGTCAGTAGGTGCAGAAGAAGCATTTGACAAAATCCAACATCTACCCTGGCATGATGAAGCAGAAGTTTCTTACAGAAAACGAAAGTGACCCTCAGGGGCAGGGTGTAAACAAGATAAACAGGACCTCAGGCCTTAGAGCAGGAGAGAGGAATCAACAACTGTCTGCACAGAGTTGAAAAATCCAACATCTATTTCTGATTTAAAAAAATAACAACCGGGGTTTCCCTGGTGGTGCAGTGGTTAAGAATCCACCTGCCAGTGCAGGGGACACGGGTTCGAGCCCTGGTCCGGGAAGATCCCACATGCCGCGGAGCAACTAAGCCCGTGCGCCACAACTACTGAGCCTGCACTCTAGAGCCTGTGAGCACAACTACTGAGCCTGTGTGCTGCAGCTACTGAAGCCCACGTGCCTAGAGCCCGTGCTCCGCAACAAGAGAAGCCGCCACTGCAATGAGAAGCCCGCGCACCGCAACGAAGAGTAGCCCCCGCTTGCCGCAACTAGAGAAAGCCCGCACGCAGCAACGAAGACCCAGTGCAGCCAAAAATCATAAATAAAAATAAATAAATAAATCTATAAAAAAAAAAAACCCTCAGCAAGTAGGAAAAGAAGGGAACTTCTTTAACCCAATAAAGGGGATCTATGTAAAACTACAGCTAACATATTTAATTGTGAGAGACCGAATACTTCTCCCCTAATATCAGGAGCAAGACAGGAACATCCATTCTCATCATTTCTGTTCACCATTGTACTAGAGGTTCTAGCCAGTGCACTCAGGCAAGGGAAAAAACAAAAATCCACATTGGAAAGGA
Organism: Mesoplodon densirostris; assembly: GCF_025265405.1. Lineage (NCBI taxonomy): Eukaryota > Metazoa > Chordata > Mammalia > Artiodactyla > Ziphiidae > Mesoplodon > Mesoplodon densirostris. The sequence goes on from NC_082676.1 coordinate 46,416,281, forward strand.
AGACATAAAAGTGTCTATTCACAGACATGATCATCATAGAAAATGTGATGGAATCTTTGAAAAAGCTACTAGAACTAATAAATGAGCTTAGTAAAGTTGCAGGATACAAGATATACAAAAATCAGTTGCATTTCTGTGTGTTAGCAGTGAATCATCAGAAACTGAAAAATTTTTTAAAGCACAATTTATAATAGCATCAAAAATATGAAGTACTTAGGAATAAATCTGACAAAAATTTGTAAGGCCTGTAAACTGAAAACCACAGAATATTGCTGAGAGAAATTAAGGAAGATCTAAATAGATGGAGAGACATGCCATGTTCATGGGCTGGAAAATTCAGTATTGCTAAGATATCAGTTTTCCCCAAATGATATATAGATTCAACTCAATTTCAGTCAAGTTGAAACCGCTAGGTGGCGTTTCGGGGAGGGCTCCGAGGAGCTCCGGTTCTTTATGTCTCAGTGCAGAAAGAATTCAGTGAGAGGCAAAGTGATAGATAAGAAGTGATTTATTAGAATAGGACGCTTGTGAGGTTACAAGTAGCAGACGGGCAAGAGGGTGCCATGTGCCGAGAACTTAGTGGGCCACAGTTTTATAATCAAAGGAAAAGTGGGGAGGGGGTAAAGGCCTCCCTCTTCCTCATTCTAGAGTAGACGGCAGGCTTCCATCATCAGCTCCTCCTACAGGTTGGCCAGGGGAGTTTTCTTGTCCCTACTTGGTCAAGCCAGGACTGTCGTGGCACTATGGAAATGAGCAAAAAGGCGGTGACATATGCTAAAAATGCTAAATCATCTCAGGTTTTGATATAGTGTCACCTTTTCCTTATATTTTTGTTTTTAGTACATGCAGAGGAGTGTGCCCTAGGAATCATTAACTTACTGAGTCAGGATATGGGTAGGATGTGGGTCTCATGCCACCATTGTTTTATTGTTTTGGGGTGTGTCTCATACTTCTGTTGCATGGTTTTCTTGCTAAGGAAGTCTGCTTTCTTTTTTTTTTTTTTTTTTTTTTTTTTTTTGCGTTATGTGGGCCTCTCATTGTTGTGGCCTCTCCCGTTGCGAAACACAGGCTCCGGACGTGCAGGCTCAGCAGCCATGGCTCACGGGCCCAGCCGCTCCGTGGCATGTGGGATCTTCCCAGACTGGGGCACGAACCCGTGTCCCCTGCATCGGCAGGTGGACTCTCAACCACTGCGCCACCAGGGAAGCCCCCAAGTCTGCTTTCTTGAGTCATCATTAACTTACAGAGGTCGCCAATACTTTTTTCTTTACTTACAATCCCCTAGCGGGATTAACTATTTAATTACAGTAAGTCCCCTACATACAAACGAGTTCCATTCCAAGAGCATGTTCTTAAGTCCAATTTGTTCGTAAGTCCAGCAAAGTTAGCCTAGGTACCCAACTAACACAATCGGCTATATAGTACTGTACTGTAATAGGTTTGTAATACTTTTCACAAAAATAATACATAAAAAACAAACAAAAAATAAAGAAAACATTTATAATCTTACAGTATAATACCTTGAAAAGTACAACAGTACAGTACAACACCTGCCATACAGGGGCTGGCGTTGAGTGAACAGGCAAGAAGAGTTACTGACTGGAGGAGGGAGAGGAGGTGGGAGATGGTAGAGCTGAAGGATCATCAGCAATAGGAGATGGAGGGCAAGCTTCAATTTCACTGAAGCCTGATGTTGATGGCACAGGTTCTGGTTCCTTGCTGGGTTCAGTTCTATCTACCCTCCTGAAAAACCGATCCGGTGATGTCTGGGTAGTAGGTCCTTTTTTCTTGTCATAGATGACACGGTAGCACTGGATTGCGCGCTGAATGGCTGCTGCACCTTCGTGTGCCGTGCTACGTTTGGGTCCTGTGCCTCAAAAACTAACAGTGCCTCCTCCTCAAATAAAGAAAACGCCCTTGTCATTTCCTGTGTTGTGAATCTCTTCAATTCTTCACTTACTTCTTCTTCCTCTTGTCTCTCTTTGTCCTTTCTCTGGGCACGTTCGCATCTTTGGAAGTTTGCAACTTGAAGGTTTGTATGTAGGGGACTTACTGTACCTACTTTGTCCCTTTACTCTGTCCCTATCAAAATCCCAGCAGGGTTTTTTTGTAGAAATTGACAAGCTGATTCCAAAATTCACATGGAAATGCAAAGAACCGAGAAGAGCCAAAACTATTTTGAAGAGGGAATCAAACTTGGACGATTAACTCTGATTAATTAGGTTAATTAAGATTACCTGATTTTAAGACTTATTATATAGCTGCCATATCAAGGCAGTGTAGTATTGGCATAAAGAAAGATATACAGGTCAGTGGAATAGAATAGAGAGTCCAGGAGTAGACCCACACGTAGATGGACAGCTGATTGTTGACGGACATGTGAAGCCAACTCAGTGAAGATAGTCTTTTCAAAAAATGATGCTTAGGAGGGCTTCCCTGGTGGCGCAGTGGTTGAGAGTCCGCCTGGCGATGCAGGGGACACGGGTTCGTGCCCCAGTCCGGGAAGATCCCACATGCCGCGGAGCGGCTAGGCTCGTGAGCCGTGGCCGCAGAGCCTGTGCATCCGGAGCCTGTGCTCCGCAATGGGAGAGGCCACAACAGTGAGAGGCCCGCGTACGGCAAAAAAAAAAAAAAAAAAAAAAATGTTTAAAACTTTGGGCCTCCCTGGTGGCGCAAGTGGTTAAGAGTCCGCCTGCTGATGCAGGGGATACGGGTTCGTGCCCCGGTCTGGGAGGATCCCATATGCCGCGGAGCGGCTGGGCCCGTGAGCCATGGCCGCTGGGCCTGCGCGTCCGGAGCCTGTGCTCCGCAACGGGAGAGGCCACAACAGTGAGAGGCCCACATACCGCAAAAAAAAAAAAAAAAAAATGATGCTTAGGGCTTCCCTGGTGGCGCAGTGGTTGAGAATCTGCCTGCCCATGCAGGGGATACGGGTTCGAGCCCTGGTCCGGGAAGGTCCCACATGCCGCAGAGCAACTAGGCCCGTGAGCCACAACTACTGAGCCTGCGCGTCTGGAGCCTGTGCTCCGCAACAAGAGAAGCCACCGCAATGAGAAGCCCGCGCACCACAACGAAGAGTGGCCCCAGCTCACCGTAACTAGAGAAAGCCCGCATGCAGCAACAAAGGCCCAATGCGGCCAAAAATAAATAAGTAAATAAATTTATTTTAAAAAAATGATGCTTAAATAATTGGATATCCATATTCCAAAAAAATGAACCCGAGGGGGCTTCCCTGGTGGCGCAGTGGTTGAGAGTCCGCCTGCCGAAGCAGGGGACATGGGTTCGTGCCCTGGTCCGGGAAGATCCCACATGCCACGGAGCGGCTGGGCCCGTGAGCCATGGCCGCTGAGCCTGCGTGTCTGGAGCCCGTGCTCCGCAGAGGGAGAGGCCGCAACAGTGAGAGGCCCGCGTACTGCAAAAAAAAAAAAAAAAAAATTAACCCGAGCCATACTTTGCACCATATACAAAAGTTAACTCAAGATGAATCATATACCTAAACGTAAAACCTAAAACTGTCACACTTCTAGAAGAAAATACAGGAAGAAACCTTTATGACCTAGCATTAGGCAAAGATTTCTTGGATATGATCTATAAGAGAACAAATCAATAACTGCACTTCAAAATTTTAAAATTCTGCTCTTTAAAATACACCACTTAGAGAATGAAAAGACAAGCTAAATACTGGGAGAAAATATTTGAAAATCACATATCTGATCAAGGATTTGTATCCAGAACATATAGAGGACTCAAAAAACTCGACAATCAGAAAGCATACAACCCAATTAAAAAAGGGACAAAAGACTTGAACAGACACTTCACCAAAGAAGTTATGTGGATGGCAGATGAGCACATGAAAAGTTGCTCAGCCTGTCATTAGACCTTAGGGAAATGCAAACTAAAACCACAATGAGAGACTACTACACACCTATCAGAATGGCTACAGTTTCACAGACTGCGTGTGTCACGTGTTGGCAAGACAGTGGAAGAACTGGTGCTCTCATCTGCTGTTGGGTGTGAAATGATATCAACATTTTGAAAAACAGTGTGGCAGTTTCCTGACACAGCCGTTTCTCTCTCATGTACTTGTTTTTAGACTCAAGAGAAATGAAGATACATGTCCACAGAAAGGCTTGCACGTAAGTCTTCAGAGTAGGTTTACTTGTAATGGCCCCAAACTGAAAAAAACCTACTTGTTCCATCAACAGGCGAACTGATAAATAGACTGTTGTGTTATCCATCTGATGGGCTACTACTTAGCAATAAAAAGGAATGAACCATTGCTATCTGCTACAATATGAATGAATCTCAAAATGGTCATGTCCAGTGGAGAAGCCAAACAAAGGAAAGTATATACTGTATGAACCCATATATAAACAATTCTAGACAATGCATATATGACTGTAGTGACAGAAAGTAGTTCAGTGGTTGCCTGGGGATGGTATAGTGGAGAGTTGTGAGGGGTGGGAGAGAGGGATTACACAGAGACATGAGGAGACTTTTAGGGAGTGATGGATATGCTTATTATTTTGACTGTGGTGATGGTTTCAAGAGTGTATACGTATTGGGACTTCCCTGGTGGCGCAGTGGTTGAGAATCTGCCTGCCAATGCAGGGGACACGGGTTTGAGCCCTGGTCCGGGAAGATGCCACATGCTGCAGAGCAGCTAAGCCCGTGCGCCACAGCTACTGAAGTCCATGCACCTAGAGCCCGTGCTCTGCAACAAGAGAAGCCATAGCAATGAGAAGCCTGTGCACTGCAATGAAGACCCAATGCAGCCAAAAATAAATAAATAAATAAATTTATTAAAAAATAAATCAAGAAAAAATTTTTTAAAAGTGTACATGTGTATCATAACTTACTAAATTGTACCCTTTAAAAATTGTATGTCAATTACATCTCAACAAAGCTGTTTAAAAAAAAATCTGCATTTAAACCTACTTTGCTACTTGGTAGCTTTGTAACCTTGATCGTCACTAAACCCCAGAGCTTCATGAATATAATGTGTGCTGTGTGCTCCGTGGCCTGTAAGTATCCATGTAGAGGGATAAACAGGTTTCCAAAATGTAGCTCATTCTCTTGGTCTCATAAGGCCCTGCGTCATCTTTGTGGGACTCTAAGGAAATAGATGCAGCATTCAGGAAAAGTATCCTTTCTGTATCCGGGCTTACCTGGAGAGGCCCCCTTCTTGAAGTCTGACTCCCAAGAGAGTTGGCAAGTAGTTATGGGAAGTTTTATTAGTTCAATTTCCTAAAAACAAAACAAACATGGAAGCCTGAATTTTGAAGCCTTCGAAGGAGGCCCAGGTCCCCTTGGGAAGTAGGTATTCCTGATGATAATGTTGGGGAATGGTGTTGCCCAGCTCAGGGCTTGAGGGGGCCCTGAACCTGAACCTGACTCTGGGTTGGAATGTGTGTCATTGATCATGTGGCTCTGCTGGGCAGAAGCAGAAAGTTGCCACAGCCCACAGTTTCATGGCAACGAGTCTCTCAAAGTTATTCACCTTGTTAAACTATTTTGGGGCTGGTCTTTCTGGTTCTGTTTGGTTGAACAAGTTGGGTTTTAGGGGATCATTGGGTCCAGCCTCCTCGTCTTACAAAGCAGGAAGCAGAAACCCCTGGGAGTCTGGTGTGCTGTGTAGCCCCTTCTCACACAATGGCTCTGGGCCCCAGCACTGCCCAGTGCCGCCTTCTGAGTCAGTGCCCGATTCTTTGAGGGCCTGCCTTGCTTGAAGCTCCTAGGGTTGCTTTTTAAATTTATTTTTTTATTTTGAAATAGTTCCAAACTCACAGGAGAGTTGTAAGAATAGTACAAAGAACCTTTTCCCCCCTGAATCATTTGAGAGTAGGTTACCAGTTTGAAAGTCCATCACCCCTACATTCTTTAGGGTGTGTTTCCTTCTAGCAAAGACATTCTCCTGAATAACTGCAGGATAACCATTAAAATATGACATTAACATTGATCCATCACTATCATCTAGTCCACAGACCCCATTGGGGTTTCTCCAGTTGTCCCAATATTGTCTTTTTTAGCAAAGGATCCACCCCAGAGTCATGTGTCACATTTAGTTGTCACATACAGTTTGTCCTCAGGACAAATTAGGTAGAATATCTGAAATCTTAGATTAAAAAATTAAGACTTAACATTATTTCAGCGGGCAGAATAAGTAATATGACGTTCAGGCAAAACACCCGTGAACTGAAGTGCACGTACCAAAAACAGATTAGGGAACACAGTGTCAGAGGAACATTATGGATGACAGATATTTTCCGGTTTTGTCAAACCTCTCATCTGCCCTCATCCTAGCTTTGTTTTTCTCCTGCGGATTTACATGACCGCTTCTGCGCTGTTGTCTGCAGGCCTCAGGGCTCAGACCCATCGCTGGGTGGCACGTGTTAGTGGTGAGGCAGTGATGCCGTCCACCTTTCAGTTTAGTATTCCATCCTGGATCTGCAGTCACGTTTATACGCACCTTCTCCTTCCAAGGAGGACTCAGCGATGATTAGACGCTGGCTCCAAGTACGTTTTCCTCCTGCTTTTAATAATTTCATTGTACGTTTCTCCCCTTTGGCCCTGATGAACAGTTAATAAGCTTACCGCCGTCAGCCTGCTTGCCTTTCCAGTTAATCAAGGGGGATTAGGCTTGTGACCATAACTGAAAAGTGGCATAAAATTAGCATGAAAAGTAACATCTCAAATGCAACTTGATGAATTTTTCAACATACAGAATTTCATAACAGGCAGTTGTGATGTGCTCAGACCAGAGTCTTTGGGTTCTGGAAGCTCTGCAGCCACGAGGAAACAAACTCTTGTGGCTTTCACATCTCTGGCTCTTGAAGGACTCACTGTCCAAGTTCCAGCCGGCCCTTGATGACTGTGCGGCACAGGAACCCAGGGGGCCAGATGGTTCCCAGCAGTCCTTCCAGGCCAGTGCGGATTTGCTGAGACAGGGCCTCTGTGTGCTCCACGCTCTCCCGAAGTGTGGCCTTCATTTGCTCCAGGAAGTGTCTTGTACTGGCTCCCAACCACAAGGGAGGGTGTGTGGGTGTGTGGAGGGCTGGGAGTGGATTCTTCAGCAGGATTACCACACACACCACTGGCAGGAATAGGGAAGTCATTTCTTGAAGACACAGGTTCAAATCAGGGACTTGGGAAAGTTTGTTTGTTTTCTTTACTTTCTGAGTCTCCGCTTTCTGTGTTATAGAGGAGATCTTACCTACCTCATGGAAAAGTCATGAGTGTTAAACAGGGAACTTAGGGGAAGCACCTGGCACAGAGTACTTCCTGCTCCACGTCCAGTACGTGCGCCTTGCTGCCCCTTCCTTCTTGTATGTCCCTCCCCCTACCATCTACTCTCAGGTCCCGGGGCTGGGGGTGGGGGCGGGAACTCACCTCAGAAGATCCAGGATGTTGGTAAGTAGGGTGATAGGAATTGTTATGTAGACCATAGGCTGCATTTCTCATGCTGGGATTTTCTCAGAAATCCTCGTGGAAGATCACGAGTGCAGGTGCTGAGTGGGGGTGTGAGTGACAGGAAGGCAGCGTGACCGAGAGTAGAGCGAGGGGGCACACGGGAGCCACTGGTGGCTTCCAGGTTGGTGGTGGTGGTGCGGGTATCTGGCTTCACCCTGGCTGCATGTGGAGGACGGTTGGGGGGCTAGGGTGGACGCTGGGAGGCTGGAGGAGGCTGTGTCACACTCCAGGGGCAAGGTGCTGGGGACTCGGAGGAGGGCTGCAGTGAGCCGGACGAAAGTGGCTGGAGTCATCTCTCTGATGGCACCACAGGCCTGCTCGTGCCTTTCAGCCACCTTCCTCACCCCTGCCGGGAACAGGGTGCTAAACCAAGTCCCACGTGTACGGAGTGTGGACATAAGTGAAGATCACTCAGATGAGAACAGGCAAGGGCTGTTTATTCAGAGCTTGCTCTAACAGGGGGACTTGTGTTTCGGAGACTTGCTGGCAGGCAGAGGAGTGGGAAAGCTGTATAGAGGAACAAAGGGAAGGCTTCAGCTGTGCCCTGATAGGAGGCCATCGGCCCGGGAAGCTGGAGGCGGGCAGTCTAGAAGCAGGACAGGCTGTGATTGGGGGAGCACACCTGGCTTTCTCTGGTTGGTCCTAAGTTGGAAGCAGGGACAAAAATTAGGGAAGCTGTCAGTTATTAATCAAGACCTGGTCATTTTTTAAAAAGAGATTATTTTATTATTTATTTTTGGCCACTTTGGGTCTTCGTTGCTACATGCAGGCTTTCTCTAGTTGCGGCAAGCGGGGGCTACTCTTCATTGCAGTGCGCGGGCTTCTCATTGCAGTGACTTCTCTTGTTGTGGAGCACAGACTCTAGGCGCGCGGGCTTCAGTAGTTGTGGCACTCGGGCTCAGTAGTTGTGGCGCACAGGCTTAGTTGCTCCGCAGCATGTGGGATCTTCCCGGACCAGGGCTCGAACCCGTGTCCCCTGCATTGGCAGGCGGATTCTTAACCACTGCACCACCAGGGAAGCCCAAGACCTGGTCATTTTGAGCCAATTATTACAGAGGTTATGGCTGGCTTCCTGAGCTGGTTGCTAGAGATAGTGGTCTGACCTCCTGCAGGTCTAACTTATAGGTATCAGGCTGGCTTCCTGGGCTGGTTACTCTAGGTGGTGGGTTGGTTCCCTGGGCTGGTTGCTGCAGACTGTGGATCAGAGCCCTGTTTCTATAACGTTTATTGTCCGTTTGTATATTCAGTCTCAGAAGAATGTGTGTGACACATTCTGTTTCTTTGAGTTGTTTGCAGTCCAGCTTCTGAGAAACCACAACCGCTTATCCGGTGGGTCAGGGGGCGGAGTGGCCTCTGCAGTCACCATATCTCTTTATGGCAGGGCTCCAGCCTACACCAGCATTTGAAAACTGGTGGAGTGTCATTGGGATCTAGCTTACAGTCAGAGCCCTGAGCTAATCTCCGTTGTCACAAGACGCTACCATTTTTCTCTTTTTTGATTCAGACCCCTGGGGGTTAAGGCATCAAGTTATGTTGTTGAGCATCGAGATATTTTTTTAACCTTTTATTATGGAGAAAGAAAGGTAGAGAGAATAATACAACGCAGCCTCATGTACACATCACCACCCAGTTAAAATGATAATTCATGACTAATCTTGTTTTATCTGTGCTCTGATTACTTACCCCCATATCATTTTGACATAATTCTCAGACCTCATTGCATATCTGAGTAAGAATTTTTTTTTTAAATGAATGCTCAGGTCCTTTTGTCACTGTGCCAGACTGAAGGCCAGATGTTTGTTTTCTGGCCTGGACTTTGTCACTTACCGGCCCTGTGGTCTTGGATAAGTCCTTACGCTCTCTGACCCTTGGTTTCCTCTTTTGGAAAACAGACCATACCACATATTGGCTCCCCTTGGCGGTCGTTCGTGAGGGTCTGATGAGAGCCCGAGGGAGCAGAACCTTAGCACGTAGTGACGTGACGTACGGACGGAGAGAACTCTTGTCTGTCTGTCTGCCGCATAAACGACCGCTCTCCTGCTGTCCCTGCTCTTCCCAGCACTGTCCACTAACCGCACTGTGGAAGTGCCGTTGTCAGCGCCCGTCTTTCCACTCACATACCTGAGTGTCGAGGGGATCATCTTCCCCAGGCAGCTGAGGTGAAAGCCCTAGGCTGGGACGCCACCCCTCACACACCTCTCTGGCCCAGTGTGCCTGCCTGCCAGCCTCTCCCAGCCCAGGGGTCTGCTCTCGGGCCTGATGTGGCCTAGTGCCCATGTCTGGTCCAGGGCCGGGGCTGCCCCGTCCTCAGTGCTCAGGAGGACCACCCGGCTGGCCCCATCGGATGAGAGAGCTCTCATGGGGCAAGTTGGCCCATAAGTGGTTTGGTCCCCTGGGGTCTTATTTTTTGCTATTATTTCCTCTGCCTAAAATAGTATTTCCTCTGCCTAAAAGTTTTCTCTCTGTGGTGCCTGGTTTGGAACAAAACTCTCTGTTGCTCAGAAGTTAGGGCAGCAGACTTCCTGCTGCCCAAGTATGCGGTGAACCCAGTGAACCCTGGGTTCCAGTAGGCTTCTGGGAAGCAGAGACTCTGATTACCAAGAAGAGGTTTGTTGGTTAAACTAAAATTTATTTTAAAAGAAGAGGAGGTAACAGTGGTGGCCAGAAAAAACGACCTCTCAAAATGAATTGAGCCAGCTCTCACTCCTCAGAGGAGTGTCCCGTTTGCTCAGCGCTACCCCAGTGAGTCCACTGCCCTGAGTCCCATTTTCTAATTGCCCCAACAGAAGAAGGGCATTTCCTGCTGAAGAAAGAGCTGTTCTGTCCTCTCCTGAGCCCTTGGCCTTTAGTTTAGCTCCTCCCGCAGCAGTGCGTGTGACCCCTGTGACCTGGCCGAGTAGTCAGGGCTGGAGGAATGATGGACGTTGGCCAGGCACAGCCCCTGTACGCGGCCTCGGAGCACAGCCCTCGGGCGACAGCACCGCCTCTGGCGTCTTTCCCAGGCACTGCTCAGACACTTTCCGTCTTTCTGTATTGGCTGAGTCCCTCTTTGTGACCCTGAAGGCACAGTGCCCAGTTCTGGAGGAATGTAGATGTGTAGGGTCTGGGGTAGGGAAGGTTCCCAGAGGACACTTGCTGTGCTCCACAGAGGCTGTGTGGCTTCTTGCCCAGGAGCTTGGCCTGGGCTCCATTTCCAACGCTGGGCGACTTATTTAACCTCTGGTACGTAAAGGTGATAATAACCGCTCACCTTATGGAGTTAGTGTTCTTGCAGTGATGCAACGAGCCAAGCTAGTGAGCAGTGCCCAGCACATGCTAAGGTGATGACAGCCCCACGTTTACAGGCCTGTTGTTCTCAGCCCAGCAGTAGCCGCCTCACCACACCCCATAAGAAAGGCACAGGTACACCCTGCTTACATGGAGAGAGAACACAGGTGGCACCAGAGATCTACAGACCCTTGCTTGGTTCAGCCATGGTGCTAATTGTCCTGGTTAGGGTGTCTCTTTGCTCTCTGAGGAGAGGCAGCTGGGGTAGGTCCAGGGCCTTGTTCTTTACCTCGTATAGCTGGTCATCCCACGTCGCTGACTGCTGGTCATTGGTGTGGAGGGACTCAGCCTTTGATCCAGCTCTACCTGTAAAAACTTGGTATTTCGATACTTACCTGAAGCTTGTCTTTTTTTCTCAATTGGTTCGGGATCTGAAGGGAGGAGCAGTGTTACTCGTTAGTTCTCTAAAGTCCCTCGAAGTGGTAGAACCAAGACTGGAAATAGTTGCCTCAAAATCACGTGATGTGGTCTTTATCTCACGCGCGGTATCATGACCGTGGACTCACAGGATATTGGGGCCAAATGGATCCTCGGACACAGCTTTAGGCCCACTGTGTTCCTACAGATTTACCAACTGTAGCTTTTCCACCACGGGCTCCAGGAAGAGGGGAGGGAGAGGGGGCAGAGCAGTGAAACTTCGCTGGTCTGAAGACTTGATCTTGGGAAGCACTGATCTGGTGTTACCTTGGCACTTAACGGGCACGTCAGGGATCTTGGTAGCAAGCAAGAGTTCCCAATTCTGGCCAACCTGAAAAGGAACGTGTTGGGAGGCTGTTGGGAAAGCAACGCACAGGACTGACCGCTGGCTGGTGGCTAGACTGGGGAATGGGCCGGAGCCCCTGGGCACCAGGCACAGGAAAGCACAGCAGCACCTCACGGCCAAAGCCACCCTCCCCCTGCAGCGACGGGGCTGGAACCACCTCTCGCCATCCCTTTGTCCCTTGCTCAGATTGAGAGGGTGTCTGACAGGCTGAGCATGGTTTCTGGCCCACTGTTGGCTGACCTGGGACCTGGCCCCTGCAGGTTCCTGCCCTCTGGTTTTCTGCACATGGGGTTTGTTTTCCCACCAGAATCACACAGATGGGGGAAAGAAAGACTCTTTGGTAGAGTCTATAGGGAGTGGGGCAGCCAGATTTGGTAACTGGAACAAAGTGTGATGGGGAAGGAAGTGCTTGAGGACCGTGGGAGGACAGACAGAGCGCGGGACCCTGATCCTTTGTGGTCAGGGCAGGCCTGCACAGGAAGGGACGTGTCTGGGGCACCAGACGGTCAGGAGCCTGGCTGGTTGGAGCGGGCGCGGTGGAGCGAGGGTTGCAGGGAAGTGTTCTCATGCGTGTGAGGTTGGATGTGAGGTGGCCGGTGGCCTTCAGGGATGAGAGAAAGGGAGAGACTGGCCTGGGGGCCCACAGAGGGGCGGGGCGGGACTGGGCCGGCCCTGCTGCTGCCTCTGTGGCCCCAGGCAGTCCAGTTAGGGTGGGTGTGGCTGAACAGGAGAGCAGCTTATTCCCAGGTAATGGTGCAGCGCAGGGCATCTGTGGGCAGCACGGGCAGGTCCGCCCAGGAGAGGGCTGTGGCTGAGCCCTCGACAGGGCCGCTGTGCGCTGGAGCCCACGGGAGCCCCTGAGCAGGCGGCCGGCTGCTGCAAGGTCAGTGGTAGGAAGGGCTTTTTTTTTTCTTAAACTGAGAACATTCATGTTTCTGAAAAGTGAGGCTGGACAGCAAACTGGAGGTGGTGGGAGAGGGGAAAGCGCAGGGCGGCTATTAGCTCATCTCCGTGCTGACGAGGAAAGTCCGAGGTAGCAGAATGCTTTTGATCTGCCCACAGACTACGTTCTTCTGAACGGCACCCAGGAGAGGCCTTTTCAGTGGAAAATGTGAATTGTCGCTTTCAGAGGGAGGTGGGACTTGCCACTGCGTCACCTGGGACGGACGGGCTGGCTCCCGAGGCAGAGGCCCTGTCGGTGGGCAGGAGGCGGTTCCTGGTGCCTGGGGGCCCCGCGCCCCAGTTTCCCAGGCTCGAGTAGGGTGCTTGGCGGGGGCCGAAGGGTCTCCAGCAAGCCGGGCGCGTGGCCCGTCCGTGGTAGCTGGCCCTGCACACCGGGGCGAGATGCTTTGCGTGGAGTGGGAGCGGAGGAAAGCACGGGAGCGCTGCGTGCCGGGGCAGCAGAGAACATCGCGTGGAAGAAAGTGCCCTGCGAGTTGGCTTTCGTAACTGGTCGATGGGAGTGAGGAGGAGGGCGCGTGAGCAGGGCACGGAGGCAGGAAATGTGACCGTGTTTCACTCCTCTGATCACAGTGTTTCAGCAGCTGTGGCCAAATTTCATCATCACGCTACCGTTAGGATTTTTGCCACGTTCGAGTACCATCTGTTTATTAATACAAATTTTTTCTTTAAATTGCATTCTTCGTCGTCGTTTTTTGTTTTTTTGGTCATGCCCCGTGGCTTGAGGGATCTTAATTCCCTGACCAGGGACTGAACCCGGGCCACGGCAATGAAAGCTCGGAGTCCTGACCATTGGACTGCAAGGGAATTCCCTAAATTGCTTTTTTTTCTTTTCTTTAACTTAAGCGACTTTACTTGTAAAGGAAGCTTAGATCCTGCCTGTGACTCGCGTGTTAGCATTTCTGTCCCGGTCTTTGTCACTAGCCTTTCTGGGCCTCCTCAGCAGAAGCCGTGCCTGTGTCACAGCTGCCGACTTTACGTGGCTGCGACCTCCACTGCCACCAGTGTGATCTTTTATTTTTTTAAACTTTCATAATATTTAGCTATACAAGGAGCTTACAATTACCTTTCTAAGAAGCCAAACAGATAAAGTTCAAGTGCCCTGGGATGACCCCCTCATTTTAGTTCACTTCCTAGCAATGGCCTTGTTCATCAGTTTGGTGGGTAACCTTCCTGGCCTTTTTCCTGCATATTGTTTTGTTGGTTTTATTAATATTATTAATTTTTTTTCTGCGGTACGCAGGCCTCTCACTGCTGTGGCCTCTCCCGTTGCGGAGCACAGGCTCCGGACGTGCAGGCTCAGCGGCCGTGGCTCACGGGCCCAGCCGCTCCGCGGCATGTGGGATCCTCCCGGACCGGGGCATGAACCCGTGTCCCCTGCATCAGCAGGCGGACTCTCACAGTACAACAGGGTGATTCCAGGACCCAAGGCTGACCATGTCTCTCCTGTGCTTCCAGCTCTGAGAGGCTCCCATGTCCCACAGGAGGAAGGGCGCACGCCCCCCAGCCCGTGGGGCCCTGGGCCATCTGCTCCCGCTTCCTGCTGCTGCCGCCGCAGCCCTCCCAGCCGTCCTTCCTTCCCCTGCCAGTCTGCTGTCCATCCACCCCAGCCCCCTGCGGTGCTCCCTGGGCTCTGTCCGTACCCCCTCCTCTGACAAGCTGATGGCCCCGGAGAGGGTGCTGCTGCCTTGTGCGTCACTAGGGGCAGCACGAGGCAGCTGGCACACAGGTCAGGGGCTGTGGCCGTGCTGTCAGGGCTCCCCGCTGCTTGCTGTGCCTGGCGGTGTAACGCCGGGTGAGTGAGCCCCCCTCTGCAGGTAGGATGGGTTCATTACTGCGTGAAAAGCGCTCAGATCCAGGCCTTCCCCGGGGTGGGTGCTCCGTGTGAGCTGCTGTTCTTACCCTGTGGTCGTTATTCTTCACTGTCGCAGCCCCGGGCCAGCACAGGTGTGTCAGTGTTCGATGTGTGTTTGGATGTCGAATAAAGGGAAGGATAGAGGTGGACCTGACGCGTGCATGAGGACAGGCAGGGGCAGAGGCTCTACGGAGGAGTCAGGCTGCGATGCCCACTGCACTGAGGTGCTGAGTGGGGACAGTGACCGGGCGGCAGGGGAGGAGGCCGAGGGCTGCCAGCCAAGACAGGAAGACCTCAGCAGGCTCAGATACCATTTCCCAGGCGTTTCTGCTTCACAGCGCTGTCTCTTTGCTCCAGGAAGAAAGAAGCCACAGGCGTTGGCGCTCACCCAACAAGGGCCAGGGCCTCCGCCCATTTCTGGCTTTGCTGTCCCGTGTTCAGGATGATGGCGGGATTGAAACAAGCTGCACCTTTTTTGATGGAGCACCCTCCCCCTTTTTTGCTTTTGCCTGTTTATTTCCAGGCAATGCTACCGTAGAGAAGTTGGAGGACTTCATCAACAACATTAACAGTGTCTTGGAGTCTTTGTACATTGAGATAAAGAAAGGCGTCACGGAAGATGACGGGAGACCCATTTACGCGCTGGTGAGTGCAGACAGAGCCCCCTGGTGGATGTGTGAGGGACTGCAGTGGAGACAGCCCCGTGCCCTCCTTACTGGGGCGAATGCAGGTGCACCCGCCTCACCAAGGGCTTGGAGGGAGAAAGGGATAAGATGCCTTTTCATTTAGAACAAGACATAGAAGCTGGGAAAAGAAACAACGTGCGTGGCCGCTAAGGACTGAGACATATTTGGGGCCTCCGGTTGTTTTCAGGTTTTCCCTCCCAGCTAGGAGAGGAGGTGAAATACAAATCCCCATCCTTGGCTCGGGAACCACCTTAGGCCGTCAAAGGAGATCAGGCTCCTACCCACCGGGCCCACACAGAAAGGGGCTCTAGCCCAGGGTTTCCCAAACGTTGTCCGTGGAAGAAAGGGTTATAGAGTCAAATAACATGGAAATGCTGGGTCAAATCGGTAAATCAGATTTATTTACTGCCAGACTTCCCAGTGCCTTTTGCATTTGAAGCTCCGTTAGCATGCAGACAAGTTTCCTGAATTTATCTGAGTTTGGAAGATATCGCACAATCTTGGGAATTCTAAAATCTCTGAAAATTAGACATATCGACTGAGCTACAGGTTTAAGCCTGTAACATAAGACCGGTTACAAATTTATCCCTGTGGCCCACAGTGCCGGGACACAGGTGCTCTGTGACTGGCAAGGCAGGGAGGGAGGCAGGGAGGGAGAGAGCGCCAACAAGTGAATTAATGACAAGTGAAGGGCACAGACTGACCCTCACACTGACTTATTTTTTAGGTGAATCTTGCAACAACGTCAGTTTCTAAAATGGCCTCAGATTTTGCAGAGAATGAGCTGGATCTGTTTAGAAAGGCTGTAAGTACAGTAATTCCCACTGCCCAGCAGCTGGGCTTCTTATAGGAATTCCTATCTTTCACTGGAAATGGAAACTGCAATCTTAGAGGGTCACCACTGCTGCCCGAGAAAGCCCTTTGCAGGGGGATGTCACCGAGCGCCTTGCCCAGAATTCATAGCTGCCAGGTGATTGCTGGGGATGTCGCCACGGCTGCCTAGAAAAGAAAGGCTGGTCCGGGTTTGACCCCAGCTGGTTGAGCAACAGTGGGCCTCCTGGGTGTGTGATGCAGTTGAGCAGGTGTCACTGCCTGGTACTGTGGCAGCATCGCCCGGGAGCTTGCTAGAAAGGCCGAATCCCAGTCCCCACCCAGATTGCTGAATCTGACCCTGCATTCTAAGAAGGTGCCCCCGATCCGTTTGCACAGGCACATTTGTGAAGCGCTGCTCTGCCTGCCTGGCTTTGGAGCTGTTCACTCAGCCACGTTGTCACTCACCTGGCTGAGCACCTGGTCAAGACAGTGGTTCTCAGCTCTGGATGCACCATAATAACTGGGGAGGTAAAAACAACGCAGGCATTCTGGCCTCAGGTCTGTCGAGTCCAAGTCTCTGAGGACCGACCGAGTCCT
Source organism: Mesoplodon densirostris (assembly GCF_025265405.1). Lineage (NCBI taxonomy): Eukaryota > Metazoa > Chordata > Mammalia > Artiodactyla > Ziphiidae > Mesoplodon > Mesoplodon densirostris. The sequence continues at coordinate 46,432,752 of NC_082676.1, forward strand.
AGAATCATTCCTTTCTAAGCCTCCTCTGGGGACGATCAGCCAGGGTTGAGAACTGGGCTCTAAGATTCCAGACACGCCTGTGTGTGCAGGAAGCCTGTCTTCCCAGCGGCTGTGCCCTGCTGTGGGCAGAAGTGTTAGGGCAGTTGGCCGGCCAGCCTCTCCCGGCCCTGGGTCCACAGTGCGTCTGCAGCTCCCGAGCGTGCTCTCGCTGGCCCACCCTGCTCTCCTGCCCTTCCCGACCGACTCCAGCCTGCCACTCAGACCAGCCCTGATGGCCCGCCTCGGAGTGGGGGGGGGTGCTGCCCCAGTTCCGTATTCATTCATTCCTCAGCTTCCCCATCTTCAGGGAGGTGAAGTGACCCTTCTTGATTTGGGGGGCATCATTCATTTGGGATGATGTTACAGGAGAGACTTGGGTCAAAACTGTTTATGGCTTTGGATGCATATTATTAAGTTATTTTCCTGAAGAGTCCTGCAGTTCTGCCTGTGATATGAATAGTTTCACTGCACCCCTGCCAGGGTTGGTATTATTGCTTGAAAGTTGTTTTTGCCAGTTTAATAGATGAATGTGGTATCTATTTCTTCCAGTTGGAACTGATTATTGACTCAGAAACTGGCTTTGCATCTTCCACAAATATTTTGAACCTGGTTGATCAGCTTAAGGGCAAGAAGATGAGGAAGAAGGAAGCCGAGCACGTGCTGCAGAAGTTCGTACAAAACAAATGGCTGATCGAGGTACTTCGTGCCGTGGATTTTCCAGCTTGGCTCACTTTTTAGAATGAATCACAGTTTTTCCTCCAAAACCATATTGTATCTAACGGACGTCTGTTGAGCCAGGCCCGTTCGGGTCCCTTCTCTGCTGTGAGGCCCACAGTGACCCTGCGAGGAGGACTGGAACCTCCTGTTCACTCACGTGACCTGGGGGAGCCCCAGACTCTGCTGCCCAGGCAGGCCGTGTGGTGTGGTGGGCAGGAGCACGGCGCTGGCGTCAGCCCTGGGCCCGAACCCCGGGGCGGGTGCCCCCGCGTTCCTGTGGGGGTAGCGTGCGCCCCCGGGGGTGTGGGGAGCGGGGCGAGCCGCTGTGTCGGGTGCCAGTGCTGGGCCCGCACGGGAATCGCTGTCCCCGTCCTGGTTATCGTTGCCAGCGTCATGTTATCCAGGGCCGGCGCTGTGGGGTTCTTTCACTTAGATGGTGGCCCTTAAAGAGCAAAGAGGACGTGTAGACAAGCGTTTGGAGAGGAGCTGTGGGAATCTGAGCGCTTCAAGTTTCTCGACACCCCGTGTCTAATTCTGTTGGCTGGAGCAGTCAGATGTTTCAGTTCTTTTTCCACAAACGCACCACCGTTTCCAAGAAACGCGAGTCAGACAGACTCAGCGCTGCTTCATGCACCACAGCCCTACCCCTCGGGGGCCTGTGTCTGGGCAGGACGTGCCGAGATAGTCCCCCAACTTCCTCATTTGGTGGGAGGCCGCTGCTGTGGTGACACGCTGCTTCACTTCCTTCTGGGGTGGAGCTTGCCTCTGGAGTCCTGGCGACAGTGCTCTGAGTTACTGATCTCAGAGGGTGGGTGGGCCCTGGTAGCCGGACCAGAAACATTCAGTGCCTGAGGTACTTGCCTGATGGGAGGAAATGTCTGAAGAGGCCACAGCGGCGAGGGCGGGGGGAGGGGAGCCGCTAGTGGGTGCCAGCATCTCTGGGCGTGTCTGCGCAGCATGTGCTTGGGTCCTCCCAGCCGCCCTGTGCAGGCGGGGAGCCCCTTAGCTCTGTTTTGTAGCTGAACCCACTGCAGCTCCGTGACCTGGGTGAGGTCCCACACCCGGCCAGTGGCAGAGCCGTGTTCAGGCCCAGCTTGGGTGACTGCAGGTCCCCATCAATTGCTTTGTCGCAGTTTTTCTTCCTCTCTGGGGTGGATCTGGCAATATGGAATGTCCTCGGGCAGCTCGGGTCATAACTGACCATGCTCTGTCCTCGGGCCAGGCTTTCTAAGGTTGGGGACTGTGACTTCATCGTTGTACTTCATCACTCCTGGAGGTACTACTTCCTGAACGGTGACCGGGTGGGTAGATGAAGTTCCAGAGGAACAGCATTTATCTAAAACTTACCCCCAAAATAATACAAGATATCCTCGTAGATTAGGAAATACCAGTATTCATACGGGACCGTGTGGATACGAACACCCGTCGTATCCCCCGAAACTCGCCCTCCGCTGCCCAGGTGCAGCCTCTGTGCCCGGCTTTGGCCCCCAGGGTGGTCATGTGTGTCTAGCACATGCAGGTGCTGTCCCACCACAGTGCAGGGCTGTGTGCCCGACTTTATCGGGACTGATGGTTTGCTGCCCAGAGCAGGGACAACAGAAGGAAAGAAGGCCTCTGGGGTCTGCTGGACTTGCCTTGGGCCCTGCCTCCCGTGCTCTCTGCTTCTTCCTCAGTGAAGTGGAGGTGCTGGTGTGTCCTTCCAGGGCTGGGGGTTCCCTGAGTGCTGGCCTCCGCAGCCCCGACAGCCTCCGGGGAGCCCCCATGCTGACTGACCCCTCCGGCCTCGTGTGGACAAAGGAACAGACCCGGGAGGAGGGGGAGGGCATGGTGGTGAGACACCCCCAGGGTCCTCCTCTGGCCTTGTCAGTACCTCTGGCGGTGGCTTCTCGCCTCTGAGCCCGTTTCCCGTCTGAAGGATGAGGACGGTTGGTGGTGCGCAGGTGTTTTTGTAGCGAGGGTGGAGTGCTTTCTGAAGTGGTTGGCATGGGCATGGCCGTGAGTTCTGTGGCACTTTTCAAGGAACAGCTGAGGGGCTGCGAGGTGAGTGCTGGCCAGTCTCCCGACCAGCCTTCCTGGGGCAGCACCTGGACCAGAGGGACCATGTCTGAGTCTCATCCTCAGCCTCTCAGAAACGGGACCTTGCTCAGAAGCCATGCTGTGGGGGGGTGTCACCTGGCGGCACTTTGTTACGAAAGTACCTGGAGAGCCCTGCCCGGTACCCTGCGCAAGGCTCCGTCTGCCCTGGCCTTGCACAGGGTACGGAGGTGCTGAGGCACCTGTGCAGCCCCTCAGGGGGCCCTGGAGTAGGGGGTGGTCAGGGTCAGCAGGCGAGGCCCCAAGATATGGAGGAGGCCTCAGAGAAAGCGTGGATACTTGGAGCTTGGGTGTCTGCTGGCAGCTGCATCTCTGCACACCCTAGGGACCAGTCCCCACTGCAAGATCCCAGCTCAAAGGATGGCTGTGAGGCCTGGGAGATCACTTGGGTTTGGGTCTTCCTTGCAGATCCAGGGCAGGCCACCTGTCCCAGTGACGGGGCCCCGAGGATGGGTGGGTCATGAACAGTAAGCACCGGGCACAGTTTCAGGCAGCTAGAAGACGTTTAGTAACTGCAGCTCGAGCCTGACTCTGAACTTGAACTTGCTCACCCTAGCCTTGGGCGTTCCTCCTTGGGATCGATACAAGGCCTACTTAACTCTTCCCTTAGACGTTTATCACAGCACTGCCGAGCGCTGGGCCTCGCATCACGTGCTGGGGACACAGAGTGAGCAAAACCGGGCCGGCCCACGGTCTGGGAGGGAGCCGGAGGTCAGCCCCGCATCTCGCTGAAGTAGAGTAACAGAGAGAGAGGAACCAGGGTTTTATGACAGCACTAACAGAGGAACCTGCCTCTGCAGAGGAAGTGACACTCAGCTGAAGGCTGGATAGGAGGCACCTGGACTGGGGGTGGGCACCACGGTCCAGGGCAGAAGGAGCAGCCTGTGCCCAAGTGGGCATGGTGGGTGCAAGGAGCTGCAGCTGGGCGCTCTGGAAGAGGGGACAAGGTGAGCCTGGAGGTGGGCAGTAAGGGATTCGATTCTTCAGCCTAAGAATGGCGGAGCATCACGGTGCTGGGCCTCGCAGAGCTCAGGTCGCTGGAGAGGGTTGCAGAGGGGCAAGGGTGGGCCCAGAGGGCAGTTAGGAGGGTGAGGGAGGCCGTGGAGATGGAGCGTTGTTACGGACTGGGGAGCTTTTGAGAAGGTAGCAGCCACAGGACCCAGGACAGCCTGGGAGGCCCGCCCTCCCGTGCCCAGCACCTGAGGGGCACAGAGCTCCTGTCCGCTTCCTGGCTGGCCTGACAGCCTGCGGCGCGGGACACCAGCGCCTCGTGCTGGGCCCCCGTCCACTTGTGAGAGTCCCCGGGCTGCATCCTGCCTGCCTGCCCTGCTCTCCGCGGTCAGCGCTCCTGCTCTCTGACTGTGCCCATTTGCCGTGTCTCCCTCTGGGTGGTCGCCCGCCTGCCACTGGAGGCCCAGAGTGAATGCACTTCCTGGCTGGGTTACGGTGGGGGGGCGGTGTGAGGTGGGAGAAACGGGCCCGGCTCGTTGCAGGCGTCAGGTGGAGAAGAGCGGAGACACGAAGGAGCGCTGGGCTGACCCAGCAGCCGCAGGTTCCAGTAGCAGCTTCTCCTGCAAGGCCTGCGACGTCGGCCTGCCCACTGGCCCCACCGGCCCTCCAGCGCCCTTTGCCCAGGAGCCCCACCGGCAGCTCCTCCTCCCCCAGCGCGGGCAGCGGAGGGGAACAAACATGGTTAAGAGGTTCACCTCGTGCTTCACTAGTCGGCTTTCATGAATAAACGTCCGTGGGCCTCTGTGACCCCTGCCCCTGCCCTGTGAGCTGGCCGTAGGGCAGTTACCGCAGCCAGGTTTTCTGTACGTCCTGGCTTTCCACCGTGTCTGCTTGGGGGAACCGGGAGGCCCCACCAGCCGTGCCACCCAGCCACGCCGGGGGCCTCCCTGGACCGTCTCGAGCGTTGCCCGTAAAGTGGCGCAGCTGGAAGTGATCACGGATGATCCCCTCGGAGGCTCCAGGCAGCAGGGCTGGGGGCACCCGCTGTGCTGCTCCCTGGGGGTGGGGCTGGGGGGCGCTGGGGAGGAGAGGAGGAAGTGGGCGCTTGGGTAGGGGGTGGAGTTCACGCCGTGGGATCACTGCCTCCCTGTCCCGGCCTCTGTCCTCATCTGGGGGGCTGGGCAGGCCTCACATGTGGGGCTGCCGTGCGAGATCCGTGATTCCTGTCTGTGAAGGCACGAGGAAGGCGCCAAGATGATGCAGGGGCGGGGGTCCTTGCCTCGGTTTCCTTTTAGGTCTTACCTAAGTTTTCCCCGCTAGAGGCTCTGCAAGAGGCCGGCGTGGATGCCGGTTGACCGGGCTTGGTGAAAGCCTGTGCGGCGAGGGGCGTGTGGACCTCCCCCCGTTTCGTAAAAGATGGCGCTTCCTGTTGTGTCCCTGCAGAAGGAAGGGGAGTTCACCCTGCACGGCCGGGCCATCCTGGAGATGGAGCAGCACATCCGGGAGACGTACCCCGATGCCGCGAAGGTCTGCGCCGCGTGCCACAGCCTCCTCGTCCAGGTGCCGCAGCGCCGGGGGCGGGCGCTCGCTCGAGCTCTCTCTGGGCCCCAGGCCTTGCTCCAGCGTGAGCAGGAGGCGGGCGTCTCCTCACAAGTGTCCGAGCATGAGCACACGAAGGCCTGCCTCTCCTCCCTGGTCCCTCTGTTCTCGTCCCAGGGCTCTTTCTACTTTTTTTCCAGATAAGGCCCTCAGAGGTCTTCTGTGTGGTCCGTATTATCTCGGCAGCGGTGTGGTGAACACCTTTCTGTCTCAACCATGGTTTCCCCGTCATCTGTTTTCCCGTGTACTTTGTAGGGCTGCAGAACAGAGCAGCTGGACTGGTGCTGGATGTTTGTTTCCTTTTTATCTTTTTGCGATCGTCACCTACACCGGGATAGGCCTTTTGCACATCCATCCTTGGGCACCTGGTTGTTTTCTTGGGTTGAATTCCTGGGAGTGGAATTTATGGACCAGAGTGCACACACGACTGTTGAAAGCTTTGTTCCACGTGGCTAAAGTGCCTTCTGAAAAGTGGCCGTCCTCACGCCCACTGTAGGACCCACACGTGCTGGGAGCCTGGGACTCAGCCTTGCTGCTCCAAGGGCCTGGCCTGCCGCCCCTGCTGCCACGCTCTGGCCTTTGGGGTCTTGAGCTTCTTCCCCGTGTCCTCATTCGTCAGATTCTTTACTAAAACCCACTGCACTAAGGTAGACTTACAGGTTGTTTTTATTATTAATCTGGGGCCTGGAAGACAAAAATACTGAGCCTGCGGGACGTTTTCCTTGCAGTTTCCTGAAGGTTTATGAACACGGCGGGGTCCATGGCCATCACCTTTCTCATTTCAGGGTCAAAGCTGCGAGACCTGTGGAATCAGGATGCACTTGCCTTGTGTGGCCAAGTACTTCCAGTCCAGTTCAGAGCCGCACTGCCCCCACTGTAACGACTACTGGCCCCACGAGATTCCAGGTTCGTGTCCCTAAGCCGCCATCTCCTCCTGGCCTCTGGGCGGCTGGGCTGGCAGGGCTGCGAGCGTGCCCGAGTTCTGGTGCCTGGCTCTGAGGGGCCACGGGGGGCAGGGAGACGGGGTGCTCCAACAAAGCCGCCACGTGTGCGCAGGACCTGAGCTGCACACGCTGAAGCAGCTTCTGCGTAAGCGGAGGCCAGCTTTTGCTTGCCCTGTTCCACAGGGCTCTCTAGACCCTGGTAGACATCCTGAGGCACATGAGGGTCTGGTGTAGACGAGGCTCTCTCCCCGACAGCTGTCTCGGGAGGGGAGGTATAAGCAGTGTCCCCAGCTCCCTCTGTTTGTTTATCTGTCAACTGGGGCTAATTCTGCCTTCCTGGAGAGTAGAATGTTCCATAGGACAGAGTCCTTGGCACACAGGCGTGACTGTGGATGGCAGCCGGCCACACCGCTCACAGTATTTTCTGGCTTTTCTGCGTACAGAAGTCTTTGACCCCGAGAAGGAGAGGGAGGCCAGCATCTCCAAATCGAACAAAAGGTCCTTGCGATCCAGGCAGCACTAGCCGGCCACCGCCTTCAGGGGAGTGACCGGCGCGCCCCATTTGGAAGAGAGGCATCAGTTTCGTGTTTCACGTGAATCACCTCCTTTATCTTTTACATTCACTTGTTAACAGGTTTGGAATAAACTTACTAAGCAGCCACCTCGGCCTCGTCTGTGGTCGGTGCCCCCCTTTCCTGGAGCTCACTGAGAGCTGGGAGCCCCCCCGGCTTGGGCTCCGGAGTGAGGCTGGCAGAGCTCCTCCCGCTTGGCACCGTCCGAGGCCACTTGCTCAGGGCGGCTTTGCCTTCGGTCCCCAGTTGTGATCACCCGTCCCACCCACACTGGCTGGCCCGACTTGGGCTTGTGGGGGCCTTGGCCCCCCGGCGCCCCCCGGGCTGCACCCTCCTTGGCCCAGGACGCACTGGCCTGAACGGCGTCGCCCACTGGCTCCAGGCTTCTCCCGCGGAGTCACCTTCCCACCGTGCCAGGAGGCCTGGCGTGCGTGCCCCTGCTGACTGCCCTTGCCCGCGGGCCCGGGCCACGCGATGGGGCCCCGTGTACCTCAGCCCCTCTCCCCTCCTACTTTCCAGGGCACAGCATTTCTTTCTGTTCCTGAGCGAACCATCGTGTTCCTCACCGCCAGGCCCCTGCACACCCGTCTCCCCCACCTGCCTGCCCTCCCCTCGTGTGTCCCGCCCTTGCCGGCAACACCTGTCCGCCCTTTAGATCTTGGTTAGGCTGTCACCACCTCCACTCCAGTCCCCCACCTCCCCGCCTGTCTCTGACCATCACACTTGCCACACTATTTTGACTCCGTCTCACCTCCCTTCCACCCCAGAATCAATCAGGACCCCTTCAGTCATGGCAGCAAACCCGACTCAGAGTGGCTTAAACAAGGAAGGACTTGGCCAGAGGGGGTCCTTTAGGAGAGGCTTGACTTAGTGGTTCCAGTGATGTCACCAAGCGTCCTTATTTCTGTCTCTGCCCTGTTATCGTGAGTGTTGGCCTCAGGCTGGTGCCTAAAACATGGTCTTCCTCAGGAGGAAGAGGGTGGGTTTCATTTCGTGGCTCCCCCATCCCAGCAAACATCCAATCTGGATACCTGTGGGGGAGGGTGGGATAGTCCAATTGGTACTCTTGGCCTGGGCCACCTCTGAGCCGTGAGTAGGGCAACCCCTCCCGAGCCAAGTGGCTCAGTGAGGAGGAGGCTCTCTAAGCAATTTGAAGACGATATTACCAGGGAGAGAGGGAATGAATGCGGGCGCCCAAAGGGTGGGGTGTCCTCCACCCGTGCAGGCAAGGACGCTCTGCCCGATTCACCTGCATCAACCGGCTGTGGGGCGGGACCCAGGTCCGGCCTGGGCCCTGAGGCCCACCCCCAGGCAGCGAGAGGCGTTCAGCTGTGAGCCAGCCCGGCCCCTGGCCCAGCCTTCTGAAGGCAAATACAAGCTTTGGTGAAGCCCTGTGGGAGCCCCGACTGGCGGGCAGGCAGGTGCAGCTGTGTGCCAGGCACGCCACCGAAACAAGCCCCAGCCAGCTTACCCAGAAAAGGGGTTTTTTGGGAGGGTCTGAGGAAGCTTGCTAACAGCAAGGCAGGAGAACTAGTCTAGAAGACATGGACCCTGGATCTGGGGATTCCGGCGGGGAAGACCCATTCCCCGGTCATGGTGGGGACTGCCGCCACTGCACAGCAGCTCCAGCTGTTCTCTTCGTCCTCCCAAGATGCAGGTGCAGGAAGGGCTCCGGGCTGACACACCCTCCAAGGCTGCATTCCCGGGAGGAAGGGGATCCTCCACAATGCTGTTCCGGACAAGGGGGAACGGAGGCCAGGGGCCAAAAGCAGAGCAGCACGCCGTGGCCCTCCTGCCTGTCCAGGCGGGTGGCTGGGTGGTCAAGGCCAGGCAGGGTCACACCACGCAGGTGTCAAGGAAGCTCTGAGCACCTGCCGCTGGGACACTGCCCTCCTGCTGCCAGTCTCCCCTGCAGTGACGCCAGCATGAACTTCCTGAGGACCCCTTGGCACGGCCCAACCAAAGCCCTAACCCCAAGTTCCAGAGCGCTTGCCTGGCACTCAAGGTCTTTGTGATCTGCCCTGCCCGCCCCCGGGTACAGCCTGTCTCCCACCGCTCTGCCCTCCCACTGGTGCCCCAAGCGTGTCACTCCAGGAATTACTGGACCGGGGACACTCACTGCTCTTCCGGCCTCCAGTCTCCCCCTTCTGGGCTCTTCTCACAGGGCAGCGTGATCAGCCCTCGTCTCTCCTTGCTTAGCACCTTCATCCCTCCCCCCGCTGCCACAGTCCAGGCCCTGCCAACCCCACCTGCCCTCCCCATTCCCTCAGCGCCCTCTGCTCGTGCTGCAGCGGCCCCTTCCTCTCTCCCAAGGCCAAGTCTTTCCTGCCTCGGGGATGCTGCACCTGCTGCTGGGAGCACCTTCCTCAAGTCTCAGTGTCAGTTCTGGATTCCAGGTCCTTCAGGCTTCTACTCAGATGTCAGCTATGAAAGTCATGTCCCCAACCCCTCCCCTGCTGCCACATTCCACCGTCACCCTGTTCTCTTGCCTTCACGGCACTTATCACTACCCGCACTACTTATTTTATTGTCCGTCTCCTCTCTGGACCCCCCCAAGAGCACGAAACACAAGGAGGGCAGGGCCCCCATCCTGCTCGATGCTGCGCCCTGCCTGGCACAGGACTCGGGTGTTGAGCAGGCCTCTCTGCAGCTCCGGTGGCTGGGTGCCTGTACCTCCCCTTGGCCCTGCGAGCAGCTGGTTGACACCTTTCTTCTAAGCCGCCTTCAGTCCACACCCCTCAGAGCTGAAGCCAGCCCTCCAGCCGGGATACTAGCAACACGGGAGCCTTGCCCGGAGAGCAGATGAAGATTTCATCTTCCCATCTGACAAGGGACACTTGCTCGAGGCGGCCAGGCCTCAGTATGTTTTAATGAACCCTTCCTCTAGTCCCTAACTTTAGAACCACGACATTACAGATGAACCGCTTTTTGTCATCAGCGGCTCAGCAGGAGTGGGACCTGCCAGCTGGGATGGATGGGATCCTAAAGGCTGGGCCACCGTGGGAGCTGGAGCCGGGGAAGGAGTGGGTGTTATGCAGGCAGCCCTGGAGTTACGGCTCGTCTGCAGCCCGTCTGCTCACTGACGGCAAGCCTGTAGGCATGGTGGCATCCCTATTTTATGCCTGACTGCCTTCAGCGGCGTTGATATTTGCTATAAATTCTTCATATGAAAAATGAGGTAAATAACTATCAATAATGCTGGGTAGGGGAATAAACGACCTCACAAGCAATTGCTCAGAGCCCTCGATTCCTTTCTAAACAGCTCTCGTATTCGCCTGGCCTCCATGCCCGGCCCTGGCCCGGGCTCACCCACGGCGTCAGACCCACAGCCTCCCTGCAGCTTTGACCATCAGCCTCTCCTACTCCCTGCCAAGAATCAAACGTATGTTCTGATGATCTCTCTGCTCAAAATGCTGAAGCCCCAAGACCTACATGATAAGGTTCAGATTCCTTGGCCTGGTTACAGAGGACATTAGTAGCTAGTTTCAGCCGCCCATCAATGCTTCCCACCCCCCTTCTCATAGTAACTCAGGGGGGCCTGTGAGCCAGGCCCCGCCAATCAGGGCAGCCACTCCCTGCCCCACGGCATTGCCCCAGAATGGGCGAAGGTCCCAGGCCCAATGGTCAGAAACTTCCCTGAGGTTTCTGAGCTGTGGGTCAAGGTGCTGGGATCTGGAGTTGACCTGTTGGGGCCATCTTCTCCCCCCGGGGAGAAGACTACCTACAAGAGGGAAGAGACTGAAGCCAAGGTCAGACCAGCAGACATGAGGTGGCCACAGAGGGAGAGAGGCCTGGTGGGTAGAGGCATGGCCCTGGGCCACCTCCGCAGCTGTTCCTGCAGGTCTGTGACGCCCCTGCCCCCAGCATCCTTACCTGGTCAAAATTCAAACAGAACCACCCATGTTTTATACAAACAAAACAAAGGTGTTTATGGAAAGTCTGAAGCCTGGGCCTCTCTCCTGGCCTAAAACCCTCTTTCAGAGAGGAGTGGCCCCGGGCGATGGAGGCAGCAAGGGGCAGGAGGGCCGCCAGGTGGTTCCTGGCTGCTGGGAGCATGTGGAGTGGGAAATTCACCAAGCTAGCAGGGCTGTGCGCTTCTCTGAAGGCAGGTTACACTTCAGTAACCAAGACAGAAACTGCCCCAGGCCCCCACTGCCCAGCAGAGGCCTGAGCTGAGCAAGCCGGTAAGAACCCACCCCCGTGACCAGGCCATGGCCACCCCGCTCCAGAGCCTGCGGGCCATGGCTGTCCTGCCAGGCCAGGATTTACAACAGTAATAATCACGAAGACTGGTGACAGCGGCTGAGGTCTGTAGCGCAGCTCTGCCTACACCGCATCCCTAGAGCCCTCTGTGGTGAGGACTAGCACCGCCCTATTCTCCAGATGGAGACACACAGTGGAGTTCCTTACCCCACATCACACAGGGGTTAAGCGACAGGGCCAGCTTGAATCCAGGCAGCCAACCTCAGAGCCCAGGAGCTTCTGTGCGGGTTGTGGGCCGGGAATGTCCCTCTGGGATCCCACCCGCCTGCCTCTGCTGCCCACACTGGCCTGGGCACCCCTCGCCCTGCGTGTGCCAAGGCGAGGGAGTCCTCAGGCGCAGGCCGGGCCAGGCACAGGGCGGCGGATGTGTGACCACAAGCGCGTCTGCTTGCCGGGCACCCTCCTCTCGGGCTACGACCACCAGAAGCTGACCGAGAAGCTCAGGTCCAGAGCCCGCACGTAATGCCAGTACTTCACCGGGATGAAGAGGATCTCTCCCGGAGACAGGATGCAGGACAGGAATGGGGCCTCGGCAAACCTGGGGAACTTCTCCACGTCGGGATTCTCCACGTCAACCTGAGGAAAGCGAAGGAAGTCACTGGCCTGCTCTCAGAGACAGGGTGTGGAGGAGGGGAAACGGCAGGTCCCACCGGGTCCCCCAGGCCCACCTGGCTCGTGTTGTGAAGAAGGTGCGTGTCATGAGGATACAGGGCCTCTGACTCCTGCGGGGAGTACAGCCGGATGTATTTCCTGCCCATCACCTGCAAGGAAGAGCCGCCCTCCTCAGCAGGTGCCCGGCCGCCCCGGCTGCCCCGCGCCCAGCACACACGTCAGGTTAGGAGTCACTGCCTTCGCTACTGTTGCTAACAGGCACTCGACTGTGGCACCGCTGTTTCAGTGCTGTATGTTTATTACCTCTGAGCCTCAGCACAACCCTCCGAGTGGTCTATCCTTTCCCCCCCATTTTACGGGTGAGGATATGGAGGCACAGAGAGGTTAAGTGAATGGCTCACGTCCACAAGGCTGAGAAGCGGTCTGGCTCCCCGCCTCTCCGCTGCCTCTGGGGACTGGTCCCCGGGCTGGAAGAACACTCTCACTTGTCAAACCTCTCTGCCTGCGACGGAAGGTGATTTTATAACAGGTGCCCCTCCCCTTACAACACACACACGCACGCGCGCGCGCTGCTCTGTCTGGGTCTCAGTAAAACTACCCACTGGCTGAGCAGCTTCCCCGTATTTGGAGAGAGGGTTCTGGCAGGAGAAGCTGGCCTGGTTCTGATGGACGGCAGGGGAGAGGCATCCGTCAGGGCACTTGCTCCGTCCGGAGATGGCGCCCGGCCCTGCTCTGCCCTCAGGAGGCGTCTGGGAACCCAGACGATGCAGGAGCCATGTCTGGAAGCCGCCCCGACCAGGCAGAGGGGCCACCCCTGAGGCCTGGTACCTTTCGTTTCTCTGTGTTCACTTCTGTCCACATCCCTGTCAGTGGTTCATCTCTTTAGTGTTTAAATGTGGACAATGCGGCCAGGCCGTGTGTGGCTGGGCCAGGAGGAGGGGGAAGGCCGATGTTTTGAGCAGCTCCAACCTGGGCTAGGAAGTTCTGCTGGGGATCCTGGTGAAGCGGGGAGACGGTGCCTTGGGGACCGAACCAGGCGTTGATGGTGATCTCCTCTTCCTCCCCGGTGCCCAGGCAGCAGTAATCGGGGATGCTGATGTCCTGCTTCAGCCCCGGGATCTGTAGGGTCGGAGCAGACGTGGAGGGTTAAGACCAGGCCTGTGGCACACAGCAGCCTAGAAGTCCACTGACTCTCCCGGAAGGCCGATACACACTGTCTTCTTGTGTAATAATATGACTGTAGCCACATTTTACTGTACAGGAGTTTAAAAATCAATTTTAAAAAGTAAATACATAATTGCTAGGGAAGGGTTATAATTTTATTTTCAGATTTATTTCCATGGCATATGCATTTTAGCTTTGTTTCCTTTTCTTAAAAACCTGATACCACTGCTTTGTACCTAAAAATAAACCAGCTTGCAATTTTCTAATTTTAGAACATCAAATTAAAGAAAAACAAAAAGAAAATGGGACTGAGCAGTTAATGAAATCTATGGAAGGGAAGATTTTCCAAAATTTACTAATGGTAAAGCAATCACAGTTGGTACATTTAAGATAAGTTACTTAATACAAAGATGGGGAGTAAAATGGAAAACATTTGAACTGTCGTAAAGGAAGGTTAATGCAGAGAGTGCATGCAAAATAATAAGGAAAAATAATAAGGATCCCAATACATAAGGTATACAAATAAGAAAAGGACAAAAACCAGATCATACATAAAGATGAATTAGATATAAAGAAGGGTTTCAGTCTCATTAGCAATAAACGTCATCATTTCCCACTGATCAAATTAGCAGAAGTTGAAAAAGTGGTAACACAGTGGTGGTGAGGATGTGGTAAAGGGGGCACCCTCATGCCAGGCTGCTGGTGGCATCAAGCGATGTGGTCAGGACTTCCCTGGTGGCGCAGTGGTTAAGAATCCGCCTGCCAATGCAGGGGACACGGGTTCGAGCCCTGGTCCAGGAAGATCTCACATGCTGCGGAGCAACTAAGCCCGTGCGCCACAACTACTGAGCCTGCGCTCTAGAGCCCACGAGCCACAACTACTGAAGCCCACGCACCTAGAGCCCGTGCTCTGCCACAACAGAAGCCACTGCAGTGAGAAGCCCGTGCACCACAGCAAAGAGTAGCCCCCGCTTGCCGCAACTAGAGAAAGCCCACGGGCAGCAACGAAGACTCAATGCAGCCAAAAACAAATGAACAAACAAACAAATAGATAAAAATTGGGTTAAAAAAATTAAAAAAGCGACGTGGTCAAGTGTGGAAGTCTTAAAACCATTCATGAACTTTGACCCAGTTGGAAGTGAGCTTGTGCTGCTCCTTTCTGTGGCGGCATCAGGGGCCTCCGGGAGGCTGTGAAGTTAGGGCTCCCGGGGAAGGACGAGGGCTGTACGAGGAGGTGAGGGCTGTACGAGGAGGTGCGGTCAGCTCACCTGCCCTGGCACCGTCAGTGACCATCTCTAATGAGATGGACAGGTTCTTCTTCGATTTATGATGGGGTTGCGTCCCGATAAACCCACCATAACTTGAAAATATCAGAAGCTGAAAATACGTTTGATGCACCTAACCTACTGGACCTCACTGCTGAGCCTGGCTTGCCTTACACGTGCTCAGAACACTTACATCAGCCTACAACTGGGCAAAATCATTGAACACAAACTCTATTTTATGATAAAGTGTTGACTACCTCACCCAATTTATTGGATACCGTACTGAAAGCAAAAACCAGAATGTTATCTGGGTACAGAGTGGCTGCGACTGTATCCATTGTTTCCCCTCCTGATCGTGTGATGTACTGGGAGACCCAGCCCAGCATCACGAGAGAGTATCGTAAACACACCACTAGCCCAGGAAAAAAGCCAGATTCAAAATTCAAAGTACAGTTTCTACTGAACGCATATCACTTCGGCACCACTATAAGGTTGAAGAATCCTAAGTTGGGGACCACCTTATACTTTAAAACGGCAACTACCGTGAGTCCCCTCGTGTTTTCTTGTGCCCCACGCCTCCTCACTTCCCGACCAGACCTGCAGAAGGCAGCTCCAGGGCTCCACTCCCAGGGCCGGTGAGGAATCCAGCCGCCCTGAGGGAGGGGCTGGAGCTGCCTTCTGCAGGTCTGGTCGGGAAGTGGCTTCAGCCAGGGTGAGTGGTTTCTTCACTCTGAGACTCTGGTTCTTTCCAAATGAGGCCAGTCCACCACAGCCCTGCCAAGCCCCCAACCCCCAAGACTTGCCTGCTCTGCTGCAAATGCTCGGAGGCTTTGGGAAACTTAAGTTTGGTTCCCAAAAGGTTGCAAAGGGGACCTACTATGCTAGTTTACTCAGGTATTTCAGAGTGAGCTCTCTGGTCTGAAGGGACACCTGCAGGTGGACTGGCCATTACTTTAGTGGAACAATCGCAGGGGGCGGCCGGAATGTTCTCCCTGCGGGGAGCGTGGGCTGTTCCGTACTTTTAAGAGTCTGTCTCCAACTGCCCATGTAGAAATGCGGAAATGCTGCTGTGTCCACTGCTTTGGGCTGACAGAGAAGTTCACAGTCTGCGGTGCCCTGTCCTGTGGGGTTCCTCAGTGAGGGGCGAGATGCCAAAGGCCTCTGGAAACTGCCTGCTTCTCCCCTGCCAGGCTCGCTGTCACACCACACAGTTTCTGGCTGGGATTACACCAGACTCCAGCCCTGTGGGATGCTGAGAAGCTGCCTGGTTCCTGATGACATCATCAGGTTTCCTGAGAGGTGACTGGTTGACCAGACGGTGTCAGCAGAGCCACTGGCCAAGGATTCAGAGACGCCAAGAGGAGAAACCATCTTAGATGTGACTGATACTTGAAGGCAGACCAAGCACAGTGGCCAAAATCTTCTGAAACACAGGGTCGCTGGGAGGGGAGTCAGTAAGAGGTTTTGGATGGGGCGACCCTGAGCTTCGTGCAGGCAGAGAAGGCCCCAGAAGCCATGCAGAGGCTGGCAGGCCAGGTGGTCCCTCTGCGCTGCATGACAGCCCCAGGGCTTCAGTAGTCCCCAAGGTAGTTTGACAGCAGATGAGAAAAACCATTTCTGGGGTCCCGAGACAAACGCCTTCAGAGTCTTCGACCGTCATAAAAATAATCATGTACTTTGCCTTCTACTTCTAAATGTGCTTCCTCGTGTTCTAGTAAAATGGAAATTGGCTGCTCCAGGACAGGGAGCCAAGCTGACCTGTGGCTTCCAGGGGCCCTGGGAGGCCGAGCCCCACTATGACTGAGGCCAAGAGATAGGACAGGCCGGTCTCTTGAGATCACGTGGTAGGGGCCTGATCAACTTGAATCCCCCTTTTCTTCACTTAGCAAGAGAGGACAGGGCTCAGGACCCACGAGTCCTCACGTGGGGAAGCCTGGGCAAGAGGACACAGCCCACCCGGCCCCATCACCTCCTGCCCCCCTGTAACTTTGAACCTGCAGCTCCCGAAGGCTGGCACAGCCCCAACTGGGGCCCCCCGGTCAGGACAGGGACTCCAGCTTCCCACTGGCTGTGGTCCCGACCCCGAATGACCCAGGTCTTCCCTGTTCAGGGCACACACCCAGCCCCTGACCTCGCCTCCCGGACAGCATTGCCTGCTCTGGGCAGCTGTGGCGTCAGGCCTGGCCAAGACCACATCTGCCAAGTCCCCCTGGATGCCTCAGCTCCATCTAACGAGTGGTTCGGGTCCCAGACCTAGGCATCTTCCTGGGCTGCTCCCTTTCCCTCGATCTCTGCACGCCCACCACGTTGGGTGCCAGCAGCTCACACCCGTCCTAACCCCGTCTCTCCACGCACGGCGTCGGCTCTCCCTGGACCGCTGCAGCAGTGGTCTCCCTGCTTCCACACCTGTCACTTCAACGCCTCCCCAGACAGTGCCACAGCCATCCTGGAAATACTTCCCTTCACATTAAGAAAACCATCCTTCTTCCAGCCCTGATCTCCCTCTCAGGCCCCATCTGCCACTTCCCTCCCTTTCATGCGCTCGGCTCCGGCCACGCTGAACTCTCCTGCCCCTTGAAGGTGAAAGTTCACACCTGTTGCTCTCCCAGCTGGCGTGGCGCTTGTCATGTCCTTTTAGACACGAGAAGAAAATAAAATGGCAAGTTGATGACAGGGATAAAATACCCACAATGCTTATGGTTGACAACTAGCTTGCATCCAGAACATATATAAAGGATTCCTAAAATTCAAAATAAGAAGACCAACCACCCAATAAAAAAAAAAATGGGCAAAATATTTGCCATGTGGCTGGGTACCTACTGCTCATCTTTTGGGCTGTTGCTCAGACATTACCTCCCCAAGACCCCTTCCCTGACTATCGGATGGAAAGACCCCTTGCCCTGCCCAGCCTCCTCTGTAGGGTACACTTTTCCTTTCCTTCAAGGCGCTCATTACCATCAGATACGTGTGTTTTTCAGGGCCACAGGGCAGGAGAGCGACTGTCCCTGCGTCCCCAGGGCAGGGTTCAGCGCCGGTGCACAGGGGCCTACAAAGCAGCCGTCTCCCGCCCATCACCAGGGTCACAGTCCCGGCCACCCCCCAAGTACAGAGCGAAGAGGAAAGCGGGGGATGAGGCAAGGGGTGGACGGAAAGCCCAACTGTCCGGTCATTCCCCAGGGTGAGCCCTCCTCTGAGCGTTTCGGCATCCTAACTGCACGGCTTTGAAAGCGCAGGATGCAATCTGATTCACGCTACACTTCACTTTGTTCTGTTTTGTTTGCATTTGAAAACAAAGTCTCTGTTCTTCTTGTTATGAGGACTATACATACTCATTATAGATGATTTGGAAACTGCACAGAAGAGAGGGAGGGACCCCCTCACCCTCTCGCCCCCGAAGACAATCCCTGTTCACCTTCTGCGGCCTTTCTTCCTGTCCTTTGCCAACTCAGCTACGGCCATCCTGCACATCACTGCACAGCCCCATTTCCTCACTCCCCACGAGCCAGGCGGTCCCGGTTCCCGCCACCGCTTCCCCAGCTCTGCCATCTGGCGGCTACGGGCCCCACCTGACGCAGGTCTGGGTGACGGGTGACGCTGGTGCCATTGGTCTGGGTGCAGCCCAGGATGGACCCTGCACCTCTAAAAGCCAGGATGCTGGCGCTGTCTGGGCCACACCTGGACAGTCTCAGGGGAGCATGTGTGATGGAGAGAGAGCTAGCGCAGCCTGCCACGGTCCCTCTTCTTCCCCTGGGTGCTCTCCTTGCATCCGCTGGCGCCCCTGTTGGATTCTCCTGGGAATACCACCTCGGAATGTGAACCCTCGGCTCACAAACGTCCCAGGGCTCCTTGCTGTCTTGGCCTGGCCTTCAAGGCCCTCCCAGCTTGGCCCCAGCCTCCCTCTTCGGCTTCCCGCTCTGCTTTCCTGACCAAACCCTCTCACGCTGATGGACGCGCCCAGCACGTGGGGTTTGTTCTGCCCTCCGACCCTGGCTCATGAGGCGCCTCTCCCTGGGACTGGCCTCGGCCTCGAGCTCTGCTCCTCCCCTCAGCTCCAGCCCACAGCCCCCTCCTCTTTCAGTCTCCACCAGTTCGTCCTGAGGGTCCTCCATCCAGCCAGTCAGGGTACCCAGAGGAGTGGAACCCGGGCCCTGCCACAGCGCACAGGCCCAGGTGCGGGGAGCCTGCCTCGTGAGCAGACGACTGAAAGGTGGTCAGGCGGCTCCAGGCCCTGCCCAGGGAACTCTGTGAGTCCAGGTCAGCGGCCACTCGCTCCTTCTGGGTCAGGTCAGAGCCTGCCGCCCTCACCTGGGGGACCTGTTCCTCGGTTCTGACCACACTCAGGCTGTAGACTCCATCCCCCGGGGGCCATCCTAGGGCCTGCTCCGCTCCCCTGCTGCCCGCTGGCGAGTAGGGCACAGGTAGAGGCACAGGGGCCTCCCTGCTCACCGCAGGGGGCAATGCCACTGGGGAGCAAATGAGGCTGCGACCCCTTTCCAACCCTCCGGGGCCAGCGCCCAGGAAGGGAGGTGGGAGGTGGTGAGAGGGTGAAGGGTAGAGGGGCTCAGACTTACCTGGTCAAAGAGCTGGTGCTGAGCAAGGTACCCGACGTCCTTCGGCTACTCCATGGGAGAAAGACCAGAGGGGACACAGAAAAGCCCTGTTAGTCGTGGGACACCTCCTCAGAGCTGCCCGTGTGGCTGGCTCTCAGCACCCTGCCCTAGGCGTCACCTGGAGGGCCCTCCTCTCTGGCCTGCTTGGTCCCCCTCCTCCAACCCGGGGGCAAATGTGATCCCTCGCCAGCCAGCAAGACTGGGCTGATGGGGGGACTCAGGATCTGGCCCTGCCTCTGCCCTGAGTAAGTCACCCTGAGCCCCGGGGCTCAGTTTTCTCACATGAAACATGAAGGGGCTGTACACACATAAGGATTTTTTTTTTAATAAAAATGGAATCATACAATATGTATTACTGTGAAGTCTGCTTTTTTCATTTAATGATATATCATGACTACCTCTTCAGGTCAATACATGCATATGTGGCTCATTCTTTTGATGGATGCATGTTTTATAGACAGGATGCATCATTATTCATTCAACCATCCCCCTGCTGGTGGACATTAAGGTGATTCTGCCGCGGTGTTTCAACAAACAGCGGAATGCTCTGGTCCTGATGTTTACATGCTTCCAAGAGGAGAACAATGCAGTCAGGGAGTACGTGGATTTTAAATCTCAATAGCTTCTGCCACATTGTTTTCCCAAACGTTACATCATTTACACTCTCACCAGCAGTTAATGTGAGAGTCCACTTTCCTACATCTGCCTGCACTGGAGATGATCATTTTGTGAAAATTTCTACCAATCAGATGAGTGAAAAGATCAGTGCTTTACAAACTGGGCTCCCTGACGCTCAGGGGTTCTTTGAAGATGCCCGAGGGCCTCTGAAAGGGTCAGATGGGGGCGGGGCAGATGGGACGCTGGGCACCACTGACCCCAACTGAGGCCAGAGTGGCCAACAGGTATCAGGAAGAGGAAGACACCCAGGGCCCTCACTGTTAAGAAATGACAAAATGGTGTAGCTGCTTTGGAAGACAATCTGGCAGCTCCTCTGGCAGTTACACACAGAGTTACCATCTGACCCAGCAATTCCACTCCTCGTATACACCTAAGAGAAATGGAATCACATGTCCGCACAAAAATGTGTACGTGAATGTTCACAGCAGCATTTTTCATACCAGCCAAAAAGTGGACACAACCCAAATGGCCATCCACTGAGGAATGGACAAACAAGATGTGGTCTATCCATCAAAGGGATAGTATTCGGCCATACAAAGGCACGGAGGACTGGTACGTGCTACGACAGAGATGAACCCTGAAAACATTATGCTAAACAGAAGAAGCCAGACACAGGTCGTCACATATTATATGATTCCAATTATGTGAAATGTCCAGAATTGGCAAATCCATGGAAACAGAAAGCAGATTCGTGGTTCCCTGGGGATGGGGGAAGGGGAAGGGGATATGGGAAGTGACTACTAATGAGTACGGCGTTTCTTTGGGGTGATGAGAATGTTCTAGAATTAGATAGTGGTGATGGTTGCACAATCTGGTGAATATACCAAAACCCACTAAATTGTAACCAAAAAAACCCAAACAAACAAAAAAACCCTCCAAAAAACAAAGGGCCTGAAATGGGAACATATGTCCCGCCTGCCTTTCTCATGCTGGCCAGCCTACTGACCACAGGCCCTTAAAGAATGGCTTCTTGGGGCTTCCCTGGTGGCGCAGTGGTTGAGAGTCCGCCTGCCGATGCAGGGGACACGGGTTTGTGCCCTGGTCTGGGAGGATCCCACATGCCGTGGAGCGGCTGGGCCCGTGAGCCATGGCCGCTGAGCCTGCGCATCCGGAGTCTGTGCTCCGCAACGGGAGAGGCCACAACAGTGAGAGGCCCGCGTACCGCAAAAAAAAAAAAAAAAAAAAAAAAAAAAGAATGGCTTCTTGACTCCTCCAAAACCTCCCCTGGCAACACATGGAAGTTATTTGCCCAAATGTAATGCGTTCCCTCCCTCCTAAGTATTAGAGGAAGGAGTCAAACGACACACCTCATTCCTGATGTACTTGCTGATGAACTCATCCACAGTCATGAGCGTCTGGGACCACTCCTCGTCCGTGTACCTGGAACCGACCTCTACTGGGACAGTGCGGCAGCCAGCAATTTCTTGGATGTACTCCAGACTATTCGGAAAACAGGGATTGGCATTGCCATCGTATGCTAACACCCGTTGGGTGCCCTGCTAAATGTGCTACTCTGGTCTCCTTTCATTGGCACAAATGCTCACGAGGTGGAGGAAGACCCCACTTCACTGCTGAGGAGACACAGGTGCAAGAGAGGCGAGGTCACCTGCCCACCTGGCACTGGGCAGCTTTGCAGATACAACCTATGAATCTGGTTCTTGCTGGGCAGCTCTATTTCCCTGCTTGCCTAGCGCCTTTCAACTTCTCTCTTTGCTCGCCCTGTCACAAGCAGAGAGATCTTCTTTGGGCCAGTGGAGGACAGTGCAGGGTGGTGAGGGGCCTGGGTCCTCAGCTCCAGTGGCCTGGTGCCGAGTCCAGCCCTGCCTGTCACCCACCAGGGGACCTGTGGCAAGTCCCTTTGCCTCTCTGAGCCCTTGTTCCCCGTTTACAAACTGTGGGTGATGACAGTGCCCATCACACAGGAACCAGGGAGGGGACAATGAGGGAAGACATGGCATGTACCCGCCTTGCGTGGTCAAGCACGCAAATCTCAGCGGGAACCACTCCCTCCACAAAACCAGTGCCACAAGACAGGCTGGCTCCATCCACCTGCCTGAGACATGCCTCCTCATTTCAAAACTAGGCATGGCTGTGGCATCATGGCTACTGTCCAGCTGCCTGATCTGACCTTTCCACCATGAACCTGAGGAGGGACTGGAAACAGACATGAGGAGAGAATAAACACAGGAGCCCTCGGAGGCCACGCAGAGGGGGTGGGGCTGTCTTGGGTTCTTATTTCTACTCTCAAGGCTCAGGGACCCCTAAGAAACTCCACAGAATTCCTGAGATCCTGCAAAACTGCATAATGGACTTAACATTGGACTTCCAAGACGCACTCCTTAAAAACTGCTTAGGGCCGGCAAGCTGTAGAAGGTAAGAATCTTATAACCTCTGGCATCGCTTCAGAGCACTGTGCCTTTAATGCGTGTTTAACCCCTCGGCCGTCCATCTCACTTCACTGCCAATGAAGTGTCTGTGGGGCTGTATTCACTTGGGGATGATGGGAGGAGGAATCTGGGGGTCTCTGGAGATGCTAAATTGGGAAGAGGAACCACACCGCCCTCAGCAGACACCCACCTCCACTTCTTCATGCACGGCCAGTGGTTGGCCACACCTTCCAAGATCACAGGCCTCCCTGGATCCAAAAAATGCTTCCTGAAATATTGGAGGGATGGACAGTGAAGCCGGGGCACCGTTATTTCTGACGTCATATCTGGAATCGGAACGTGGTCATTCCTTGCTTTCTGTTCAAAATTAAGACAAAACAAGATGGCAACAACTGCAGAAAGGCCAAAATTCGAGGCATTCCACTAGGAATTTGCATCAATGGTAGTAAGACAGCTGAGATGTCATTAGTAACAATAATTAACAGTTAACATTTATTGTCAGTTTTACTGCTGCTACTGCAACTACTGACGTTTCACAATATCAAGATTTTTTTTTCTCTACCGGTTCATTTAAAATGTTTGTTTAATTATAAAACTAATATATTGCTTTTATAGAGGAAAACTTACTATCCCAAACTCCACCATCTAACCTACAAGGATTCTTCTCATTGCTGTATGTTCCTTTCCCACTTCGTTCACACATATGCATCTCTGATCCACTCTAAGATTCACGATGAATAAGCAACTCTGCCTCTTCTGTCCAATAATTTCTCCAAAGTAGTTTCCATGCTGCCACTCAGTCCTTGCAATGGCTTGAGTGGCTGCCTCATCATTTACTTAACCATCTCCCAGCTGAGGGACCTGAACAAGTTACTGTCTCTGAGCCCGTTTCCCCACGCGTTAAACCCCACTGGGTGACGAGACCTCACATGTAAAGCACCCAGCACTGCCGCCTGGCACCTGTCGCCTCCCTCGGCTCCCGCTGCTGGACCCCAAGCCCGTTCTCAACACTCATGCAGTGGCGGCAGCGACAGCTAACATTCTTCCCTGCAGGTGATGTGCGAGGCCTTGTATTTGCCTCTTCTTTTCTCGCTGTCCCCAAAGTAGACTTTTACTTCCCTGTACTCCCTTGTCAGACAGGCCTTCCCTGACCACCCTGTCTGAAGCAGCCTCCCCACCTTTCTCACCATCTGGGAGAAGACATTCTTTTACAGCCTCACTAGAATGTCAGCTCCAGGATGGCGTCTGGACCATGCCCTTGGTTCCTGGCACATCTGGGCCACCGCTGGGGCTCAGTAAGGCTGCTGAGCAAAGCCCCTCCTGCAGGTAGGGGAACGGGGGTGGCACAGGCAGCGGGGGGTGGCGCAGGAATGTGAACCCAGGCAGCTGCCTTCAGAGCCTGAGCTTCCACCCCCTTAACCATATACACTGCCCCAGACCACGAACACCACCTTGGCCATGAAGCCACCGCCATATCCCTTGGGACAGCCCTGGCCTGGGCAAGGGTGGGTGCAACCCCTGGGTCCAAGGGGACAGATATTTGTCCCTTGATCTGCATGTCTGCCCGACCCTCTGAAAGGTACACCAACACCCCATGCCCTTGGCCCTGTGGCACCCTTAGCAACACTGGGTGTTGTGTAAAATCTCATTTGATAGTTTCAGAGCCAAGAACGGCTGCTTTTTTTGTTTGTTTGTTTAAACTAGAGGTGAGGTTGAACATTTCCCACATGTTCGTTTAACAGATCTGCTTCCTCCTTGTGAACAGTCTGTTCGTGTGTCTGGTCTTTCTACTTCCTGGGGCCCAGTTTTTCTTTTCCCCTGTTGATTTGTATAATTCTTATACAATAAAGATCTCTCCTCTCTGACAGCTTTGCTGCAAATTTCTCTTCCCTGTTTATGGGCTCACTTTTTATTTCAGTTACATGTATGGTGTATTTATGACATCCATTTGCATTATTCTTATAGAAAAATAATACTCACTGTAGGGAATTCTGAAAACAAGAAAATATTTAGGAAAATGTCGAAAACACCCCGTAACTCCCTTACCCAGTGTCCAGTACAGTCTCGGCCCTTTTTTTCTGGGGGTCAGCACTCTGCTATTTTACAGATAAGGAAACTGAGGCTCAGAGGAGGTGACTGACTTGTCCAGAGGTACTGTGAGTGGGTCCGTGTGTCAGTGCTGAGATGTGAAGCCTGAGGAAACCACCCTCAGTGTCTGTGGGGTATTCTCTGGCACATGCACTTAAATACCAGTGAGGACATGGTCAAGTATCTAAAGGGCAGGACCGATTAGTCATGTGAGTTGTAGAATCTCATCCAAACTCAGCAGCACAAAGACAGAGGCAGCCAGGAAAGTGGGTGACACCTCAACCAAGGGGCCAGGAAGAAGCTGAAAGAGAAGGGCTCTCGCTGGCTGCAGGCCTCGGCCACACAATCCCTCTGAGCCATTTCTCTCAGGAACCACAAAGCTTTTACCCTCCTGCTCTCCCCAGGGGGCACTGCTTTTGCACAAACTGGGAAAAAAAAAATTGAGACAAGAGGCTGTTCCATTTCCAAATCAATGGAGATGCCATTTTTCAACCCGAGGGGTCAGCATGCCAGGGGCTTCACCCCAGGGGAGAGCTGACCTGTGACTTCTAGGAAAACAGAGCTGATGGATTTTGTTGGGTGCGGTCAGTGGCGGTTGCCCACCCCCCTGCCCCCGGATACCTTTATGCCAAGCGGCTCCTGGCTCGGGCCGGGGGCGGGCCTTTTTCCAGAGAGCAGGTGCTTCTGGAGGACGGCAGTGACTTTAAGGAGGATGTCCCCAAGGATGGCCGCCCCCATCAGCAGGCCCATGTCGCAGGCTTTCAGGGCGGCGGCCACGGAGGCAGTGTCCCCAGGCGGCGCACACAGACACACGGCTTTCAGGAGGCAGCTGAAGGAGTACACTCGCCGCCAGTCCTTGTCCACGTGCTGCCAGGGCCCCGTGTTGAGCTTCTCCCAGGAGTAGTCGAGCAGCGCCTCGCAGGTCTGCAGACACTCTTGCCTCCTGTCCCCGTAGAAGAGCTCGGCGGCTTCCTGCAGCAGCATCACCACGCTGCCCTCCACCTTCTCTCCCAGCTCCAGCTTCAGCTCCTCTTTCGTGCGGGGCAGGAGTGCCCAGAGGGCCTCCCAGAGCGCGCCCGGCCCCGCCATCGGCCCAGCCGGCTCCGTCCGATGAGTGCTGGGGGGGAAAGTAAGTTACAGCAAAACACCACGTTGTATGCCTACATATTTGCAGTTCTACATTTTCATAAAATAAGACTGGGGGAAAACAAGCTAGATCTGTGATGACATCCAGTGGCCAAAATGTCAACCACTGAAATTTTAAATATATATAAACTATTTTCCTAAAAAAAGAGAGAGACCGAGAGAGAGACCATGCACAGACCTGGTCCCCTACAGGTTACCAAGGCTTCCGGACTTGTCCCATGTAACACACATCTCATCTGCACTGATTCTTCAACAATGGTCTTCTCTGCCCTGTGAGGGCACCTGTGAGGGCAGGGTCCCTATCTGTCTGGTGTCACCACTGCATCTTCAGGGCCTGGCGTAACACCAGGCACACAGTGGGCACCGGACCCATATTTGTTCAGAGAGTAACATGTATTGTTCTCGTCTGGAATGCCTCCAACACCCCTCTTCTCTGGCAAACTCCTATCCAACCTTTAAGGCCCATCTTAAATGATCCCCTATGTGAAGCCTGCCAAGATTCTCTGAGAGTGTTTTGGGTTTGAGTAGCCCTTGAGCTTCTTGCAGAGTCAAGCTCATAGTAGGCACTCAATTAAGACTACCGAAGGAATGAGATCTTAACATCTCTGGAGGAAACCTGGAAATAGGTAAATCCTATACAAAAAGGTTTATCACAGTTGGTGCCTTCAGTGACTTTAGCCTGGACATTATATATAGATGGCAGGCCAATCTCTAGGAATAAGTACTAATATGTTAATAGGTTCTACTGCTCACAACTTATGGTGATTTATTTGCACTACAGTGTTGTAGGTATTATACTAACAGCTGCTATATGCCCTATATCATTTGATACTAAGAAATAGGGACCATCATGCTTTTTGCAGAGACTGCGCTACGCTGGGGGTCAACAAACTTTATCTGTAAAGGGCCAGATATCAAATATTTTAGCCTTTGCAGGCCATACAGTCACTTTTGATACTACTCTGTCACCATAGTGTGAAAGCAGCTTTATACAGTATGTAAACAAATGGGCACGGTATGTCCCAATAAAACTTTATCTACAAAAACAAACTCTTGCTTTAAGCTCACCAAAGCCCATTCCATCTTCTTCCTGGGCACACAGGTAGACTCCATTTCTCATTTGCAATTAGATGTGACCACGGCAGCATGTTCCAGCTAATGAATGGAAGTGACATATACCCCTTCCAGGCCTGGTCCATAAACACTTCCTGTATGATCCTCCACACTTTCCCTATCCACTGGCTGGAAGCTAAAGACTCTGAGGCCTTAAGGGATGGCAGAGCCATAAGATAGCCCCCCAACTAGGAATATCCATGCTGGAATGCTTCCGGAGCAAAAAATAAACTTGTATTGTGTTTAGCCACTACAGTGTTGATGATGCTTGTTGTAGCAGTTATCCTGCCCTGAATGAAGCAATAACTTCCTTCTATTATTGAGGAAACAGATGGCAGAGAACGTAGTAGAGGGTATTTGTTGAGTTCTGGTGGCTCAGAATCCTCTTCTCTTTCTTGACAACATACCTCCATCTCCTTTTGAGCAATTCCATCATACCCACTGAGATCAGTCTGGTGGGATGTTGCCAAGGGGTGGGTATGTGACCCAAGCTAGACAATGAGTTGCCTCCTTTGAATTTGAACTTTAAGTAGGTCAACTTGACCAGAGGTAGCTGACATTTCATTTTGTCCTAGCGGCAGTTTCTGGACCAGACTATTCTTGCTAGGGTCTCACAATTATTGTCTGCAATTCCTAGGATGCACTTTAGTTCTTGTCTTTTCCAAGCCCAGTTCTCCAGCTTTCCGTCGATTCTGTGGGCCCCACAGTCGCCCAAGAAATTTCCTCTTGCTTATGTCAACCAGGGTTTCTGTGGTTAATAATAGAAGAACCTTATTGGACCCTTAAGAGTAACTGACACTCAAGAGCCACTGGTGGGTGGTGAAGGCAAGAACGAAGACCTGCCTGTGATAAAGCCCCGTCACACGCTCCACTTCTTGTGAGGGAAGCAAGTCACCCTAGGGTGCAAGAGAGCCCAATGATCCCTGCTTGCTGTTATGAACACTCTTTTCTAACCCCCTTAAGTATGGGCAAGACCTGTAATTTGAGTGGTAGGCAGAATAACATCCCCCAAAGATGTCCACATCCTAATCCCCAGAACCTGTGAGTATGTTACCTAACATGGCAAAAGGGACTTTGCAGATGTGATGAAGAATAAGGGCTGTGAGACAGGATTATACTGGATTATCTGCTGGCCCCAACCTAACACAGGAGTCCTTGAAAGGATCTTTCCTGGCTAAAGTCAGAGTCAGAGGGAGACGTGATTACAGAATTGTTAGACAGTGCAAAGTTGCCAGCTCTGAAGATGGAGGAAGGGGGTCCCAAACCAAGGAATGTGGGTGGTCTCTAGAAGCTGGAAAAGGCAAGGAAATGGATTACCCCCTAGAGCTTCCAGAAGGGAATGCAGCCCTGCTGAGACCTTGATTTTAGTTCCATGTTTAACTTCTAACCTATAGAACTGTAAGCTAGTAAATTTTTATTGTTTTAAGCCATCACGTTTGTGATAATTTGTTATAGCAGCAATAGAAAACTATTGTTACTTGCCTCTAACCAACAGGTGTGTAGGTTTGGTTATGTGTAGCTATTTACTTTTTGGTCTAAGATGGCAAAAGTGATGAGATGCCACTTCTGGGATCAATCAGGTCACATAAGACTGGAACTTCCATCTTGCTGGCAGACTCTCTCTACTGCCTTCTTGGTTTGCATGCATCGATGAAGCAAGTGGCCCTGTTGGAGGGGCCCATGTGGCAAAGAACTGAGGGTGGCTTAGAGCCAACAGCAAGCTAGGAACTGAGGGCCTCAGTCCAGCAGCCCTCCAGGAACTGAATTTTGCCAACAACCACAGGCACTTAGATCCTTGTCCAGTTGAGCCTTCAGAAGAGAGCTCAGCCCTGACACCATAACTGGAGCCTTGTGAGAGACCCTGATGTAGATGACCCAGCTAAACCCTGTCCAGACTCCCAACCCACAGAAACAGAGATAATACGTGTGTGTTGTTTTACAGTCGCTAAATTTATGGTGGTGTGTTACACAGCAATAGATAATAAACACTCCTACCAGATTTCCTGGACATGCTGGGACTCCATCTATAACTCACACCAAAGAAGAGGAGGAGAAAGCATGGTTCCCTTTAGCTCTAATATGTGTGACGACATTAGCAGTAGATACAGAAACAAAGATGTGTGAAGGATGCTAGAGATATGGTCCCTGAGGGTGCGCTGGGCAAGCCATTCCTATTGCTGGGCCCCATTTCAGCTCACTCCCCACCAGTTCAGGAATATTCAGTATTCAGCAGACAGAATACTTGCTTCATTTCACCCTCACAATGACCCTACAAAGCTGATAAAGTACTTACAAAGCATTTGCTGTAAAGCCAGGAATGCTCCAAGCACTTTATATATACTCTTAATTCTTACAGAAACTCTAAGTATTATCATCTCCATCTTACAGATAAGGAAGCTAAAGCAGAGAAGTTAAACATGTCCCAAAGCAATTCAGCTAATAAGAGATGGAGCAGAAATTTAAAACTCAGGCAGTCTAGCTCACAAATCCATGATCTTATAAATGAGGGACCAGAGCCACAAGATCACAAGCCAGCACACGATGAAGCTGCACATCTGGGTTAACTCTCAAGAACACTCTGAGGAAGGAATTATTATTCTCCCCATTCTACAGATGAGAAAATCCTATCACTTCACATAAGAAAAGGGTGTACCTTTCTCGCTTGTTATTATTTTTGAGGTGCCTCTTCCTGGGCCTGTCCTAAAGTAAGTGCAGTAATTCAGAGTTTTCCTCAGTTCTGCAGTCTATCCCCAGCACCACTTTCGAATTGTATTTGTTCCTTACCATACTGTGAAGTGGACAGGGGTGTATGTGATCATTTCCCCTGCAACCCCACCCTCCTATTTTGCTGATGAGAAAACTAAAGTCCAGAAAAAATGAAGTGACTTGACCGAAACACACCACCACAGTCAATCGATTGTGCAGAGACAGAACTTAGATTATGCTCAACCTCAGTGCCCTTTCGTATGTGCCACGTCAGTGCTCCATGTTTTGGGGGTTTTGTTTTTTTTTTTGCTGTGCCACGCGGTTTGTGGGATCTTAGCTCCCAGAACAGGGATCAAAACCAGGGTCCTGCCGTGAAAGCGCGGAGTTCTAACCACTGGACTGCCAGGGAAATCCCAATGCTCCATGTTTTATGTACATTATCTAACATATCCCTCACAATTCTACAGTGTGAGGTTTTACAGATGAATGAAGTGAGAGTTGGGAGATAAGCAATTTGTCCAAAACTTTACAGTAAGTAGCAGTGTCCACTCAGACACTCTTCATGTTTGGGCATGAGGACTGCAACAGCTTTTGGAGCTTTAGATCCCAGCTCAGTCCCTGGTTCACAATGGATATCCTTCCCAGCTGGCTTACTGCATGACAGGACTCAGAGAGCCTGAGTGGCCTGGCCCAAGCCCGCCAGGATGATTTCTATCTCCAGCCTCCTAGAAGATTCATAAATGTCTTGTGTTGGTCTCGTTAAGAGCTTCACAGTGCAGGGCTTCCCTGGTGGCGCAGTAGTTAAGAATCCGCCTGCCAATGCAGGGGACATAGGTTCGAGCCCTGCTCCGGGAAGATCCCACATGCCGCAGAGCAACTAAGCCCGTGCACCACAACTACTGAGCCTGTGCTGTAGAGCCCACGAGCCACAACTACTGAGCCCACGTGCTGCATCTACTGAAGCCCGCGCACCCTAGAGCCTTTGCTCTGCAACAAGAAGCCCACGCACCTCAACGAAGAGTAGCCCCCGCTCGCCACAACTAGAGAATGCCTGCGAGCAGCAACGAAGACCCAACACAGCCAAAAATAATAAATAAATATAAATAAATTTATTAAAAAATACTATACTAATATCAATAAAAATAATAATATATTAAAAAAAAAAAGAGCTTCACAGTGCAGCCTTCCAGCATGGTCTTATCCACTAGCCACATGCAGAACAGCACGTGGACCCACCAACTGGCCTTCCTGGGTGGCCTCAGTGCTCATCCTGAGTGTCTCACATGAGTCTCATAAAGCAATTTCGAAAAATCTCACCTTGAGCGTGCAAAAGGCCTCAGAGGCCTCATGTTCTGGCTTCTCACAAAGGTCTACAAAAAGGCCTCCCAGAAGATGACTTATTTGCCTTAATATAAAAATGGCTTCTGCTGGGGCCTATGTACCAACTTTGTAAATTGGTCTCTTGGTGGTCTTAGAAAATAGCCTCCTGGAGGGTTTCAAATGGGCTATAAACTAGTTCCCTGGGATGCAGATTTTAACCTTTGTAAACTGGCCTCCCAGGGTGACCTTACAAAATAGTCCCTTGCAAAGCTAGCAAAGGCCTTACAAAGCCAGCTTCTAAGGTGGCCTCACGTGCTGTTTTGCAAAGACCTCCCAAGGTGGTCTCTGTTTGGTTTTCATAAACTAGCCTGGTAAGGTGGCTGATGTGCTGCTTCGCCAGTTGGCTGAGGGGAGGGCCTCAGGTTGATGGCCATGTGGACCAGCCTTCTGGGAGAGAGGGCCTCAAACTAGCTGTACAGAACAGCCTCTTCGTGGCCACATAAAATAGCCTGAGTAATTTATTTTGAATCCAGAGTTCCTCAGTGAACGTCTTACAACAAAGCCTTCAGAGAGACTTATGCTGACGCTGCACGACACAGCCTTCCAGAGGTGGGAGCTTTCGGGATGGCTGTGAGTTCATTTTCAAAATGGTTTTACAGGTTGCCTCTGTGTTAGCCACCTGAAATGGCCCTGCGCATCTCACCATTGATCTTAAACACTAGCCTCCCAGGGGGGCCTTACAATAGCAGCCTGTAGCAACCTGGTGAGCGGCCATGCTGGCCACCATCCGTCTGAGCAGTCTTTTTTTTTTTTTTTTGTGGTACGCGGGCCTCTCACTGTCGTGGCCTCTCCCGTTGCGGAGCACAGGCTGCGGACGCGCAGGCTCAGCGGCCACAGCTCACGGGCCCAGCCGCTCCGTGGCATGTGGGATCTTCCCGGACTGGGGCACGAACCCGCGTCCCCTGCATCGGCAGGCAGACTCTCAACCACTGCGCCACCAGGGAAGCCCCTGAGCAGTCTTATGTATGGCTTGGTTCCATCAGCCTCCCAGAATCTTTCATAATTTGGCCTTTTAAATAGTTGCTGAATCAAACAGCCTTCCGAGGAGAAGCCACATCGTGTTACATAAAAGTCTTCCAAAGTGGCCTCATGACCTGTTTTAAAAACTGGCTTCATTACATATTGGGCCCTCATCTGAGGGCCAGGTGAAACCTGGACTTTGTCTTAGTTGTACAAACCTATCTTCCATGATTCCTGTTAGCCGTCTGAAATGGCCTTATAGGAGCAAGGTCCTTCCCTGGCTGGGTGTACCTTCTTGTCAGCGGTGTGAAACAATCTTCCAGAGGAGCTGGCCTCGTGTGGGCTGTAAGCAGCAGCCTTCAACCAACCAACCAGTTGATACGGCCTTCCAGTGAAGGTCAGGTAGAGGCTACATTACGCTGCCTTTCTCAATGGCCTCACGTCCAGGCTTTACAAATCAGGCTTCCAGCATTCCCCACACATTAGTCTGATAGAAAGGTTTCTTGAATTGTATCAAGCAATTTTCTGGAGTAAGGTATCAGCCTGAGTAGCCTCATGGCCTGGCTTTACTGATTTGCTTCCCAGAGTTCCTCATTGAATTGTCTTTTTTTAATAAAAGGTTGTATTAAACGAACGAGGCTTCCAGAGGAGGGAATCAAGGGTAAACTGTGTGAACAGTCTTTCAGAGTGGGACTGCAAACTGGCCTTTACATTGGCTTCCCAGAGCTCCACGTAAAAGGGATAAGCAAGTTGCATAAACAGCCTTCTGGTAGGTATAGGTGGATTAAGTACAGAATTTATCATACAAACCAGGATGCTATATATAAGCCTTTTATTTATTTAGCTTGGTAAAATATACATTTTTCTTTTGCAAAATTTTTTACTCTCATCATTTTTGCCAATGTTTTTTTTTTTCACTGTTTGGAACTGCCATTTCTGCACGTAGGAATTTCATCTTACACAAGTTGAATACTGGAAGTACTAATAGTAGCTTTCAGGGACAAATCATAAACTGGCATTATTCCAGGCACATTGAGACCCATGGTCCCCATAATCACAGGCCATATGAAAAAGCCTAAGTGCCCTTGTATCCTCACTTTAAAGTCAAGTCTCCTAGGGCTAGAAAGGTATTGGCCTTAAAAGACTTGTTGGTTACATAAGGCTTTTTGAAGGGGGTGAAGGTAGAGGTGAATTGCCTTTTATAAAAGGTTGTATTAAATGAACAAACCTTCCAGAGGAAGGTCTTGTGTCCTGAGTGGTCGTGTGTCCTGGCTTTGTAAACTGACCTTCCAGAGTGCCACCTGCCTGTACTGGTCTCATGACATGAGACAGCTTCCACAGGAAGCTCAGGTACAGGCTGCATAGAATTGCTCTCGGTGGACTGTCTTGTCTTCTTATGTAAAGGACTGTTTGTTGGCATAGGAAATAATCTTGAAAAAGGGGTCAGACCAAGGTTGTATGAGCTAACCTCTCAGAGTGGCTTTTGTCTTGGCTTTATAAACCAGCCTAATGTGAACTCCATAAACGGCTTCTTGCTGGTCACGTTAAACACCAAGAAGCCAAGTACAGGCTGTATACAACAGCCCGACTCAGGTCCTGACTTCCATGAATTCACTATCCAGATAGAGGGCATTATGTAAGCTGGCCTTTGGTAGGCTGTTAGTTAACAGCCCAAGTGGGTTCCTGACGTTTATAAAATCAAGCCTTCTAGGAAGCCACCGCAGTCATCCCACAATTCTCTTAATTTATCTTTAAAACTCTAAAAGCGCCTCCCAGAATACATCGGCCTCAATCTGGCTTTCTGGGACTAGGCTGCCCAGTCTTGTAACGAGCAGACAGGATCGGGCTTGGGCCGTCGGTGTGGCCCCAACACCTGCCCACCTCCTGCCCCTGGATTTACTCCAAACTTTTTGAGCACGGTGACCCATCTTTGCTCAGAATTAACCCCTATCGAGTTAGACACCCCCCCTCCTCCAGGCGGCCACATGCACAGGGCCCACCGGGTCCCCCAGGACGAGCGGGCTGGGCGGGCTCTACGTAACCCACCAACCCTCCACCCCGAGGTCTCACACCTTTTCCCTCCCCGGCGCCTCCCCCGGGGCTTCATTTCCCTTGGTCCACATTTGGGGCCCAATGGTTTAAGCGTGCCCAGTCGGCCTAGCTCCAGATCGACAAACGGCGACTGGCTCGGGAGGGTCAGCCGGCAACCACCTGCCGCTACAAACACGGCGGAAATCGGAAGCCTCGCAAGGGCATTAGAGTCGCAACAACGCGACACCAAGAACCGCGCAGGGACACGACAACCTGGTCTCACGCACGCGCAAAAAGAAATGACTGCCTTAAGAAGTGCACCACGCACGCGCAGGGCCTTCCTCCTACCCCTGGAGGCGCTGGAGTTGAACGGCTAAACTGCGTTCTCAGAGCGCATGCGCTACCCCCGGTTCTTGCCCCACCCTGCAACACCCGGCTCAGTTTCGCTGCTTTGAAGGGCCGCCCTGGGCTTTCCAAAGCGCACGCGCGAGACCGTCCTTTCCTGCTTCGCCCCTTCACGCTACGCCTGCGCAGTCCTCCCCTCTCAGCCCGGCCTCCCCGCTTCTAAGGAGCCAGAGCTGCCCCGCCCTCTCGAGTTGCTCAAACTCACCTGTCTCGAGTTTGGACAGTGTCGAGTCGTCGGAGGCCGGCGACGACTTTTCCTTCTGGACCGAATACTCCGGCTGTCTCCGAGTAGTCAGAAGCTTGCCCGAGGAGTATCGATCACCAAGGCGTGCCTAGAGGAGCGCCGAGTGATCGATGCCGTGGCCCCGCCCCGCCCCATTTAAAAGCCGGAGGGTGGAGCTACAGCCTAGGCTTGGGCTTTTGCCTCGGTTTCTCCTTCCAAGTAGGTAACACCTGCGACTGCCTCTGTAACGATAACTGTGTACAAGGCAGCGTCACATCTACCGTTTTATCTGATCGTACGAGTAGGATTATTCTCTCTGTTTTACAGGGCGGTAAATCGAGGCTCAGTGAGATAAAGTGGTCGAATACTCGTACTTTCAGAAAGTCGCATATCCTGACTTTTCGAAGTTCACCCCCAAGTGCTGCATCCACGGCCTGTGGGAGTGAGGAGGACTCAGGGTTTCAGTGCGGAGTGGCAGGCGAGGGGTCAGAGTCCTTACTTCTCCCACTGCTAGCTTGATGCTGAGTGGTGTGGGCGTCACTGGGGGTTTTGGTTTTGAGCACACTCCCCATGGTCTCCAAGGACTAGGCCCTTTGAAGCATTGAACAGAGGCGATAGAAAGTTCTGCTCATACTGCGGTTGGAATCCAAGTGGAAATAGGAAGGGAATTTATTTACTGGTGTTAAAGAAAAATTTATTTGTGACATTTGTTAAAGACGGTAAGGCAGACTTTATTCACTGGGACTGCTGCGATGGGAGGGGCGGAAGTGTTGTGATGGGGAGAGAGATGGGGTACAGCTCTGAATACAGCAAGGACAAGCGGAGATTGATAGCCAAGGAGCAGGGTTTGGGTCAGTGGATGGAAACTTATTAAGAGGAAGCATAATGGGTAAGGGGAATTCTGGCTAAACCAAGGTCCCAGGTTTTTTGCTGATGGCAGGCCAGGGTGATAAGATATCAAGGGTGGAGGATAAGGATTTTGATCAGATATGAAGGGTAGGGGATTTTTGCTAAACTGACCCAGCAGAATTCTTGCTAAAACTAGATAAAGCAGATCAAAGACAGAGCCCAAGGGCAAGGTGTAGTTACAAAGAGGTCTCAGAAGAGTCTGACCAGAGTTAAGTTGAGGAGAGAGTCTTTGCCACTGGTTACCAGAGATGTGTCAGGCATTGTCTGGGCCCCCTAGACTCCTCCAAATTATGTAATTCTCTTCACAAGCCTGTGAGGTGGAGATTATCATGTCTTATTTACAGTCAAGGAAACTGTGGGAATTCCCTGATGGTCCAGGGGTTAGGACTCTGTGCTTTCACTGCTGAGGGTCCAGGTTCAATCCCTGGTTGGGGAACTAAGATCCTGCAAGCTACATGGTGTAGCCAAAAAAAGGTAACTGTACTGTCAGGGAGACTGAAGCTTGCTCAAGGCCAATTCAGCTGTTCAGTGGATCCTGGGTACTGTGCTGGCACCAAAGAAAACACACTGAATCAACTTACCCAGCCCTCACAGTTCTCACGGGTGAGATTCACAAATATTTATTGAGCATTTACTGTGCACCAAGCACTTCCAAGTTACTTTTCAAATATGAAAATTGTAGATAGTACTATCATAATTATCATCCCCGGTTGGGTGATGACAGCATTGAATTTTACCTGAGACCTGTGCTCCTGGGAAACAGTGAAGGTTAAAGGAAGACCCCTTACCCTTTTTTGTTCTGGAAAGGTACTTGCTGCAATGATCCACCATTCCTGTGACTTAGGGGGACTCATGGATGCCCACTTAGTTTACCTATGACAGGGCCAGCCACAGACCCTCCAAATCCCTGTTCTTTGCCTCATAAGTAACTAGCTGAACTGCTTGTCTCCACCAATCATTCTGAGCAAAATTCCTGTGTGGATAAAAAAAGTGTTGCCTGCCATCAAGCCATTAACTACTGTAGCCACCCCTACCGGTGCACCCTGAGGAGAATTCAGGATGGAGAAAAACAGGATACTGGCCCTTTATAGTTAAGATGCATATCAAAGGAATCATTTTAATGAGCCCAGACTCTTGCATCTTCCCAAACATGGAAAAGCAGTAAAATCATTAACTTCAGATGTCTGATATTTGTGATTAGCAGTAATCTTCTGCTGTTTGACTACATAGGTTTTGTTTGTTTGCCAAAACTCCTATATGTCTAGGCTACACCCTTACTTCTTTGGAACAATTCCTATCTGAGAGTCTATATGCTGGGCTAGAGTCCTCAGTAATGTCCCCGAATAAAACATAACTCTCAGTGTTTAGGTTGTACATTTTTTGTCGGTTGACACTTTTATTTTTGGCTTACAGGATCTTAGTGCCCCGACCAGGGATTGAACCTGCACCCTCAGCAGCGAAATCATGGAGTCCTAACCACTGGACCACCAGGGAATTCCCTGTTGACACTTGTTGACTACCTTTGGTTAAATTCTCTCCTTCCTCCAGGCCCCTGAACTTTGGCCCACTCTCAGCCTGAGCCTGCAGACAGCCCCTCCTGAGAATAGACCGGCCTCAGGATAAAACCCTCCCTGACCTCCTGTCCCATCATGCCTCCCTTTCATCCAACCTCCCAGTTCCTTCTTGCCTCTTTTTCTCCTCTTATAAAAGGAAAATTCTTTTGCCTAATCCTTGAGATGCTTGCAGAACTATGGTCACAGCACTGTCTCTGTTACAATAGCCCCTTTCCCCCTTTGCAATCATCCTTTCAAATCAAAGTCTCCCCTTACTAAGTCTGATTTTGTTTTTTTATTTGACAGTGAATGGGCAGAGACTACAGTGGCGGGGGGGGGTCACTTGGCCTCTAAGAGCCCAGACAGGCCCCACTGCAAGGACCAAAGGAGATTCGAAACCAGGACCCCCTGATTCTAGAAGGACACTCTGATTCTCTTCCACAATCAGGAAAGGGGTTCTGGCCTTTGACATTGAGTGTGAAGTGCTGCCAGCCAGGCAGAGAGAAACAGCCCTTTTGCCAGCTCGTTTGTGTTTTCAAAACTGGCTGGTTGAGAAGAAATACAGGCACAGATGAAATGTTTTTAGAAAAGAGAAGAACGACAATCTTTCACCATGGGGTTTCACTTCCTGTAGTCTCCTTGCCAATCCACCCCACCTCCCCTCGCTCCCTGCCATCAAGCTGATAGACCCATCTGAGTGCTGCAAGAGGCACTGAACAAACAAAAGCAGTCATTTATGTCCGTGTTTGTGATTTTTCTCCATTTGATCAGCAGCCTGTAACTTTAATATATCCAAGTGTGCTGGGAACGTTTGCGGCTTAATTATCACATTTATTTAAAATACACACATACAAACAAAACTCCAAACTGGAAAACATTTAGCTTGGCAAGGGAAGAGATGTTTAATTTACTCCAATTGTTTAAAGATAATGTGAAAACCGCCCACATACTGGCTCTTCCACTGATTGGTTGAGTGACCTAGGGCGGGTCAGTTACCTATTCTGTGCCTTCCTTCCACTTTGGTATGTTATCTTCACTGCCTCAGTTAGTGAATCTAAGATGATCTTAAAAGTCTGGGCAGGAAAAAACATGGTGTTTTGTTGAGTGGACTCCACTGGGATGGAGGCAAAAAGTCTCTGACGTCAAGTCAGACAGACTGGTCCACGTATTGCCTCTCTGAGCCCTAGCGTTCTCCTCCAGGAAATGGGTAAGAGAACCTACATCCCAAAGTGGTGGTGAGTATTAATAAGACAGCTGTACATCTCAAACTATACCCCCTATTCTCTTGTTTGTCCCAGAATCCATACGTTCCAACTTCCCATTTGCCTGCTGGTTGAGGCCCCATTTCCTGTTCCTTGTTTCTGTCAGGCTTGTGACTACTTTGACCGATGGAATATGGCAGGAGTGACGCTGTGGGACTTCTGGGGCTGGGTTTAGAAAATAATGCAGCTTCTGCTTTGTTCCCTGGAACTCTCAGGAGCGTGGAGCCCCCATGTAAGAGGTCTGACCCCCCTGAAGCCCAGGTACCAGGCACTTGAGTGAATGAGCCTTCAGAAGATTCCACCCCCAGCCATACAAGTCCTCCCAGCTGAATCCTGGATGTGATGGAGCAGAGACAAGCTGCCTCTGCCATGCCATTTCCCACCCCATCGAATCTGCAAACATGATATAATGGTAATTACATGTATGAGCTTTAGAGTAGCTCAGGATTAAATAAAAGGAAGGGGAGTAACTCAGATACCTTCCATGCAGGGTGGGGGGGTGTTCCAGGAAGAGAAAACAGCCTGTCTGCGGGGGGCAGGGCGGGAGAGACCATAGGGGTGATTTAGAGCAAAGATCCCAAAGTATGGGCTCTCCCACGGGTGATACAAGGGCTGCCTGGGGAGGCATTTTCTCCCACGCCCACGCCCGGGAACGCTGAAGTGTCACTGTGGCATTCATTTCCTCAGGAATAGCCGCCCAGTTCGCACATGTATAGGCAATAACATCTTGGTCACAACCGCCACCTGCTCTACAGCGATTACATGATGACATAGTCTGCAAGAGGCATCCTGACTTCAGACGTTAAATATGAAAAAGAATATGCATCTTAGAACAGATAAAGAGGGGTAAGAAAAGAGTACGAACATTAGGGGTTGGCAGAATATGGGAAAACTGGCAAAGGGCTTTCGTGAATGGGAGCCTCTTGGCAAGAACTCACGATGCGCGGCTTGGGTGAGCGTGTGGCAGGGGGCCAGGGACACGGTGGGGTGGTGGCCCTTTCTGGCTATCTTTGCATTCGGCTCTGTAGTCAGTACCTGCCCGAACCAGGTCTTGCTGCCTCCAGGCCCAGCCCCCGGCTTTTTACGTTTCCAGTACCCCAGTTATCCCATCCGATAACCTGAACAGGCCTGGGATCTTGCTGCTCTGACTTCCTCTAGCAATTTCAGTGCAGACTGAAAACGGGTGGGGTGGGGTGGGGAAGAAGCTGGAGATTCTGGGCTGTCTTCTTTTGGGGGGGCGCTACACCACGGGGCATGTGGGATCTTAGTTCCCTGACCAGGGGTTGAACCCGCGCCCCCTGCCTTGGAAGCGTGGAGTCTTAACCACCGGACCGCCAGCGAAGCCTCTGGGCTGTCTTGAGGGGGAACAGCCTGGGCTCTGCTCCTCACAGAATGTTGCAGTCGCCACCGCCAAGACGTCTCGGCCTGGCTGCCTCTTTGCCCTGCTGTCCCCCAGCTGCAGGAGGTTTCTGGGAGCTACGCCCAGCCTGGTGTGATGACGCCTCTGAGGATGAAGCAGAAGGAAGAGTCAGGATGTCCTGTCCTCGCCCTGTGTCCACCCCTGTGTCCATGGGGAGAGGCCATCAGCAGCTAGCAGAGAGGGGGCAAATATGGACAAAGAGCTTAGTTGATTTTCCCCAGGGGGACTTGAAGGGCCATTTAGCAGCATCATCATCAGGACTGTGATTACCATTGTTTTCAACAGTGGAAATAGTTACCATTTCTAGAGTGTTTACCTGGAGCTGAGTGCTTTGTATACACATTGTCACCTTTTATTTTTATTTATTTATTTATTTTTTTGCGGTACGCGGGCCTCTCACTGTTGTGGCCTCTCCCGCTGCGGAGCACAGGCTCCGGACGCGCAGGCTCAGCGCCCATGGCTCACGGGCCCAGCCGCTCCGCGGCGTGTGGGATCTTCCCGGACTGGGGCACGAACCCGTGCCCCCTGCATCGGCAGGCGGACTCTCAACCACTGCACCACCAGGGAAGCCCCACACATTGTCACCTTTTATCTTTACTTGTGGTCCTGGATACGTTGATACTAAAACTCCATTTTATTTTTTTAGTTAATTAATTAATTTACCTATTGGCCACACCACGTGGCTTCAGGGATCTTAGTTCTCTGACCAGGAATCAAACTTGTGCTCCCTGCCGGGGAAGCTCGGACTCCTGACCACTGGACTGCCAGGGAATTCCCTAAAACTCCATT
This sequence comes from Mesoplodon densirostris, assembly GCF_025265405.1. Lineage (NCBI taxonomy): Eukaryota > Metazoa > Chordata > Mammalia > Artiodactyla > Ziphiidae > Mesoplodon > Mesoplodon densirostris. The sequence continues at coordinate 46,472,632 of NC_082676.1, forward strand.
TTAAAGATGAGAAAAGGGAAGCTTGAGGCAGTAACCCTCCCAAGGTCGCACAATTGCTGGGGCACAGTTGTGCCCCAATCCTCTAGTCCTGGCTGGTTACAGAAACTGCAGGAAGACACTTTAATTGCTCAGAGCCTCGTGTTCTTTAAAGAATCAGACCAAAGCTTGGGTACCCCAGACCTTCAGAAGGCTTACATCTAGTGAAGGAGCTGGAGAAGCTTGGGGTGAAAGTGATCAGTGATGCCCATCAGGGCAATTCCATGAATATTTTCCTGAGTCCTCTGATGAGCCAGGCACTGTGAGACTCTAGCAGAGGTGGTGGGGATGAAGCTACAAAGATGAAAAAGGCATATTATGTTCTTGGGAACTTAAACATTAATAGGGAGAATAAAAATAAGGACAAGCCCTAGCACATATCATCATCCTTGATTTGTATCAGACATATTTTGGTTATAAATTATAGAAATCCAACTCCAATGGTCACATTTATTGAATCACATGACAGATAATCCCAGGGATTGTTTTGGCTTCAGGCAAGGCTGGACCTAGGTGCTCAGAGGGTGTTGCATCATCTTTTGGCCTCTCTTTTTTCCTCTGAACTGGTTGGTTTTATTTCTAGGCAGACTCTCTTCTTATGGTGGCCCCGGGCAGTTCCAAGTTTACATCCTAGTATTAGCAACTCCAGGGGAAATAGAGTGCTTTTTCCTAAGAGTTGTAGCAAAAGTCCCGGAGAAGACTCCCACTGGTCTGGCTCGTATCCCTATGTATATGCCTGAGCCAATCATGGCGTAAAGTCGTTGTGATACTGTGATTGGCCATGGCTAGGTATGAGTTCCCCTTTAATTGAGAGTGGAGGTTGAGCAGTTCTGCTCTCAAAAATTGGGGTGCTGTTACTGGAAGAAGGGGAGCAGACGCTGGGCAGGCAAAACCCATGCATAACACAACCTCAGAGGTAGAAATGGCCTTGGTGTGCCTTATCCAATACCCTCACTTTATAGATGGGAAAACTGGGAGACCCTTCAAATCCCATCTCTGCCACTGGGCAGGCTCTGAGAAATCTCTTTACTTCCCTGTGCCTCAGTTTCCTCATCTCTAAACTGGCTAGAATAATGACATCATAGGGTTAATTGGAGGGACTTCCCTGGCGGTCCGGTGGTTAAGACTCCGCGCTGCCACTGCAGGCACAGGTTTGATCTAAGAACTAAGACCCCGCATGCTGTGTGGCATTGCCTATATATATATATATATATATATATATATATATATATATATATATATATATGTATATATATATGGGGTTAATTGGAAGGATTAATTTATATGACTGTTGTAACACATTTATTTTCTTAATTAATTAATTAATTAATTAATTAATTTAGGGCTGTGTTGTGTCTTCGTTCCTGTGCGAGGGCCTTCTCTAGTCGTGGCAAGCGGGGGCCACTCTTCATCGCGGTATGCAGGCCTCTCACTGTTGCGGCCTCTCTTGTTGCGGAGCACAGGCTCCAGACACGCAGGCTCAGTAGTGTGGCTCACGGGTTTAGTTGCTCCACGGCATGTGGGATCTTCCCAGACCAGGGCTTGAACCCGTGTCGCCTTCATTAGCAGGCAGATTCTCAACCCCTGCGCCACCAGGGAAGCCACTGTAACACATTTAGAACAGCATAACATTGGGTGCTCAATAAATGCTTGTTCTTTCTCCTCTTTGCTCACATCCCCAGGATCCCCCAGAGTCATTCACTCTCTTCTCTGTGTCTCTGAAATACTGCATCCATCCCTTTGCTCAAATCCAGTATTGTCATCATTTGTTCTTACTCTCATGGAGCTCAGTTTCTTCCTCTGGAATGTGAGTTCTACAAGAGTGGGGACCAGGTCTTGTGAATCGCTGTTTGCACTGCCCAGCACCTAGCAAAGGTCAATACATATGCGTAAAAAAATCAATCAATCAACCAACCAATCACCAAAGTTGGTCTTGCAGACCAGTGGTTCCATTTATCTAATGCTGCCTAACAAACCACCACAATTGACTTAGAACAACATTTATTTTGTGCCCAAATCTATAATTTGAGCTGGGCATGGTGGGGACAGCTTACCTATGTTCCACTTGGTGGCAGCTGGGGCAGCTAGAAGGCCAGGGACTGGAGACATGTGAAAGGCTGCTCACCGACATATCTGGTTCCTGGGCTGGGAGGATTCAGGCAACCGCTACACAGTCGCTGCAACAGGATGGTGTCAGGGAGATGGACTTCTCCATGTCAGTGCAGGACACCTAAGTTGTATGATGCAAGAAAAAGAGTACCAGAAGGAAGCTGTATCACTTAAAAAAAAATCAAAACAGGTTTAGAAGAGCTCTAGATTTACAGAAAAATTGCTGAGATAATATAGACAGTTTCCATGTACCCAACACCCATTTTCTCCTATTCTCTTAGGTTAGTGTTGTACATGTATCACAATTAATGAACCGATATTGATACATTTATATAATTAAAGCTCATACTTTATTCAGATTTCCTTAGTGTTTACCGAATATCCTTTTTCTGTCCTAGGATTCCATCTAGGATACGACATGACATTTAGTCTCCTTAGTGCCCTGGGGCTGTGACAGTTTCTCATACTTTCCTTGTTTTTGATGACCTGGACAATTTTGAGTCCCTTAACTGGGATCTCTCGGATGTTTTCGTCATGATTAGGCTGGGGTTATGGGTTTGGGGGGAGAAAACCACACTGGTGAAATGTCCTTCTTATCACATTATACCAAGGGTACGTACCGTCAGCATGACTGATCACTGTTGATGTTAATTTTGATCATGTGGTGAGGTGGTGATTATTAGTTTTCTCCCCCCTTTTTCATACTGTATTTTTGGGAAGGAAGTCACTAAGTATGCACAGCCCACACTTAAGGAGTGGGGAGTTGGGCTCCACCCTCTTGAGGGCAGAGTATCTAACATAAATTATTTGAAATTCTTCTGCATGGGAGATTTGTCTAGTTTCCCATATTTATTTATGTATGCAATCATTTATGTATATCAGTATTGACTCACACTTATTTATTTTGTGCTAGGGTACATTCTTTCTTTGTTGCTTGAATTGTTCTAGCTTTGGCCATTGGGAGCTCTTTCAGGTTGACTATTGTGTCCCTTTCATTCCCCTCCTCGTGCGTGTGTGAGCATGCGCGCACGTGCGCACTTCCTTACCTTTAGGCACTACAAGATGCTCCAGGCTTATCGTGTTTATTTCCTGCCTTTGTCTAGAATCAGCCATTTCTCCAAGCAGCCCTGGTTCCTTTTATTGGAGAATGGTGCTAGAAACCAAGATCTGGGTGTTAGGTGGGCTCATTGCTACTGGGGGGTATCGCCTTTCTAAACATAGCCTCTGAAGTCATGGATTTCTCTTCTGTCATAATCACAGCCTTGCTCAGAATCAAGGGGAGAGAACACAGATTCCCCACTTGTTGGTTGAAGGTCTGTTATTGTCACATCGTAAGAGCTTATGGGACGGGATATACTGGTGCCATTGTTTTTGGAAAACACCATCTGTCACGACAGTGATTCTGTTACACACCCAAGGATTCTTATTTGATTTAAAACATCTTCCACCCCTGTTTGGTTTCTATTTTGCTTCAAAGAAACTCTTTCCATGGTGTGGTTTTTCTTGACAATGGTTTTAGTTGATAGAGGGACGTACATTAAATAACATTGAGCCACATTGTGAGACAATCATTGCCTTCTCATTACTCTCCTAGTCCTTTTGTTGGGGTCAAGGAGAAAGTCTCAGTTTGGTGCTACAAATGTAGCACTTCTAACACTTGCATTTCCAACACTTGCTCATTTCTTTTCTTTTTTAATGTTCTGGCTCAGTGTTCTTACAACACAGCCTTCTAGGTAGAATTTAAGCGTATTTATTTATTTTACTTTGGCAGTTACTCTTTGCAGCAGAGACAGTCACTGCTTACCAGTTTGCATGTGCCCCCCTCCTCCCCCGCCCCCCATGTCTTAGTCTCCTGCACTTTGGCAGGGCCTTGTGACTCTCTGTGGCTAATGGGCTGTGTGTGGAAGATTTAAAAGCCTGTGAGCTACCCTCCTGTTCTCTCATCGCCTGTTCTAAGATGGCATTGCTTCTTCTGCCTGACACTCATTGACTGAGTAAAGAGGGCCTCCTGCCAACCCACTCTGGAGATGCAACATGTGTCCTGTGAAACTTTGCTCTTGGGATCAACTGTTATTGCTGCATCGCCTAACCTTTCCAGACTAATAAATGTTAAATAGAGTGAGTGATACTGGATTTTCATTTACATAATGATGCAAAATTCACCAAAATAAAAAGTGAATTTGTTCAAAGAAAAAGAAGTGAATCATTTGCTAGATGATACCCAGATATGGTGAAAATCCTCAGGGCAAGGACTCAAATGAGTAGCATTTGGGGAAATACTGCCATTGTTTTCTCATCTTGCTCTCTGCATGGGACCTCTGACCTTTATTGGGATTGGCCAGAAGAAATAAATCTCTGTTAATTCCCATTTGTTCCCTGTATGTCCTAGGGCTTAAACAACAATCACTAGAATCTCTTTATTAAAACTGATTAGTCAGAGATTACATGAAAAGATCTGAATTTTCAATTTCATTTTAGAGCCAAATACCTTGACTATTGTGTTCCCCAGACACTAATCAAGGGTGTAAACCTGGTGAGAGGGAGCTTTTCAAGTCTTTCTGTTCATGGGGTGCTTTTTAAAGGCAGAAAAAAATGCAAACTGACTCAGAATGAGAGACCACCCAAACACTGCTGCGGAGAGGGGAAGGATGGAGCCCGTTCCAACTCAGTGCCACCAGCAGCCAGCCATGTGCTGATTAGAGAGTAATTGGGTCTTGGCACAGTGATTTGCATGTTGGAAACTGCTAAAATATTCAAGTACTTGACTGTGTCTCTTCCAATTAGATGTAATAAATGCAGATTTGGGTGGCCATATGTTTTATTTTGATGTAATGATTTTAACCTTTATGGAGTGTGTGTGTGTGCGTGTGTGTGTGTGTGTGTGTGTGTGTTTCTCTAGGGCTGCCTGATTTGAGATAAGCTGGTATTTTAAGATGCAATGTGATTCGCTTATTAGAGACTCCTTCTTGGGATTGTAAGAACAGGTAGTATTAGCCTGTTCAAACTAGAAAGTTTGAATCCTTCTGCTTTTATTTACTCCCTCCCTCCCTCCCTTCCTTCCTTTCTCCCTTCCTCCCTTTGATTAATCTCTCTAAGCCTCAGTTTCCTCATGTATAAAATAGGGATAATAACAATACCTATGAGAATTTTTATGAGGAATAAAAAATATCTTTCCTGCAGATGAGGCAAATAGTACAGTGTTTGGCACATACAAAGTATTCAATAAATGATAGCCATTATTATTTATTTTTTAAAATAAATTTATTTATTTATTTTTGGCTGCTTTGGGTCTTCATTGCTGCGCGCAGGCTTTCTCTAGTTGCGTCGAGCTGGGGCTACTCTTTGTTGCGGTACGCAGGCTTCTCATTGCGGTGGCTTCTCTTGTTGCGGAGTGCGGGCTCTAGGCGCACGGGCTTCAGTAGTTGTGGCACGTGGGCTCAGTAGTTGTGGCTTGCGGGCTCTAGAACACAGGCTCAGTAGTTGTGGCACACGGGCTTAGCTGCTCCGTGGCATGTGAGATCTTCCTGGACCAGGGCTCAAACCCGTGTCCCCTGCATTGGCAGGCGGATTCTTAACCACTGCGCCACCATGGAAGCCCCCATTATTATTGTTATTATCAGCTGTGTGTCTCTTAGCAGGTTACTTAACCTTTCTGAACCTCAGTTTCTCCATTCATTACTCCAGATTGCTGTGATGTCTGAAGGAGATAATTAGATATTATTTTTATTATGTGCTCAGTGAATGAATGAATGAAGGAAGGAAGTTTGGGACTCATGTATTAGTCAGAGTAGGATCCCAACAGTAACAAACTACCCCAACATTTTGGCCAGACACAGTAAGTTTATTTCTCCCTCTCACTGCATCCCAGTGTAGAGGCACAAGGAGGCTGTGCTCCATACAGTCATTCGGGGATCCACAGGCCCTCCCGCTGAGGCTCTACCCTCTGCAGGGGCCTCAAAGTCCTCTTCCTTCCATTCATGGATGGGAAAGATGGTGGCAGATCTCATGTGGGAGATTTTTATGGGCCAGGCCTGACAATGGTCACTTCTGCTTCCGGTGGCCTCTCAGTACAAAGCTGGCCACAAGGAAAGGTGGGAGATGGTCTAGCTATGTGCCCAGGACAGCAAAGAGGGTGACACCTCACCCTGGATTAAGGTTCCTAGAAACCACAAAGTGAGGACCGCCAACTGCGTCTGAGACTCACAAAGTAATAACAAATGATCTGACTTGACGTCACAACAGGTTGAACAGGCAGGGGAAGGTTGGAAGGAGGGGAAAGGAGGGAATCACATTCAGAACCACGAGAGCCCTGCGTCTCTCCTATGGCTCTGAGTCCCACATGTTGGAGCTGTAAACTGTGTCCATACCCCCTCATCCCTCCTTCCGTCCTTGGTCATTTCCTCCTTGGGAATCCATTAGCAAGCTCCGTCATTGTTTTTCTGATTTCATTAAAAATGCCACCAAGACACATGCTCTGCAGTCTGCCACTTCAGTCCTAAGTGGGGCATTTTTGCTAGATGGATCGATTTTTTAAATGACAGCATCTGTTTGCTTGTACACATTTATTTATAATTCTTCCCTTGGCAATTAGAGCGGGGGAACCGGTGAGCGGTAACCAGCTGTTTGAATTAGCGGGAAGGCAGGCAGTGATTTGATCTGTGAAGGAGTACCAAAGCCCTGGACAGAAGCAATAAAAACGGAACAGATGCCTCAACATACACCATCCCGGGGAGGGACTTGTAAATCACGTACACTGCTGGCCCCAGACATGGCAGCTGAGCTGGAAAAGCCCATGAGAGTAGGGGGCTCTGTCTGGCCTTCCCTGGGACTCAAGGGGGTTGATGGGTATATGGGGGAGGGTAGCAGAGTAGCTGAGGGGAGTGGACCTCGGCAAGTTGGACCCTCTGCTGAGTTCCCATTTCACTCAGGGGAAAACCCGAAGTCCTTACCATGGTCCACAGGGCCCTGCTGATGTGGCCCTACTCTCTCTCTCACTCCTACCTGCCTCACTTGGTCTGTTCCAGCCAGTCCGGCTCCTTGCTGCTTCTAGAACATTCCAGGTGCTCCCTGTCCTCAGGGCCTCTGAGGCTCCAGCTTCCCCTGCCTGGAGCTCTCCTCCTCCATCTCCAATCTCCAGGGCTCTCTGCTTTTGCATCTGTGCTCCAATGTCCCTTCTCAGAACCTTCTAGTTAACACTGCAGCTCTAGCCTTCCTCTCCTCTCTCCCCTGGTTTGACTTTCTCCCCAGCACTCACAGCTTTTCTAACGTGACATGCATTTTAAATAAACGTTTATTTTCTGTCTGCTCCGTCCAAGCTTCACAATGGCAGGGACCTTGCCTGTTTTGTTTCCTGCTGAACTGTGCTTGGCACATAGTAGGTGCTCAGGAAATATTTTCGACTCAATGAAAGGATTTACTTTGGAGGGACACATTGCCCTTATTACGCTCCTCCTCTGCAATTTCAGGGGGAGGTGTCACAGAAAGCCCAGGTCACCTAGAGTGGCGCCCTGGGGACACCAACCCTGTATTCTCCAACTCTGTAGCTCCCCGGGGCCTAGCCCAGAGCTTGGCACACAGTAGGTGTTCAATGAATTGTTGTTCTATAAATAGTTATTGAGAGATGACTGAATGGCCCAGGTTGACACTCATCAATGCTCAGGGCAAAAACCAAGGCATCATCCAGATTCTTTCTTTTATTTTATTGTTGTTGCTGTTGTTATTTATTATTATTATTATTTTATTCCTTTGTCCAACACCAGAGAGTCTGACCAGCAGCACCTCTGAAATACACCTTTCCCGCAAGCACCAGTCTCCTGATTCTCCCCGAGTGCCGTGGCCTGGGCCACCATCACCTCCCACCCAGGGAACCCATCTCCGCTGCTACTCTTGCGCCCCCTCCTGTTTGTTTTCCAAACAGCAGCCAGAGTGAGCTCATAAAACTGTCAATCAGATCTCACCCTTTGCACGCCCGCCACCCTCCAAAAGGGGCTAATACCGAAATCCAAGCTGCGGCCACCGTGGTCCTGCACACGTGTCCGGTTCTTCTGCCCTCCCTCACGGCGAAGCCACCCTTGCCTCCTGGCTTCTTTTGAATATCCCTCAGAGCCTCTGTACTTGCTGTTCCCTCTTCCTGGAATGCCTCCTCTCTGGTTGGTTCCATGCTGCCGGCTCCTTTATCCTTCAGGTTTCAGCTCAAATGTCACCTCCTCGGAGAGGCCTTCCGGGGCTACCCCATCTCAACCAGTAACCCATCCCCTGCCCCTGCCTCACGGGGAGGAATGGCCTGAATCCCTCGGGGTCCCAGGGACTTGGGTCCTCTCTGCTCCTTCCCCTCCCCCACCTCCTCCCATCTGCTTTTGTACACGAAGTGGCATCATATTTTGATCTATTACTTTATCTTTTTTGTTGTTCCACGTGCCTCCAGTTTCCCCTTTCCCTTCTCATCAAAGCGGGCAGCTGTTGCCTCAGGGGAGGGATACAGAAGAAGGGGAGAAAGAAATAGCCCGTAAGTCTTTCTTGGCTTTTCTTCTCTTTCAGGAGAATTTCGAGTGCTCTCGGAGGAACTGAGAGGCTGCTGGGGATTTGAGGCACCGCGGAACCACCTTGGAATAACGGTGGGGAGAACGGACCCCCTCCCCAGGCTGCAGAGAGACTTCCCTTGGCTGAGGCCGGGGAGGGGTGAGAGGCGAAGGGCTGGGGCCCGAGTACCTCCCCTGCCAGGTCCCGGAGAGGAGGCTGCCTCTAAGGCCTCCCTTTGGGTTGAATCCTGCCCACAACTATGCTTGGTTTGGCCCATGGATGGTCTTAATTTTTTTTTTTTTTTTTAGTTATTTGTCCATAAGAGATTGGATATTTCAAAATTCCCTTGAAAATTCAGGTTCAGATTTGCAGTTTCTGGTGAAAAAGAGATCCAGTAGCCCTGGGCCTGTGCTCCTGTGAGGCTGCTCCTCCCCACGGGTGGGCCTGACACCAACTTGCTGCTTCCCGAAGCCCCTACCTCTTGCCGCTCTGTCACGGCCAGTCCACTTGGCTTCTTTCAATGACTAGTCTGGTTCCTGGGGGCATCTGAGTTCTCAGGCTCCGGATGATGGTGCCAGAGACAGCTTGAGAGAAGTTTCTGGGGCATGTTCTGGACGCTACAGAGAGTTTCTCCTTCTGAAGGGGTCGTGTGGTCAGGAAGGATGGAAACCCACGTGGACAGTGACTGCCAAAACTGACTATAACGTCTTGGCACTGTGGAATCCAAGAGCCGAGGCCCAGTCCCAGAAGGGAGGGGGCAAATCAAGTAGACTGAAGTTTACTCTTATGCTGGCACGGCAAAACGGAGGACAAGCGTCAGAGATTCAGTGGGTTACGGAAGAATTTAAAAAACGAATATATTTCTTGAGCAACCGCGTGTGTGGCTGAGATGCAGGGCTGCTGTCAGCCTCCTTCAGGCTCCAGATTATCCCCCCTTCTATGACCTGGACTTTCAGTCAGAATGGACTAATTCTTATCTCCGCTTTACTTAAGGAGTGAAGGGCTCCAGGGTCTCTTATTGGGAGAAAGCCTTTAGGGCTGGGCTGGAGTTGACCTTGGGACCCTTTTAGGGAGTTATCATGCCAGCTGGGCAGGCAGGTCTAGAAGAGTAGGAAAGGCCTGATTCATTTCATGCATCTTGGTTGAGCCCCATGGAAAAGCCACACCGGCTCTTCATCAGCCTGCTCCCAGCCTGCTCCTGGGTTTTTCTCTCCCTCATCTGCTCTGCTGAGACTGGCAGGTGCCAAAACTTACAAAGAGTCCCAACCTGTACTTCCATGTAGAACAGCAAAGCATCATAATTTCTGGGTTATGCCCAAGTGAAACAAGTTTCCGCCAGCTAAGGTGACACGCGGCAGTTGGCATTTGAACAAAGCTGCTTCACAGGACCGGCAAGAGACAGTAAGTGCCACCTCAGAGCTGTTACTCTCAGAGAGAGGAATAGCTACAAGCTTGTGACTTTGGTTATTCAATTGGTATTTCCCTTGAGATGAAGGGAGAGGTCGGTTATTTATTTAACAGGGCACTTGTTAAGTGCCAGGTACAGCACCCTTTACTTACTGCTTCACACAGTGCTTTGCAAATGTCAGCTCAATTAAATCCCCACCACAACCCTAGGAGGTTGGAACTATTGTCATCCTTGTTGCACAATGGGGAAACTGAGGCACAAACCTCTAAATAAATTGCTCAAGGTCCCACAGCTGGTGAGTGACAGAGCTGGGATGCGGTGGCCTGGCTTGAACATCTGTGCTCCTAACCACTGTCCTGTGCTTAGGGTGACCAGCTGTCTTGGTTTTCCTGGGACCGAGGTCTGTCCCAGGATGGATGTGGGACTTTGAGTGCTAAACTTAGGACAGTCCTGGGCAAAATGGGACAGTTGGTCATCCTAGCTAGGCTGCTTCTCAATGATGGAAGGTGGTTGATGGTGAAGATGGAAGCCCCCTTCTCACCAACCCCTATTTATAGGTTTTCCCCAGTCTTGTAAATAAAATATGCCAGGCGCTGTGTTGGAGGGTAGAAAGGGCAAACATGGCCCTGTATTCCTGGAGCTAACACTCCTCTGGGAGAATTGTGACAATGAGACAAATAATATATTGGATACTTTCAGATTGTGATGGTGCTTTGAAGGGAAGACAGACATCTTTAGATAGAAGAGTTAGGGAGGGCATCCCTGAGCAGGTGGCCTTGGAAGTACAGGTATCCCCCATTTTTTGAAAGTTTGCTTTATGCCACTTTGCTCTTATGAAAGACCTATATTAGTACCTCTATTTGCTAACTGACAAAAATCCAAGGAGGGCTTTCTCTTTTATGAAAAAAAGGTGAAAATTGAAACGAGCATTCAGTGTTTGCTTTGCAACGAGCTATTATACAGTCATGGAGCACTGCCAAGCTCCTTCCTGGAAACCATAATCAGCATCTCAGCATCAAGCCACCATAGCTCTGAACTGGGCCTGTGAGCATCTGTGCTTTACCTTGTTTTATTTTGTGCATCTGTGAGCAAGATGTGTCCTAAGGTAATTCCTTCTTTGCTTTATGCCATTTCGGCTTACAAAAGGTTTCATAGGAAAGCTCTACTTTCAGATAGCAGGGGAATCCTGTAACAGGACATGGCTATCCAGGGGAAGAATGATCCTGGCAAAGGGGATAACAAGTGCAAAGGCCCTGAGGTAGGAACAGGCTTGTCTTGCTGAAGGAGAGGCAAAAGCTTGGGGAACAGCAAGCAGTGGGCAAGAGATGAGCATGAGACATGGCTGTTGGTGATGAGGAATCTGGATACCATATTAACAACAGGCAGCCACTGGGGGATGTTAAGCAGAGAAGTAACTGGATTTGAGTTGCATTTTGCAGTAGTGGCTCTGGCTGCTCTACGGAGAAAGGACAGAGAGGGATTCGAGGGGAAGCAGGGAAGTGCATTAGGAGGACATTTGTCTCCCCAGTCCAGGCAGAGGTGACGATGGCATGGACTAAGGTGGAAGCAATGGAGTCGGAGTGAAATGGGTGGATTCAGGAACTATTTTAGGCGTGGAGAGATGGCATTTGCCATGGTTAAGAAGCGGAGTTGGAGGGTAAAGACAGGCCCCCACCCCTACTGTTGGCAGGACCGGGACAAGAGCACAGATGCGGACCCCCATACATGTCTAATATTTAGAAGTCAAGCTAACACCATTATTAAGCGAAATATATCCTGCTCTCCAGTCCTGGGAAACACCTTCTCTGTAGGCACCTGGAAGCCAAGTTTACATTAGGACTTCTGCAACTTCTTGGGGTTCTGTGCCAGAATGTGGTGGCCATGGGAGACTGGGGCAGTGACCTCCAAGGTGTGGGCTCCTTTCTTGCTGGGTTATAGAAAGGGAAACATCAGGGATGATGCCTGGGGTTTTGGCTTGAGCGAATTTTATTCCAAATTCATCCTCCACTGTGGCAGATTTTTACTTATACTCCCCTCCCCCAAGGCTGAGTTCCTTACTTCTTTTTCTTCTCCTTCAAGACTGCTTTGGGAAGTTTCATGCAGACAGGACTTTTCTACTGACTGTGACCTCAGCCAGTTTCTAGCCCTCTTTGAACCTCAGTATACTCAGCTGTATATTGGGACCACTGATACCTTCTTGCTACCTACCTGCCACTTAGTGAGTGAGAGGATGCATGTAAAGTGTGTGTGGCAGAGACAGCTGTACATCCACCAAAATCCCTTTCTTTTTTCCTCTGGGCACGTAGCCTGTATTTCCTAGTCCCGCTTGCTGTTGAATGTGGCCATGTGACTGTGTTCTGGCCAGTGGAAAGTGGGCATAAGCGATGTCCTTACTTCCAAGCCAGGACTATTATAACCTCCCCCCTCAAGATCCTTCTTTCTCTTCCCCTGTCTGCTGGCTGGGTGTGAAGCTCCAGCGGAAGGCTCTGATACCTTAGAATAGGGGTTGGCAAATGATGCCCCATGAGTTAGATCTCACGTGCTGCCTGTTTTTGTAAATAAAGTTTTATTGGAACACAGCCATGTCCATTCATTTATGTATCGTCTGTTGCCGTGCATATGTGCTCTAATGGCAGAGCTAAGTAATCGTGATAGAGACCCTATGACTCACAAAGCCCAAAGGATTTACTGTCTAGCCCTTTATAGAAAAGTTTGCTGACCCTTGCCCTAGAAGATGGCAGAGCCACAAGATAGGAGGAGCTAGGATCCCTGAGTAACCACATAGAAGGCCTCGTGCCTGCCAGAAGTTGCCATGTTGGACTGATTCTCAATGAGCAAGAAATAACTGTTTATTGTGTAGACCTCTAATATTTTGTGGATTGTTTGTTAAAACATCTGGAATTACTTATCCTAACTAGTACAATGCTTGGTACACAGAAAGCAAACAACAAATGATATCTTCCTCCCATTCTCCATCATTTTACAGCTCTCCATATACTACTGTAGTTGGAATAGCTCAGAAAAATGAGTTGGGCTTCCTTTAGGCCTTCTTTCACCTCTGAGCCTTTGCACAAGCTGGTCCTAACCCTCTGCCAAGAACATTCTTTCCCCATTTCTTCACCTCAGGGTCTCCTACGAATCTTTCAGGCCCTGAGGTAGCACCACTGCTTCCAGGCACGATCCCTTCCTCCTGTGCCCCCCAGGACTCGGTTGGGTGCCTTTGTTATAGGCTCCTCAAAAACCTTAGAGAAACAGGATAGCAGAGTGATTATGAGCTGAGCTCGGGTTCGGCCGCTGGGCTTCAGGTCCTGGCCTGCCACTTAAAGCCGTAAGACTCTGGGCAAGCGGTTTAACCTGTCTGTATCTCAATTTCCTTATCTGTAAAATGGAAATAATATGATCTATCTCATCGTGCTGTTGTGGGAATTAAATGAAGTAAAGTGCTGGGCTTCCCTGGTGGCGCAGTGGTTGAGAGTCTGCCTGCCGAGGCAGGGGACACGGGTTTGTGCCCCCGTCCGGGAAGATCCCACATGCTGCGGAGCGGCTGGGCCCGTGAGCCATGGCCGCTGAGCCTGCGCGTCCGGAGCCTGTGCTCCACAACGGGAGAGGCCACAACAGTGAGAGGCCTGCGTACCGCAAAAAAAAAAAAAAAAAAATGTGGCTTCTACATAACATAATCGTTGGGTGACCTCTGGCTGAGCCTCAGTTTCCTCCTCTTGCACTGGGAACAACGCTGGCTTCTCAGGCTGTTGGGAGGGCTGGTCCAGGGTGTAAACTCCACGAAGATGATACACCCACATTACAGGATGGGCACACAGTAGGTGCTTAACATATTGGGATTGAGTGGATGAGAGGGCAGGTCTCAGCAGAATGATTGGTCAGGAAATCTTATCTAAAAAGCTGAATGGACACCCAGGCCACCTCTGGGCTACAGGTTCCTGTGGGGGACACGGGGAGGGCAGGGGAGGGGAAGAAAGGGTTAAGTGTTGGGGTCCCTCCCCCAACATTAGAGCAGATCTGCACTGATCAGATTTATGCAAGGGATTCATTCCTGAAGCCATGCATTATTCAAGACTAAATTTCCCAGAGGGATAAATGCAAAGCAAGATCTGCATTATTTCAAAATCTGAACATACGGCAAGTCTTTATTAATATTTTTAAATCGCCCGTTTTCCAAGTCACATAACGCAAATTTTCATAAAATGGGACGCGCTGTTTCAGGGTTCTGGACAGGATTCGGTGGGCAGGAAGTTTTCTGAGGGTTAAACAGTGATACCCTATTCCTGGCCTCCCAAATGTGTGGGCGGGGGCTGTAACTAGAGGGGAGGCTGATCACAATCCTTTGATATTAAAAGCCATTAAAGTACCAATGTCAAAGAATGATTAACTTCAACAAAATTAGAGCTGATTCAAAGTAATTCCTAGGGAGCAGTGTGAATTACTGAAAGATTAATTGGTGTCTTTTTTCCTCTTTTTCCTCAACTGCTTTAGAGTCATCAGAAAGGAATGAGAGGAATGTTTCTTCCCATTTCCCCAGGACCTGCTGCAAAATCAGAGGTTCCACACCCGCTGAGAGCAGAAGGGCAGAAGGCAGAGGGCTGGCTGAAAACACAGATTCCTGGGCCTCAGTTCTGGGGCGGGCCCAGGACTCTGCATTTTTAACAGACACTTCAGGAGACTCTGATGTGGGTGGTAAGAACCCTGGGTGTCTGAGGCTCCCTGGAGTGGAATTTAGCTGGCTTCTGGGATGCAGAGGTGCAAGGGGCTGGTGCTTGGAGGGGAAAGAGGTATTTTGGCCTCCGGGACTGGGTGAGGAGATGCTGAGGTTCTGAAGGTGGTGGCCCTTGCAAAGGGCCCTCCAGGTGGTAGGTCGTCAGTGGGGTGGCTCCATGAGGGCTGTGGAAGCTGGACTCTCAGTCCTGCAATCTTGGGAATGTGGTCCCTGGGGCCCGAAACAGGCCTGCATCAGTGAAGAGAACCCTTGACGGACATCTTTCACCCATCCCAAAGAGCAGTTGTTGGTGGGGGCATAGTGCATGATGGTGACAACGTCAGTAGCAAACATTTATCAATTGTTCACTACTGCCAGGTCTCATTGTATTAAATACGCTAAGTTATAGGTCTCAGTATTACTCCCATTTTACAGATGAGGACATTGAGACACAACTTGCCCAAGGTCACACAGCCAGTGAAAGGGAGAACTGGGATTTAAATAGAGGCAGTAAGCCACAGAGTCTATTCTTAGTCCCTGTGCTCTACAGCCACAAGCAGTAACTGAGGGGATGATGATCACAAGACCTGAAAACTGAATCCTTTCTAATTATTTTGGACCAAACCTTGGAATCCTTGTATGATCCACGGAAAGGAGAAGACTCCAGAAATTGACTACTATTGAATTTATTATCTAACTAATGGGGGTATGACTTGATTTAGAAATCTAAAGAGCCTGGAGGGGTGGGATGGGGAGGGTGGGAGGGAGGGAGATGCATGAGGGAAGGGATGTGGGAACAGATGTATATGTATGACTGATTCACTTTGTTATGAAGCAGAAACTAATAAAAAATAAATAAATAAATAAATAAGAAATAAAAAAAAAAGAAATCTAAAGAAATGGGACATATTTTCTATTTCAGGAGTTATAGAACAGTTCATACCTATGGCCCCAATACGAATGTCACAATCATGTGCTTGCCTTTTTGATATGCTTTCTTTCTTAAGTTTTTGAATAGCTTCTGTATTGTTTACATAGTTCAAAATCAAAGTAATATAAAAAGATATTTACAAAAAAGCATCACTCTTTCTTGTCTCTGTTCATTGTACTTTCTCTCTCCTTAGATGGCCACATTTATTATTTTTGTGTGTCTTTCCCTAGCACTTCTTTTTTTTTTTTTTTTTTTTGCGGTACGCGGGCCTCTCACTGTTGTGGCCTCTCCCGCTGCGGAGCACAGGCTCCGGACGCGCAGGCTCAGCGGCCATGGCTTTGCGGGCCCAGCCACTCCGCAGCATGTGGGATCTTCCCAGACCGGGGCACCAACCCGTGTCCCCTGCATCGGCAGGCGGACTCTCAACCACTGTGCCACCAGGGAAGCCCTTCTATTTCTTTATTTATTTATTTTGGGGGGATGTATTGGATCTTCGTTGCTGTGCGTGGGCTTCCTCTAGTTGTGGTGAGCAGGGGCTACTCTTTGTTGCGGTACACGGGCTTCTCATTGCAGTGGCTTCTCTTGTTGCGGAGCACAGGCTCTAGGCACGTGGGCTTCAGTAGTTACAGCACATGGGCTCAGTAGTTGTGGCTTGTGGGCTCTAGAGTGCAGCCTCAGTAGTTGTGGCACACGGGCTTAGTTGCTCCATGGCATGTAGGATATTCCTGGACCAGGGCATGAACTCGTGTCCCCTGTATTGGCAGGCAGATTCTTAACCACTGCACCAGGGAAGCCCCCCTAGCACTTCTTTATGCAAATACAAGCAATTGTGTGTGTGTGTGTGTGTGTGTGTGTGTATCTCATTCCTTTATTACACAAAAGGTAGCAAACTATATATACTGTTTTATATCTTGCTTTTTCCCACTTACCAGTATATTCTGAAGCTCTTTTAATAGAGAGAGCTTCCTTATTATTATTATATATTTTTACAGCTGCATAGTGGGGTGTGCTGGAATCAGTAAAACTGATTGTTAAACTGTCAGAAATTTTGTGAGCTGGTTGACGCCATATTGGTAGCTTGAAATGGGCCTTGGAGGAAGTATTTGCTCAACAGAAGTGGGAAAACTCTACCAATCAGGGCTTCCCCTCTCAGAGGACTGGATGTTATGAACAAGTACAGTACTCCACCCATTGGATGGCTGTACTAAGGCTTAGTTAACTAGTCTCCTATAGATGGATACTTGAGTTATGTCAAATATATATTTTTTTAAATGGTGCTTCACTGAATCACTGCTCTCTGTCCAGAGAGGGAAAGAACCGGGATATTATGGCAGCCACGAGGATGGAAACTGTACATAAGCCCCACCCTTTCCACTCAGTGTGATCTTGGACCAGCTGCATCAGGGTGTCCAGGAGCTGGTTAGAAATGCTGACTCTCAGGCCCTGCCCCAGAACTCCTGAGTCAGGGTCTGCAGTTTAACAAAAAGCCCAGGTGGTTCACAGGCACCCAAATGTTTGAGAAGCTTCCCTGGACAACCTTTCTATGCCACAGCCCAAGGGGCTCGTGGGAGCCCCTGGGAGTCTCAACTAACCCACCTCCATCCTAAAAGTAGGAAGCATCAGCTGCTCTTTCTTTAAGATCTTATATCACTCAGGTGAGGAGAGACCACCTTAAGGCACAGTAGTGGAAAAAGGAAGCATCTGCCTGAGTGCTTCTGTAGAAGTGGTCTGTATGACCCACCAGGCCATCCCAGGGTGGCCATCCTTAAAAAGCCAGAGGATACCCCAGGTTACCTCTTACCACACCAGCCCTGGGACCAGTACTTTCAAGAGTAAGAATTGAGAGAAGATGGAGAAGGAGGTGTGTGTGTGCACGTGCCTGTGTGTGTGATGTGGGGCCTTGGCCTGATACATTAATGGGAGGAGGGAGAGGAAAGGGGAGCCTTGAGAGTCCGCTTGTGGCCGACTCAAGTGGTGAATGAATCCCGGAGCCCAGACTGGGTGCTAGCAAGGAAAGGAAGAGTAAATAATTGCCGGGTAGTAGGTAGACTACAGATTTGGAGAAAGAGACCACTGCCTGCACACACACACATGTGTGCACACCTGCTACAAGGGACCAATTTCTTTAGCCAAGGCTGCACAAGGCTGTCCCCAGAGCGGGAGCATCTTCTCTTGATTTCTCATGCCCTCCCCTGGTTCCCTCCATGGGACCAGTTCCTGTGTCCCTCTCCACACAGGATGGTTCTTTTAAGGGATGAGGAGACAGGAGAGTTCTGCTGTGATGCAGACCTTCTATGCCTGGACCGACAGCTGGGGAGAAATCCCCCAACCACCTGGGCACCCTGTTAAAAGGCTGTTTACACCTTCAGGCTCTGGCTTTGGAGCCAGGCTCACTGGTAGTGAGGCCGCATCCTCACCCAGGGGCAGAAAGTAGAGCCAGGACTCAGGCTCTCCTGAACAGTGTGTCCACCTCCACCTGCCCAGGATGCAGGGGGTCCACCCCTCTGCAGTAATAGTGGTTCCCATGTATTGAGAGCTTAGGAGGTGCCAGGAACTGCCCTCACTTGATCTGACTTAACTCTCACAACAAACCTGTCTAATGTGTGTACTGAATACTCAGTAATTACTGGTTGAATGAACGGATTAGCCCTTTGAATTGGATCTTATTATTCCCCTGGTGGCTCTCTGACTTTGTTTCCTACCACTCTCCTGCTCACTCTGTTCCAGACACACTGGCCTCCCTCCTGCCTCAGGGCCTTTGCATTTTTATTCCTCTGCCCAGATGCTCTTCACCCAATATCCATGTGGCTGGCTCCCTGCCCTCCTTCAGGCTTTACTCCAATTGCTCCCTCTTAGCAGGGCCTTCCCCCAAACACCTTATTTAAAATTATAACACCCCCTCCCTCCTTCCTCTACCTTATTTTCCCCCAAACATGAATTACCTTCTCCCAGTCTATACATATTGCTTCCTGATTGTGTTCATTGTTTGTCTGGTCCACTAAGATCTACATTCCTTCAGGCAGGGATTTCTGTCCGACTGATTCATTGTTGTGTCCCAGGTACCAGCTCAGACTAGGTGCTCAGTACATATTTACTGACTGTATGAAAGAATGGATGAGTTCCCTTTTTACAGAGGAGGAACTCGAGGCTTTGGAAAATGAGCTGATCACCGTCCAAGTCCGCATGGCAAGTAGGTGGCAGAAGTGGGATTCAAGTCCAGGCTGGCTCCAAATTGGCATGTAGGGCTTGATCCCGGAGGAAATGCTGGACGGGTCTTTTCAGGTGGGTTATGAGGCAAGTTGCCCTTGAGGTGTAGGGGAGGAAGAAAATGCTTTCTTCCTCTACCCATCTTAGATTCATTGTCTGGGGCCCTGTGAATTAGACCCACAAGAGATAAACAAACAGAAGATTATTAACATGTATGTCTAGCATACTCATGGGAGTATCCAGTGCTGAGTAACTCAAAGGAGTGGTCAGGACTTGGGCATAACATAGCATTTTAACACAGGCACAATATAGTGCTAGAGTGACATGAGAAGGAAAAGGACTTTGAGTTTCTAGGGCAGCACACTGTGGGGAGGTAACTATGGGGAAACTAATGGAAGATGAGAGCTAGTTAGTAAAGTTTGCTGTGTGGATTTCTCTAGTGTCATCTCCACGCTGACAAGATTCTAGAGTTGTCTCCAGTGATTAACTTCTGTCCTTCCCGGTAGAGAGGGGGGACACCTTTACAAATTTATGTCCTGCTTTTAGGCAAATAGGAGAAGGATGGAGAGATTTTCTTGTATCTTTTTTTTTTTCAGTTGCCTTCAGCTCAAAAGAATCCTTATGCCAAAATGGCATATTTTGGGGTGGCATATTCTGCCACCCTTCAGAGGCAAAGGGTTTTTAGTGGCTGAATGTTGCAACTTGCATACAAACAAGTTCAAAGAAGCTCCAGCCAGCCTTCCAGGTAACAGCAGGTAGCCTCAGGTGGCTGCAGGTAATGAGAAGATGCCTTGGGATGGAGGCCTGCCCTGTACATTATCTTTGCTGTTACTTTGCTTCAAGGGACAATTGGTCCCTTATAGCAGATGTGCACGTGTGTGTGTGTATGTGTGTGTGCGTGTGTGTGTTAGCCAGTTTGTGGGGATGTCTGCATATACAGCCACCTGTCTGAGAACCCCTTCCCACGTGGACCCTGTGGGCTGTACAAAGGAACCCTGGGAGTGAGCTCCAGGCTTTGTCCGCACCAGGGCAATTATGTGGGTAATTGTGCCAGTGTGCCCATTAGCTGACATAATCAGGGAGTGAATTAACTTCAGCTTTCCTGGCTGTATTTTAAAGGCATTATTTAAATGCTCTTTTTTTTGAGCCTATGCACTCTTCAGAAATTAAATTTAGACCGTGATTTTATTACCCTTTTTATTTAATTTACCCTAACGGTTGCATTCAAGCTGTGAACCAGCTGTTGACTTTGAAAAAACATTGTTCAATTTGAAGGGAGCATTTTAAAACTTAATGTAATGGCTGTAAGTAATCACTACAGCAATTACAAACTCCAGCACTGTGCGTCATAAGGGGCACAGGGGGTTTGGAAGAATGCTCAGGTGGGCAGAGGGATGGCTGGTGCAAGAGGCAGGGATGCAGGTTTGGGGGAGGGGGAGGTGGGAGGGTGGTACGCAGGGACCTGCAGACCACACAAGCCTGCCTCTCCTCCCTGGGCTAGCTGGGGCCTGGGCACGTGGATCTGCTCGGCTCCTCGCTCCTGCTGGCCTCTCCCCAGCCACTTCATCCCACGTGAGGCACGTGTGTGCTCTGTCCCCTGCTCCGTGCCAAGGACAGAGGAATATAAGAGGTTCCGAGGTCGGACGGAGTTCAGGGGCTCAACCTGGACATAACCTTTTCGTTAGTTCCATTCTGCCTTTCTATTTATTCATCTACTTGTTTATTCAATCATTGTGGGAGGTTGCAACAAAAACGGGCACAAATTCTTCCTATCCCTGTATCCAGTCCCTCTGTGATGCACTTCTTCCACTAAGAAGTGAAGTCTACTCCAAATCGTGGATTTGAGCTTAGTTATGGGATGGCCTTTGGCCAATGGGATGTTAGCAAATGCGGTGCCAGCTGATGTTCGTCCCCTTGTGCTGCCCTGAGACTCCACGTGGAAAAGCCCAGGCTAGCCTGCTGGATGAGCAGAGACGATGTGGAACACGGTTGAGCCACCCAGCTAATGGTAACCAGCTTGCTAACATGTGGGTGAACCCCCTTGGACCACCCAGCTCCAATGAGCCAGCCCAGCAAATCCACTGAATCCATGAGCTAAATACAGTGACTGTTGTTTTGAGCCACTACATTTAGCGGTGGTTCTCTATGCAGTAAACGTAAACTGAAACAATCACTCAGCAGTCATTTCTCTGGTGCCTAATCTTTGCCAGGCCTTGCACTCAGCCGTGGGGATGTATAGCCTGGTGGTGGACGTGAGATTTGGCCAATCAGAACACACCATTCCTCTGGTCACAGCTTCCTATTGGCCGGTTACCTCTTGCCTGGGGTGGGCCATCCGACTCCCTTGCTCTGCCCTGCTCTGCAGACTGCAAGGTCTCTACGTTCCAGACCCAGCTCCAAGTCTCTCCTTAGCGCCACTCTCAGATGGACAGTGGGCACTGCCAGTAAAGCTTAGTGGTTGAGTGCGTCAGACTAACAGGAGGTTCAAGTTCTAACTTCTCTATTAACCACCATCTACTGTCATGAGCTGGATGGTAGAGTCAGACTGTCTGGATTCCAATCCAACCTCTGTGACATTAGGTCACAGACACAACCTCACTGGGCCCTAGGTTCTCTATCTGCAAAATGAGAGATGATACTACCCCATTCATAGGGCTGTTGTGAGGATCAAAAAAGATAAAACCGGGCTTCCCTGGTGGCGCAGTGGTTGAGAGTCCGCCTGCCGATGCAGGGGACACGGGTTCGTGCCCCGGTCCGGGAAGATCCCACATGCCGCGGAGCAGCTGGGCCCGTGAGCCATGGCCACTGAGCCTGCGCATCCGGAGCCTGTGCTCCGCAACGGGAGAGGCCACAACAGTGAGAGGCCCGCGTACCGCCAAAAAAAAAAAAAAAATTAAATTAAATTTTTAAAAAGAGATAAAACCTGCCACATAATAAACACTCACTGCAGGAGAGACTTCCTACCATCACTCTCTGAGTCTCAGGTTCTCCATCTTTGAAATGGGCAGACATCATGCTACCTATTGCTAACAACCACCTGAGGATGGTGTAAGAATGAGAAATGATGCATGCATTTCAAGGACTCACCACTGGGGGTCACACATGGAATGTGCCCTATAGATGGCAAATATCATTGTTTTTTGCTATTAGTTATTATCAACCAATCAAGGGGGAAAGCTCTGGGCTGAGGCTGGCTTTCTACCTCCTAGCAATGAGCACTCTGAGTGCTTTAGGTAGTTGTCCTCCCAGGACATATGTCTTTGCTGGAGTGACAATGTGGCCAAACTGACTTACCATGTACGTGGGTTATGATCTTTTCTTCTCTGGCCTCTGTTTCTTTATATTTAAATCGGAGGATTTCAGAGAGGCAAATGGTTTTAAATTATGTGCTTCCTATGACTGATTGGTAATGTCTGTCTGGAACCATGAATGGAGATCTCACCACATCCAGGCTTATCAGGAAGAAGGGTCATGATGGATTAGTGATGTCTGCAATGTATGTGATGTGGGAGGATGGAGTGTATCTGCCGACCTAGACTAGTAGTCTCTTAGGCGTCTCTTGGGAGTACTAAGGTTCAGTCACTGTGTGGATTTCTGACCTGACAAGTCTATATATCAGCTTTCATGTTGTGGGTGCTTCAGAGTGGAGCTCGGTGTGGGGAATGAATATTACTCACCTTCATATTCTCAGGACCTAGTGAGGAGTTTCACTCCTCAAATGGCTTGGAGGAAAGACCATTGACTCTGTGGTCAGAGAAACCTGGAGTTCTATCCCAGAGCTGCTATTTCCCAGCCGTGTGTCTGTGCAGTGGTAATCACCAGTGCTGTTTGCCAAGTATTCTGGAGCTCCCATTTTGGGGGAACTAGATAGTATGGTTGTAGGATCATGTGATTAGCTCTGACCAATGGGTTGTGAGCAGAAGTGAGATCCCTCAGAAACGTTTATTCCCTTTTTCCATGATGACCAACAAAAATGTTCCAGATGTGCTTAGCCATCAACCTGGACCCCAGAGTGAAGGCTGGTCTCCCTGGGAAGCTGAGTCTGAGATGGAGATTAGCACACATGAAGTTTACTAGGTGATGCTCTTGGGATCCACACTCATGGATGAAGGGAGGAAAGCAAGAGCTCTGAAGGTGGTCCTTCAGTGATGTCCCAAGTTGGGGCAATGGTCTGAGCTTTTATACCTTCATATCAATCACTCATTGAATGTAAGTTACCCCCAGGAACTTTTGTTTTTCCTGGTCATAAAATATTTATAAAGGTATACTTTAGGGAATATAGTGAATATAAAATTTAGGATCACAATATGAGGCAATTTCAATCCTCTCAAAATGTCAGCCTAGTCCTGAATGCTCTGCAGATGTAAAGCCACTGGTGAGACTCACTGAAAGCAGTTAGACTAGTACAGAGGAGGCTTTTCATGAACATTTATAACTAGATCATCTGAATACCCCTTTTAAGTGCAAAATCACACCACGTTACACTAATGCAGCAACAATGCATTCATATTGTTTTCATTAGTAGTCAAATTGCATAGAACAACAGAAAAAAGCACAATGGAGCTCACAAAATGGGCTGAAAAAAGAACCTGTCCTTGCAAAACACACACTAGGAAGGGAATGCAACCTTGGATGAGATGGAGCTCTTCAGTTGAGAGCAATTCCTGCAGAGGGATCACAGCTGCGGGCTGAGGGCAGCGCTTCCAGCAGCTGGAGAATAGCAGTGGTGTGCTGGAGCCCGCTTCTTTTTCGGGGGGAGCGCCACATGGCATGTGGAATCTTAGTTCCCCCACCAGGGATTGACCCCGTGCCCCCTGCAATGGAAGCATGGAGTTCTACCCACTGGACCACCAGGGAATCCCCAAGGAGCCAGCTTCTAGCAGCCTGTGAGAACCGATTATTAAATGTTCAGGGGCTTCCCTGGTGGCGCAGTGGTTGAGAGTCCGCCTGCCGATGCAGGGGACGCAGGTTCGTGCCCCGGTCCGGGAAGATCCCACATGCCGCGGACCGGCTGGGCCCGTGAGCCATGGCCACTGAGCCTGCACGTCCGGAGCCTGTGCTCCGCAGCGAGAGAGGCCACAGCAGTGAGAGGCCTGCGTACCGAAAAAAAAAAAATGTTCAGGAATTTGGCGAGCCAGTTGGTAAACATAGTCATCATTAAAAATTAAATTACATAAATGTATAAATACATTTTATTAAAAACAAAGGTAATAAATACTCAAAACTCATCACTTCCTAATTATTTTACTACATTTTTTTTTACCTAAGCTCTTGAGCTGATTTACATCATTGTATGGTGGAAATACTACACAGTGTGTGCTATCACAAAACTCCAGCTCTGCATTCAGTGACCTCGGCAGCTTGAAATCTATCCTAGTGGGAGTATTTATACCACAGAAATTGGCAAATGCTACAAATCAGGGCTTTATCCTTTGTTTGGTTGATTGTCTAGACTGGAGAAAGTGATGGAAAAAAGGCAGACTAAACTAAATGTCACTGGTAGCTGTTACATTGTGAATAGTAAAAAATAAAAAAAGTCAAATAATAGTTGAGGGCTTCCCTGGTGGTGCAGTGGTTGAGAGTCCGCCTGTCGATGCAGGGGACGCAGGTTCGTGCCCCAGTCCGGGAAGATCCCACATGCCGTGGAGCGGCTGGGCCCGTGAGCCATGGCCGCTGAGCGGCTGGGCCCGTGAGCCATGGCCACTGAGCCTGAGCGTCCGGAGCCTGTGCTCCGCAACGGGAGAGGCCACAACAGTGAGAGGCCCGTGCACCGCAAAAAAAAAAAAATAATAATAATAATAGTTGAATTACAGCTATAGGTGGCTGTGGATGTATGAGTTCAATAAAGATCAATAAAAGCGTTCTGTGAGAATTATTGGGCTGTATGGAATTTACAATAAAAAGTATTACATATTTTATTATCATATATAAACAGTACACTACACATTCTTCACATCAGCAAAATTTGTAATAAATGTGTGTATTTATATTTTTTCTCCCAGAGAATTATTATTAAACATTATTAAACATTTACCAACACATCACTGGGGACTAGGTCCTTCATCCTCTAAGGGGCTGTCTTGGGGATGAAGCACAGTGTCCATGAAAGAAGGTGACATGGAGCAGAGTCGCTGCCATGCCTTGTTGGACACGCAGCTTGAGAAAGAGATAGTTTACTGCTCTCTGATGTTTTATGACTGGGATTTGGGGGATTGTTGTTTACACAGCATGACCTAGCCTACGCTGACTGATATACTTGGGTAAGGCACTTAATTCTCTGGGCTGTAGTTTAGTTTCTTCACAATAATACCTCCTTGTAGGATTTCAGAGAGAACCAGAGGTGAGGTCTGTATTACCTTTAGCATCCAGTAGGCACTCTAGATAATGCTTTTTATTGATAGTAGTGTCTTAATAAATGATTATTTATCTGATTTAAAATGTGCTTGAGCCAATTCATACGAGTCATCTTTGGATAGGTGGGATGAGGACACAGCTTTCTGTCTCTCTGCTTCCCTTGGTATCTGTCTCCATCCTCTCGACCCCTCTTGGTGTCTTTCTCTGCATTTGTGTCTGGCTCCATCACCATCTAGGGGACAGAACCAAAGGCCACCAGTCCCAGCTGGAAAGGCGGCACTTTAGGGGTCCTGGAGTGTTAACTTCACAGTTACTGTTGTTGCAGGTGCTTTGTCCCCAGGTCTTCTGAGCGGGGTAAAATGCCACCCCAAGAAACAGTGGCAGAGGAGGGCCAGCCATAAAGGTTAATGTCCTGAAATAGCTTGGAGGCAGTGGTGGTCGGCAGGAAGAACAACTTTAATATAAAATAAAAACGGATGGATTGATCACTACAAAGCCTGGCTGGACCTCACATAGCCTCCAGCAGCTAAGGCAGAGGAGGGGGTGGAGCGTAGACCTCAGGCCAGAAGCTCTGAGGGGCAGCCTGTCTCCCTGGGTAATTCTACTCTGCGGCCAGGATTGAGGACTTCTGATTCGGAGGCCAACTTCACACCAAGCAATTATTGAACACCAGCTGGGTGTCCTACAATTCAACTCAGTTCTGACACTATCTACCTGGAGATAGCATCAGATCCCACAGGTGAAGGGTTCAGTCCTACAAGACTGCCCCACCGCAGACACCAATCACAATCCAGGTTGTCACCTGTGCTTCTGACTGGCCATAAGCCAGAGGTTCCCAAGACCCCCTCCTTAGGTTTGATTAATTTGCTGGACCTCTTACAGAACTCAGAGAAACATTTTAGTTATTAGATTGCTGGTTTATTGTAAAAGGATGTAACTCAACAACAGCCAGATGGAAGAGATGCTCAGGGCAAATCATGGGGGAGGGGCTGCAGAACTTCCATGTTTTCTGAACACACCACTCTCTCCAAATCTCCGTGTGTTCACCAACCTGGAAGCTCTCTGAATCCAGTCTTTTTAAGTTTTTATGGAGGCTTTCCTTTTGATTAAATCATTGGCCATTGGGGATTGATCCAACTTCCAGCCCCTCTCCCTTCCCCGAAGGTCAGGAGGTGGGACTGAACGGTCCAACCCTCCAATCATGAGGTTGGTTCCCCTGACAACCAGCCCCCATTCTTGGATGCTCTTCATTATCTCATTAACATAAACTCAGGTGTGGTCAAAAGGGGTTTGTTATAAATATCAAGATACTTTTATTGCTCTTATCACCTAGGAAATTCCAAGGGTTTTAGGAGCTCTGTGCCAGAAATAGGGACAAAGTCAAATATATATATCTCTTATAAATCACAATATCACAGGATTCCTAATCATTTTAGATGGTACACGGATCGCCTTTGAACTGCACTAGATTGTTCAACAGGAATAACATGTCTCAGAGGCGATTGTGAGGATTAAATGTGATGCATTTAATAACTTATTAAAGGTCCGTCAGACGGGGACTCATTAAATAAATTATGGTTATCCATAGCTATTTATAATTATGAGACAGATTTACACATGTTGTTATGGCATATTCTCCAATAAATATTAAGAGGAAAAAGCAAGATGGTGAGAGTCTTGATGGTGTGTCTCCCTCTGGAAGGGGGAGGAGAAGCTGGGGGAGCTGGATGCTTGTATATTCGTGACTCTCTCTAGAAGGGATACTCCTGAAACTGTTCCAGTGATCGCCTGTGGGGATTGAAAACGGGGACTGGTTGACTGAATTCGGTGGGAAAGTTACCTTTTGACTACGCCCTCTGATACTGCTTCAATTGATTACCATTTATATCTCATACTTCTCCCTCTATTTGTTAATAGCAGAGAAAAAAAAATCCCTGGGAGATTTGGATACCCGACCAGGTTTTGGAACCACCACCATCGTCCAAGACACCAGTCCAGTCAAGTGCAATGTCACTATTGAGTCTCTGAAGATCCCAGGTGACCTAGAAGTTATTTATGAGGTAGTGGGGCTGGGTCCCCACAAGAGGACTCCAAAACACTATGGACAGGAATGACATGGATAAACGGCAGAGGTCAAGTCTTTCAAAGAGATTGGTTGCACACCAGAAGGACAAGAGGAACCTGACAATGCAAGTGCAGAATTTTTCGGGCTCATTCTGCATGGCAAGGACTGCAGTGGGTTGTTAAGAGACAGGAGACTTGGGAGTTTCCCTACTGAGTTCTGCCTTGTTTTTTTCCAATTCTGTCAACTACTAGGTCTCCCCAGTGTTATCATTGGGCCCCCGAGACCCTAACGTGTCAGAACTCCCCTTCACAGACCCTACAGCTGTGCGGCTGAGGATCCAGGTGGGTCCCTTGGTGCCAAGAGGCCCCTGGTATTTGGGTGTCCAGATCTTAGGCCGGCTGCGGTGGCAGTGGAGTTGGGATTGCTTGAGGCCAGGGACTCGGGGACAGTTATGTCTTCATGACCCCTTTTATGTGCCAGGCTCTGCTCCCCTTGACTCCTTCCCCCTGACTTTGGGGGTCAGTCTTTTCATCTTCCTGTCCTGACCCTTCCCTTCCCGAGACTCCATTCCTTCAGAAAGCCCTTTCCCCATTCTCCAAGGGAGTTGCATCTGAGAACTTCCACGTTGCCTCACTCAAAACAGCCTCCTGAGCCTCTGGGAGAAATGGTGCAGAAGATTCAGGATTGGCAATCAGGCCCCAGGACATTGGGCCAAAACCTGCCCTCAAGAATTAAGGTAGTTAGTTCCCTGGTGGCCTAGTGGTTAGGATTCTGGGCTTTCAGTGTTGTGGCCTGGGTTCAATCCCTGCTCGGGGGAACTGAGATCTCACAAGCCATGTGGCACGGCCAAAAGAAAAAAAAAAAGGCATTTATGTAAACAACAATGTCCTACTGTATAGCACAGGGAACTATATTCAATATCCTGTAATAAACCATAATGAAAAAGAATGTATATATATGTATAATGGAGTCACTTTGCTGTATAGCAGTAATTAATACAACATTGTAAATCAACTATACTTCAATTAAAAGAAAAGAATCAGGGTTTCCCTGGTGGCGCAGTGGTTGAGAATCCACCTGCCGATGCAGGGGACACGGGTTCGTGCCCCGGTCCGGGAAGATCCCACATGCCGTGGAGCGGCTGGGCCCGTGAGCCATGGCCGCTGTGCCTGCGCGTCCGGAGCCTGTGCTCCACAACGGGAGAGGCCACAACAGTGAGAGGCCCACGTACTGCAAAAAAAAAAAAAAAAGAAAAGAATCAGGGAAGTATTCTGGGGGACAGTGAAACTATCTGGCCTTGTCTTGCTGTGTACATAGCTGGCCGCAGGGTGGGGCATCGTGGTCTGTGTTGGGGAGTTTGCCTGTCTTGTCAAAGGCACCTGGTATGGGTGGTGTCCTCAAGGCATGGCTGACCCCACTTCCTCATCAGGAAAACCTGAGTAATGCCACCACTTACAGAGCTGTGAGTGAAAACGCACAACAGAGCATCTGGCCGCCCATAGATGGTGCGGGCAAGTGTTCGTTGCATCTGGATGTGGGCGGGTCCTAGCAGGAGAGGGCGTGTCCCTGAGCTGCAGAGCTCGCAGGGACTCCACCCAGGCACACACAGTCTGTTTCTTCTCCAAACATCCTGACCTGGGCAGACGTCCGGGCTGAGGTGGGCCCTGCCGGGATTGGAAAAACAATGACTGAACTCGTGGAGGCTGCAGGGAGAACAACCCTTGTTGGGGACCGGCTGTACCGGGGTGGGTGCTGGGGACCTGTATGGGTTCTTGGATAACTGAAATCCTTGTGGGCCCTTTGTAGCACCAAATGCCTAGAGAGTCAGCCAGATGGATCTTTGGAGGCTTAAAAGACAGAGACAATGGACAAACCTTTTGGATGCTGAAGGTCACAGCAACACCACTCGGTCTGATCTCTCTATATTCCTTTGCCCTTTTCTTCTGGCCACAAATTCTGGGCCATCTGCCTTTGGGTATGCAATCTAGGGTCTTGCTGACCTCATGAAAACCCTGTAAGAATTTAAGGAGGCATACAGAAAGCCCTAGAAAAGAAAAACTGGGAGCTAGTCTTGGCCCTTTCCTGGACTCAGTGGTCATAGTGGACCACTGATAACTGATTTTCTCCCTTCTGGTTCCTTCCAGCTCCATGACCTTCAGGCCCCCTCAAAACTCATGGGTGTGAATAAATTCCCAAATACAGAAACCAGCATCCAAACGTATCCCCTTAATTGTGTAGACCTGATCTAGAGAGATGAGTCTGGAAGAGCTCAGGGCAGAACCTCATTTAATATGGACCCTATAGTTTTACTTTTTCTGAAGTTTTGGAGTCAGGGACAAGCTGAGCAACTTCCCCCAAGCAGCCACAGAGAGAGTAAAATCTCAGCCTCACCCAGCAGGAACCACCGCATTTGCATGCATCAGAAACAATTTTTGTGAATTTAATTAATCACAGTTTACATGCTAATAACGCTTGAAATATTTTTATGGGTAAATAATGGATATTCCCTGCTGTGGGGGGAATTGTTGGTTCCAGTGCTCACTTACAGTTTATTTCCCATTGAGTGATTACAGCGTGAGAGTGACACCTACCATCGTGATGGGAGAAGAGAGGTGTGATTTTTGTTTCATGGATGAGGCCGGGAGAAGGCAGGATCTTCCCTAGTAGGTGCTTGGTGTCAAGATGGGGCAGCCGAAGTGGCCAATGCTGAATGTGGCCACTTTCACTTCTAGGTTTTCTGGTTATAACATCTTGATTATAATTCTATTATAGTCATCATCATCATAATCACTGCTGCCACTACCACTACCACTATGACCATGATCTTCTCTTTAACCAGTTTTATCCCCATCACCACCACCATCACCTCCATCATCACCATTAACATCAGCACCACCATCACCTCCATCATCACCATTATCAATCCTTAAACCAGTTTTATCAATACCACACCATCACCACTTCTATCATCTCCATCATCACTGTCATCATCACAGTCACCACCCCATCATCACCAGAGCCTTCAACACCACTGCCAGTATCAGCCTCATTCCTACCATAAGCACACCATCTCAACATTCATTCCCTTTCTGTACCCTGGGGACGCTAGTCCCTCCCTTCCTTGGATCCTGCTTCTCCTCTTTCCCTCTCCACACATCCTCACCCTGTCACATCTAACCAATCACTAAATCCGATTGATTCTCCCTCCTGCATACCTCTTCAAGTTGTGTCCTCATCTTTCCTTATATTTCTTCAGTCTAGGTCTTCATAATTTCTCAGCTGATCTCCTGCAAAAATGATCTCCCTATTTCTATCCAACGTAGTGCCAGAGTATCTTTCTAATATGGAAATCTGACTTCTGTGATTAAAACTTTTTCTCATTGCCTCATGGTCATCAGCGGTACTTCAGCTCTACAATATAAACTGTTTTTATGGAGAACATTCTATGGACCCCACACCAACGTGGGGCATAAATAAGAGAGAGCGCTTGTATCTTTCTGATCAATTGCTTCAGCAACACTCACCTGCCTTATTAGTAGGACACTTATCACTGTTCTCTTAAGTTTATTTCCCTGCCCCCACCCCTTCCTGGAATGCTCTCTGAACCTCTAAAAATTTCTTAGTTCACAAGGGGATCTGTCTTCCTCCAACCCAGACAAATCAAGAGCAGGAGTCTGGTCAGTCCACTGCTGCAGCTGCTGCTTCTTACCAAAGGAGTCACTGTTGAAGATAAATTCTGCACAGTCTTGTGGATGATTTGTTCTGTGGTTACACTGGGTTTAGTTTCTGGGTATCTGTCAAGAGAAGATGTTCTGACTCCTTCAGTGCTATGCTTGGCCAAGGCCCCAGGGTTACATCTCTATGGTCAATGTTGTCACTTCACATACACAGTCACTCTTTGGGTAAAAGCTGGACCCAGGGGCACTGGTTTGGAGTCAGTTCATAAGTATTACCTCATGCTTCCCCTCTGACCTAATTATTAGACAATTAGCCATTATTTGACTCATTCAAACCTCAAAGCTCTTGTTACATCTTGAAAGAAGTCCACTTGCAGGGCAACTTGCTTTGTGCCTATCCTTATGCTGCAGGCTACCCTCGGTGATGAAAAAATGTCTTCTATTCCTAGTCATGCTATCTGTAATTGACAGCCTCTTTAAGTAAAGTTGAGGGAGGAACCCATAGGTTTGATATTCTTCAGGACTGTCCTGTTATACTCCTGACAGTGGAGCATAGAGTACCCTCTCCTCACACATCTTTTTTTGTTTTGTTTTGTTTTTTTGCGGTACGCGGGCCTCTCACTGTTGTGGCCTCTCCCGTTGCGGAGCACAGGCTCCGGACGCGCAGGCTCAGCGGCCATGGCTCATGGGCCCAGCCGCTCCACGGCATGTGGGATCTTCCCGGACCGGGGCACGAATCCGCGTCCCCTGCATCGGCAGGCGGACTCTCAACCAGTGCACCACCAGGGAAGCTCTCTTTCTTTTTTAAAAAATTTATTTTTGGCTGCATTGGGTCTTTGTTGATGCGTGTGGGCTTCTCATTGTGGTGGTTTCTGTTGTTGTGGAGCACGGGCCCTGGGGCATGTGGGCTCAGTAGTTGTGGCTCACGGGCTCTAGGTGCATGGACTTCAGTAGCTGTGGCGCATGGGCTTAGTTGCTCCGCAGCATGTGGGATCTTCCTGGACCAGGGATCAAACCCATGTCCCCTGCATTGGTAGGCGGATTCTTACCCACTGCGCCACCACGGAAGTCCTGCTCACTCAGCTTTAAACATGGTCTAGAGATGATGTAGGAAGAATACAGGATTGGAAACAGCCAGAAATCATTCGTATCTGTGGTGGAAATCAGCTGCATTTGCCTGCCCAGCATCCCATTGCTTCTTCAACTCTCACAAAACCTCAATTTTCTTTTCAGGAATCACCCTTGCCCCCACTGTCAGTCCCTGTGATTTTGGCAAGACTGGTCTTACCTCTGTTCTCAAGGGGTGGGAATCTGACCGAGGCCTGGCCAATCACAGGACTGAAACTCGCCAGCTACAGTGATTGGTTCAGGGATCAGCCATGACTCAGGTAGGACCAATGAAAGCCTGACCTGAGATTTTTGCTAGAACGATGGGAAGAGAAGCACTGCCTTTCTGTTGAGAATGCTAAGCTGGTAGGATGTAGGCTTGAAGCTGTTGGGACTCTATCGTAGCCACCAGGTGGAGAAAGCCTGACTGAGAATGAAGTCAAGTCCGCAGGGAGCAGAGCCAAGAGATAGAGATGGAGAGATTCTTGAAGATTTTGAGTATCTAGATCTAACTGTACCTGAAGCTAACATTACTGACGGTCTTTTCATGAGCCAGAACATACTCATTTTCTAGTTAGGTCTGTCTGAGTTGGGCTGAGTTTTGGTTACTTGTCATAATATAGCTTACTAATTCATCTCCTGAGAACCAGTTTAAGAGGGGTCTCACTAGTGAAAGACATTAAGACAGACAGGCAAACAGGCAGATAGATAATCTATCATAATTAGAAACTTCTTTTTCACCTCTTTACAGGGCAGAACCACACCATCCCTCCTTGCTGGTTGCTTTGCTTGTGTCTGATGCAGCCAGGGCACGGTGCCAGTACCAGGCAGGCTGCAAATATTACAAAACGTCTGGGGAAAACAGTATTGTTCCCAATTTATGTTTTTGCCTCCCCTCCTGTCTCCTGCCTTTTTGCTTTTATTTAAGGCTGTGTTCTATGTTGTAATTACTTTTTAAATTGGTAACGTCTGTGTCTCGGGTGCATGGCTTCCCTCTGTTGCTGGGTCTGGCACTGTAAATAAACCCTGGTACTTTGGCTGGGAGGCGCCTGCTGAAATATTGCCCTAAATAAATGAAAGGCAAATTAGATATTGGAAAATAACTTTAAATTACATTTGAATTCTTGAGGAATTACATCTTACATCTGCGTTTAGGACAAATGAATTCACCATGAATAATATGTCTGGAGTGAGTGCCAATGGAGGATAGCAGTGTGGGGCAATGGGAGGAGGGAGAATAGGATTAGGTCTTTCTGAGGATAGTGAGGCTTAAAAGACGTGGGGCTTCTTAAGGGATGGTCATGGCAATGGGTGTGTGTGCGTATACATCCTAGGAAACCTTGGATATGCCCACTGCATCTTCCAGAGAGGTGGGGCTCCTCCAATGGAAAGTTGCCAGGTTGGTTAACTGGGTTAATTTCCTTGTGGGTGGAAGGGGATGCTGACATCACTATGTCCCTACTATCTACTGGGTACCTCACAAACATGGAGGCAGTGTAGTCACCAGCTTTGGGGACAGGAACCTGGGTACAGATGCTGGTTTTGTCACTACCACTGTTGACCAGCAGACAGACAGTTGACATCAGGAGACTTCAGTCCCCTGGCTTGTTGCTGAGGAATTGGGGGCAGGGAGGGTTATATGTCTTAACAGCAGGGGCTTTGGCACCAATCTGACTTGGGTTCAATCCCTGTTCTGACACTTCCTAGTGACACTTCCTAGTGCCTTTGGGCAAGTCACTTACCTCACCAAACCTGCTTCTTCATCTGTAAAGTGGAGTTCATAACAGTAGTAACTTGTCTCTCAGAGTTGCTGGAAGGATTAAATGTGATAATAAATATTCCTTGTTGAGCATAACTTCACTCATAGAATGGTAATATTATTCAATCTTGTTATCTCACAACAGCCTTGTGTAATTAGATGTTAAAACTGAGGTTTCAATTAGGCAACAAGATAAGACAGATTAGCAATTTCAAAGTGAGGTGCCAATTCTCTGTATGCAGACTTTCAAATAAAATAGTTGGAAACATGTACCTCAACTCTCAATCCCCTTTTACCTACTTCAGAAATAGAAAAGAACTGAAAATGAAGAGGAAGGCAAACAATTTGTGAGGAAGAAATCTTTACAAAAAGCTATCCTGAGAGCCTTATTCTTTCCCTGTCTTAAGGAGTAAAAGCTGCTGCTCTCTTCATCGTAAAGCTAGAGATAGGTGTGTGGAGTACAACAGTAAGACTGGTATGTGGAGGGTATTAGTCAGGATAGGACAGTCTCTGATGCAGTAACTAATAAACTCAGAAGTCTCAGTGGCTTAATCAAACTAAGATTTATTTCCTGCTCAGGTTGAAGTCTGATGCTGTTCTCTTCCATCTTATAGCAGTGCTGTCTGGAATACTTGGCCCTCAAGGGGGGAGAGCTAGAGGGTGGAAGCCTCTGAGGTTCTAACTATCTCAGTCCAGAAGGGACACATGGCAATCCTGTTCACTTTATTGGCCAGAACTTGTCACATGGCTTTAATCCAACTGCAAGGAAGTCTGGGAAACATAGGAGCACCTGGATATTTGGTGAGTACTACCATTTCCTAAGAGCTCTTCCTCTAGGAGAGCTTGAAGGGGTTTAGCCTGCATTCCCAGAGTGTTTCAGGGCAATGGATGTGTGGCTGTTTCCAATGGACTAGCCAAATGGGGGAGACCTGACATGTGATCATTGTGGGTCCCATCTGACAGGAGCTCCTGGAAAAAGGAGGTGAATGCATTGGGCTGAGGAAAGACCACTTGTGATAAAGATGCAACCACTCAAGTACAGGGAAACTTCAGCTGGTGAGGCTCCAGGAGGGAACCCCAAAGCACTAACAAGTCCCCTATGAAAGCATCAGTATTAAACATCTGCCCAGTCTAGAGGGGGCAAGGCCAGCTTGCACAGTAAGGGTTCAAGTAATACCTTTCTTGTCCCCTTACCCTCCTCCCTCTCTGAGCACCAGCCCCAGAAGGGAGAAGTCTCTCCATGTCAGGCGGGGCAGGCAGAGTGGAGGCAGAGAGAAGCCAGTCACGTTCCCTGTCCCAGGGCTAACCTCCACCCAGACATAGGCTTGACCTGGGAGAACCTCAGGACTTGATGGTTAAACCAAGCTCAGATTTGGATGAATACTTTGGTCTGGACACTCTACTTATTGAATTGAAACTATTTTATTCTTTCAGCAAATGTTTATTGACCACTGTTCTAGGTGCTGGGTTGCATCCATGAACAGAGCAACAATGACTGGTCTCATTAGGCTGCAATTCTAGTGTTGCTTCCTTGGAGAAGGACAGTCATGGTCAGAAGAGCCATGGGACCTGGGGTAGTTTTCAACCAGGCCAGGGGAAGATACCTCCTACTGAATGAAGTTTAAAGCCATGAAGACAGCCTTTGCACTTATCAGGAGGGCATTAGTCTCCCAGGTTTATAGATGAGAGAACCGAAATTGCCCGAGGTCACACAGCTAGAAAGTGGCAGAAGCAGAATGTCCAACTCAGGCCTCTGACTCCAAAACGCTTCCTCTTTCCGTGGTATAACCTAACTACCTCCTAAAGCCTTCTTCCTTTTACCAGGAGTCTCACTCACCATGCTATAAAAGCTCGTCGCACCCTGCCATCCTACAGCCCTCGAAGATGGGTGCAGAGGAAGAGGCAAAATCCAGAAGGTCTAAGACTGCTCTTTCCTTGGAAGCTCAGAGACCCAGAGCTTCCTTTCCCCACCCCCATCATAAACACCTACGACCTGAGGACAGAGGACCACGTGAGTCAACGGAACACAGATAGCCATCTGGGTGACATGTCCTGTGAGGTCCTGTTCCCTCGCCCCATTCTGGACCAGAGGAGCCCATAGCTGGCAGGGGTCATGAGAGGTGCAGGATGGCTGCTTTTTACTCTCCTTACCTATGTGCCTGTCACTGTTCTAAGCACAAATATTAAATCATTTGACCCTCAGAACAACCCAGTGAGGCGGGTCCTATTTCTAAATTGATTTACAGAAGAAGCTGAAGCACAGAGAGGGGAAGTTACCGGCCTAGGGCTGCATGGCGGGGGAGAGAGCAGAGCTAGGATTCTAAGCAGGCCGTCTCCAGCCTCCCAGCCACTCTGCCATCCCACCCCTCTCTGCCTCTGTAATAGGAGCTGTCGGGTCCAGTCCAAGCCTCTCATTTTTCTGAATTGGAAATGGAGGACCTAAGAGGGGTGACAACCTGCCCAAAGTCCCACAGTCTGCTAGTGTCCTGGCATCCAGTGGGGTCCCCTCCCTGTACCCACTGTGGATCAGGTCAACTTTGGGATTCTGGGGAGGAAGACTAGAAAGTGCTTCTTGGTCCATTGATGGCGTTACTGCTGAAAAGTTGTAATTGACCTTGTACCAAGAAGCACATAGAGACAAATACCTCCTAGAATGTGGAGAGGAAGCTTCAGGAGGCTGAGCCTAGGGGTGTCTGGCTGGGGAGATCCTGTACCCGATCAGAGCATCAGGGTCCAAGTCTGTGGTTGCAAGCAAGAGAGAACGATACGTGCAGAAAACACATGCTTCGTCAGAAGGGTGTGGGACTGCTGAACCGTCATAGCTGCTTGGGGGTCTGGGAGGCAGAGCCTGGGCAGCTTCACCATCAGGATGAATTAGCTGTAACCACTTTCCATCTGGTGTCACTTCATTCAAGATTCAAATTCTTGGGAGAGAGAATCTTATTGGATCATTTTAGGTCACATGCTTATCCTTGAGCCAATCATTGAATCCAGGTGGATGGGGCACTCTGACTGGCCAGGCTTGGGTCATGTGCTTATCCCTGGACCAGGGAGGATCAGGCTCGCCAGAGTCTCATGGAGCAAGACGGGGAGGTTAGTATCCCATCCCTTCCTCAGGGCAGGACTGAGTCAGCTACTGGAGCATCACCACAGGATCTTAGTGTGAGTTAGAAGAAGGAGATGCCTGTGGGCAGGATCAGCCCTGTGAGCTCAGGGCTTGGTAAGCAGAGCCTGCATGGATGCAGACACTTGTCCTCCAGATCAGTTAAAGCAGATTGCCTAAATATCAGCATCTTTCCTTTCCTTTCCTTCCTTTCCTTTCCTTCCTTTCCTTTCCTTTCCCCTTCCTCCCTCCCTGCTTCCCCCTTTCCCACCTTTGCCCCCTCCTCCTTTCCTTCCTTCCTTCCTTCCTTCCTTCCTCTCTTTCTCTCTTACAATGTAATGCCTTTTACTGTATTCACAGACTTGTGCATCCATCACCACCATCAACTGAAAAGCACTTTCATTACTCCAGGAAGATATCAATGCACCCCTTCACTGTCACTCCCAAATCCCCCCACCTTCCTCCACCCTCCACCTTAGCTGTAGGCAACCAGTAATCTACTTTCTGTCTCTATAGATTTGTCTATTCTGGACATTTCTTATAAATAGAATCATATAATATGTGGTCCTTTGAGACTGGCTTCTTTCACTTAGCATAATGTTTTCAAGGCTCATCCATGTATCAGTACTTCATTTCTTTTTATGGCTGAATAATATTCCATTATATAGATATACCACATTTTATTTATCCATTCATCAGCTGATGGAAATTGGGATTGTTTCCACTTTTGGGCTATTATGAATAATGTCACTATAAGTATTCCTGTACAAGATTTTGTGTGGATCTATGTTTTCATTTCTCCTAGGTATATACTAGGAATGGAATTGCTGGGTCACATGATGTCTTTATGTTTAACCTTTTGAGGAACTGCCAGACTGTTTTCCAAAGCAGCTGCACCATTCATACCAGAAGTGCAAGAGGGTTTCTTACACTTTTTTTCACATAACCACCAGAACTTATTAGTATCTGTCTTTTTTATTATAGCCTTCCTATCAGGTGTAAAGTGGTATCTTATTGTGGTTTCAATATGAATTTCTCTGATGGATAATGATGTTAAGCAACTTTTCATGTGCTTATTGGCCTTTTGTATATCTCCTTTGGACAAATATCTACTCAGATTCTTTACACATTTAAAAATTGAGTTATGTTTTTATTGTTGAGTTGTAATAATTCTTTATTTAGTCTACATACAAGTCAGACATATAATTTGCAAAACCTTTTTCTCATTCTGTGGGTTGTCTTTTCACTCTTTTGATGATGTCATTTGAAGTACAAAGTTTTTAATTTTGATTAAGTCCAATTCATCTAGTTTTTCTTTTGTTGCTTGTGATTTTGGTGTCATATCTAAGATTCAAACTCAAGGTCACCAAGATTTCATCTTATGTTTTCTTCAAAGAATTTGATAGTTTTACAACAACTATATAGTCTTACATTTGGTAGTCTTACATTTAGGTCTTTGATCCAGTTTGAGTAATTTTTTTTTTTTTTTTTTGCGGTATGCAGGCCTCTCACCGTTGTGGCCTCTCCTGTTGTGGAGCACAGGCTCTGGACGTGCAGGCTCAGTGGCCATGGCTCACGGGCCCAGCCGCTCCACAGCATGTGGGATCCTCCCAGACCGGGGCACGAGCCCGTGTCCCCTGCATAGGCAGGCGTACTCTCAACCACTGCGCCACCAGGGAAGCCCCAGTTTGAGTAATGTTTTATGTGCTGTGAGGTAGGGGTTCAACTTCATTTACTCTTTTACATGTGGATATCTAGTTGTCCCATCACTATTTGTTGGAAAGACTGTTCTTTCTCCCTTGCCAAAAATCAAGTGCCCATGGATATATGGGTGTATTTCTGAACTCCCAATTTTATTCCATTGATATTTATGCCAATACCACACTGTCTCAACTACTGTAGTATTGTTGTAAGTTTTGAAATTGGAAACTGTGAATTCTCCAACTTTCCCTTTTTCTTTCAAGACTGTAAGATTGTATTGCTGATTTTTTGACTTTCCATGTGAATTTTAGTATAAGCTTATCAATTTCTAAAGAAGAAGCCAGCTGGGATATTGATAGGGATTGCGTTGAGGCCGTAGATCAGTTTGGGAAGTCTGGCCAAAATGGCAACACTTAATCTTCTGATCTATGAACATGGGATGTCTTTTCATTTATTTAGGTCTTCCTGAATATCATTCAACAATGTTTTGTAATTTTCAGAGTATAGGTTTTACTCTTTTGTTACATCAGTGTTTTTTAAAGCTCCTTTGGTGATCCCAATGTGCAGTCAAACTTGCATAATGATTTCAGTAGCTCACATTCCTTTAGTGCTTTTATTCCAGACTGAGGTTCAGGGAAGTGAAGGGTATAGCAGAGCCAGGCTTGAGGCCCAGATATGTCTGACTCCTAAGTCAGGCTCTTTTATCAACATCCACCTGCTTCTCAGAAAACACACCTGGGATTGTAACTGAACTACAAGAGATCCAGGGCCCTCAGAGGATTCACAAAAAGGTTTGAGGCTTGGAGAGAAAGGAGCATGAAGAAGAGAATAATGGATGACTCAATTTCAACCTCACTTAAAGCTCAGGAAGCTCACAGCTATGTGTGTGTGTGGAAACATCACCTTTTGGATTTGTTCCCTTTGCCTACCCTCACCGCTTCACAGGGAAAGGGGATTTAGATGACCTCCTTAGGACAGCCCAATGTGTCAGTATCTTCTTAACAAGTGAAGAATTCAGACATCAGAGAGGTTAAGACATCAGCCCAAGATCACACAGCAAGTAGGCGATAGATGGGGATTTGGAGACCCGGGTCTGTCTGATTCAAGAACAACCTCTGCAGAAGGAGTTGGATGGGGTCTCTTGCCTTACACTTTAGCCACAAACCAGAGAGAGGCTGCAAGCCCATTAGCAATGTGTGCAGGTTGTTAGGGACGCCTGAGGGGATATGTGACTGTCTGCTGTGTGCAGGAATTTGGGCAGAGCAGCAGACCCAGCAGAAGCTTTATAGTTAGTTTTTTTTTCTATTATTACAGAATTGAAGAACAAGGAAGGGAACTAACATTTACATGCTCATTCATTTATTTCTTCATTCTTTAATTAAAAAACCTATTCCTGAATTCCAGGCTTCTTGCTGGGCAGGTTTCTTGCATTATTTATTGAATCCCCAAAATGAACCCAGCCAAGGTAGGCCCCCTGCTTCACCCCTGTTTCACAGATCTGAGGAAATGGAGGCTCAGAAAGGGGAAGTGACTCACTCAAGGTAACACTTCCACCCCCAAAGCATTTCCCACTGAGTGTAAAGCCTGCTGGGTGGCAGAATGTAGGGTGCAGTGGTTAGAATCATGGTGTTGAACCCAGGCTGTCTTCATTCAAATCTTGGCTCTCCTTCTTTAGAGATGTGACCTCAGTTTCCACATCTGTAAAATGGGGTTAGTAATGGTATCTATCTGAAAGGCTATTGCAAGGATTGATGGGGATGAGGCATGCAAATGACTGAGCAGAGCGAGGGCTCAGAACACTTTGACCATCACTGGGATCTCCCTTCCCAAAACTAGTGTCAAGTTCAACGCCATGAGGTAAACTCTTCAGCCACCTCTGGGCTCCCTCACTCAGCAGGTACCAGATCAGCTCTGCTCCCTTCCTTGAGGTGCTGCCTGGCACCCGGCCCTGGGGTAGGGGCACAGGGATGGGAGGACAGGCTCTGCCTTCAAGCCATCACGTGGTGGGCGGACAGGTGCAGACACAGGCATGCACCTCAGAATCCGAGAGGTGCAACTGCAAAGCTGGTTTCAAACAAGAGTACTGATAGCAGTGCCCCTCCCCCCTCCCCCCCAGCCTCTTCCTAGTGCATCACTTTGTTTCATTCATTTCTCAGCACTTAGTATCCTAAATCATCTCGTGGCATTCCTTGGTTGATTAGTTTGTTTCCTGTCTTTATCACGAAGTACCCCGCCCACCGCTGGTCCCGCCGCCCTACTATCCAGCACTGGGCCTGGCATCTGCAGATGCTCAATAAATATCAGCTGATTGTATGAACGAGTCGTTGGGTGACATGAAGTCTCATGTGTCAGTTCTCTGCCTCTGGTGGAGGAGGCAAGAGACAGGTGGGGAAGAGTTTGTGGCTCAGCCCCTGAGCTCCCTTGCCCCCTGCACACAGCTGGTGTCATCAGGGATGCTGTCGGGACTACAGCCTCGGGCCACCTTGGAGGCCGGCTGCCAACACTCTTCCACCAGCCCCGGGGGCTGTCTGAGGTTAGCTCCTGGTGTTCAAGGGGGAAATTTCAGGTGTGAGGGTGGGAGGGAGGGTCTGGGCAGCAGACTGTACACAAGTGGCCTTGAATAAGCCTCTGGAGGTCTCAGTGTATTTGTTGGGTGAGAGGGGTGATAGCATCCATTTTTAGCAGTTACCGCAGAGCCCTTAAGCCTGTGAGCCCTGGGTGGAATTTCATGGTTTAAAACCCGGGTGTTGCCACTAACTGGGTCTGGGTCCTTAACTCCTCTGGGCCTCAGTTTCCTCTTGGCGAAGTGGGGATAAAACCAACCTCATGGCTCCCTGCGTTTAAAATAAGCCCACATATGAAAAATGCCTGGCAAAGAGGAAGGCCTCAGTCAACATTAGCCACGCCCTTTCAAGGGTCCTGGGCTAGTCTTGGCGATTCCACTGACCTCGGCCACCGCCAAGCCTCGGTGCTGTTCCTCCCTGGGACCCTCTCTAACTCAGCAGGTTCTCTGCAGAGACTTTCCAAGGTCTAGCAGTGGCCGCTGGGCTGCAGCAAAGAGCTTCCCTCAATGCTTCAAACGTGATTCTTTAAAAACAGGGAAAAACATTTCCTGGATTGTTGCCTGCGGCAGACACAATTTAAAACTTAAACCATTTCCTTCTCCCACCCCCACCTCATTATCCTTTTTCAGGAGGAGAGAAGAGAAAACCTTTTCAGGAAAAAGCTACGGGAGACGCTTCTCTCTCTCTTCCCTCCAGCGGATGCCAAGCCTAGAGATGCTAAAGTTTGCAGCCGGCGCGCTGCCGCCGGAGCGAGGGACTTAGCATTTAGGGCCGGTTGCTGGGGAACGCGGGAGGCTCGGAGGGTCCCTGGGGAGGGTGGCCCTCGCGGCGTTCCGCCGCCGCCCCGCGCTGCAGCGCCCCGCGCCGCCGCTAGGGTGCAGCAGGGCCCTGCGGATGCGCGGCCGTCCGATCCGCGTCGCGTATGCAGACCACGTCCCGGCAGGGGCGAAGGGATGCAAAAGCCGGCGGCGGGGCGGTGACCCGAGTTGGCTCAGGGCTGCAGGGGCCGGAAGGCGCCGGCCTGAGACCTCGGGCTGCTTCTGGTACCCTAGGATCAGAGGTGGCCCAGGGCAGCGTCTCACTGCCCCTTCGTCCCCTTTCATCTCGTCCTGGGTTTCTGAGGGGGATTGCTTCCAGGACCCCCGCGGATACCAAAATCTGCGGATGCTCACTCAAGTCCCTTGTATACAATGAGGTCATACAGCTGGCCCTCAGTATCCGCTGGTTCAACCAAAGTTTGATCCGCGGTTGGTTGAATCCTCGGATGCGGAATCTGCGGATACGGAACCTGCGGATGAGGAACCTGCGGATGCTGAATCTGCGGATACGGAGGGCCTGACTGTACTTCCTTAATTGACCCATTATTCCTTCCTTCATTGCTTCAACCCCTGCATACTACTTTTCTTCACTCTCTCCCTTCCCGGACTTCCTTCTTCCCTCTCATTCTTTCACCGCCCGCCCACCATCCATTCGTTCTTCTCTCCATCCATTCCTCCATCCATCCATCTTTTCAACTTCCTCCCTCCCTCTCTGCTTTCTCACTTCCTTCCTTCCTTCTGGATTCTGCAGTTGGACTACAAATTCCACTTCTGGCCAAACGTGTCTGGGCAAGTTGTCAACGTTTCTGCATCGCCCCTTCCGTATCTGGGCAGCGAGGACACCAGGACCGGCTTCACAGGCCTGCTGTGAGGATGGAGTGACGGTCCCCAGAGGAACCTTGCCCAAGGTTTGGCACCTGGTGAGCGCTGGATTCTCGGAGCGTCACCTCCCGTTCCCTCGTTCTCCACTTAGGCTGCTCATGACAATCACCTGGGGAGCCTTTTGAATCAATTACCTGGTCTTCTCCAGAAATTCTGGTGGGGCCCCTACACTGGTAATTTTTTTTTTGCGGTACGCGGGCTTCTCACTGTTGTGGCCTCTCCCGTTGCGGAGCACAGGCTCCGGACGTGCAGGCTCAGCGTCCATGGCTCACGGGCCCAGCCGCTCCGCGGCATGTGGGATCTTCCCAGACCGGGGCACGAACCCGCGTCCCCTGAATCGGCAGGCAGACACTCAACCACTGCGCCACCAGGGAAGTACACTGGTAATTTTTGACAGCTCTGTTGGCGATTCGAATGGGCTGCTAGGGTGGAAACCAACTGGGAAGACTTTTTGACTGATGCCGGCTAGTACCAGGCTCTGTGCCAGGTGAACCCCCAGGGAGCTGGGTGGGGCGGGGACTTAACTTGCCCTCCCCCCAGTCACCTGTCTCCCTTCCTCCCACTCCCCTTGTAGCCCCAGGCCTCCAGCCTCCCTGCAGTGCTCCTCCTTTCTTCAAGGAACAAGCACATTCACATCTCCAGGTCTTTGCATACACAGCCGCCACCCCCACCCCCCCACCCCCGCACCTGGAAAACAGCTTTAGCACCTGGGCTGATGCCCCCTTCCCAGCCTCACACCCCAGGCTCACACATCCCCACATCTGCCGTTTCAGTGGCCTGTGTTTCTATCTGTCTTCTCGTGTGTGTGGGAGCTTCTCACGGGTGAGGTCTGGATCTGATTCTTCTCTGAGTGTCCCAGGCCTGGCATGGAGTGGGCACTGTTATAGGTTTATTCATGGATGTTTCTGCTGATTGAATTTGGTTTTGATCAAGTCCTATAAGCAGACACATCACCGTCACCAGCAAATCTGACCTCTCTCCCTGTATCCCCTGTGGTTCTTCTCCTGGGAGGGTGAATAATAAGATCTTTGGGTCCCGGAATATTTATTAAAGGGGAAAACGTCCCACCTCTAGCTTCTCAAAGACTTAAGGTGTAGCCAGAGCTTGTAAGATTGCCAAACCTTCCCCACTGACGTGTGTTGTTTGGCATACATAGGGTTAATTGTTTTCCTAAGAAGTAGTTGTTGACATTTAAAAACTGGCAGATTTCATACCTTCTTGTGAAAAACGGAGAGCTCTGGTAACATCCCCCGCTCCTTCCCGTGGGCTAGAGCAGGACTGACCTTCCATCAGACTGGGGGGAGCCCCTGCAGTTCTCAAGACCCCAGACGGGGTGGGGGGGAGCCCCTGAGTTCTCAAGACTCCAGGTCCAGGTTCCTGCTGATATTACCTCCCGGCCTCATTCGAGGCAGGGAGCTCTGCTGCCATTCTTCATTTTATGGATGAGGAAGCAGAGGCCCAGAGAGGCCTGTGCACTTGGCAAGGGTCACAAAGCAAGTGTTTGGAGACACCAGGGCTGTCAGATAGCAGAGACATAAAGAAGGGGTGATGAGTGATTCTGAGGGTCTCTTCTGGGGAGAAAATCATGAGAAGGACTTGGGGGTGGGATGGGCTGGGGCTGGGACTGTTTCACCTGAGAGAAGAGATGCCTCAGGGGTTGATGTGGGGCAAGCATAGTCGTTTCCAGGTGGGAAGGGTGTTCTGCGTGACTTCAGGAGGTCGCGATACATCGCAGCTGGTATTCACCGAGTGATTACCCTGCATCAGGCAGGATGCAGTGTGTGTGTCTCATGCGTCCTCCTTCACCCATGCCACAGGAATAGACACGTTCATAACCCTCCTTTTGACATGCAACAAAGGCTCAGAGAGATTTAGCAAATTGCCTAGTATCACTGTGCTCGACTTTTCTACTGGCACAAATATTTTGGTCTTTTCTCCTTCCTGCCTACACAGACAAGAACATTTTCCAGTCCCCTACGTTAGGCA
Source organism: Mesoplodon densirostris (assembly GCF_025265405.1). NCBI lineage: Eukaryota > Metazoa > Chordata > Mammalia > Artiodactyla > Ziphiidae > Mesoplodon > Mesoplodon densirostris. Next base: position 46,517,569 of record NC_082676.1, read on the forward strand.
GGGTCATAGGACTAGTTCTGGCCATTGAAATGTGGCTGGAAGTGATGGGTGTCACTTCCTGGCTGAAGCAGGGAAATGTCCTTCGATAATTATGGAGTCTCTCCCTTCCCACCCCCCATCACTCCAGGTGATGGAACCATGTGTTCTAGGCAGTTAGCATGTGGAGGGCAGTTGCCCTGACACGTGGTCCTGACCTTGAGTAGATTTGTGTGAACACAACCCCTTATTGTGTTAAGCCACTGAGATTTTGGGATTGTTTTTTACTGCAGCAGATCATAGCCTACCCTGATTAACACAGGCAGACCTCAAAGATATTGCAGGTTTGATTCCAGACCACTGCAATAAAATGAATACACAATAAAGAAAGTCACACAAAATGTTTTTGTTTCCTAGTACATATACAAGTGATGTTTCTACTATACTGCAGTCTAAGTGTGTATTATGTCTAAAAAATGTACATACCTTAATTAAAAATACTTTTTTGCTAAAAAAAGCTAACCAATCATCTGAGCCTTCAGTGAGTCATAGTAGTAACATCAAAGGTCACTGATCACAGATCACCATAACAGATATAATAGTAATGAAAAAGTTAGAAATAGTGTGAGAATTACCAGAATGTGACACAGAGACATGAAGGGAGCAACCGCTGTTAGAAAAATGGTGCTGATAGACTTGCTCAACTCAGGATTGTCATAAACCTTCAATCTGTAAAAAAAACACAATATCTGGGAAGCACAATAAAATGAGGTATACATCACACAGCTAAGAAGTAGAGTGGCTGGGAGTTGAACCCATACCTTTATGACCCCAAACTCTTGTCTATTACATTAAAAGCAGAATCAGGGAAGGTGGGTGCAGATTCCACTGATTCAAAGACACGTGTTTTCTCCTCTCCATGAAAACAGGTTTCATCTTATGAAATGGCATTTCACAATTGTTGTTAGCCTGATGGCAGTGTGATACACTTGTCATTGTCTGGAAACTTTTGGTAAGATTTTTTAAAAAGTGTCAGCATCAAAACTTGAAAAAAGAGTGTCTACTTGAGATAAAATCTCAGGGACAAAGGTGGAACACTCTTTTAAGAGATGTTGCATCACCTAAGCTCTTGATGTCCCAGAAGATGATATTGTGTGAAAAACACAAGCATCAATGACTCTGAGTTGAAAAGAGACTCACAGAAGTCAAATTCTGAAGGCAAAGATGTTGTAGGATAACTTGACCAATTTATTTTGCTCACGTTTTCCATTTTTTATATGCACCATAGTGACATATGATAAAAATCTACATTTAAATAAGAAAGCCCTTTTGATACATATAAAATAAAAATTCTAAGTGATAATAAAGCAGTATGTCTTGGTTTAATTGGCAGTGTTTTTTCTTTCTTAGTGATACATAAAGATGCACCATACAATCAATGGCATCTTAGATTTGTTGAAATATGGTCCCCGTTGATCACAGGAGGCAGAATTTGCTACCACCATTAGCTGCCTGGGTGTGTGGGGGGTGGGGGCAGTGTCTGGACCCCCTGCAGAGCCGGCTAGGGTTGGAGGAGCTGGCACCATCCTGGGGGCTCTGTTCTCAAGGCCCCTTCTCTGCCCGAGGAACCTGGCTTTGACTTTCTTCTCTGCAGATTCTCTTTGCAACAGCTCCTGATTTATGGCTGCTCAGCGGAGCTGATAGAGTTCAGGATAAACGCAGGCTCCACAGAGGGGATGTGGAATCCTCGGAATGAAATAAAGAGAAAGAGAGAGAGCTCCCCAGGTCCCTTCCAGGGAAATCAAGTGAAATTTCTGGAAGGAAGACAAAGACAGCTGGCTGTGCTCAGAGAGCAGCCCTGTCTGTGGGGCCAGACTCCTCTGGAGGGTGAAAAGAAGAGAGGCAGGATCTACTAGTCCCAGACCGTCCCCCCCATCCCTGCTCAGTGCTGTCACCGCCCTCATCGCCCTCCCTGACCACATCAGTCAGGGCAGATTGTGTACTGCTACAGTAACAAACACCTCCCATCTCCATCTCAGTGGCTCCGAGCCACAGAGGTTTCGTCCTCCCTCATGCTTCGTGTCCCTCATGGGTTTCTCCTCACTCGGGACCCTGGTGGACAGAGCCTCCACCATCTGGGGTGTCCCGAGTTGCCCACTCACAAGTGACATATATCCCTTCCACTGACATATCATGGCCAAAGCAAGTCACACAGCCACAGCCCATGTCAAAGGAAGTGCAGTCTTACCACATAACATAAGGCAGAGAAACTGAACATCTCTGAACAATCCTGGGGACCTTCCCATTGACCACATTCCCATCCCTGACCTTGTCCCCCTTTCTAGCCATGCCCTTGTCTGTAACCACTCTCATCACCAGCCATACTCCATCCCTCAAAGTCTCCACATCCCTGATCATGTCCCCGTGGGTGAGACTGTATTTGTGAGACTGTGTCCTGGCATTTGCTTCTGAAAACGCAGAACCGTGTCTGTTCTTCTCCTCTGGTACCTGTCCTATCTGCAGTACCACTTACATCCATGGCTGAGAGTCCTGCTGGTCTGGGGGCTCTCTCCACAGGATGGTGGTCATTCATTCTGTGCACTTCCCCCACCCCCATGCCCAGCACAGAGCCTGGCACAGAGGAAGTGTGCATTTAGAAGAAGAATGGGTATTTAAGTGAATGATAGAATGAGTCTTTGGAAGAATGAAGCGCTTCTTACCCCAGGGAGTCCAGACCGCTTGAGCCAGGACCCTAGTCTCTGCCCATTGACTGGCACTGTCAGAAATGCCCAGGAAAGGCAAGTGTGCATGTGTGTGTGTGTGTGTGTGTGTGTGTGTGTGTGTGGAGGTAGAGGGTGTGTGGTGACCCCCGTACTTAAGACACACCCTCAGAGGCTGTGCTGTGGCTGGGCTGGCAGGAGGTGGGTTGGGGTTGGTGGACCTTCATGTGTCATCAACACAGCTGTTCAGTCTAGACCAGTGGTTGTCAACCTCCCTGCCCCACTGCCATGACCCACAGGGCAAATGACATCCACAGGAGTATCTTGTTATAGGCACATCTAGCCTATGATCTGAAGCACAGGTAAGACAGCCTGTGGGTTATATGCAGTCCTCAGTGACTGGCTCTGAATCCACTGCTTTCTTTCTCTGTGAAAGAAAGCTGATCAGAAAGCAAGTGAGTGAGAGTAATTTTTTACAGTGTTTTTGTCAGGACATTTTTTTGGCTGCAAGTGATAGAGAACCGGTTAAAACAGGACTGTGCACACAAAAGGGAGTTTATTTGCTTATTTATCCAAAAAGTCCAGGGTAATGACTTTAAGCACACCTGCATCCAGGTGCTCAAGTGACATGGCCAGGTGTCTAGAGATGCTAATTTTCTCCTCATCTGCCCGCCTTCTGCAAGAAACTTCCCTCCTCACAGCCCTGGGTCACCTTAAACTGCCATCATCTATAATAAGTGACTCCACCCTTTCTCTTCCCAGTCATGGCTGATTGGACCAGCAGTGGCCCTGTGACCTGAGGACAGCCAGACTATAGGTTGGCTCACCACCTATCACTTGTGTGGCCTGGATGGGCTTGGCCAATCGGATTCTCTCTTGGAATTTGAACAAGACTCAGAGGGGAATTCCCAGTTGGTAGTGGCAATTGAACTTGAATGCAAACTGGAATCTGGGTTGGAGCAGCCAATTTGGACATGTGAGTCACAGAGGAAGCCAGGTAGTGGAGAAAGGAGGTCATGGCAGCTGTGTAAGGAAGAGTAGAGGTTCCACAGAGAAGTGACTTCCCAAAGGTGAGTAGCTTCCAGGTGGGCTGTAGCTGCCTCTCAGCTCTGCTTTCTGATTTCAAACATGGTACCTGCACTTTCCAGAACCCTGGTTATGCTTTCCACACCTCCCTGTGGATTTAAGCATTTCCTTTTCTCTTCTTCAATTTAAAGGCACAGGGAGTTTAGTTGAAATAAATTAGATGGAATAAAAATTAAGTCAACAAATATTTATTGAGCTTCAGCTCTGTGTCAGGAACTGTGCCAGTTCTATGAATGAGATGGGGTCTGTCAGGGGACATGGACCCATTCCTGACTTTAAGCTTTCCTGGGGGCATTGCACATAACCCAGAGTCTGTCTTGTCTATGCTCTGATCATAGGCTGGATATGTCCCTGACAGGATACTCCTGTGGATGTCATTTGCCCTGTGGGTCATGGTGAGGGCAGGGAGGTTGAGAACCACTGATCTAGACTGAATGGCTATGTTGATTTGGTGACCCACTCTCTCGGGTCTTTGTGAGGCAAAGAGGTTGGATCAGATATGTCTGAAGGCCTTTTTAGAGCAGTGACTTGGGGAAGAAAGTAGGCTTCCTTTTTCACTCTAAACCCACAATGGCCATCGCTTTAGCAGAGAAAGAGACTGGAAGGTGCAGACTGGCCTTAGGGTCCTCATGGGCCTGTCCTATGTTTGTTCCTGCTGTCATCACCATGCTGGCTCTTGGGGTGTTCAGCCAACCTGAGCACTTTTCTATGTGGATCCAGAAGTAAGTTCGTGGTCTCTCCTGGGTGTAGGGAAACAGATGTGCCACTGGGCTGAGTCGTCTCTCTTCTTCTTTCCTTCATGACTTTTTCTTATTTTCAGTTACACACATTAAAATAGTGTATAACTCTACTATATAAAATATAAAATAGATAATCAACAAGGACCTACTGTATAGCACAAGGAACTCTACTCAATACTCTGTAATAACCTATAAGGGAAAAGAATCTGAAAAAGAATAGATAAATGTATATGTATAACTGGATCACTTTGCTGTACACCTGAAACTAACACAACATTGTAAATCAACTATACTCCAATATAGAATAAAAATTTAAAAAAGAGGGCTTCCCTGGTTGAGAGTCCGCCTGCTGATGCAGGGGACACGGGTTCGTGCCCCGGTCTGGGAAGATCCCACATGCCGCAGAGCGGCTGGGCCCGTGAGCCATGGCCGCTGAGCCTGCGTGTCCGGAGCTTGTGCCACAGCAGTGAGAGGTCCGCGTACCGCAAAAAAAAAAAAAAAAAAATTTTAAAGAATAAATAAATAGTATATAAAGCACACACAGAGTTTAAAAAGTAACTGTAAAATAAAGACCCAGGTTGAGAAGTAGAACATTTCTCAGTATCTCAGAACCTCCTAGGTGCTTTTCCCCAGTGACAATTTCCCTCCCTTTCCAAAAATTAGCACCATCTTGAATTTTGTGCTAAGGTTTAATTCATTTTTACTGCTGTCTGGTATACTGTTAGGTGAATGACTGCAGATCATGTATCCATTCTGTTGGTGATGGATGCATGAATTGTTTCCAGTTTGGGGGGACTAGTTTGGCGGGACATTCCTATTTATGTCTCCTGGCACACTTGTTGAAGGGTTTATCTAGGTATGTGCCCGGGAGTATGACTGCTGGGTCATGGGATTTTCTTATGTAAAACTTGGGAGGTAAATCCAACCTGTTTTCAAAAGTGGTTATACCAAACACCCCACCAAGAGTGTCTGAGGATTCCTGTGATTCCACATCCCTGCTAGCATTTGCGAATGTTTTACTCTAACAATTTTCCCCATCTGTTTGGTGGGAATTGAAATCTCATTGTGGTTTTAATTTGCGCTTTTATGATTTGCATCTTTTATTATTATTTTTTCAATTCAGTAGTTTAGTTTTTTAATGAAGATTTTATGTTTTTAGAGCAGTTTTAGGTTCACAGCAAAATTGAGTGGAAGGTCCAGCGATTTCCCAAAGACCACCCCACACCGCGCCCAGCCTGCCCTGTTATCAACATTGCCCACCACATGGTACATTTGTTACAACTGATGAACTTACGCGGACACATCATTACCACCCAGAGTCCACAGTTTACGTTTCTTGGTTCACTCTTTGTGTTGTACATCCCATGGGTTTGGACTGGGGGATTTTTTTAAAAACACAACTCAGATCCTGTCTCACTTTGCTGAGAAACTTTCACAGTCTTCTCACTGCACTGGGAATAGGGACGTTCCCTGCTCAAGGCCTTGTCCTTTCTGTTTCTGATACGTCCTGGGCTAGAACACTCTCTCCTCAGCTCTTCACACGACTGGATACTTCGGTTTGAATGTCGTGTCCTCACAGAAGTTCTTCTGATCAAGTCTATCTAAAGGCAGCCAACTCCCCATTCCTGTTCTTCTTTTAAAAATTTTTCAGAGCTGAGCCTAATCTGTAAATTTCCTATTTCTTAAATGTGTCTTTCTTCCCCCATTATAAGTCCCCTCCCCCACCCGCCATGACCTTGTTCCGTACTGGCCCATGGTAAGCACTCAACACACATATGCTGAATGTTGAAATGCTACTAGGTTGTATCAAGAGTTTTCTGTGTGTCAGATTTGCATCTTTTAAATTATTTATTTATTAGTCATTGAGGTAACATTAGTTTATAAGATTATATGTTTCACGTGTACAATATTGTATTTCTGCTTCCCTGTACAGTGCAATCACCATCGAAAGTTTCGTTTCCATCTGTCACCATACAGTTAACCCCTTTACCCATTTCACACTCCCCCCACCCCCGCCCCTGCCCTGCTGACCCTTCGCCTCTGGTAACCACTACTCTGTTCTATGTATCTATGTGTTTGTGTGTTTGTTTTTGTTTGGTTGGGTTTAGTTTATTTATTTATTTGTTTATTTTTATATTATTAGTTGTTTGAGTTTCCTTTTCTGGGAAATTCCTGTTCATGTCTTTTTTTCCCCATTTTTTTTTTTTTTTTTTTTGCGGTACGCGGGCCTCTCACTGTTGTGGCCTCTCCCGTTGCAGAGCACAGGCTCCGGACGCACAGGCCCAGCGGCCATGGCTCACGGGCCCAGCCGCTCCATGGCATGTGGGATCCTCCCGGACCGGGACGCGAACCCGCGTCCCCTGCATCGGCAGGAGGACTCTCAACCACTGCGCCACCAGGGAAGCCCTTTTCCCCATTTTTATAGTGGGTTTTGTCTTCTTACCAATTCATAAGAATTCTTAATACAGTTTGAATAACAATCCTTTGTTGATTTGTTTTGTATGCTCTAACTATCTTCTCTTACATGTACGCATTCTTGAAAAAAATTCAAATATGGCTAATACTAAACTTCCACTTGAAGTCCCCCTCAATCCATCCCCCTTTCTCCCCAGAAGTAACAACTGTTATCATTTAACTGTGTTTTCTTTCAACCTTCTTCTATGTATTTGGGCACATACATGCACATACATTCCTATAGGAATACATTATTTTCTTCTGTTTGTTCCAATACAAATGAGATTATACTATATATATTATTCTATAACACTCTGATTTCACTTACTATGTCTTGGACATCTCCTGTCTGTGGTCATTCGTCTAGATCTATCTCTTTTTATCTGCTTCATTATATTCATAATATGATTGTATTATTTAAATTTAGTCATTCCTATATCTATAGACATTGTGCTGTTTTCAACTGTTTGCTCTTACAAATGATGCTTGTGGTGACCATCCCTATTTTATGCCTCCTTGGGCCCGGATATGAGTATTTCTCTAGGGTACTCACTTAGCAGTGGCTAAAATAATATCCTCATTTCAGATTTTAATGGACACTGTCAGATTGCCCTCCCCAAAGCTACCATTTTTCATTTCTAGCAACAGTACATGAAAGTACCCATTTCCCTACACTGTCACCAACCCTAGCCACTTTTGATCTAATTTTTTTGTCCCTTTGATAGGTCTGAAAGGGTTTCTCTTTAATTTCCATAGATCCTTGCAGGGCTGAGGATCTTTTTGCGTGTTAGTTGGTCCAAAGTCTTTGTTATGTGTGAGTTGCCTATTTATATACTTTGTCCATTTTGGGTTGTTTTTCTTTTTTCTCTCTCTTTTTTTTTTACTTGTCAATGGATTAAAAAAATTTAATTGAAGTATAGTTGATTTACAATATCGTGTAAGTTTCAGGTGTACAGCACAGTGATTCAGTTATACATACATACATATATTATTTATATATATATTCTTTTTCAGATTCTTTTCCCTTATAGGTTATTATATAATACTGAGTATAGTTCCTGAGCTATGTAGTAGGTCCCTGTCAGTTTTCTATTTTATAGTTTTGCTTTTTCTTGTTGATTGATAGACATGCATTTTTTGACAGTTAAATGTGTCAGAAAACATTTCTCTGCCCACTGAAATTTCAGTCCAGTGGAAAACTTTTACTTAGTTTAGTTCAATCTAGCAGTTTTCCAAGGGGTCTTTTTCCTGGACCAGTAAGTCTGAGAGCATTTAGCGAAGTGAACTACCCCAACCCAGATTAGCAGTGGCTGCCTGGTAAGCATAAGTTGCTGGCAGCTGCAAGGCCTGACCCATACATGCCCAGCTGGCTTCCCCATCTCTCCCTGAAGATGGTGGTTGAGTGTCAGATGCCTGGAGTTCAGTTACTGGGCAGGGCATGCTCGGCATCTGGAGAATCACCACGTATTGTGGGCCTACTCTGTCTGAGTCACCATACATACACCTCCCCAATCCCTACAGCTGACCTGAGAGATGCACTCTGTTATCCCTACCATATATAGATGAGGAAACTGAGGCTTAGGGAAGTGAGTTTCAGTGCTTCACAGTAACCATGTAGTGGGGCCAGGATTATTCAAGTGCGGCTTTGACTGACTTGAAATCTCACATTCTTACCCTTGCAACATGGCGCCCCTGTTGAAAGGGTCGGCGGTAGCAGGAGTTGCTGATATTCCTACTGTTATTACTACAACTGTTAATACTACTACTCTTAGAACTACTAGCAATTCTTCTTCTTACTACTACTACTACCACTACTATTATAAATGTATTAATTTGGTAAACTTTTAAATTTTATTTTATTGTGATAAGAACACTTAAAGTGAGATCTATCCTCTTAACAAATTTTAAGTGTACAAGACATTATTGTTGGCTATAAGTATAACCCTTGGCAAACTGTCCTTCAAAAATAAAGGCCAGATAAAGAATTTACCAGCAACACGATAGCATAAGAAAAAAAAAAACTTGTCAATTTCGTCAACTCTGTATGTGTCAGGTGCAATTCTGGCAAACAAAGGAGCTTATGGTTTAGTGGCTGATGATAAAGTCAGGAATTTTTTGAGCTCTGCCTATGTGCAGGCACCATGCTTGGCACTTTATGGACAGCATTTCATTTAGTTCTTACACATGCCCTGGGAGTTAGGGACTGTTGCTCATCTTCTGGTCTTGGCTCAAATGTCACCTCCTCAGAGAAGCCTTCTCTGACTCCTTGTATAAATGGATGCCCCTCCTCCTTCTTCCTGTTGTCTTCATCCTCTCACCCTGGGGGTTTCCATTATTGTTCTGGTCACATGTTATCCTCATCTGTGGGTTGATTTTCTGCTCCCCTGCTAGACCAAAAGTGACCTGTGTCTATTGGGTTTACCATTGTATCACAGACACCCAGCACAGCATCTGCCACACAGTAGGCAGCCAGTCAATATTTGTGGAATAAATTCCCATTTTTCAGATGGGGAAACTGAGACTCAGAGAGGTGAGCAACTTTCCCAAGGTCACCTTGCCAGAAGAGGCAGAAGTAGGACTCAAATCCTGGTCCTTCTGACTCCAGGGCCCCAATTTCCATTCACTGTACTATATAGGAACTCCCTGACTTGGGGGCTGTGTCCTGGCTTTCTGGGATGCCACCGAAGATGTGGTCAGGTCAAAGTGCTGCCTCTTACCTGGCTTTATAAAAGCCAACTACCTGTCCACATCTGGCCTCTCACAGACTGTGTTTTGGGAGTCACTATGGGCTTCAAGAGGCCACTTCCCCAGGTTCAGGCTAGCAAGGGTCTGTCTGGGATGATTCCACCAACTTTGCTGATATGAGAGGACACCACTCACTCTAACTGTCTTAGCATCTCAGGGCCAGAGAGAACTTTAGAAAGTAAAGCCTGAATCTTGGCCAGTGAACATCTTAGCAACATCCAGCGTCCGACCCATGAGGGTGGGTGCCCATGATGCCCTGGTGCTGTTGTGGGCTGGGAAGGAAGGGTTTTGCTCTAGACACCCTGATTTCTCTGTTCTTCTAATGAGCTGAGCTCTCTTAACCTCAAGGTCATTGCATAGGTTTTGTCCCCACTGTCAGGAACAGCACTCCACTGCCATTCCCACTTCCTTCACCTGGAAAAATGATCCATAATCATTTACTGGGTCTCAGCTTAAATATTGCTTCCTTGGAGAAGCCTGCTAGGGCTCTCTAGGTCAGGACTAGGGATGCTCTGATGTGTGTGTTCTCATGGTGTCCTGCACTTTCTCTTGGACCTACTAGATTCCAAGAGAAGTAAACCCCTCTTGCTCACCACAGTAACTGCAGCACCAACTCAATGTCTGGCATATAGTAGGTGCTCAATAAACATTGGTTGTGTGAGCATGGGATATTTCTGTCAGGATGCATCCTTCTAAGCACAGGTGACCAAGATCCAGTTTGCTTTCTGCTTGTTCTAACTGGTGTCTTCAACCACCCTTTTATGGACTGAATTGTGCCCCATACCCAATTCATATGTTGAAACCCTAACACCCAATGTGACTGTATTTGGAGACAGAGGCTTGAAGGAGATAACTAAATTAAATGAGGTCACAAGGGTGAGGCCCTAATCCCATGGGACTGACGTCCTTATAAGAAGAGGAAGGGACATTAGAGTTCTATCTCCTTTCTCTGCGTGCCACAGGAAGAAGGTGGCCATCTACAAGCCAGGAAGACAGAAACCAAAATTTCTGACACCTTGATCTTGGATTTCTACCCTTTAGAACTGTGAGAAAATGCATTTTTGTGTTTAAGCTACCCAGTCCGTGGTATTTTGTTATGGCAGCTGGAGCAGACCCAAGACTGATTATTTCTCTTCAGGAAACCAAGGGCAGCTCCCCAGCTCCTTGCTCTAGCTCTGTCACCTTGGTTTATCAGAGGCTCTTTCTCAGGGATAGCTGGCCTGGGGCCAGCGACTATGGCCAAGGAGAGCAGAGCCACCAGCAATTCCCACCTCTGGAGCCCTTGCGGACTGGGAAATGCATTTCCTGTAAACCTCATTAGGGCCAAATACACAGCAATGTGCACTAATATATTTAGCTAACTATTTAATTGGACTATTGGCAACAGTCTCAGAGGAGTCAGATTGAATAACAACAGAGTATGTCTAACCATCAAGAAAAAATTATAGCGTGTCAGCACGTAGGCACTGCAAGAGTACTGCCAAGTCTGTTACCAACGTGGATCTACCCACATCACTTTCTTTAGGTGGGGACCTTGTTTTGATCTTCTGAAAGAAATGCTGCTTTTAATTATGTTCATTTTTAGAGCACCACAAAATATCCACAAGAGACCCCAAATACACTAGTATTTCTCCCCTTAAACTGCCTCCTTCTTAATTGACTGCCCTGTCCTTTGTAAGGGAGGCTTAGTCCTGTTTGGAAGAGCAGTGAGGGAACCACTGTTTGATCCTCTGGACCCTTTCTAGCAGCAGACATAGTAAGGGTCCAAAGTGTGCCCCATGGCACTGGTTAGCTCAGCCCCTGGAAGCACCACCTGCACAGCCTTTGGCCAATTGTAGCACAGCCTACTTGGAGCCCCCAGCACAGCCCCCAGCTCCACATCCAACTAAACACCAAGTCCTGTTGATTCTCCCTCTCTTTGTCGGACCCACTCAGCCAGCCTGATTCAGAACTGCTGTGGTGGACAGTTCCCCTCTCCTGCCCCACGTCCTGTGTTCTGTGAGGTCTCTGCGTTCTCCTGAGCTGTGCTGGGCAATAGGATGGCCACTCCCACATATGACTATATAAATGTAAGTTCATTAAAATTAAGTAAAATGAACAATTCAGTTTCTCAGTCACACCGGCTGCACTTCACGTGCTGAGTGGCCACGTGTGGCTGGCTAGTGGCTACCATATTGGGCAGCATCAATGTAGAACATTTCACTTATTGCAGAAAGTTCTATTAGACGACAGTGCTTCAAAGCCTCCAAAGGTCACCCGGCTGTGTGTATATACTACTCAGATGTGTGGGGACCCCTGGGGGCCGTCTCCAACCAATGGGGGATGAGAGTTGGTGGATAAATTACTCAGGCTCCCTGTCCTCCAGTGGGCCAATTCTGTCTCCAGTGGGCAGTTTGCTTGGTTCTTCAGATGGTTTCCAGTGAGACTGAGCTCCAGGTGCCCACAGGGGGAATTTGCTCCTTGGCACACCCTTAATAGGTTCATCTCCTTTTCTTGCCTCCCTTTCCCAGCTTCCTCACGGTGCTTCCTGAGATCGTCTCCCAAATAAACTACCTGTATCCAAGTCCACGTCTGTAGTCTGCTTTTAGGGCAGCACTGACTATGACACCTTGGATTTGTAAATTTCTCTCCACTTCCAGTGCATCTGCCTCAGTGCAGACCCCCATCTTCTTTTATCTGGACGATGGTGACAGCCCCCTTATCAGTCTTCTCACCTCCCTTCTTACCTTCTATCAGTTTCCCACACTGAAGCCAGAGGACAAGACAAATAACACAAATATGAATCACCTCACTAACCCCATGTTTCAACCATTTAATAACTCCTTGTTATGGGCTGAATTACATCCCCTCCCCCCAAATGCAGGTGTTGAAGTCCTAATCCCCAGTAGCTCAGAATGTGACTGTACTTGGGGATACCATCTTTAAAGAGGTAAAGTTAACATGAAGTCATTTGGAGTGGGCCCTAATCCAATATGACTGCTGTCTTCCATCAGAAGAGATTAGGACACAGATACACAGAGGAAGGACCATGTGAGGACACAAGGAGAAGAGGGCCATCTACAAACCAAAGAGAGAGGCCTCAGAAGAAACCAACTCTGCTGACACCTTGATATCACACTTCTAAGCCTCAAGAACAATGAGAACATAAATTTCTGTTGTTTAAGCCTCTCAGTCTGTGGCACTTTGTTTTGGTAGCATGCGCTGACTATTACACCCCTCATTGTCCCGAGGACAGTGTCTAGATTCCTTAAAGTGGCTCTGAAGACTGGTATTATCCAGTCCTAATTTACACCCTCAGCCTCTTTCTTCCTAACCCTGAGTAACTGGAGTGTAGGTTAGTTCATCCAAAGCCAAGTCATCAAAAACAATTTGCCCCAAATTAGTCATCCTTCTAATGGTCAATTTGCCAAAATTGTGAGGGAAAGCCTTAAACTGAGTCTAGGTTTAAGACTAGGGCCAGAACTAGGGTAAGGTAGGGGAGTTTAGAGTTTTTCTTTTTGTGGTTAAGAACAATAAATTAACTTTTTATTTTGAGATAATTGTAGATTCACATGCAGGTGTAAGAAATAGTACAGAGAGGGCCCATGTATACCCCTTTCCCAGGTTCCTCCAATGGCAATGACTTCCTTAACCACGGTACAAATCACAACCAGAACACTGACATTGCTATGGTCCAGATACAGAACATTTCCATCACCACAAGGATCTCTTGTATTGCCCTTTCTCTGGTTACCACTAATCTGTTCTTTAGTTCTATAATTTTATCATTTCAAGAATGTTATGTAAATGGAATCACACAGTATGTAACTTTTGAGATTTTTTTTTTCACTTAATGTAATACTTTGGAGATTCATCCAAGTTGTTACATGTATCAATAGTTTATTCCTTTTTGCTGCTGAGTAGTATTCCACCGTATGGATGTACCACAGTTTGTTTATCCATTCACCAATTGAAAGACATCTGGAATGTATCACTATTATGAATAAAGCTGCTATGAACATTTGTACACAGGGTTTTGTGGGAACACACATTTTCATTTCTCTAGGCTAAATGCCCAGGAGTATAATTGCTGGGTCATCTGGTAGTCACATGTGTATTTTTATAAGTAATTGTCAGACTGTTTCCCAGAGTGGCTGTACCATTTTACATTTTCACCCACAGGTATGAGTGATCCAAATTCTCCACATCCTCACCAGTATTTAGTTTTGTCACTAATTTCTATTTTAGCCATTCAGACAGGTATGTAGTCTTGTGATTTTAATTTGCATTTCCCTAATGGCTAATGATGTTGGAACATCTTTTCATGTGCTTATTTGCCATCTGTATATCCTCTTTGGTGGAATTTTTGTTTATGTCTTTTGCTCTTTTTCTAATTAGATTGTTTGTTTTCTTATTGGATTTGATAATCCTTTACATATTTTAGATACTAGTCCTTTGTTGCATATGTGGTTTGCAAATGTTTTCTCCCAATCTGTAGCTTGTCTTTTCATTGTTTACATAGTCTTTCACAGAGAAAAGGTTTTTTAATTTTTATGATGTTCAATGTATCACTTTTTTCTTTTTATGCATTGTGCTGTCTTTCTTCTATCATTGGCAATGATCTTGATTTCTGTAGTTATATAATAAGGCTTGAAATTAGGTAGACTTATTCCTCCCACTTCATTCTTCTTTTTCAAAATGTTTTAATTATTCTAGTTCTTTGTCTTGCCATTTAAATTTTAGCATAATCTTGTCTACATCTACAAAAACTCTTTCTGTGATTTTGATAAGAATTGTGTTAAAACTGAATATCAAATTGGGATGAACTGACATCATTTCTATGTTGAGTTCTTCCAATCTGTGAAAATGGTATTTCTCTCCATTTATTTACATCCTCTTTGATTTCTTTCATCAGCATTTTGTAGTTTTCAGGATATGAGTCCATACTGTATGTATTTTATTAGATTTACACTTAAGTATTTCATTTTGGGGGGGAGAGGGCAATTGAACATGGTATAGTATCTTAAATTTCAGTGTCTATGTGTTCATTATTAGTATACAGAAATGCTAAACGTTTTTGTACGTTTACCTTGTGTCCTGCAAACTTAGCTAACCTTCCTTATTGGCTTAGGAGTTTTTTCTTTTTCTTTCTTCTTCTTTTTTTAAAGATTCCTTGGCATTTTCTGTGTAGATAATCATGTCATCTGCAAATAGGAACTGTTTTATTTCTTCTTTTTGATCTATATGCATTTTATTTCCTTTTCTTGATTAATTGCACTTGTTAGAAATTTTAGCACTATGTTGAATAAGAGTGGTGAGAGTGGACATCCTGGACTTTTTCCAGAACTTAGGGAGAAAGTATTAGGTCTTGCATCATTAGGTATAGTATTAGCTATAGTATTTTTGTAGATGCTCTTTATGAAATTGAGGAAATTCCCATTTATTTATAGTATTCTCAGAGGTTTTTTTTTTCAAATAATGAATGAGTGTTGGATTTTGTCAAATGCTTTTCTTTATCAACTGATATGGCCATGTGATTTCTATTTGTTAGCTTGTTAATACGGATTATGTTGATTGATTTTCAAATATTGAATCAACCTTGCATCACTTGAATAAACCACACTTGGTCAAAGTGTGTCCTTTTTTCTTATATATTGCTGAATTCTATCTGCTGATATTTTATTAAGGGTTTTTGCATCTCTATTCATGAGTAATAATGATCTGTAGTTTTCTTTCTGTTGTAC
Source organism: Mesoplodon densirostris (assembly GCF_025265405.1). Classification (NCBI taxonomy): domain Eukaryota; kingdom Metazoa; phylum Chordata; class Mammalia; order Artiodactyla; family Ziphiidae; genus Mesoplodon; species Mesoplodon densirostris. The sequence continues at coordinate 46,533,013 of NC_082676.1, forward strand.
TGTTTTTGTCTGATATTGGTGTCAATGAAATACTAGCTTCATAAAATGAATTGGAAGTGCCCTCTCTTCTATTTTCTGGAAGAGATTGTGTAGAATTATTATTACTTTTTCTTTAAATACTTGATAAAATTCTCCAGTGAAACCATCTAAGCCTGGAGACTCCTTCTTTTGGGGAATTTTAAAATTTTAAATTCACTTTTCTTAGCAGTTCCAGGTCTATTCAAATTACTTATTTAATTTTGAGTGAGTTTAGGTAGTTTGTGTTTTTCAAGAAATTGGTTCATTTTATTTGTTACCAGCTTTCTCCTTGTAGATTGTATGTGTTGTCTGTACTGTTCCTTTATTATTATCCTTTTGATGTTTGCAGGGTCTGTAGTGATATCGCTGTTTCATTCCTAAATTTGGCAATTTGTATCTTCTCTCTTTTTGTTTTGTCAGTCTTCCTAGAAGTTTGTCAATTTTATTGATTTTTTTTAAAGAACCAGATTTTTGATTTTCCTTATTGTTTTTGTTTTCAGTTTTTTTTTTTTTTTGCGGTACGCGGGCCTCTCACTGCTGTGGCCTCTCCCGTTGCGGAGCACAGTCTCTGGACGCGCAGGCTCAGTGGCCATGGCTCACGGGCCCAGCCGCTCCACGGCATGTGGGGTCTTCCCGGACCAGAGCACAAACCCGTGTCCCCTGCATCGGCAGGCGGACTCTCAATCACTGCGCCACCAGGGAAGCCCTTGTTTTCAGTTTTGATTTCTGTTTTTATATTTCTTCTGCTTTCTTTGAGTTTATTTTGCTCTTTTTTCTAGGTTCTTAGATCTGAGAGTTTTACTCTTTTTTCATGTAAGTATTTAGTGCTATGAACTCTTTCTCAACATTTCTTTATCTGTGTCCACAAATTTTGTCATACTGTGTTTTCATTTTCATTCAGTTCAATATATTTTTAAATTTCCCTTGAGACTTCCACTTTGACTCATGGATTATTTAAAAGTGTGTTGTTTAGTTTTCAAATGCTTAGGAATTTTGCTGTTCTACTTCTGTTATTGATTTCTAGTTTGATTCTACTACAGTCAGAGAACACACTCTGTATGATTTAATGCTTTTAAATTTATTGAGGTTTGTTTTGACGCCTAGGATATGATCTATTTGGGTATATGTTTTGTGATAACTTGAATGTGTATTATGTTGATGTTGGGTGGAGTGTTCTGTAAATGTCAACTAAATTCTGCTGGTTGATGTTATTGTTGATGTCAACTAAATTCTGCTGGTTGATGATATTGTTGAGTTCTACTGACTAGAAGAAGATTTTGTTGATTTTCTGAATAGTTGTTTTATCAGTTGTTGAGAGGGGGTGTTGATGTCTCCAATTGTGCTCATGTATCTATTTCTCCTTTCAATTCTATCAGGTTTTGCTGTATTTATTTTGTAGCTCTGTTTGGTGCATACATATTTAGGATTGTTATGTCTTTGTGGTAGATTCTTTTATCTTTGTGTGGTGTTCCCTTCTGTCTCTGGTAATTATTTTTGTTCTGAATTATACTTTATCTTGATTTTTTAGTTAAAATTTTCAGGATGCATATATTTCCATTCTTTTATTTTTAACTTACCTATACTGTTATATTTGAAGGGAGTTTCTTATAGAGAGCATGTAGTTAAGTCACTCTGACAAACTCTGTCTTTTAATTGATGTATTTAGGCTACTTATATTTAATGTAATTACTGCTGTGTTAGGGCTTAAGTTTGTCTTTTTATCTTTTGTTTTCTGTTTGTTCTCTTTTTTCATTTCTCTCTTTTCTTTTTCTTGCCTTCCTGTAGGTTACTTGAACAATTTTTAGAATTCTATTTTGATTAATCTATAGTGGTTTGTTGGGTTTTTTTTGCGGTACGTGGGCCTCTCACTGTTGTGGCCTCTCCCGTTGCGGAGCACAGGCCCCGGACGTGCAGGCTCAGCGGCCATGGCTCACGGGCCCAGCCGCTCTGCGGCATGTGGGATCTTCCTGGACCGGGGCACGAACCCGTGTCCCCTGCATCGGCAGGCAGACTCTCAACCACTGCACCACCAGGGAAAGGCCTCTCACCGTTGTGGCCTCTCCCGCTGTGGAGCACAGGCTCCGGATGCGCAGGCTCAGCGGCCATGGCTCACAGGCCCAGACGCTCCGTGGCATGTGAGATCTTCCTGGACTGGGGCACGAACCCGTGTCCCCTGCACTGGCAGGTGGACTCTCCACCACTGCGCCACCAGGGAAGCCCTATAGTGTTTTTGAGTATGTATCTTTTTTTTAGTGGTTTCTCTGGGTATAGATTATCTATATATGTCATTTATTTTACAGTCTACTAGTGTCAATATTTTATCAATTCAAGTGAAATATAAAAAATATATATGTATGTAACATATGTATATGTGTGTTTATATATCCTGTGCTTATCTCTACTTTAGATAAAGGTGACTGTATTGCTGATGGGGTGGTTATGTAGTTGATTCTATATTTCTATGTGTTATAGAAGGTTTTTTAAAATTAATTAATTAATTTTTGGCTGCGTTGGGTCTTTGTTGCTGCGCACGGGCTTTCTCTAGTTGTGGTGAGCGGGAGCTACTCTTCGTTGCGGTGTGTGGGCTTCTCATTGCAGTGGCTTCTCTTGTTGTGGAGCAAGGGCTCTAGGTGCACAGGCTTCAGTAGTTGTGGCTTGTGGGCTCTAGAACTCAGGCTCAGTAGTTGTGGCGCACAGGCTTAGTTGCTCTGTGGCATGTGGGATCTTCCAAGACCAGGGCTCGAACCCGTGTCCCCTGCATTGGCAGGTGGATTCTTAACCACTGTGCCACCAGGGAAGTCCCACAAGTTTTGTTTTTTTTTTTTTCTTTTTGCGGTATGTGGGCCTCTCACTGTTGTGGCCTCCCCCGTTGCGGAGCACAGGCTCCGGATGCGCAGGCCCAGCGGCCATGGCTCACGGGCCCAGCCACTCCGCGGCATATGGGATCCTCCCAGACCGGGGCACGAACCCGTATCCCCTGCATCGGCAGGCGGACTCTTAACCACTGCGCCACCAGAGAGGCCCAAGTTTTGTTTTTTTATTGAGGAATTATGTATAGTAAAGGGCACAAATCTTTTTTTTTTTTTTTTTTCTTTTTGCGGTATGCGGGCCTCTCACTGTTGTGGCCTCTCCCGTTGCGGAGCACAGGCTCCGGATGCGCAGGCCCAGCGGCCATGGCTCACGGGCCCAGCCGCTCCGCAGCATATGGGATCCTCCCAGACCGGGGCACGAACCCATATCCCCTGCATCGGCAGGCGGACTCTTAACCACTGCGCCACCAGGGAGGCCCAAGGGCACAAATCTTAAATGTTTAGCCTGATGATATTTTTTTAATATAACCACCACTAAGAAAAAGATATAGACTATTTATAACACCCTAGGAGGTTCCCTTGTGCCCTCTTGCAGTTGATACTCCCCAAAGATAACTCATACTATGGTCTCTATCACCATGGATAAACTTTTTTGTAAACAGGATCCTATAGTATATACTCTTTTGTGTATGGCTTCTTTTGCTAAATGTTATTCCTATGAGATTCATCGATGTTGTTATGTGTGGCAATATTCATTCTTTTTTCACTGCTGTACAATATTCCATCATATGAATGTGCCACAATTTGTCCATTTTACTGTTGGTGGAGATTTTTTTTTCCAGTTTGGAGTTATGAACATTTTCCAGTTGGCGCTATGGTCATTTTGTACATTCCTTTTGGTGGAGGTAGCAATCATTTCTCTTGGATATATACCCAGGAGTGGAATTGCCAGATCAAAGGGTAGGGATATATTTAGCTTTGGCAGATACTATAAAAAAATCTCCCCAAATGGATGTGCCATTTTACACTCCACTAACAGTGTATGAGAGCTCCCATTGCTGCAGAGTCTTGTCACCATTTGGTATTGTAAGGCATTAATTTCAGACATTCTGGTGGGGGTGTAGTGGATTCTTAGTTTGGTTTTAAGTTCCCTAATGATAGAGGCCCCAGACTCAATGTTTCTACTAAGCCACACCCTCCCTGCTGGCCACATCTTATTGGCCCAGGATGTATACCTGACAGTATGCAGGGCCAATCAGAATTTGGAATTGAGCTGTAAGTGATGCCAGTCAGGCTGCTGAGACCTTGAAAAAGGGCTTGAAAACCAGGGAGCCATGCAGTGTCCATCTCTATCCACAGAAAAGCCAAGAAAGCCAGTTTGCAGAGAGAGGAGAGGGAAAGAAATGCAGGAAAGGTCAGGAAGAGGAGATATTGGAGTTCTGGAGAAGAAGCAGACATTGAGAGAAGCAGTGCTTCTGGCCCGTGAGGCTCTGCTAGACCCGGCCCAGGGTCCTGCGTCCTGTGAGAGACCGCCCTGTCCTCAGTAAGCTGTTCCTTTTCTCCCTCACTTCCTCCTTTTGCCTCAATCCCTTTTGAGTGGATTTTTTTCCCTTGCAACTAAAGAGGCTTGAAAAAGAAGTGTTTTCTCTGTTTCCTTTCTGTCCTTCCCCTTTTCCTTAGCAAGTCTTTTTGAACATGTTAGCCTCTCGCTCAGCAGAGGGAAAAGGAAAGGGGGGCTGGCATTTGTTGGTCTCTCACTGTGTGTCAGTTTCGTCATGGGCACACAACCCCATGGGGGAGGGACTGGCGTTACCCTATTTCACAAATGTGGCAAGTGAGAGGCAGAGAGGATAGGGGTAGTTCAGCTGGGGACGCCATCCCAGGCTGGCCTGGCTCTGCAGCCTGGCTCCTCTATTCAGCCAGGCTCCAGCACCACCACCATGCCCTCTGTCCGTGATTGAGTCTGAGTGTTAAAGGTGGCACACACACGCCTTTTGTCACTGCTTTTAGAGTTTGTCTCCTACCCCTCCTCCCACCTGCCACCAACGAGTCCTGGGCGGTCTGGGCTGTATTACAGTAAAGGAGAGCAGTCCCTACGGGGACTCCAGAGATCTCCCCAGTTCCACTGTCACACCAACCGAATTTCATCTCATCCCTATCTCCCTTCCATCAGTGCTTTGTTGCAAACGCTCTTTGAAAGTAACATAATTTGCTTCCAGAAACTTCTTCCTTGTATGCAACTAAAATCCCAGTTGACACCATTGTGTCAAGATAGAGAATGTAGTGGCCATGGAGTCATATAGACTTGAGTCCTAATCGTGTTCTCCTGAGCTGTGAGCTGTGGAACCACAGGCCTCTCTGAGCCTCAGTTTCTTCATCTGTAAGATGGGGATGAGAAATATTACCCTGTGGAGTTTTTGTAAGACTTAAATAAGTAAAAGTAAAGTGTTTAGCCTCCCTCTTGGCACATAAGCGACCAATACATAGTAATTGTTTTTGCTTTTATTGTAGTTTCTTTTATCCTGGGAGTTCCTGATAACAGGAAACTGTTAAGTACCTGTTCTCTCCGTGGGCTTAATGTTCTCCGTCTGGCTGTTGCTGCAGCCAAACACCCCCCTGACCCCCTTGAAATGCCTCATCAGCAAGTCCAGCCTCTCTCTGGGAATTTTGGGGCAGAATCACTAGCTATGAGGCCTTGGCTTGTTGCTAGATGCGGAGAAAACAAATATTGTTTTAGAAACATTAATAATTGAGAGGTTTTTCAGCAGAGAATTGGCCAGCATTAGGGGAATTGAAAATTAAGGCTAAGACACTACCTCAAGCAGATTTCCTGATGAATAATTCATGGAGCCAGTGCCTACGAAGACCTAGAAGAGAAAATACCTTCTGTATTTTCTGTCCTCCCCACCACTGCCACCAGCCCCGTCACCTCGACTTTTTCCTGACCCCTCGGTGGGGGAAGGGGCATTTGAGAAGGTAAATAAGGGCCAAGAACACAGCAGAGTCCTGATTTGAGTTGTCATTGGAGTTTTGCCTGCATGCTGCTGTGTGATCATTGATAAATTCTGTCCCTCTCTGAGTAGAAGTCCTGCCATCTTTGAACTGACTCTGATGCTTTGAAATCCACGTGATGGAAGGGACTTTGAGCACCCACTGAGGCCTCTGTTTCCAGGGAGATCTGTACCCCAAAGCCTTTGTAGGAAGGGGTTTATTCCATTTACAGACCTCCCTCCTTTCTTCCTTTAGCACACATTTGAGTGGCTGCTCTGTGCTAAGTGCTGGGGATATTGCCCCCACAGAGGAGAAAATTGCCAAGGAAGTGGACAATTACAACCCAGAAGACTTGGACAAAGATGGAGCAAAGCAGAAGGTCATGAGAGTACAGGGAATGGGCACCTAAATTCAGCCTGAGGTGAGATCAGGGAAGGTGCAGGGGACACCTGAATTGAGTCCTCTGGAGAGAGTTGGGGAGGAAAAGAAGGGAAGGAGGGTGTTCCAGATTGAGAGAAAATTTGTAAAAATCCTCAGAAGAGAAGGAAAGGTACTTTTGTGGGGACTACATGGGGTCATGGGCTTGTGTGGGAGGGGTTGGAGAAAAGGCTGGATCCTGGAAGGCATCAAGGTCAAGTTAAGGCATTTGCATTTGGTCTTTACCCTGCGGGCAAGGGGGAGGCCATTGAAGGTTTAAGCTAGGTGCTGGAAACACGATTGGATTTGTTTTAAAAAGATACTGGGACTGCTGGCTAGAGCACTTGGTCGTTCTTGTTGTCTATAGTTAACCCTTAGGGCATTGGTTTAAACACTTCGCACCCTGGTCAAACTGATTGCCTGTCATCCTTTCCTTTGCGGAAAAAATCATTCCTTATGTCTCTAAAGTGTGTCCAATCTCAAGCTGCCTTTTTGTTTCTGTTCATCCATTACATCTGTTCTCGGGGGAGGGGGTGGGCTGTGGACAGGAGGGAGTTTGTGTGTGGTTCCCAAGAAGGACCTCCACTCACTTCTTTTGCCAACTTGTCAGCTCAAACCGGACACTGCCAAGTTCAGGGTAGGAAGCCAGCCAATCTCCAAGGAGAACCAGCTTCATAAACCAGACTTATTAGAGTGGAGGTCAGAAACTGGTGACTCCTAGGATAAATCTGGATCTATGGACATGTTTTGCCAGAACAGTGTTTTGTTTGAAAAAACAACAAAAAAAGGAAATAATCGTTAAAAATCAGGTGATTTCTCACAAAAAGTCCAGTTTCCAATTTTCTGGAAATAGCAGACTCGGCAATACTGGCGCCACCTTCCTGCGAAGCAGCCATTGGCTGGTGCTAAGTGGTAACTTCTCCTGAGACAGGGCTCTGCGGGTCCCAGTTCACCCCAGTCCCGACTATTCCCTGTCACCTTCCTGTCCCGAGGCTGATGGCAGCTTCTGTCTGTCATGATCCCTGCACCACATTTTTCTTCTACCAACCAAGGAAGAAAGTGAGCCATTTTTTGATATTACATCTTAATCAAAAACAGAAAAAAAAGTCAAAGATAGACCTAGAGGGCCATGTATTTCAAGACAAATGGAAGAGCACATATTTCTTGATGGAAATAAAAAATAATTACTTGATACATAAGCCAAATTTATCTATCTGGGTTAGAAGAGTCCAGCCTAAGATGCTTTGACAAGTAATGGGGACTCGTGTGGTCCCTTGCTCTTGTCTTGGGCTGGGCCTGGCACTCGTGGGTTTGTGACCCCTGGTTTGAGCCTCAGAGGACTGATGAGACGTGGTTTCAGAATCCCAAGTGCCAGAACCATCTTTTCCACTGTTCTTCCCAGATCCCTGTGGCCTGGGGCTCCAGGTGGGGGACAGATGGCTCAGGTCTTGCCCACTGCCCAGCCTTCTGTGCAAGCTCAGCCTCTATCTGCGCACGTGTCTCCTTTCGTTTGGGGTGGGGTTGGGAGAACGGTTTCAAGTACTTTTACAGATATATATAAAAGACATTGATCTAGCAGAGCCCTGTCATGTAACTATGGAGTAAACTCAGGCCAGAGAAGGCGACTGACCTACCCATTGTCACTGCGTGGCCTGAGTAGAAATGACCCGTCCCTCCCTCCCCTGCCTCCCTGTCTTCCCAGACTGAGTGAGTGCCTCACGCTGCCTCTGGCTCCATCATCTCCTCTCCTGCACTGTCTACCCATCTGCCTCTCCCTCCAGCCAAGGGCTGCAAACTCAACGGCTTACAGGCCATGCAAAAAATAAGTTTGTCGTAGAGGGACCTCCGCTCCAGCTGCTTGCTGCCAGGTGGGAACGTGACCAGATCTCAGGCAGATGGCCATTTGGATCTTTAAGTGAAATCTGCATGCTGATGCTTTCTGACTTCCGGCCCAGGAGCAACCTGAAGGCAGAAATGGTCTCATTCTGGTTTGGTTCTCTGACATCTAGCCCAGGGCTCAGCACCTAGTGAATACTGAATGCGTGAATGAGTTGAATCCCGTCTTTCCTCTTCAAGTTCTTATTTCATCATTCAACAGACATTTATCACCATCTGCTCTGTGCCAGCCCCTGAGCTAAGGGCTGGGCTTGGAGGTGGGGTGGAGGGTGGGAGGTGGGCAGAAAGACATGTAAACTAGCAACTAGAGGGACACATCCCGAGCTGGGAGCTACCTGGGAGGAGAGTCAGGCCAGCCCCAGGGTCTGCTGCAGAAATAGCCACCATTTATCGATGGCCAACCGTGTGCATTGAGACAGATGTGCTTGACACAGATTACCCTGGAGGTACTATTTCCATCCCATTTTACAGGTGAGAACACTGAGGATTAGAGAGCTTAAATTGCATGTTCCGAGGCACAGAGCTGGTGTGTGGCAGAGCCGAGACTTGTGCCCAGGGATGCTGAACCCCGTCTGTCCTCTAAGTTGCTGTGAATTCTAGGATTAGAATGAGGCCACCCTGTGCTCATACAGCTGATGTGATATGGAAGTGAAGGATTTTCTTTAGAAAGAAAGGGATTCCAGGCAAGTTTTCATAAACCACAGCTGACAGTCCATTGAGGAGAGCAGGTGGTCCTAGGGACTCATATGAGCCCAAGAGGTAAGTCTGTCAACAGTCACTTTTTTGACCTTGCCAGACTTGGTGTGTGCGTGTGTGCGTGCGTACGTGCATGTGTGTGTGTGTGAGAGAGAGAGAGAGACACTTTGAACCTCCATGGCTCTCACTTTTGACCTTTCGTGTTTTAAGAACTAACATTACAATCGAGGTTGGACGAGTTTCCACTGGCTGGCCTTGCAATGCTCAGATTCAACTCATTCATTCAAAAGTATGCATTGAGCACCCACTGTGTGCAAGGCTTGGCTGTAGGTGCTGGGGACACAAAGATGCCCCGACTGTGCAAAGGCTGTTCTGGGCTCCGGAGACCCAACAAAGAGCAAATTAGAGCCAGTCCCTGTCCTTGTGGAGCTAAAGGCAGATTTTAATCAAAGAGTCACACAGGGAAGGGTCAAGTTACAACTTGAATGAAGTGCTGTGACCGGGAGGGGCATGGTGGCCTAAGAGCGTGTACCAGGGGCCAGGGAAGCCTCTGCCAGGGGAGGGACACGTGAGCTGACTCTGAAGGAAGAGTGGGCAGTAACCAAGTGAGGGGCACAGAGAACATTCTGGGTCCCAGACTTGCTGGTGCCGAGGCTCAGGGCGAGAGGGTCTGAGGAGGTGAAGGCACCACAGGGAAGAACAGATGAGGCCAGAATGGTCAGCAGAGGCCAGGCCCGTGGAGGTCACGGGGAGAATTCTATTCTTTATCCTGAGAGCAAGGGGCCAATAGCAAAGCAGCAGCAGTTAGCTTTATCTGTGTAACAAACTAGCCCCAAAGATAACGGCTTTAAAAACCCACTTTAGCTCAGGAGCCTGTCGGTCAGCAGTTTGGCTTGGCTCAGTGGGTGGTGGTTCTGGTCTGGGTCAGGCTCAGCTGATTTGGGCTGAGCTTGTTCATGTGTCTGTGGTCACTGGTGGGTCACGTGGGGCTGGTTGGTTTACGATGGCCTTGACAGGGATGGCTAGGGGGCCTGGGGATTCTTTCATCATGTAACAGCCTGGCCCAGCTTGATCCCATGACAGCTGTGGAGAGTGAAGAGTGTGTGAGCAGACACTGCTAGGGCCCTGAAGACCTAGACTTGGAACTGCAGAGCATCACTTTCTGTCGGTCAGAGCAGATCACAAGATCAACCCAGATTCAGGGATGGAGAAATAGACTCCTCTTCTTAGTGGGAGGGGTTGCTAGGTATTGGGGCCATTTTCGCCAGATACCCCAAAAGTCTTAAGTGAAAGGGTGATGTTGTTAGAAGGTAAAAAGCGGAGAATTGATCGGGGGCAGTTGGTACCTTAATATCCATTCCTTCCTCCCCTACCAGTAACAGAATGCCAATTTCATTTCTGCACATTGCTTTGTAGAATAAAGACCAAATTTCCTCACCTCTCTTATTGCTAGGTATAACCCTGTCGTATGGGACTTTTAGGAAGCGTTTTTTTTTTTAAAAAAGAAGGGCCAAGCTTTTCTTCCCTCCTTCCTCCCCTGCTCTCCTTGATGTGTTGGATGGAGATGTGTTGGATGGAGCTTGGACAGCCATCTTGGACCATAAGCCCCAGCGTCTCATCCTAAGGATGGTGGAATGGAGATCTGGAAGGAGCTGAGCTCCTGATAACTGTGTGGGGCCACCATGCCAACCTGCCTGCCTGCCTGGCATTGCCACTAGTGACTCACAGCTGTCCCTTCTCTGGAGAATTGCTCTTAGTTGGATGGGAGCTATTCCACCAGGGAGGTTATGTTCCCCTCACCCAGGCATGGAGGCATGAAGGGCCCTCCCCCTTTGATTGAAGGTGGGACCAGCTCTGAGTTGCAATTGACACTGTAGAACACCCCCCCTTGCCCCCCTCCCACTCCCTCCCCCTCACTGTGCTGGTCTCCAGCCCCTTCCCTTCCCCAACCTGCTTTCCTCTTCCCTTCGCCTTGGAACAAGAACCCCCAGCTCAGGCTCTGCTTCTAGGGGACCTGACCTTGGACGCCCTACTCCCCCCTCTGCCCATTATGAGCCGTGGACTGAGAATCCGGCTTACCCAGCAAGCTCCTGGCTCAGAAAGAACCAGACTCGCCAGACTCCATCCATTTTACCCACTGGTTTTGGAGTGGGCAGAGGAGGAGAGGTCAGGAGCTTGAATCCAACAGAACAGGCACATCATAGCGTGAAAGATGACCTCCTTCCGGGCAGGGCTGGGAGACGGAGGCCAAGGGAGCACTGGGGAAGAGAGGTCCTGGATTTGGTCAGCATGTGAGGCCCACCATCCTGTCCTGTCTGCCCACTCCAGGCCTGTTTGAAGTCTGAGGGCTGCCGCGGTCTGCTGGACAGACAGCATTTGTAAGCAGCTCTCTCCCCAGCCCAGTTAATAATTCAGGAGCCAGCGCCTGCAGCCAACCCATCATTCCAGCTCTGCTGCACCCCGAACGCCGAGCTAGTGGACAGGAAAGAAAAAAATCACCGTGCCCACTTGAAAAATGATCCTCACTGCAAGTGCTTGCTGCGTACCCAGTGCTGGGGTAGGAGGGAGCTGGGCCAACACACATCTGCCGGGCAGACAGTGGGAGAAGGATGGAGCTGTCCTGGGGGCTGGGGCGTGCACAGTAAGCGGTAGTTAACTTTTGGACCCTGAGCTACATTTGCTTTTGGACAGTGGGCTGTAGTCGCTGGAGAATGGGCCTTGGAGGACCCAGCTCTCTTCCTCTGATTCAGTCATGCATCCTTCACTCACTTGCCTGCTCACTCATTCATTCATTCATTCATTCGGCGATCACTGGTGCCGCTGACAGGGATGGGGCCTCGAGGATATAGATGGGGTGGGGCCGGGAATTCTCTGGCAGTCCAGTGGTTAAGACTCGATGCTTTCACTGCCGTGGGCCCGGGTTCAATCCCTGGTCAGGGAACTAAGATCCCACAAGCCATGGCACGGCCAAAAAAAATTCAGATGGGGTGGGAGTGGCACCTCCCCTCAGGGAGACAGACACATCCAGTGGGAGGCATTATATTTAGGGGCCTGAGACAAGAAACAGCTGGCTGGGGGCCCTGTGTTTGATGTGGCCTGTGGCCTGGGTTTGCTGGGGGCCCGATGAGTCCAAAGCACAGAGGGAAGGGTAGAGAGGCCAATGGTTAAGATCATGGACTCTGGAGCCACACTGCCTGTGTTCAAATCCCAGCCCTGCCAACTAACTTGCACAGTGTTAGCCTTTCTGGGCCTCAGTTTCCCCATATGTAAAATGGAGTTAATAATGGGAGGCTGAAACAAACTTCCTCATATTGTTAAGGTAATGAACAGGGAGCTAGATCATTAAAATGAAAAGCCAAAGCTCTAGCAAATACAAAGTTCCGGGAAAGCAGAGCTTCCTTTAAAAAATGAGTTGGCAGTTTGTGTAAAGTGTAAAGTGAAGCACGCTTACATGCCACCCAACCGTCTTCTCCTAGGTATTCACCCAAGTGAAATGATAAACTTATGTTCGCACAAAACCCAGTACATAAACATTTATTAGCTGATTCATCACCTCCCCAGACGGGAACAAGCAGAATGCCTCTCAACCAGAGGACTGATAAACCATGGACCCTACTCAGGACCAACATAAACGATGTTGGTGGGTCACAAATGCATTAGCTAAGTGAAAGCAGCCAGGCTCAAACTCTGTGATTCCATGTACGTGACATTCTGGAAAATTGGAGGGACAGAAAACTGGTCAGTGATTGTGGAGGTGGGAGGAGGGATGGATATAAAGGGGCATGAGGGGATTTTGGGGGGGATGATGGAACTAGTTGGTATTCTGGGGGTGATGGTGGATCACCATGACTGCATGTGTGTGTTTGTCAAAAAGCATAGAACTGTACACTAACAAAGGGTGAATTATGTTGTATGGAAATTATACTGCATGCAAATTATGGCAGGCAGAGGGAAGAGTGTGTGCAAAGGCCCAGAGGCTTGAACTCAGGTTTGTGACAGTACCTAGAGGGTTAGGAGGAAGTAGCCGGAGTTGAGGTGGGGAAAACATATTTAGGTCAGTTTGTGAAGAGCCAGGAAGGTCAGGGAGAAGATCTTCCCTAAGAAGATCCCTCTATTATTCTTCAGGTCACATCCTAATTTATGGGCCTTGTGGCTTTAATTATGATTTGCGATTATTTTTACGTACTGGTTATTTATTGCTGTTGGTTCCCTCTGCTGCAATGCCAACCTCATGAGGGCACAGATTTTTATTTCTTATTTTCTATTCTGCCTCTGATACCCGGCTTAGTGCCTGGTACATAATATAATAGATGCTCATTAAGCATTTACTGAGTGAGTGAATCGACCACCTTCAGATGTATATTATAACCACGCAGGGAGCTTTTTATAAGTGTTTGGATTTTTGAGGACAGTGGCTCTCCCTTGGCTGCTTATCAGGATCACCTGAGATCACCTGGGTCCCACTCCCAGCGGTTCTGATGAATTGGTCTGGCGTGAGATTTTGGCATCAGAATTTTGAAAAGCTCTCCAACGTGATTCCAACGTGCAGTCAGCATTGAGAACTGCTGTGCTGGGAGAGAGGCTTGGCTACGTGTGCTTTTTTGTAGGTGATTCTGTGTGCAAATCTGATTAAGTAGTACTATAAGTGAGAACGCCAAGCGTGGCACTTATTAGCCGATACTTAATAGATGTTCACTGAATGACCGAATTAAGAAATTCATTGACCCCCCCCCCAAAGCGTTCATAGGTGGGTTTTAAGGACTTGGGGAATTCATTGAAATTGTGTACAGAATTTGCACTGAGCTACAAGTATGCTTTTTTCTCCCCTAAGGGAGGAGTCACAGCTTTCATCAAATTCTCTAGGGTGTCCATGATCCTCAAAAGATCAAGAAGCATAAAGATTCAATGCAATTCTTGCCTAACACTTGGGAGGGGGATGGCCCTGGTGCTTAGCCTGACTGTGATGGGTCTGGAGAGGGCTGGCTGGCTCTGTTTGGGATGCAGGGTGAGGAGAGAAGGGAGGCGCTCCTTGGAGAGTGAGCGGCCCCGCCCCTTGGCAGTCAGCAGGGCCAATCACCACTGTCATGTTTATTATGAATTCCTTTCCCATTGCCCGGGGCCATTCAGCGTCCCTCTGCTGTACACAGAGGCATCTCTTTTGCTTCAGAAATTCTGATCCTTCCGGGGTATGAGGGCATCTCACGGCTGTCTGACTTCTTGTTCGCACAGTCCTGCATTCCCCACCAGGGACTGGCAGGGAAAGGACAGAGCAGTGGCTTGGTGGTGATCCAGAGGAAGGGGCGTGGAGGGAGCCAGCTCTTGTAGGAAGCAGGGACAAGGTCTAGCTTTAGGGGACGGGCAGGAGGGAGGCAGGGGCGGACACCGAGCAGGTAGTCTGGGGCTCGAGACTGTCTCTGTCCCTTCACGAATGCAAAACAGGGCAGGGGCACCGATGCCGGGAATTAATGGTGAGCCTGTTGGGACTCACATTCCCTCCGCTTCCCGTCCCACCTGCCTCAGGTACGCTGCACTCTGGGCCTGCGGACTGTAGGGAACACCTGGGACGTGTCCAGGATAGAGGGCAGAGAGCACGCCAGTGAGGAGAGCGCTCTTCCTTTCTAGCACAGGTAACTTCAGGATCGGTACCTGCGGGTGCAGCAGGACCACGTGAATAGCCGGGACTTGGCTCAGCATCCTCCTTCTGAAAGTCTCTCTTGGTCACTCGGGGGGTCTTGGGAAAGCGTCAGACCAGAGCTGGCTCACCCGGGTGCTGTTTCCTGGCATCCTCCAGAGCCGCCGGTGCACGAGGCTCCAATGGAGCAGCAACCTCCTGCGCTCACGGCCCCAGTGCCACAGCACATCCGGGGAGAAGCGGGTGGAAGCTGTTTTCTCCACGGGCTCCTTTCTCATCCTGGCGACCAGGCACCAGGCTGCCTCTCCGGTTTCCAGCCTCCACTGCTATTTGCCCCCTGGAACCCTTCTCTCACCCAGATGCACAGTCCGGCCTCTTTCTCCAGACTCCCTTTTCCCTCGTGTATTTCAGTTTCTTCACACAGCTGACCGGTACCCCAGGACCTTAGCCTGACTCTGCGTCCCAGCCGAGGCTCAGACGGGAAGCCTAGCTGCAGTCACGTTATCTGTGTGTCCTGGAGACCAGTGTCTGCCCTTCCCTGGTGTGACAGAGACAAAGCTATATGTTCACTGAACCATCTCGTTCCTCGCCTGGGACTGTAGGAAAAGTACGTTTCCACCCCCTCACATCTAGGTGGGAACGGAACGTGGGCAGAAGGGATGGTCAGTGTTCTAGGCCTGGGATATCAATGTCTCCTGTGCATCCTTGTTTTTCTTCCCTTTGTGTAGGGACCTTGGAAGCCACGTGCTAAAGATGGCAGAGGCCCACGGTGGATGGAGCCTGGGTTCCTGAATGATCATGCGGAGAATAACCCCCAGCCTCATCCAACGCACCTGTGAGGTCAGCGAGCAGTAGGCTATTCTTGCACTAAGCCACCGAAACTGGGGGGAGGGATGATTATTTGTTGCCACGGCGGAGTCTGCTTTACACAGACTAATATATCATGTGCTTGGACAGCGCCGATGTGTTTCCCTGGTTTGGCTTTATCTCTGAGGGTTTCTGCGGTGGGCTCTGGGGCTGTTTCCCTGCCCTACCATCTCCCCTCAGAATCCCAGCAGCCAAGTCCCCTGATGGGGGAAATATACTTGCTCAGATTTTGAGGATGGGAAAGAAAATCACCAGAGAGAGCTTCAGTAGCCCAGCAGCCCCAGGCCTCCAACCCTAATATTTATTAACCTGAATTTACTCTGCAGAAACCCCAGGCTAAGTGAGGCATCCGTTCTCTGATGTGACACAGCATAACCACTCCTAACTCAGGGAGATGTTTTCTGGTTTTCATTCATTCATTCAGCAACTCTTTCCTGAGCTCACGTTCCTTCTTTCCTTCTACCAGTGCTGAGCACGTACTCTGTCTCGGGCAGGGTGCTAGCCCCCGCCCTCACAGATGGACAAAAAGATGTAAACGCATATCTGTTGTGTGACAGGAAAAGTTAGGGGGAGAATAAAGCAGAGCAAAAGGGTAGAGGATGATGGTGTGCGTGTGTGTGTGTGTGTGTGTGTGTGTGTGTGTGTGTGTGTGACATGTCATGTCTTTAGGCATGTGGGAACTCACTGTCCCTCAGTGAGTGACCTAACACAGGAAGAGGTCATAGAGGGAGCCACGGGGACGCTGGGACCTTGTGGGCCCCGGTGAGGACTTCAGATTTTACTGTACGGGGCTCAATGCTGCTGGGTCTCTCAGAGGCTGGGACGTTTACCCACTGGCCCCCCTGGGCATCTACTGCATTTCCTGTTTCTCCCGTGCTGGCTGAGCAGGCTTCTGTGGTGCCAGAGGAGGCCCGGAGGCAGAGGAGGGGGTTGGGGGGAGGAGCAACGCTTGGGTGAGCAGCCATCAGTCAGCTCCCATCTGTACCCGAGGCCGACCCCTGGGCGTCAAGAAGACAGGCGGGGGCGTCCGTGGAGTCAGCTAGCATGGCCTCGTCTGCAGGTGGGGACAGGGATTGTTCCTCTAGGTTGTACCGAGGATTCCGTGAGGCCAGGCCTGGCATAACTCAATAAATGCTAAGTATCAAGAACTTGCCTTGTGCTCCCCAAGGTGGTGGTGAAGAAATGGAGATGGATTGACGAAATAGAAGCTCGGAGAGATGATGTAAAATGGACTCTGGCCGTAAAACCACCAGATGGCAGGGCCACCATCCGGACCTGAAGGCCGTCTCAGGGAAGGCCAGTTTCCCCCCGCCCCGGGGGCTTCAAGCTGCTGGGCCCAGAGAGGTTAAATCCCCCAGAGCTGGATGTCAGGGGGCTGTTTGCCACCGTGGGTCTCAGGAGAGGACCAGGAGGCGGGGACCAGTGGCCCTGCAGGGAGAGGGCGCTGAGCACAGAACACGCTGGGCAGGAACCCTACGTGGGTGTTAGTATCTCAGCTCAGCGTGTGACTGAGGGGCTGGGATATGGGACTCCCAGTTTTAAAGGGGAACAGGGCTGAGCAAACGGGTGAGTTCGTCATCCTAACCTGCGGTGAAGTCATACACAGTCAAAATGACCCCTGAAAACCCACTCCATCCATCAGGCCCTCCGTTTTGTGAAGAGCTTCCTCCTCAGACGTTCTTAGAGGCACTCAAGCTTGCGAGCCATGCGGTTAGACCTCAGGCCGTGGGAAGTCCCTTCTCAGAAGTCCTGGGGTGCCCACCCCAGGTCACAAGTCCTGGGTGGTGGCTCCTGGGCAAGGCCTTAGCCCAGGCTCTGCCTTCTGCCAGCACTGCACCTGGGCTAGTTATCCAAACCCTCCCCCCAGTCTCCTCCCCCAAGAAACGAGGCTGGGAACTGCCAGCTCTGGCCATTGAGGTCAGGGGAGGCGTGTGTTTTGCCACTGCTGCATCCCCAGTGCCTGGAGGAGGCTCAAGCGTTCCCTAAAGTTTTGCTGAATGAATAGGTGCAAAGTGCTTAGAGCCACACTGACACTTGGAAAGCTGAGTAGGTTTAATTACTCTTATGATTGGGTTTTGGTATAAAGCCTCTTTATCGTCAACATAGGGCAAACCAGACGTTCACTTTCGGGGTAGGTTAGATGAGAAAGCAGAGTGACATCTTACCCAGGTGCTGAGACCTAAAGTCAGGAGGATGTTAAATGCATGCTGGACAGGGTTCTGGCCGGGGGCTGGGTAGGGTGTCAGGGCAGAGGAACCTTGGAGAAAGGTCCTTTGTTATTAAGTCCCAAGTTACAGATGAGAAAACTGAGGCTCAGTGAGCAGAACAAGATTTCCTAAAGCTGCATGGCTTGTAAGCCCCAGAGCTGGGGTTCAACCCCTTCTTCTGACTCCCAGTTCAATCTCACTCTGAGGGACACCTGGGGAATTACAGGTTTGCAGATGGGGACAGAGGTTCTCGGAGAGGTGAAATGGCGCCTGGGACAGGATGCAAGTGGGTGGCAGAGTGTGAGGGAGAGGCCACTTGTGTCCCGGAAGGCGGGGTGCACGGTGAGAGGGGGAGAGGGAGCATGGCCTGGGGCCCCCCTCCCAGGCACGCCGGGTTAAGCTGCGCGGCCCCAAGCGCCCTGGGCTCTGGAGCCTCGGTTTCCCCATTTGTAAAGGGAAGCAATGCTGTCAACCTGCTTCCCTCTCTGGGCTTTTGGGTGCAGGCAGGGAGCTCCCCAGAACTCCCGGAGGAGAAAACATTGCCAGGGGGCGGTTAATCATCACTGGGTCTGCAGACCGGCCCTGGCTGCCTGCCCCGTGGCTTCCTGGGGCCTCCCAGTGCATCCCTGCTGCCAGGCTGCCCCGCCTGCCTGAGCCCAGGGGAGAGAGCGCCAGCGAGGGCAGGGCTGGCCCTGAGTTAGCACAGCAGGGCCGCCTGCGGAATGTGGCCACCGCTGATGGGTGATGGCCTTTTGAGCAAATTATTCCCTCACGTTCACAGAGAGGAGGAATTATTGGCGGAAAATGAGGACATAAAACCCTGTGGGACAGGGAGATCAGCTCGGTGCTTTGTGGCCACCTAGAGGGGTGGGATAGGGAGGGTGGGAGGGAGACGCAAGAGGGAGGTGATGTGGGGATATATGTATATGTATAGCTGATTCACTTTGTTGTACAGCAGAAACTAACACACCATTGTAAAGCAATTATACTCCAATAAAGGTGTTAAAAAAAAAAAACACTGTGGGAACTGGGCACCTTTTGGAGCACTGAGCGCCATGCACTTGGAAGCCATCCAGCAGATTGGTTCATTTTTAATGATCTAGGACTATAGTTTAATTCTGTTTAATTCAAACGATGTGACATAATATCTTTCATTTGAACTTACAACTGCACGGCGCTGATGCGGCTCCCAGCATTCTCTGGGCAGCACGTTCTATCATTAATGCACATTCCCTCTCTCTGGCCAAATTTAAAGGGAAGGGCTGCAGCGTCGGAAAGGAGAGATCAACAGAGAATAGGTCACATCAGTTATTAAGGAATGAAAATGAAAATGAATTCATTCTTTCCTCCGTTGAATGAGCAGCTGTACTTGGGTCTCTGTGATCCATGAAATAGGCTGTCAGGAAAATAGGAGATGGGCCGCGTTTGAACTTCACTGGTTGATTCTGCCCTGTTGCCTTGGAGACTGGTATCACCGCCCAGGGCAGGGGCCAGGGGGAGGAGGGGCACCCACATTTATGAGGCACCCACTGTATGCCAGACACCTGGCTTCATCAGCCCTGGGTGGGGGGTGGGGAGCATCATTATCCCCATTTTTCAGATGAGGACAGTAAGGCTCAGAGGATCCAGGGGCTTGCTCCAGGCCACTCAGACGCAGAACCCTGCTGCAGTTTGAGGTGTGCAGCATTATGGCTGGGAATTTGGCCTGAAGAACATCAAAGCCTCACCCTCCCCTGGGTTCAACGTGAAGTGTCAGCTTTCCACACCATAGAAATACCCACTACCACTGGATCATGGTGAGGGGTGAATGAGGGAATGAACTTCATGAGCTTAGCGCAGGGCTCCATGCAGAGTGATTGCTCACAAACGTTACCCTTGTTACAAACTCCCGCCTTTCCACTCCTCAGATGGTAGAGCGTGAGAGTGAAGCCTGGAAAGCAAGTGACTTAAGTGCCCTAAGACCTAGTTCAGGTGGCTGGTGGGTCTGGAATCTGTCCCTCGGACTGGGCTGGGAGTCCCTGTTCTTCCTACTATACCAGGAGGTAGAAAGTCCGGACTGGGGAGGGGGTTTTGAGATGTTTGCTATGGAATTTTCCCCTTCTCTGCTTTATATCTCTCCATAACACCCTCCAACAGCCTTATATATTTGACTTGGTTACTTTGTTCATTGTTTGTCTCCCAGCCACTTGAACATTTACATGAGGAGGGGTTTTGACTAATTCATCACGGTATCCCCAGTGCCTAGAACCAGGGCTGGGGCTGGGGTGAGGCAGGAGAGGCAGGTCCTGCAAGGACCGCCTTAGGCTTAGGTCCTTAGATCCTGTCTTTAGTTAAAAATTTGATATTTTGTTCATTATATATATATTTGAATTAATTTTTTAAAATAAATTTATTTATTTTGGGCTGCATTGGGTCTTTGTTGTGGTGTGCGGGCTTCTCATTGTGGTGGCTTCTCTTGTTGCAGAGCACGGGCTCTAGGCACGTGGGCTCCGTAGTTGTGGCTCACGGGCTCTAGAGCGCAGGCTCGGTAGTTGTGGTGCACGGGCTTAGTTGCTCCGCAGCATGTGGGATCTTCCCGGACCAGGGCTCGAACCCGTGTCCCCTGCATTGGCAGGCGGATTCTTAACCACTGCACCACCAGGGAAGCCCCTGCATTAATTTTTATTTATTTTTTTTTTTTTTTTTTTTTTTTTTTTGCGGTATGCGGGCCTCTCACTGTTGTGGCCTCCCCCGTTGCGGAGCACAGGCTCCGGACGCGCAGGCTCCAGACGCGCAGGCTCAGCGGCCATGGCTCACGGGCCCAGCCGCTCCGCGGCATATGGGATCCTCCCAGACCGGGGCACGAACCCGTATCCCCTGCATCGGCAGGCGGACTCTCAACCACTTGCGCCACCAGGGAGGCCCGTTAATTTTTATTTTTAATAATATTGTATTAAAATATTATCTTGATGCCTGCGTTTTTTTGGTCCCTCTCTCAAAGTTTGCCCCTGAGAGCCTCGCTGGCCTCGCCCTAGTCCCAGCTCTGCCCAGAAGGGTGCCTGACACATAGTTACATTCAAGAAAGATTTGTAGAATGAATGATGCCCTACCATGTATGCAGGCTCATTTTCTGAGTCCCCAGAGAACACATTGTCTTCCAGTGGGTATTCAAAGGTCTTTGTATCTGAAGGAAGCTAGAACCCCAAACAGCTGCTTTTACTTGGCTCCATCATTTGGCGACAGCTGAGTATTTCTGATAGTGGTGAGCTAAAGAAGAAGGGCGTGCCCCTTTCAGGATCTGACAGTGGAACTAATTAGAACTCAGGTCTCTAAAACTGCCTAATGAGGGGATGAAATGCAAGAAATCTACTGGGCTCTGAAAACCTATGCAGAATTTCACGCCATCATTAGGCACCTTTCCCTCTCCTGGATGTTTCTTGCAATTAAAAGCCACATGGGGTTGTACTGACAGTCGTTAGTGTAATGAGATCTGGCTGTGCAGCACCACTTGTCCACTTCTTCCACGGCCAGCACATCTGGGCTGAGCCAGTCGAGTACAGCTGCGATACCTCTGATGCTCCATTTCAATGAAATATCAGGTCTTGCCTCTGAAACCAAAGCTGAGGTTTCATCAAGTTGCATTCTCGTAATTAAGGCAGGAGTGAGAAATAACCTCCTGTATAATTTAAAACGGTAAAATTATTGATACCTTTTCCAGCCTCAGCTTTAAATCTTAGCCACCAATGACTCCCCTATTAACAGACCTAATTAAATCCATTTCTCAGGACGTCTTTGGCAAATTCCATTTTAGCAAAACTGTAGGAAGTTTAATTTGATTTGTCTCTGCTCCCCAGAGCTCTCCTGTAAAAATGAGGGCAGCGTGGATGCCCGTCTCTCCACGTCTGATATTTATTAATCCACTCAACAAATATTTATTGAGCACCTACTACGCGCTTTGGCATCAAACTATGGGAGGAGGAGGAATCAGTGAAAAGACAAGTTCCTATTCCCATGGCCACAGGGGACTGGGGATCATTCATTAATTCATCCATTCAACGAACCTGTATCGAGCCTGCTGTTGGAGTGATGAAAGACCCCCTATGAAAGTCACCACCTATTTGAGGTGGTGAGACAGTTAATAATCAGTGTGGTGAATACCAATGCCCGCAACTCATCCCTGACCACATAAATCATAATTTCTGGGGGTGGGGTCAAGGCTTTGGTATCTTGTTTTAAAGCTCTCCGGATAATGCTAACATTCAGCCAGGTTAGAGTCACTAGCATGCAAAGTGGTGAGAGGTGTGGCTGGAGAGGTGGCCAGGAGCTAGGTCATGAAGGGTCCTGGAATCCTGTTAAGGGCTCGGAACCTTATCTGAGGGCAGGGAGGGTTCCAAGCAGGAGAAGGAGGGGCTTCTATTTGTGCTTCAGAAGGAATTACTCTGCCAGCAGTGTAGAGGATGCGTTGGATTGGGATAACTGGAGCCAGAGAAACTGGCAAGGAGGCTATTGCAGAAACCTGGGCCCACGATGATGATCATGGGGATGGAGAGGACAGAGATTCAGGAGGCCAGATTGACATGGCTGGGTGGTGAATCATGCATCCCAAATGAATTAGGGGAAGCAGTTTAAGAGGACTCCAAGTGGGCTGGGTGACCGGTTGGATGGTTATGACATTAACCAGAGAGGGGCGGGGAAAGAATGATTTGGGTTTAGGACATGTTGGAGAGATTTGATTGGCAGCTGGAGTTGAGTTCTGACCCTTGGAATTGTGCTCTGTGTGGGCGGAGCAACTGGAAAGTCAACTGGGACTCAATTGGAAGGTACCATCCAAGGAGAGTGTGTAACCTCAGAGTAAGAGGAGAAGGCCAAGGGTGGTGGGGCCTTTAGGAATCTCAGCATTTAAGGGCAGTTGGAGTTTTGAGGAGCTGAGAAAGAACTTGAGGAGGAATGGCAGAGAGGTAGAAGGAAAAGCAGAGAGAGAGTGATGTCACGAAGCTGAGGAAGGAAAGAGTTCTGAGTAGAGAGTGGCAACGTGTTGAAAGCTGTACAGAAGCCAAATAAAATGGAAGGCCTCGGGCTTCCCTGGTGGCGCAGTGGTTGAGGGTCCGCCTGCCGATACAGGGGACACGGGTTCATGCCCCGGTCCGGGAGAATCCCACATGCTGCAGAGCGGCTAGGCTCGTGAGCCATGGCCGCTGAGCTTGCGCGTCTGGAGCCTGTGCTCCACAACGGGAGAGGCCACAACAGTGAGAGGCCCATGTACTGCAAAAAAAAAAAAAAAAAAAAAGGAAGACCTCTTGTATATTTAGGAAAAAACAGTTTTGATGGGACATTGGGGGTGGTAACCAGACTGCAGTGGGTTGCAGAGTGAATGGAAGAGAGAAGAGTATAGGTGTACATGCTGGTCCAAGAAAGGGAAGCAATAGGTGAGCAGTACCCAGAGGAGATGTTGGATTGGGCAGACACGAGACAGGATTAAGTGCAAGTAGTTTATTTTGGAGGTGATCCCAGGAAACACCAGTAGGGGAGTGAAGAAATGAGATGTAAAGGTAAGGAAATCAGTAAAGGGTGTGCCAGCAAGCAAGTAACCACTGAGGGAAAATGGAACTTAATCCCATTGGGTAACTAGAGAAGGCAGTACAGAACATGCACCTGAGTTATTGTCCACGAGAGGCAAGGGAGCTGGGGTATTTATCCACCAATTCCCACAGTCATTGGTTGAGGTCTCTTCCTCATTGGTTGAGGAAGCATTCATTTCCAGACACTTTTGGCCTGCCATGTGCGTGGGGAGAGTGGGCTCTGGCAGCCAGATAAAGTCCTCAGGCAAAGAGACAAAGGTGGTGGCAGTGGGAAGTTGGATTGGAGTGATGCCAATAGTAAAAACTGAGGGGATAGGATCAGACACCAAGAGCATCTGCTACAGGAGGGATTTAGATTTTTCCAGACTGAAAAGAATCCATCATGATTGAATGGTGAGGATGAATAAGAAGGAGGGGTTGAAAAACAAGTAAAAGGGGATAACTGATGGAGAGTGGTCAAGAAGAGATGGAAGCTATAGAGAGTAATGTAAGGGGAGGGCTTGGTTGCAATGATAGGAGGTTGTGGTTGATAAGTAGGAGCCTGGGATTCAAGTTCAGGCAAAAGTTGGCATGTCATAATCATGGGTGTGGATGGTCGAAGTGGAAGGAAAGTGAGGTCCATTGGAGTTGGAGAGGTTGAAGATGTTGACTGGTTCATTCACATTGGACATCAAAGTCCCCAAGGACTTGGGAGTGGAGAGAAAGACTAATTCAGCTGCCAAAGTTATTACTATTAAAAGCCACCATGTACCCCAGTCCCAGTCACAGGGTAGGGTGAACCAAGGGAGTGTGTTGACCCCTGGGTCCTGGGCCAGGAAGGAGAAGCTGAGAAGAGCTTCTGAGAAGAGCTGAGAAGCTGGTACCAAGAATCTCCAATCCAAGGGGTAAGCAGGAGGCCTTGGACCAGAGACGGGGTCAGGAACTGGGGAAGCCAAGAACAAGTTGGGAAGCCAAGTTCAAGATTAACCGGGGCGCATGGTACAGGATCAAGGTTCTGGATAAGGAGAGGAAATAAAGGCTCGTGCTTCTTGGAGGGACAAAGGTCGGTAAAGATTGCACAAAAAGTACAGGGTACTGACTCTGCTTAGCTTCCCCTTATTCCCTGAGGCTTTACACCTGCTGAATCCCAGGGCCTCATGGAATCCAGTTAGACAACCACTGATGAAAGGAAGTGAGTTCAACTCTAGGGTCAGATCAACCTGGGTTCAAATCTCTGCTCAGTCTTTTCTAGCTGTGAGTCTCAAACAAGTTTTCACCTCTGAGGGTAGTTGAACCTATATCCTGGGATCGTTTCAAGGAAGAACTAAGTGTGGTCAAGTGTCATATCTCTGTTCTTGTTGCTTGAAGAATCATACTCGTAACATTGAGATGACAGTAAAAATAAGTGCTCGTGAAGGAAAGTTACACAGGGCTACAAATGTGTTATATGGGCGCCTGACCTAGTCAGGAGATCAAGGAAGGCTTCCCGGAGGAGGTAATGTTTGAGCTAAGATCTGCGGAATGAAAAGGAGTTAGGTAGATAAAAGTAGAAATGGGATCAGTCTAGGAGGAGGAGACAGCATGTGCAAAGACCTCCTGCGGGAGGAAGTGTGGCCCATTTTAGTAACTGGTTGCTGTGGAGACAGTGAGGGGGAGCACAGAGGAGCTGCCAGCAGGAGGCAGTCCAGGCAGGGCCCGTTTTCTCACAAGAGCAACCAGCAGTCAGAGTTTCAGCAGGAAGACACCTGGGTCAGTTTGTGGTTGCTGAATAAAGGGGGCACTGCGGGAGGAAGTAGCATAGGTCAAGGCGGGGGTGGCGGGGCAGTTGTGAGGTTGCTGCCTTCATCCAGGAAAGGAATACAATTGGCCTGGAATAGGGTGCTAAAGATGGAGCAAAAGACAAGGGAGTGGATTTGAGGGATGCTCAGGAGGTAATACACCAGACTCAGTAGTGGATTAGGTAGGGGTAAGGGATTGTTGATAGGGAGAGAGGTTAAGGATGGTATCCTCATTGCTGGTTGTCCAGTTAGCTGCCAACCTAAGAGTCATGCCTCCCTTTTTTCAATGTCACGGCCCCATTTTTGGAGGATCCATGTGCTCAGGCTGGGTTTCTTGCCCAGGCCCAGGTCACAGACCGTGATTAGCTTAAGCCACACGTGGCACACATGACCATCCCGTTCCCCCGTAGTTACTGCCTGAGAGGGAAGCGTGTGCCCAGTGGAGCACAGAGATGGCAAGTGAAGCCATGGGTATGGATGTGATAACTTTGGGAGATTTATAATGAGAGGAGATGAGGGCCTACTTCCAAGTCTTGAGTAACTTCAATATTTCACGGCCAGGCACTGGGGAACGACTCTGCAGAAGGAACAGGGAGAAGAAACTGGAGAACCATGTGACTGTGGTGCCATAAAAGCCAAGGGAAGAAAGAGTCTCAGAAAAAGTGATTGAGCCTGTTTGCAACAGCCAAGACATGGAAGCAACCTAAGTGTCCATCGACAGAGGAATGGATAAAGAAGATGTGGTACCTATACACAGTGGAGGATTACTCAGCCATAAAAAGAATGAAATAATGCCATTTGCAGCAACATGGATGGACCTAGAGATTGTCATGCTAAGTGAAGTAAGTCAGACAAAGACAAATATCATAAGCTATCACTTATACGTGAAATGTAAAAGACAGTACAAAGGAACTTATTTACGAAACAGAAACAGACTCACAGACATAGATAACAAACTGATGGTTACCAAAGGGGAAGAGAGGGGAGGGATAAATTGGGAGTAGGGGATTAACAGATGCACACTACCATATATACAATAGATAAACAACAAGGGTTTACTGCGTAGCACAGGGAACTATATTCAATATCTTGTAATAAACTATAATGGAAAAGAACTGAAAAACAGGAATGTATATATCCAAATATATATCGGAATCACTTTGCTCTACCCCCGAAACTAACACAATATTGTAAATCAACTATACTTCAATTTAAAAAAAAAGAAAAAGGGAGTGTGCTATAGTGCTGAATGTTGCTGCAACATGAGACAAAGGAAGGAGTAAAATTTTTATGATTCTCTTATTTTCCTGATGAGGAATTCAGAGACCAGACATAGTGAATGTTTTTATTATTCATACAGTGAGTTGGTGGCACAGGCTTCTGTGTCAGTTAGCTCATGCTGTGTAAGAACGAGCTCCAAAAAGGAAGTGACTCAAAACCACAAAGACTTATTATTTCTTATGAGTCTAGAGTTTGGTTGTGTTCTGCTGACCTGGACAAAGCTTGGCTGATCTTGACTGGACCTGTTCATGGTCAGCTGGTAGCTGGTCTAGAAGGGCCTCGGCTGGGACAGTTTATCTGTGTTCCACATGGTCTCATCCCCCAGCAGGCTAGCCCAGTGGTAAGGTCCAGGCAGAGGAAATAGCAGGTACAAAGGCCCTGAGGTGAGAGCAAGCTTGGATGTTTGAGGAAGAGTAAGGAGGCCAATGTGGCTGAGAGAGCATGCCAGGGGAGGAGCAGTGGAAGATGAGAACAGAGAGGTAGAGTGGGTGGGAGGTGGGGGAGAGTACCATGAGCATCTTGTAGATCATGGTAAGGATTTTTGCTTATACTTTTATTATTATCTTCTGCTGTGTTACCCTGACTGACTCCAGTTTGGATTCCACTCCGTGGAAGTGTTTTTGCATTTTATCTGGCCACGTTGATGCGGACTTTGCTTCTCCCCTCCCTGTGCTGACATTTCCTACATCCTGGTCCCACTGAGTGGTGCAAGGCAGGTCAGCGTCACTGGTCCAGAAATCACAAACACTTGCTCCTAAAGCCCCATCCTCTAGGATGGGAGGTCATAGCCCACAGGCCAAATCTGGTCCGCTGCCTGTTTTGGTAAATAAACTTTTATTGGAATGCAGCGATGCCCATTCATCTCTCTACCGTCTGTGGCCACTTTTATGTGACAACGGCAGAGTTGAGTAGTTGTGACAGAAACTGTATGGCCCACAAAGCCTTAGATATTTATTATCTGATCCTTGAGAGATAAAGTTAAACCTTCTGGAACTTAAGAGGAAATACTTTCAATTCCCTCCTGCTTTGAAGGGTGGGGAAGTTCAGGTCTGTGGATTTGCCTGTGGGCAAAGGAGGTGTAAAAGCATGCAAATCCACACTGTGCTCTGATTTCCAGCATCTTGCCCCCTTCATCCCCACCCACCCTGGGCTGACCTGCAACCCTGCTCCAGGATATAGTGAT
Source organism: Mesoplodon densirostris (assembly GCF_025265405.1). Taxonomy (NCBI): domain Eukaryota; kingdom Metazoa; phylum Chordata; class Mammalia; order Artiodactyla; family Ziphiidae; genus Mesoplodon; species Mesoplodon densirostris. The sequence continues at coordinate 46,560,326 of NC_082676.1, forward strand.
ACTTCTGATGTCTTAGTCATCTTGGGCTGCTATAACTAAATACCACAGACTGGGTGGCTTAAACAACAGTTTTGGAAGCTGGGAAGTCCAAGATCAGGGTGCCAGCATGGTCAGGGTCTTGGTGAGGGCTCTTTTCCTGCCTCGCAGATGGCCACCTTCTCAGTGTCCTCTATGGTGGGGAGAGAGAGAGAGAGAAAGAAAAAGAGAAGGAGAGAGAGAGAGAGAGAGAGAGAGAGAGAGCACACTCTGGTCTCTTCCTCTTCTTTTAGGGACAGTAATCTCATCATGGAGGCCCTACCTTCATGACGTCATCTAAACCTAATCACCTCCCAAAGGCCCCGCTTCCCAATACCATCACATTAGGGGAGGCTTCAAGTTATGAACTTTGGGGGAATAATATATTCAGTCTATAACACTTAACATCTCTTATCTTTCTACCTGTGCCCCTCTTGAAGCTAATGAGGGGGGAGCAAGGCCATGTAGGTGATGGGCAAGAACCCAGTCTCTGGAGTTAGGCATACCTGAGTTCAAGTTCCCTGTAATCTTGGGGGGACTCTCAGAACCTCAGTTTTCTCAGCGAAAAGAGCTAATAATACTTCCCACCTCTTCATGTTGCTGGGAGGACATCGTGAGCATCACCTGTGCAGTGCTTAGCAGTGATTGGCAAACAGTAAGTGCCCTGTTTTAAATTGTGACTACAAAATGAACGTGAGGAAACTACCTTTCTCTCCTTTCTAGGAAAACAAGAAAACCCTTTGGCAAACAGAGCTGGGGAAATCAACAAGTCTACATTCAGCCCCCCTCTCAATAATTTCTGCATCTCTGGGCAGGATACCTGATTTCAGAAAAGCAGAAGAAGAGAGAATCAATATCTCCAAGCTTGCAGCCAATAAAATCTCAGAAGTGGCAATTTCATCTTGACTGTGTCTGCCTGAATCACTAACAGTGAGCTCAACACAAGGGTGGTGACGAGTCTGGGGGTGAGGGAGGCTCGTAAAAATGACCGATGTAGATATTAATGATTTAATCTTCTAACGTGGCGTGGCTGCCTCTGAGCATCCCATTCGTCAGCATCCAGGAACCCGTTAGGAGGAGGCTGGGTGAAAAGCACCGGGGATGGAGCAGGGATGTGGTGGGAATGAAGATGAATCGTGGAACACAATATTGATTTGCCTTGCTTGGAACGGCTGCTTTCTGTTTGAAAATATGGAAAGCAAATTAATGAATAAATGAGCCGGCTCGGTGAACTGCGCTCCACTGGGAGCCCTGGTGTTTAAGCCACATATGCCAACAGGCTCTGAGCAAATACAGGGAGAGGCGAGGGCTTACCAAGAGGGGCAGTGTCGCTCAGCCTGCCAGTCTGAGGATCTCGCCCGGGAAAGCTTTGGGAAGCAGTGGCAAGTGTCTTGAAGTCAGGCAGATTCTTGATCGAATTTTGGCTCTGCCTCCTGCTAGCTGTGGGGCCCCAAAAATTGATGCAGTGTCTCTGAACTTGAGTTTCTCCATGGGCAGAAAGTGGGCAGAAAGGGATCTGTGGGCGGACTCAATTAGATCGTGTACGTCTGATACTGGCTCTCCCTCCTATGCTGATATTGGGCACGTTTTCTGACCTCTCTGCACTTCAGATTTCCCTCCTATCACACGGAGATAATAACACCTATCCCTGGGACACAGTGCTAAAAAATGGAAGCTTTTATAGCTACTCTACATCCCACAAACATTAATTAAGCACTTATTTTGTGCCAATTACTATTTTAGGTGCTTAGGGTAGGACTGTGAACAAAACAGAGTAACATCCCTTTGCTCATAGAATTTATTATTATTTTCCCTACGGATGTCCAAACGTTCCAGCACGATTTGTTGAAAGAGTACCCTTCCTCCACTGAGTCGCTTTTTCACCTTTGTCGAAAATCATTGTCCGTACTTGGGTGCAGCTATTCCTGGGTTCTCTAGTCTGTTTCCTTGATCTATGCATCTGTCCCTCTGCTAGTAACACACTGTCTTGATGACTGTACCTCTATAGTTAAGTCTTAAAAGTGGGTAGTATGATTCCTCCCACTTTATTCTTCTTTTCCAACCTTTTCAAATTCTAGTTCCTTTGCCTTTCCATATACATTTTAAAATAGACTTACCTATATCTTTCAAAAAAAATCTTACTGGGATTCTGATGGGAATTGCAGTACACCTGTATATCAGTCTGGGAAGAATTGACATCTTTACTATGTTGAGTCTTCCAGCCCATGAGCATGGTACATTTCTCCATTTATTTAGATCTTTGATCTCTTTCATCAACATCTTGTAGTATTCAGCATACAATCCCTGTAATATTTTGCTGGATTTATTCCTAAGCATTTAATTTTTCTGAGCAATTGTAACTGATAAGTAATTCCAGTTTCTACTTGTTCATTGATAGTATATAGAAATTGAGTCTTGTATGTTGGTCCTGCATCCTGTGACCTTGCCGAACTCACTTCTTACTTCCAGAAGTTTCTGTGTGGGTGGATTCTTTGGAATTTTCTACATAGATAATCATGCCATCTACAAATAGGGGCAGTTTTAATTTTTCCTTTCTAATCTGAATTTCTTGTTATTATATCAGAAGTCCTTCACCCAAATGTCTAAAGGGGCTAGCCTGGTGAAGACTGTGGCAAATGGGAGCCCATGCCCCAGTCAAAGGGGGCTCTGTGAGTCCACATCTTCAGACTGTTAACGAATTTTGACGTGACCTTTTTTGATATTTAAATGTTGGTAAGTTATTCAAATATTTAAACACTTTTCAGGTCAAACAAAACATACCTGTGGGATGGACTGAATTTGCACCGGTTTGCAAGCTGGCATGATAGGCATTCCTTAAACAGAAGCATCTGTTCCTGCTGCCTGATGTCTCAAGTGGGCAGGTTCGAGGGATGTGTTGGGAAGCACATGCTGTTAATTTGCCTCAGATTTCCAGGATGCATGAGAAGGCCTCTGGGGACGAAGGTTAAACTGCATTGGAAAGGTTGTCTCCGGGATTCCCGTGGCTTGGAACCATTGGGCTGGGCCCTTCAGCCCTGGGAGGAGACCCCGGGATGTGTGGCTGCAGAGTAATCAGGCTGATGACGTGGTGAGGGTGGAGTCAGGACTGGAAAGGTCCAAACCTGGGAAAACTACAGAAAGTGTCTGAGTTGTCTGGGTGTAAAATGGGAGAAGTGGTAGCAGGGAGTGAGTGAGTAATTAGCATCTGTCATATGCCACATATTGTGCTGGGTGCTTCTCTCCCCTCCCCTCCCTTCCCCTCCCCTCCCTCTGTTCCTCCCTCCCTCCCTTCCTTCCATGCAACATATTCAGGGTCCACTCCGTGCGAGGCACTGTCCTAGGTGCTCACCTTTCACTTATTCCTTACATAGTCCTGTAAGACAGGCATCGTTCCCTCCATTTCACAAATGAGGGAACTAAGATTCAGGGAGGTTAAGTGACTTGTCTTTGACCCCAGATCTGACTTCAAAGGCTGTGTGCTCTTTGTATCACATGCACCCTGATATCACCCCACAGGTACAACACACACCTCTGGTGTATTCTGACAATCTTTGGTTCCAAGAGCTCCAACTGGGTGGGAGGAATGCAGCAGGAGCAGAATCCCAGTGACCGCTGAATCCATGAATCAGGCAGATCATGACCTGAGTTGTCTATACAATGGCATGAGGCATCAGCCATTGGGAGCAATAGCCCTGGGAGGATGACCTGGGACCAACAGCCCTCTATAACTCATCTACAAAGAGACAAGAAGGATCAGGCAGTGCCCTAGCATTTGAACAGTATTTATTCTCATTCATGGTGTGATTGGTAGACAGCGAAGGAAGCCTGGGTACAGGGCTCAGAGCGGCTTTGTCCCTGATCCCGGATGAGAGATTTAACTCCAGGACCCACTGGATGGTCTGGGAAGATCTGCTGGGTTACACTGCACCTTAGTCAGACTTGCCTGAAACAGGCAATACTGGATCTTGGGGAGAGCTGGTGGCGCTCAGGACCTGGTACTGAGGATCTCTGGGGAGAGACACCCTCCTCAGGATCCTACTCCTGTTCTTCTGATTTCAGTATGCTTCCCCATGGGTGACTAAGCAAACAGTGGGAACGGAAGGGAGGAAAATGGCTTGAGAAAGAGTCTCTTAGTCAGGGCTCTTTGTACTACAAGTCACAGAAACTCTGACTTTCACTTACTTAAGCAAAAAAAAGGGCCAAAAGTTCCAGGGAATAGAGGCTGCCTTCAGGCAGGGCTGGATCTAGAAGCTCAAATAATGGCTTCAGAATATGTCTCCATCTGGCATCTCTGCTTCCCTCTGCATTGGCTTCCTCCTCAGGCTGTCATGGCTTTCAGCAACTCTGGAGTCACATCAGTTTTAATTTCAGGGGTCCTGTGGAAAGAGATGGACTTCGTCCCTGAGGTTCCAACAAAGGTCTAAGAAATCCAGCCTTACTGGCCTGGCTTTGTTCATATGCCTGCCCTCTGAACCAATCACTGACAAGGACAGGTATGGAATGAGCTGACTGGCTGGGCCTGGGTCACATGCCCCCCACTGGATTTAGCGGGGAGGAGTGGGGTCAGCCTCAGTTGAACCACATGCACTGGGAGAGGAGGACGTGGTTCCACAAAGGGAGCTGGGGATGTTGCTCCCTGGGGAAAATACATGCTGGACACAATCTCCTCCCTCTTGGAGTTAATGGGAATGTTATCGAGGTCTGGCTTATAAGGACTGGGAGTTGAAAATGTTCTGTGATCCAGGGCCTTTGTTGCTTGCCCCTTTCCTCTGTACATTCTATTTTATTTGTCATGCTCTCTGCAGACAGGCTTTCTCTGCCTCTCTGCACACATCGCTGTCATACAGATTCCTATCCCAAATTTCCATGCACGGGATGAGCTCACATTGACGAGTGTTGAGTCCCGATTCCCAAGAGATTTGCAGAGTGTCCGTTGGGGTCTGTCCAGCATCTATCCACCCTCTTCTAGTGCCAGCGCCTTGATTTTCCTCTGGGGACTGCCTCCTCCTTGCCCTGCCACCGAGTCCATGCAGTGGAGGCAGGAATCTTCCCTTCCCCCTACACCTCAGCTCCAGGAATGAGCCTGTGATCCAGGCAGGGTCAATCAGATATTCTAAGTCCTGGCCACTGCAGACTTTTTCAGGGATGGTCACATGAGCTAGGTAAGGTCCTCACCTTGGGATCTTGCTGGGACTTTTGGGAGAGACACATTCTCTTTGTGCTGAGTTGCAAGGGCGGTCAGATATTAGCCTAGACCTGCTAGAGGTCACTCGTGGCACTGAAGAATAAAGCCATCATAGATGGAAGCAGAGTCAAGACAGAGTCTCAGTAATATTTTTTTGAGCATCTGGATCCAGCGAAGCCTGGGGCTTTTCCCTCCTAGGGTTTTTGTTGACGTGAGCTGATGCACTGCCATTTTGCCCAGGCCAGTCTGAGTTGGAGGTCTACCTTTTGCAATCAAGAGTCCATACGAATGCACAGAGAGGGTCTGATGGCACCCCTCTAGTTGACTCATGGGCGTGCACATCAGGTACAACCATGTGGTACAACATGGCTATGGGGGGAGGGGCAGTTTTCAGGGTGGAGGTTTGTCACCTGGGTCAGGCTTGCTGGTTTGGGGGACCTCGGCAGCTACTCAGAGAGAAGCACAGCTGGGTGGCCCAGGCCAGGCTTTGGAGAGGCGGGATCCCTGTGGTTATACATTGTCAAGCATCCTCCAGGCATATGTGACACTCAGCCCAGGGCAGCTAGACTCATTCTAGCTCCGTCCACTGGTGAGATGACACTGCCAATGTGGTCAGACCGGGCTCAGGGCCTCGACTAGAAATGTGCCTGCAGCTTGAAGACCCGGGGATTGGAAAGGCATGCCGCAGCCCTAGAATCCGACACCTCCTAGGGATGCAGTGAGAGGCCCAGACAACACTTGGCAGGTGAGCTGCTGCAGCCCACACCCATGCACCACCGGGGACACACCCATGCATGGGAGGGGCCCTGGGGAATTTCTTCAGCCTGAGTGGCATGCGGGTGCTCCCTGGTCTGGCTGCCAGTGCTGTGACTGGACAGCTTCAAGTCCACCCTCAGAGCACCTCATCACTGGCAAAGAAGTGCCATTAATAGCCTTTTCTTTTTTTAAAAAAAATATTTGGGGCTTCCCTGGTGGCGCAGTGGTTGAGAATCTGCCTGCCGATGCAGGGGACACGGGTTCGAGCCCTGGTCTGGGAAGATCCCACATGCCGCGGAGCAACTAGGCCCGTGAGCCACAATTACTGAGCCTGCGCGTCTGGAGCCTGTGCTCCGCAACAAGAGAGGCCGCGATAGTGAGAGGCCCGCGCACCGCAATGAAGAGTGGCCCCCGCTTGCCACAACTAGAGAAAGCCCTCGCACAGAAACAAAGACCCAACACAGCCATAAATAAATAAATAAATTTTTAAAAAATTTATTTTATGTATTTATTTTTGGCTGCGTTTGGGTCTTTGTTGCTGTGTGTGGGCTTTCTCTAGTTGTGGCGAGGGGGGCTTACTCTACTCTTTGTTGTGGTGCGAGGGCTTCTCATTGCAGTGGCTTCTCTTGCTGCGGAGCACGGGCTCTAGGCACCTGGACTCAGTAGTTGTGGCGCATGGGCTTAGTTGCTCCACGGCATGTGGGATCTTCCCGGACCAGGGCTCAAACCCATGTCCCCTGCATCGGCAGGCGGCTTCTTAACCACTGCGCCACCAGGGAAGTCCCATTAATAGCCTTTTCATTCTGTCCCTTCCTCCCTCTGCCTGGGTGTCCATATGGACAATTAGGAAAAGACAATTTAATACTGAAGAAATTAATTGCATTTGCCAAATGGGCTTGAAACAAGCTGTTTCTCGGTCAACGTAACAGATGACAGTACTCAGAAAATGAACACTGCTGACTGTTGACACAATTGTCTCTGGCTGTGGATCAACTGTGATTTTTTTGGAGAGGTAGGGGGTGGAGAGCAGGGAGTGGAGAGAGACCTTTGCCTCCTTGGCCATGCTCCGTGGGTTGCTGTCTCCTAGTTCTACCTTTAGTAAGACTAGCTACTCGCTATTGAGAGCTTACCATGTGCCTGGTATGCACAATGCATCATTTTTAATCTTCACAACGTTTGTGTAAGGAAGGTGTTAGCATCTCCATTTCACAGATGGGGAAACTGAGGTGCAGAGATGGGACTTAGCTGAAACCTATGCTTTTTCCTAGCTCCCCACTCTGGAGTACAGATACTCTCAGTCCTTAGAGGTAAATCCTATGTCCCCAAATTGTCCATTAGGCCTGGGGAGGCAAAAGAGTGCAACCAGTTAAGATTCCAGACCCTGGAGTTGGGTTCTCAGGGCTCAAATCCTTGCTCTGATACTACCTGGATTATGCTGAATGAGCTATGTTGCTTCTCTGAACCTAAGTTTTCTCATGTGTAGAATGGAAAAAAACAAATGTACTTTCCTCCCAGAATTATTGCGAAGATAAAGGAGATAATGTATGTAAAGCATTCACATATGGCAACCCTGTAACAAGTGTTAACTTCCATTACCCTGAGCAGGAGGGACTGGTTGGTTCAGGAAGGGACTGCCTGGGGCAGGAGAAGAGTGAGGAGCACCCAGTGGACTGTGGTGCATTAGATTGCTGTTCAGAAAATATTCACACTCCATCCCTTGATGTCAGGCTTGGTCATGAACTTGTTTTGTCCAATGGAATGTAGGCTGAAGGAACAGCATGAGAGTTCTGAGCCCAAGACTTAAGAGGCAGCATGCATTTCTTACCACTCTGTGGGCTTCTATGCCATGGAAAAAAGCTTTCCCCAGACAGTCACTGCCTCCTAAGTTTGGCCTCCATATGAGACTCATGGAGCGGAGCTGCTCTGGCCAACTTGCAGTCCTGTGAGAGAGACAGAGTAATTGCTGTTTTAAGCCACTGATGCAGGTGATGCTTGTTACACAGTATTTTATGGCAGTAGCTAACTGATACATACAGAGAAGACAAGATTAGTGGATATATGATCTTGTCTGTTCAGCATCTTTTGGCTGGACTACCCCTCTCCCATTCTTGGCTCATGTGGACCACAGCAATAGCCTCTAACTAGTCTCTCTGACCCCACCTTTGCCCCTTACAGTCTATTTACCATCCAACAGAAAGAGTGAGTCTTTTAAGACATAAGCCAAATCAGGATACTCCTTGCTTATATCTCTCCCATGGCTTCTCATGGTGCTTAGAATAAAATCCAAACTCCTCCCCATGGTCTATAGGACCCTACGTGATCTGGCCCTTGGCTACCTCCAAGACCTCATGTTCTTCTATTGTTCCCCAATACTCTTGCTTAAAAATAGTGGCTGACCTGAGAAAGAGGTGGCCCCAGGAAGGTGAAGGTCATGGTGGGATTTTTATGAGGAAGAGAAACTGGTCACTTAGTGAGGTTAAGGCTGTCAGTTTATGATCAATCCATCTTCCATCCCTGAACTAGTTTCTTCACATCTTGCTGTGGGAGAGATATACTCAGAACCCCCAACCCCCTTTATTTCAGTACTCTGGCATCTCTAAGTCCTGCCCCTTACTCCCTTGGCCTGGGTAATCTCCAGGAGGAGGAGCCCAGTGGATCCACTGTCCTGGCAGTGATGGGCAGTATATAGGGATTCAGGGTTGAATAATGGTGTTCCTCTACACCCACTGGTACACCAAAATGAGCCGGGCCCAGAAAGCAGAGAGAGGCCCCTTCCCATTCACCTGGGGGTCTCTGGTGCAGGGGGTGGGGGGCATTGTCTTACCCAGGAAGCAGAGTCCTGGATGGGGCCCAGGAGTTCAAGACTCATTTGCTGAATGATCTTGGGCTAACTATTATCTCTTTGGGGATCAGTTTCTTCTTCTGTAAAGTGGGTACAAGGTGGAGTGAGCTATTCCAGATCAGTGAGCAATAAACCCCTAAGAGAACCTGATTCAAGGTATAAGCTATTGCCCCAGACACAGTCATATGTGCATGTGTGCCTCTGTGGGTCACTGCAACTTTATATATAATTTTAGGAGGTTGTGGGCCTCTTGGAAGCTTTTAATGGACTGTGGGTTCAGAAGTTCTGGCCTACATGAAGAACAACATTGTGACTGTAACTGAACAAAGTATTTGGAGCCAATCTGCATGATATTCAATTTCTCCCGACCACTTGCTAGCTGTGTGACCTTGGCCAAGTTACTTAACATCTCTGTGCCTCCATTTCCTCATCTGTGAGAGGGCAGTGATAAGAATACCACCCAACCCATAGGTTGCTGAGAGGAATATAGGAGACTTATGTGTACATGGCACATAGCACAATGCTTAGTACATAGTAAGTGCTCACAAATCACATGATCATTCAGATGTGACCATCTAGGACCCAGGGAGCTTCTCTCTTCTTGTTTTCTAGGACCCTTTCAGCTTCTCTCTTCCTGTCTCAAGCCTTGCTGGGGATCTGTTTGTCTCTCCTTGTCTCTTCCTGGTTCTAGGCTGGGGTCTTACAGGAAGGATTCCCCTTCCTGACTCTGCCTCCAGGCAGGCACCCCTGCTGCTCCCATAGACGCAGGAGTTAAGTGGATCTGGGAGACAAAGGGAGCTGGTCCCCTGCCTCTGTCCCTCGTGCTTCTCTTCCTGTTTTCCCTTCCTGCCGCTGCCTATCTGCCCATGGTCTCGCTGCTGCCTCTGGTCTCAGCCTCGTTCTCGCTCACTCCATCTCCATCTAACGATCATCGTAGCTGACAGGTGGAGGGCCCTGTGCTATGTGCTCTGTATTGTTTACTCGTTAAATCCTCATAACAGCTTTATGAGGTAGGTACTGGCTTTTATTCATTCAATAAATCTTTATTAGGCACCTGGTATGATTCCAGACTCTTGTAAGGGCTGGTGTTAGAGGGGTGAGCATATCACACAAACTCTACAGGAGCTGGTCTTCCAGCCTCTGGATGAGGAAACTGAGGTTTAGAAAAGTTGAGGGATGTGTCACTGGTAAGGGGCTGCATCACGCCTTGCATGCAAATCTCTCTAAAACTAGACTTTGGGCAAGATCTAAATCACTACATTAGATGTCCTCTGGTAGGGCTCACAGCCTGGTCAGGAACAGAGATAATTCAATCCATAAAGTACAGGAGGATCAGTGCTGGCAGAGTGGCATGGTGGCCAGAATAATGGCCCCCCAAGTCCACATTTTAGTCCTGGAAGCTGCGAATGTGTTACCTTACATGGCAAGATGGCAGATGTGGTTAAACTAAGGATCCTGAGCTGGGAGATGATCCTGGATTATTTGCGTGGGCCCAGTGTCATCACAGGGGTCCTTATTAGAGGGAGGCTGGAGGGTCCAAGTCAGAGTTAGGAAAGGAGATGTGACAACGGAAGTAGGGGTCAGAGGCGTACTGGAGGATGCTACACAGCTGTCTTTGAAGATGGAGGAACAGGCCACGAGCCAACGAATGCAGGTGCCTTCTAGAAGCTGAAAAAGGGAAGTCGCTGGAGGAAACAGATTCTCCCCTTAGAGTCTCTAGAAGAATGCAGGCCTGCTGGTCCCTTGATATTAGTCCACTGAGACCCATGTCAGATGTCTGACCTCCAGAACTGAAGATAATACATTTGCATTGTTTTAAGCCACTCAGTTTGTGGTAAATTGTCACAGCAGCAGCAGGACAGTAACACACGTGGTTGGTTCATTGTGGCAGGCAACACAAAAAAGGGCACTCAAGGGCCTGCTGGCATTTTACTAGAAGCAGCAAGAGGAAGCCAGGAGACAGCTTCCAACACTACCCATCACCAGGTTCATGGGCACACTTCCTACTTTCCATGTCACCGAAGCCAAGAATGTTGCCGAGCTTCCTGCTGCTGTAAAACAAGATCCCCTTCCCAATACATGCTCCCATTTCCCTGTGATCCCCACCCCTTTGGTGTCCTCACAGTCCAGGTTTCAGTAACAGTCTGTCCAAAGTTTAGTCTTTCTCCAACACGTGGCTTAGCATCCATCCCACCTCTGTCTTTTGCTTCGTTCCAAAGCCTCTCCCACATTTTTCTCTTTCTTCTTTTTTAAAAATAAATTTATTTATTTATTTATTTATTTATTTATTTATTGGCTGTGTTGGGTCTTCGTAGCTGTGTGCGGGCTTTCTCTAGTTGTGGCAAGTGGGGCTACTCTTCGTTGTGGGCTTCTCACTGCGGTGGCTTCTGTTTCTGCGGAGCATGGGCTCTAGGCGCGTGGGCTTCAGTAGTTGTGGCACATGGGCTCAGTAGTTGTGGCTCACAGGCTCTAGAGCGCAGGCTCAGTAGTTGTGGTGCACGGGCTTAGTTGCTCCGCGGTGTGTGGGATCTTCCCGGACCAGGGATCGAACCCATGTCCCCTGCATTGGCAGGGAGATTCTTAACCACTGTGCCACCAGGGAAGTCCCTCTCTTTCTTTTATTGAGGTATAATTGACATATAACATTATATTACTTTCAGGTGTACCACAGAGTGATTCGGTATTTGTATATATTGTGAAAAGATCACCATAGTGAGTCTGGTTAACACCTGTCACCATACAAAGTTATACAATTTTTTTTCTTGTGATGAGGACTTTCAAGATCTGTTCTCTTAGTGATTTTCAAATATACAACGCAGTCTTATTAACTGTCATCATGATGCTGTACATTACATCCCCAGGACTTATTTGTTTGTACCTTTTGAGTCCCTTCACCCATTTTGCCCACCCCCATCCCCTCTGCCTCTGGCAATGACCAATCTGTTCTCTATGTATAAGCTTGATTTTTTTTAAGATTCCATATATAAATGAGATCACATGGTATTTGTCTTCCTCTGACTTATCTCCCAGGTACCAAAATCTGTATCAGGTATTAATTCCTGCACAACAGATTACCCCCAAACACGGAGGCTTAAAACAGCCAACATTATCTTAGTTTGTGGGGCATCTTAGTTTGGCTTAGCTGGGTCCTCCAGCTGAGGGTTTCTCCTGAGGCTGCACCTGAAGGGTCCCCTTCTGAGCTCACTCCTGTGGCTGTTGGTAGCCTCAGGTCTTCGCTGGCTGTTGGCTGGAGGCCTCAGCTCCTTACTACGTGGAGTTCTCCATAGGGAAGCCCTTACCGTGGCAACATCCTCTCCCCAGGGCCAGAGCTCCGGAGATGGAAGGCACAGGCGTTGGCAACCTAATCTCAGTAGCAACACCCCACCACCTTTGCCATATCTTATTTGTTCTATCTGGTCACTAGGTCTGGCCCACGCTCAGGGTGTCACATGAAGGCATGAACACAGGGGGTGGGGGTGATTGGGAGCCATCCCAGGGGCTTTTTATCACCAGAGGTGTGCCAAGGTGCCAGGGACCACAAATGAGGGGCTGGGTGGGTGCTGGGTCTATCTGCCTCACATTATACATCGGGAAACTGAGGCATAGAAAGGCTAAGTAATATGCCCGAGGTCACTCAGCTACTGGCAAGCGGTCTAACCAGGCTTGGGACCAGGCATCTGGCTCCTAAGCCCTCATTCTTAAGCCCCAGACTCTCCCCACTCTGTCTCCCTAGGGAACTCTCCTGCCTGCCGGCCTGGTTTGGTTTCATTCTGTTTCCTCTTTCCCTCCTCTTCCACCACCTCCTCCTCTTAAACATCTGCCTTTCAGCCTGTCTTCCTCACTGTGTTCTCTTTTGCTTGTGATGTTGGCCTCTGGTCTGTCATCCTGTCCTGTGTGTGTCTTCCTCTCCTAGTCACTCCTTTGGGCTTCTCCTACTACTTCCCCCTCCGTCTGTCTGTCTCTCTTGGTCTTGCTCTCATCTGTTCTTTGTTTCCATGACTGCCCGTGTCTCTGTGTCTGTGTGTCTGGTGTGTCTGTCTCTGTCTGTCGGCCTTAGATTTTGTCCATGGGTCCCTCTGTCCCTATCTCCCTTTTCCCAGTACTCTCGTGTCTGTCATATATCTTTGTCTCTTTTTGAACCCATTGCTTCATTTCCCCCTTCCGCCTAGATCCTTCTCTGTTTGTCCCTCTGTATGTAGCGGTGTTTTTCTATCTATATTCTTCTGGACTCTGCCCATCTCCTTTCCTCTCAGGCCACAATGAGCTGCTTCTGGTTTTATCCAGTTGTGGCGGGGGGAGTTTTGATTATTTATGACACTATCACATTAATTATTATCTTTATGATAACATAAAAACAACAGCCTTTGAGCCCCTACCCACTGGCGGGCAGTGCCCACCAGCCTCATCCTCCTGCCATGTAGACTGATGGGACCTCCTGCTTCTATTTATCAGGCTTTGATACTCTTCTCCTTGGAGACTGTCGGCTCCAATGTTACAATCACAGCAGTATTAGAATAACAACTTAAAACCAATCATTTTTATGGGGACACACACAGTATAAAAAGACCTGCCTATCTGAGGACACATATAACATCAGCAGCTATTGCCCCATAAAGCTGTCATTTAGAGAAACATCTCGGGGAGTCCTTGAACACCAAGTTTAACCAGAAAGAGAGAGAGAGAGAGAGAGAGAGAGAGAGAGAGAGAGAGAGAGAGAGAGAGAGAGAGAAGGACATTGCAAATCATTTTTCATGGAGGTCTGGGAAAAAAAATGTGAGAGATGGATTCCATAGGGAGCCAATGGATTGAGTTTAAATGGCTGAGGCTCAGCCCCAACTGGAACTTGGCATATGTCTCCTGAAATTACAGAGGAGGCTTAGAAAGGGGCATGGGCAAGGGGACCCAGCAGGCATGGCCTAGCTAACTTCCTTCAGTTCCCATTCTAGGTTCAATTTCTCTGAATCAGACCCTTAGATGAAGTTTCATGTGTAAGATTTTTTTTAAAATTAATTAATTAATTTTTGGCTGCACTGGGTCTTTGTTGCTGTGCGCAGGCTTTCTCTAGTTGTGGCGAGCAGGGGCTACTCTTTGTTGTGGTGCCCAGGCTTCTCATTGCGGTGGCTTCTCTTGTTGCAGAGCATGGGCTCTAGGCACATGGGCTTCAGTAGTTGTGGCCCGTGGGCTCAGTAGTTGTGGCTTGCGGGCTCTAGAGCACAGGCTCAGTAGTTGTGGTGTTGCTTCACGGCATGTGGAATCTTCCCAGACCAGGGCTCGAACCCAATGTCCCCTGCACTGGCAGCCGGATTCTTAACCACTGCGCCACCAGGAAAGTCCCTCATGTGTAAGATTTTTATTAGGAAGCATCCTCCAGGGAAAATCAGTAGGGGAGCGAAAGAGTGAGATGGAAAGGAAGAAAGAAGGCAGGGTTGGCATCATACAAGGTCCCGTGGAGTGAACCTTGGGCTCAGTTCCATGGGGCAGCCCTGGAGGCAGTGTAGGTGACACCTCCTCCCTGGACCAGGCCTGGGGAAAGGCAGCCAGAGGTTAGAGGCTTCCATGGGGCAGCGGAAATGAGCCCCCAGCTACTTCTGGCTCCTCGTGCACACAGGTGAGGTGGCTTCCAGCAGCCTGGAGGCCATCCTCCAGCAAAGAGGTGCGGGTGCTGGCTGTTGGGATGAAGGCACGTTGGGAGCTGGTGTGGATGGTAAAGGGGACCCAAGGGGTGCAGATGGAGGGCTGACAGCACCTGCCACGGGTCCTGGGCAATGCTTGCACCCAGTGTCAACACCGGGTCTCTGCTGCTTCAACTCCACTTGGGATTGGGGAGGAGGTAGACAGATCTGGGTTCCCTGGGTTGATGGACCCTTGACTCTGGTCACTGGGGAGGAGTTTCTTACCTCCAAAGAGACTGGTTCCTGGTTCCCCCTGAGGCTCCTGGGTGAGTGATGAACTTCTTAAGATGCAAGCCCTCAGGAGGAATAATTCACCAACCAGTACTCGCGATAGGATCAGCTCTTTAGAGATGAAACGCAGCAGGTGTAAGCCTTGAGCTCAAATCAGAAACACCCAACCGGACAGACAATGGAACCAAGAGCCATAATTTAGCAGCAGCTCTTCTAGAAACCAACCAACCAACCCAAAACCTTGACTCCTAATATGGCAGTGGGAGCAGAAGTAGCTCTTACGGGGTCGGGTTATTCTACGGTGTTTTTGTGTAAATTAGAGCAAGTGCCCCCTGCTGGGTGGAGGGAGCACTGCAGCGCATGGCTTGAGGCGTCAAAGGCAACTTTCTTAAAAAGATGTCTTTTTGGACAGATGCAGCTACAGCCAGAGCACAGGATTTGATGAGGGGAGTGAGCGGTGGAATTCAGTTCTCACTCCCCTCTATGTTGGGTGTCATTGCGCAGTGCGCTCACTGTACAACTAAACTGTACGGGACAGCCCTGAGCTTTTAGATGCTGGTGGGCTCAGCACTACAGGCAAGGAAATTGAAGACAGTGCACTTCGTGAAGGCTGGGGCTAGGTCAGGATCACCCACCACCGTGTCCCCTAGCACTATATACAGTGCTTGGTACAGGGTAAGCATTTTAAAAAGTTCTTGTTGAAGAAATGAATTTTAAATGTCATAGCTTGTTTGGCATATCACAGCCAATAAACGTTTGCCAAGTGAACGAATGGCTACTCCTGTCAAAAGTCTCGTGTGAACTTCCGCGGCGCTATAGGAGGAGAGGCATTACAGCATCCAAGCTTGAGTAAGTCTGCCTGGATTCAAACCCTCCACTGATTGGCTGTGTGATTTGGGGCAGGTTAATTCTCCTCCCTGTGCCTCTGTTTCATCATCTGTAAAATGGGGATAATAAGAGGACCTGCTTTCACAGGGTTTTTATGAGGATTAAAAGAGTTAAGGTGACATGCTCAGCACAGTACTCAGCAGATAGTAACTTCTCCACAAAAGTTAGCTATTTATTATTATTATCACCATTGGAGATGACAGCCCCCTGGTGCTCTGTGCTGGCCAGACCTCCTTGAAGAACTGTGTCACCTCTGGCTGTCATATTCTGAAAGAGATAATGACAGCTATCTTGGCTGTGAAAGCCCCACAGGAACTTTCCAGTAAATAAATGTTGAAGTATATTCCACAAATATTGTTCAGACAAGGAGTAGTCTAGTATGGCTAAGACGATTTTTAGTAAGCTCTTCATCTATTCTCTTTCCAGTCTATTCATTATGGCATAAACTTTATGCTTTGAAAACTTCACTGAAGAAGCTCCCTTTTACCCCCAAGAGTCCCTCAGTATTTGGAGGGGAGAGACCCAGAGGCCCAGGGATGATGGATCTACCAATCGGCATAAAGGCCCACAGATTTACCCAATCGGCACAACCCATTCCTCCAGTGATTGGTTCAGAGGTGGGAACGTGGCCCGCTTGGGGCCAGTGAGGTGAGAGATGTTGTTGGTTGGGGGTTTCTGGGCGGAGCTAACTGGAGACACGGGCTCCCACCCACTCACCCCCTTGTGTGAGGAAGCCTCTGGAAGCACCCGGCAGCCATCTTGTCTCTACCAGGGGATCCAGCCTTGGTTTGGAGCAGCCTCCATTGAAGGCAGGGAGGACAGTTGGTCTCTCTTGAGTGACGTTGTTGAGTTGCTGGGTCAACCACCTGTGAAGCTGCTCTCCCTCTGGCCCTGTCAGTCCTGTTATTGTCTTATTTCTTAGCTAGTTTGAGTTGGGTGTTCTGTTACCTGCAGGAGGATGGCTCCTAGCTGATGCGCTAGCTATTCTTTCTCCAGAATATTCCTTATGATGTAAACCGTACACCTTGAATTCATCAGGGCTCAGTGTTTTGAAGCTTTAAAGCCTCCTTTCTTGCATCTCGTATCTTCCTCTGAATCACCTGTCCCCTGAGTCAATAAAGTGTATGGCTAAACATGGGAGTAGGGGGTGCGGAGGGGGGAGAAAGGGTTCCAGGAAATTGAGGGGGAAAAACATGTGTTGAGATCTCAAAATATTAGCTACGACATTATGTGTGTGCCAGGCACAGCACTAAAAGCTTTATCTGCATGGTTTCGTTTAATTTTCCCAACCGCGTGACAAGTTGCTGTGATTATCCCCATTTACAGGTGAGAAAACGGAGGCCCTAGATCACTTGCTCAAAGTCACACAGTCTGGTAGGTAACCTTGTTTTGTGTTGAACCAGCTGCACCTCAGCCTGGGAGACAGCAGCAGCCACAGAAGCATGCAGGCACTGAAGATCCATATGGGAATTGCACACAGAGTAATTTTATAGACAATTAAATCTGTAAAGATTGGCCAGTGTGTGTACTTAAAGCTGTGTGCAGAGGTAACTGCCAAGTTTTCTTCCATCTACTGAAGAGCTTTTAAACAAAGGGGGGTGGTCTCACTGGGCTGAACACTTAGCAGGGCAATTAGAGCCAGGAGGAGTGGGGCTGGGGGCCAGGAGGTGGCTGGGAGAGGGCACAGGGCTGCGATGGCCAGCTCTCGGGGGCCTGTGTGGTGGAAGCAGCCTGGGCTTTGCAGTCACACTGACCTGACCAGTGCCCCCCTTCCCACGCAGCAGCTCTGTGACTCCAAGCAAGCTCTGCACTCTTCTGAGCCTGTCTCTCCATCTGCACGGTGGGGACAAAACATGGACCACCTGGGGTTGCTGCCAGGATTAGATGGGATAATGTCCAAACTCTCCTCATGAGTCATGTACCCCATAGCCTTTATTATCTGGTTTCCCTACCAGCCAAACACCTGGGGGTTGGGAGATCAAGACTGGAGAAAGCTGCCAGAACTGAACTCAATATTCTTAGAGTTTCCCAGAAGCCTACAACATCTGGGGCTAATCTTTCCTAACTCTTTGGGTGACCTTTTCTGAGTGGTGTGGTAGAAACAGAATTACTGAAAGTCATCCACTCGCTTGCCAATAGACTCAGTTACTTAGCGTCCTTGACCTCATGTGCCTATATCAGTTATCTTGTTGTTATAATGCTGCCCCAACATCTGACCCAAAGTCGGTGACTTGTAAACACAACTCTTTATGATTCTCATGAATCTGTGGGTCAGTTCGGTGATTTGGCGGTTCCGGGCTGGCTTGGCTGCTCAAGCATCTGCAGTCAGCTGGCGGATCAGCAAGGGGCTGGCTGATGCAGGATGGCCTCAGCTAGTAGCCTGCACGTGTTCTCCTGGCAGAAACAGGGCAACAAGAGAGGAAATCAAAATGTACAAGCACTTTTAAAAGCCACAGCTTTCTTTGCTGCAATCCCATTGGCCAAAGTATTGATAAGTCCAAAGGTCAATCCTAGAGTCGGGTGGGAGGACACTGACAAAGGGCGTGGATAAAGGGAGACTGGAATGACTGAGACCATTACAACAACCAACCTACCACATGCCTCCTGGAAAATCCCAGCCCCGGGACCTCCAACTTGCCCTCTTATTTGCCATTGAAAAGGCAGTCAGAGAGGAAGCTCACTGAGGCTCTCACAATGCTCCTGCTTCAATTTCATGATCTCCAGCCTCAGTTGCACCCTCTGTGTTTCCTAGAAACCCTTAATCAGCTCTTCAATCTCCCATTCCCATCACAGATGTAGCTTCCCCCTCAATTCCTACCCCTTCTTCACCCCCTCCCTCTTAGCAAATGATCTTTTATCTCCTAGTTCACAGAGATGATAGAAATGGCCAGAAGAAAGGTCCTTCAACTTCCTACTTCCTTTCGTTCATTTGAACTTATTTGTTTTTTTAATCGAGCACCTACTGTGTTCCAGGCACTGCATTAGCGGCTGATGTTCAGTGAGGGATAGGACAAAATCCTTGGCCCCACGGAGGTTGCATTTGAATGGAGCAAGTCACAATAAACAAGTGAACGAATTAACACAGTGACTTATGTAGAGATAAGTGCTGGAAAGAACCGAGAAATAGGATAGGCATGCCTGGTGTGTGCCCACACTCGGGACCGCATTTAGGGGGGGATGTGACTGTGGAGGTGAGGCATGAACAGCACAAAAGGGCCAGTCTGGAGGAGAGCTGGGCACAAGGCATTCTAGAGGAGGAAGCAGTGGGTGCCCTGACCCTGAGGCTGGAATAAAAGGGGGCCAGCGAGCCTGGAGCCTGGAGCGCATCCGTAAGGGGAGTAGGGGAGAAGGGATCCGGGAGGGGAGGGGCAGGGCAGCCTGTGACTTGGGGGAGGACTTTGGGCTTTCTCCAAGTGCAGTGGGAGGCTGCTGGAGGGTTTTGAGCTGATTGGTAGATCCAAAATCACACGATCTATTTCACACTTTTAAAAGGCCACTCTGGCTGCCTGGAAAATGTGTTACCCAGCCCTGTACCCATCCTTTTATCCTGTCTTTCTCTCACTGTAAACGAGGGGTCCTTTGACCTGTCCCCCCACCCCCGCCAACTCTGGATCCACCCCCTCCTGCCTCCCAGGACTTTGCTCCTGGAGGATCTATCTCTTCTTCAGTCTCTCCCTCCCTCTTGATAAGTGGAATATTTATAAATGGAATATTTCCTCCTATATCAGTAAACAAAGGATGTCACCGTCACCAATGATCGCAGCCCTCCAACGAGAGCTGGTGAGCCCTGAGGAAACTCGGGGCCGAAAAGAATATCTGCCATCTAGCAGCCAGCAGACTGGCATCACTTCCTGCTGTGAGCCCTGAGGAAGCTCAGGATGTGAAAATACAGGCCCCAGAGAGCTGAGGTGCAGATCAAAGGAATGATTTCGGTGAGCCTAGACTCTGGCATCTTCCCATACATTGAAAAGCACTAAATTCCTTAACTTGAGATATCCGGTTTTCTTTATTTAACAATAGTCTTTAGCCTTTCCCAATTACCTGCTCTTTGTTGCAAAACTCCTGTGTATCCCGGCTCCTCCCCTGGCCTCCTGGGAGCAGTTACTCAGAGTTATCTGAAATGCTGTCTCCCAGGCTGCAGTCCTCATTTTGCCCCACGTAAAACTTAACCCGCAGCTCTCACATTGTGCATGTATATTCTTTTAAGTCAACACTCTCTACTTGTTCCTCCTCATTAGATTCGAGTGTGCCTCCATCTATGTATTATCTCTTTACGTTGAAATATTATGGAGTTTTAGACAAATAATATCCTACTGGGGTACTTTGGGTGGATTTCATCATTGGCCCCAATCCCTCACCTATTCCCACGTCCCTGCTCTTGGCCAGGTGCCTTTGAAACTCCTCACACTAGGGATGGAGCTTGCGTCTCTGCCCTTTGGCCTTGGGACTTGCTTTGGCAGAAGTGACCGCACGCGGATTCTAGAGCACAGATCCTAGAGTAACGGCATGTTCTGCTTGTTCCCTTTTGCTCTTCAGCATCACCACGCCCCAGGAGACAGAGACATGGGGCAGACCCTGCCAATCACCCAGACCCAACCTGCAGCCTGTGCCCAAGCCCAGCCGAGCCCAGCCTGAGATTTCATGGTCTTTGTTTTTATAGCAATAGTTGATAGATACAGTGATATAATCAGAAGTTTCAAAAGTGTGAATCTCTCCCTTGCTCCTGTTGTTACAACCCAGTTTCCCTCCAGGAGACTAAACCCAAATTGCTGGTGCCTGTGGATCACCCTGGAGAATCTTATGCACACGAGCAATTCCATGGGTATGTGGTCTCACTACACACTGTTGGGTGCCTTCCTTTTCTTCACCTTGTATATTTTGGAGATCATATATCAGCACACAAAGATCTTCTTCAGCCCTTTTATTGCTATATGGCATTCCACTGGGTGGCTTTACCATTATTGATGTAACCTGTCCCTTACTGATGGACGTATGGGTTGTCTGATCTTTTACAATTTCAGAGGAGGCTGCAGTGCCCACCTTGGGGCAAACACATCATTTCTCACACATGCTGGGGTATCCATGGCATAAATTCCCAGAAGCATTATTCCTTGATGCTGGGCACATGTGCTTCTAACATTGCTGGATGGAGCCCCACTGGTCTTCGTAGAAGTTGTCCAGTCCACTCTGGGGCATGCTCGAGTCTTTCCATCTTAAAGAAAAAGATCCACAAAGACTCAAACAGTAACAAGAGACCTCAAACTGCCCCATTACCACTTCTTCCTTCAACTTTGCCCTGTCATGTGGGCTCTGCAGCCACAGCCTTCACCAACTGTGTGTCCTGGGGCAAGTTACCCAGCCTCATCCCACCTCACTTTTCTCATCTGTATGTTAGCACAACAATGGTACCTGCCTCCAGGCTTGCTGCGAGTAAATTAACTGAATTAAGGAATTAATACAGATCCGCACCTAACACCTAGTATTAGCAAATACATGTAATATAATGATGATGATGACAATTCAAATTCCCCTTCTCCATTTGCACTACATACATGTCCCTTTATGTATGCAACCAATCCCCAAATCCCAAGTCCACCTATTAAATTTTAATAAATCATTCCACATGTTTCCAGTTCCTCAAACATCACCCTCATTCAGATCACAGGGGAATGCTCTTTTTGCTCCACATTTTGTTCTCTGAGCCCAAAATAGAGCCTGGCACATAGTAGGTGCTCAGTGAGCAACAGAAGAAGAACGAATGAATAAACAAAAGATCTGTTTTCTAACCCTGCACCTGCTTCCTGCTAGCTGTGGGACCTCTGGCAAGTGAACAAACCTCTCTGATCCTTCACGACAGAGTGAGAGAACAGACATGAAAGCCCTGTCTTCTCATAGTCGACATTTACTTAATACTGACAACAAGGTGTGTCTGTCCACAGGCTTCTGCCCTTGTTGAGTCTGTTTGCTCAAAACACAAATATTTATCGAGTGCCCCTTGTGTTTCCAGGCACTGGACAAGGCACTGGGGACAGGGCAAATAAGATCCTGCCTCCTTGGCGTCTGCTATTTAGGGTGTGAGCTCTAATTAAACCTGAGGTTGCAAGCCTCCGGATAACTGCACACAAGTTCTCTTTCCGAGGGCAGGAGGGGGAAGCTTCCAGCTCCCTGGACCATGGCCTTCATGAAAACCTTTCTCTAAAGGCTTCCAGCTTTATCTGCTTTCCCTTCCTTCCTTGCTCTCTTTGTTTTCATTTTCTGAAATGACAAAGCAGTCTGCCTTTTTTCTGTTTATCCTGCCAAAGCCCCTTTGGGTGCTAGGAGGCTGGCCTTTGTAGGGGAGGCAGCTTGATTTATTTTTTTCCCCCGCTAAGCTGGAAGCTTTGGGAACAAGTTCTCAGGAGGAAAGGACGGGGCTTCCAGAGGAAACCTGGGTATGAGCTCGAGCTGGGAAGGGATGCTTAAAAGGGAAAAACCCATCAGGATAGGAAATGAAGTTTGGCTTTGGAAGCTGGGAGACCCCCGTTGCCCAGGGATGGGGGCAGGCAGGTGCCTCTGGGGAAGGCCCAGGGTCGGGGGAGGAGGGTCAGGCTGGAGGCAGTTGACAGTAATGGAGGCTGGAGCCTGGTGCCTTTGTGTGGTGCAGAGCTCTGGATGTGCGCCTATCTGGGCATATTCCATGTGTATTTCCATGTCTTCAGTGTGTGTTGTGCGGGTACGGCTCTGTGATGCGTTTTCTGAGTGTACGTTTGGTGTGATTTGCATATGAACCTTTGTGGCTCCTTGGCCTGCATGTATGTGGCTCTGATGACTGGATTTCTCACGGATGTCTTCACTCATTCATGCAGTCAGCAATCTGCAGAGCGCCAAAAGCTGCATCAGGGGTCAGGGTGTGAGGGAGGGAGGGAGGAGGGCGAGGGGGAAGGAAGGAAGAAGGGAGAAACAGAGAAAATGTATCTGCTGCTCTCCTAGAACCAGAGTAGAGTGGGGAAGACAGACACCCAGAAGTGACAAGGATAAGTGTGATATTGCACTTGGAACGGCGTGATGAAGTGCAGGCACTTGGCACTGGAGGGGCACCTAATGCGGGTTCTGTCTGAGCCCGGAGGGTCATGCATGGAGATATTAAGGAGGCGTGGGAGTTACTTCGGGGAAGAGGAGAAGGATTTGAGTTAATTATTTTTTACTTTTATTTTTGGACCTCAGCTGCACAGAGGTGAATTAACCACACTTCTCGTTTGGTTTGAGGCACGTCAGTGGTCCAGGCAATTAATGTTATGTTCATAACATTATGAACATATATATGTTCTCTTTACCTCCATCTCTCCTCCCATTTCATTGCTCCCCCAGAGGCAGCCACTCTAATATATTTTAAGTGAGTTCTTAAATCAGGATGTATTGGGGAGAAATAGATGTTGATTTTTAAGTGTGAGTGTTTTTTAATGACAAAAAGAGCATCATGCTATATCTCCCCTCAACACTATGTCTCAGAAATCTCTCCATGCTACTTTTTGCTCATTTGTTTTACTCCATCTGACTCCTTCCTAGTATCCATTCCCCTAGTGATGGGCACCTAAGTTAGCCCCCATCTCAGGTTACCATGAGCAAGGCGGTGACGAACATTTGCACGTGTGTCCTTGCATGGATCTGGGTAAAAGTCTGTCTTAATATAGGTTCCTTTGAAAGCAGCACCACAGACAAAGATCTGGGCACTTACTTCCTTTAGGAGGTGATTCTAGGAAGCACAGGTGAGGGAGGATGGATTGGAGACACATCAGTCAAGTGTATGTTAATGAGCTGGTTTCCTATGTGGCCACCTGAGGCTTACCACCCCTGGGGCCTCCAAACCACTGGAAGTTGGTTGCTTAGTGGGTCCCCAGAGGAGACAGAAAGGCCCCAGTGGACAGCAGTTTCCCATCCTAGCTCTTGGCCTCTGTCCCTTGCTTCTGTTCTTTCTCCCTTCCTTCTTTCTTTACCTTCATCTTCCTTCTACCAGGTACTATACTGCACTCCAAGGATACCAGAGTCGACACACAGAGGAGGCCTGGACTCTCATGGAGATTAATTTAAGGTCGTTTCAGACTGTAAAAGTGCTGTGATGAACATAAGACACGGTAGCAGACTAGAGGGGTCTGGGTGTTGCAGTTCAGACGTGTCCATCGAGAACAGCCTAGCCTCTCTGAGCAGGTGACCTCTGGGTTGAGATGAGAAGGAACCAGCCATGGAAAGGTCTGGAGCTGGAGGCAACAGTGAAGTGCAGAGGCCCTGAGGTTGGAACACGCTTGTTCTATTTAAGAAATGACCAGGAGAGGAGGGAGTATGCGGGAGAGTGGGATGAGAGGTCCGAGAGGAGAGCAGCTGCCAGATCACACAGGACCTCACCTACCTAGATAAACCAGTGACTGCTGGGCTGATTTATTCTTCTGGGAAATTCCATCATTCGTCCTAGACACAGAACAAATGGTCTTTAAACCTCACCAAGAACGTCATGGAAGGTTACCCCCAAGAACAAGAAAAACACTGTACAGGGACTCTGTTGTCCCACCTCCCATTAATGCTGGAATCTTGCTATTGCCTCCTTCACAGATGGCCATTCCACCCCTGCTTCTGCATCTATAGTGAGAGAGGAGCTCACGCCACACCCATTTCTGTCATTTAGGACGTTTTTGGTTGCAAAGGGTGGAAAATACACCAAAGCAGCTTAAATATAAAGGGGGTTTGTCAGTTCCTGTAACAGAAGAGACCAGGAGTAACTTCAGGTATGGCTTGATCCAGTTTCCAAATGATGTCGTTTGGATTCAGACTCTTCATGGCTGAGTTCTGCTTCCTCTGTGTTGGTTCCACCTTCAGACTGACTTTCTTTTCTTGGAGCAGCATAATACAGCTCTTGCTGCACCAATGATCTGAATGAAAGTCTCGTACCTGCTCCGGAATGGTGTGGGCCACATACACGTCCCTGAGCCAATCCCCTTGGTCACCTGATTGATGGGAGCCCTGGGCTCCATCATTCTCTTACATCTGCTGTTTAGTAAGAGATTTCCTTTTCCAGTCACCAGGCAGATGTACTTGCTTATATAGTAGCGATGTTAATTTAGGCAGAAATGTTATACTTGAAGCGTGTGCTTGACTTTTAGCAATAATATTTTTGAGAATCAATAAGCTATTGAAGCTGACATTGCAGCTCAGTTGCTCCCTATTCTGCTTTCTTTGATATCACCCCAATGTAGGGCCTGGGGTGCCCTGTTACAGCCTCACAAGCATGAACATGTAGGCTTTCCACTTGTATTGCTGGTGTGGGTGGTGGAGCTACAGTTTCTTTTTCTGTAGTATTTGGCTGCAGTAGTGTGGTTATTTTCCTAAAGTTTTCTGTCTTTCCAGGCTGCCTTTCTCCTGGTTCTTTGGCTGGGAGAGATCAGGCTTTTGTTAGTGTTTATTTTTGTTTGTGACATTTGTTTTTCTGGTTGCTGTTTTCTTCAGTTCCAAGTCTGAGACATAGGAGGCAAAAAGAGAACCCGGGGAACTCACTCTTGTGTTTTTCCTGGGGTCCCAAGTTCCCTGACCAGACTGTCTTCTTCTCTTCACCTTTCAAAGTCTTCTTAGGTTTGTTTTATATGTAATTTCCCGGGTTTTTGTTTGTACTTAGTGGAAATGAAAGGGGAAAGTATGTCTAGTACATCTTCCTGGAAGAAGAAATCTAGCTACCATGACTTTGAATATTTGTCCCTTTATTCTGCCTTCATGTAAGAGCTATCCATTGGTCCCAGCCTGGCCATTGGAATGATCCCAAACCAATTCAACCCATCTTCTCCATGACAGCCCTTTGGATATTGGGAGACTGTGGCCATGCCCCATCCTTCTTCTTCAGGCCAGAGACTCTGAGATTTTGTATCAATTGCTCAGAGGTCATCAGTGTTCCAAACCCTGTGTTGTGTAGGTCACCTGATGTTTGTCTGTGAATGTGGAGAGGAAGAACACAGATACTATCTCTGTCTCCTTTTGGTTCTTTTACATAATTATTTATCTATTATCTGCCCCATCTCCCTTCTGGCCTCATCTACTCCACTCCTTGAATCGGACTCACTCCATTCCAGCAACACTGACCTTAAACATCCTAAGCACATTTCTACCTCAGGGCCTTGCACTTGCTGTTGTCTCTGCTTGAAAAGCTCTTTCTGCAGATATTTTTTGACCCCTCCCATCTATCTGCTCAATTAGGCCATCTTTTTTTTTTTTTTTTTTTTTTTTTTGCGGTACGCGGGCCTCTCACTGTTGTGGCCTCCCCCGTTGTGGAGCACAGACTCTGGACGCACAGGCTCAGCGGCCATGGCTCACAGGCCCAGCCGCTCCACGGCATGTGGGATCTTCCCGGACCAGGGCACGAACCCGTGTCCCCTGCATCGGCAGGCGGACTCTCAACCACTGTGCCACCAGGGAAGCCCAGGCCATCTTTTTAATAGAGAACTTCTCTGACCACTCTCTATAAAGTAACCCCCTCCCCCAGGAGTCTTCCCCTGCTTTACAGTTCTCCAAACACTTACACTGTTCCCTACAAACTATGTGCCTGTTTTCCCTTTCCCTTCCCCCTCAATTTATATGTTGAAATACTAACCTCTAATGTGATGGTGTTAGTAGATAGCGCCTTTGGGAACTGATTGTTTAGATGTGGTGATGAGGGTGGGGCCCTCATGATGAGATTAGTGTCCATATAAAAAGAGGAGGAGACACAGGATCTCTCTCTCTGCTCTCTGCCATATGAGGATACAATGAGAAGATGGTCATCAGGCAGAGGGTTCTCACCAGACACCAGATCTGCCTGTACCTTGATCTTAGACTCTCCAACCACCAAAACTGAGAAACTGGTCCTTTGGGAGAGATTGGTCTGTCATTTAAGCCACTCACTCTATGGTATTTTGTTATAGTGGCCCGAACAGACTAAGACATCCTTTGATATACTAAGTACTTATTGGTTTGCTTATTTACTGGATTCGCTGGAATCGAGAGGGCAGGGACTTTGTTTACAGTGACTGGAACACTGCCGGGCACATAGTAAACACCCAATCAACGTTGCTGAACAGCTGCGTACATCCTATCAGGCACCGTGCTAGGTGCTGGGGATGTGAATGAGAAAGACCCAGTCCCTGCAATTGTAAAACCCACAGGGCTGGAGTGGAAGTTGCATATGAACCAGCTAATCACATGGATAATTAATTGCATTGAAATGCCATGAAGGAAAAATAGAGGGTGCTGCTATAAGAGCATCAAATAAGGGGCATCCAACCAGTTTTGGGGTTTCAGTATAGCCTGCTATGGAAAAATGATAAACAGGAATTAGACTGGTGCGTTGATAAGGTTATTGATGTGACTTATTTCTACAAATTAAATGTATTTGATTATAAATGCACACTTATACAAATTATTCATCCAGCATTTGCTGAGAACCTACTATACGCCAAGCACTGTCCTAAGCAATAAAGAAGATAATGAATATCTATTTACTCTGCAGACCAATCATGTCCCTGAAGCCACCAGCCTGAAATCGACCTTAGCTTTGCCATTTCTGACCTCATAGGCTGAGACTTCTCTGCCTTGTTTCCTCCACTTAAAAAATAACAATAAATAATAGTACCTACCTCCTAACTGAATGAGTTATTTTCATTTTATATATGGAGGGAATAATTTCCTGAGATCCCAGGCACAGGATTCAATCCCTCGTCTGCCTGATGCACGAATTCTCATCCCCACTCAATGCATTATTCCACAGAAACACACCTCACCCCTAATCTATTGCTCTAATATTTATAACAACACAGCCACAATTCATTTTTCTGATGCTTCAATGAGTCAAGTTCTGATACTTTTGATTTCTAAGAGCAAAATGCCACCTCATTTTCTATTATCTGCCTGAGCCCAAGTAGCAATCCCCAGGTCTGCTCTTTGCCTGGGTGGTTTTCTCTTTTCCCATGCCTTATGGCCCGTGCCGCCTGATATACAGCAAAATGGGTTTGTGATTTAGCGGCAGAAAAGGTTAACTCTAAATAATGATCAGAAAGTTAAAATATAGAGCCAGAATGTTGCTTTAGTTTTTATAGGTTTTAAATAATTTTGCCTCCTTCCCTGAAGGATTTAGCATAATTCAATGAGAAAATTGCATTCGGATCCTGTGGGCTGCTTTGACGTGACTGAATTGCAATGAGCAGAAGAGATGCAAAGTGTCTTTCTGGCAATGAACCTGACAGAGCCATGAGCTTAGGGAGGAATGACCCTGGGGAGTGTCCTGGCTTCCCCAGACTCCTGGGTGTAGTCCTGGGGGTGGGCCAGCTGGCAAGATGGAGCAAAAGATGGCAGTGACAGGTTCTTGTGCTGGGCCGGGAGGAAGACAGATACTGCATCCCTGCAGAAGATTGCCTTGGACCAGGGCAGCCCAGAGAAATTTGATCTTCTCACGTCTCCTTTTGTGCTTTGGCTCTGCACTGCCACCTTTGCAGGAGTGGTTAGATCCCATTCTTGCCATTTACAAATATATGAATTAGGATTGCATCTGGCTGCAATGAACAGGAAACTAACACTGACTTAAGTATATTGGGGTTTGTTTATTTATTTGAAACAAGAAAAACGTATAGGCTCACACTGGTCAGAATGGCCATCATTCAAAAATCTACAAATAACAAATGCTGGAGAGGGTGTGGAGAAAAGGGAACCCTCCTATGTTGTTGTTGGGAATGTAAACTGGTGCAATCATGATGGAAAACAGTATGGAGGGTCCTCAAAAAACTAAAAATAGAGTTGCCATATTATCCAGCAATCCCACTCCTGGGCATATATCGGGAGAAAACTCTAATTCAAAAAGATACATGTACTCTTATGTTCATAGCAGCACTATTCACAATAGCCAAGACATAGAAACAACCTAAATGTCCATCGACAGATGAATGAATAAAGAAGATGTGGTATATTTATACAATGGAATATTACTCAGCCATAAAAAGGAATGAAATAATGCCATTTGCAGCAACATGGATGGACCTAGAGATTATCATACTAAGCAAAGTAAGTCGGAAAGAGAAAAACAAATACCATATGATATCACTTATATGTGGAATCTGAAATATGATGCAAATGAACTTATCTGTGAAACAGAAACAGACTCACAGACATAGAGAACAGACTTGTGTTGGGGAGAGGAAGGATTGGGAGTTTGGAATTAGTAGACGCAAACTATTATACAGAGACTGGGTAAACAACAAGGTCCTACTGACAGTACAAGGAACTATATTCAATATCCTGTGATAAACCATAATGGAAGAGAATATGAAAAAGAATGTATTTATGTGTATAACTGATTCACTTTGCTGTACAGCAGAAATTAACACAACATTGTAAATCAACTATTCCTCAATTAAAAAAAAAAGACAAGAAAAATGTATAGGTATTCCCAAGTGAGTGCACAGCTCAAAGATGCCATCAGGGACCCAGAGTTTGCTTTTTGCTTGTCAGCATTACTGTTGTGCAGGTTCTGAGCCACAGGGTTGGTGTGAGCAGTAAATTGAGTTAATATATGTAAAGTCTTTGGTATAGTTCTTGGTACATGGTAAATGCTATCTAAATGCTTTTGTAATCAAGAAGCTTATTTCAGTCGGATGTTCCTTTAAATGCTGAATCAGGACTGTTTTTCTGTGTCAATAAATAGAGATCTTCATCATTGTTTTTAATGGATGCATAATGCTATGAGCTATCCATTATTGTTGAATGGATCCCCTATTTTTGGATATCTAGGTTGTTTCCAGTTCTATAACTATCCCTGTTCATAAATATTTATACACCAATCTAATGATTTCCTGTGGAAAAATCCTCAGAAGTGGAATTGCTATAGTAAGTGCTTGCTCTGAGTGTGTGTGTGTGTGTGTGTGTGTGTGTGTGTGTGTGTGGTATGTATGGTCAGAAGAGGCTGGGGCAGGTGTGTAAGTTACTACTCATGGTTCCTCTCCTATTTGACCTATTGGCTCAGTGTTTAGTTTGGGGTCCTAAAGGGCATTGTCTCTGTCCACACAAAGCCTGGCTCTGACTTCACTGCAATCAGGACTGCTAGTCCCTATTGTTAGGTGTTTGGACTCCTCAGAACAGGGTTCAGGCAGCCCCCTCTGCTCCTTGGCCTTTCTTACTCCAGTGGTCCCCAAAGCTGTTTCCTTTAACCAATCCTGAACCAACATGTTCTGAAGCCAGGTGATGTAAATCAGTAGACATATGACTTTTTCATAAGATGAACTCTTAAGAAGAACAACTGCTAATATCTACTGAATGCCTGCTAAGCACTTTACAGGCATTGGATAATTACAGCAGTTTTAGGGGGTAGGTCATATTGTTATTCCCATTTTTCAGCATGATTGAGTGATGTGTTTGAGGTCACAAATTGAATAAGAGGTAGATCTGGGAACTTAGAGCTTGGCTTGGCTTCTTAACCCCGTGTCCTCCTGCGGCTGTCCTAGGTGACCATCCAATGCCTGGCCAGACCAAAGACCTCAATCTCCATGGCCTGACACATTTCCAAAAAGCCTGTGACACGCTGGGCACCGTGTGATAATTCATGTGGATGTGCTCTTGCTCCGTCCCCAGTGAGTCTGTATAAGTGACACACGCAAAATGCCACTTTTTACTAGATTTTCTAAGGGAGAGATGGGTTTGGGGAGTTTTAATCTCTAATTGAAAGGGATATATTTGGGACATTCACTTATGTCAAATGAAGCCTTTGTGTACTGTGGAAAATAGAAATCCCTGTGACCCAGCTTCACTGCAAGAATCCTTTCCTGTGGATGCGCCTCAGGATCCAACTACTCAGACCCTCAGGGGATTCTCAAGTGGAACCTGGCAATGGCTTGATTTGCTGCAGGCTACACAATGTTGGTTAACACCGTGATCATAACTGGGGAACTGAAAGGTGGATGTTAATACACGGAGACTCTGCACAACATAAATCCATTTAAAAAGCAATTCACCTATGGTTAGTGACTAATGATAAAATGATAAGATGATGCTGTGGCATGGATAGCCTGTTACCTTGGAGAAATGTGTGTTCTGTTCGCCTTTGCATAGTATGGGATTGTTGCTGGGAAGCAGCTGCTTCATTTTCCTGTCTCCCTACCTCCCAGGCATGATCATGTGACTGGATTCACCAGTGGAATTTGAGCAGACCTAATAGCTGTCAGTTTTGGGCTGGGACCCTAAGATGTAGGTTGAGCCTTCTGTTTTACCTTTCTCCATGTCTGGTGGGAAGTGGAAGATTCTGAGGACCTAGGGGATGGTGGAGCCATAAAATGGAAGGATCCACGAGGGGGAAGGAGCCACAAGGGAGAAGGAGCCTGGGTTGCTGATTCCCTGAATACCGTGTTACCAATATCCAGGAACACCCACATCAGGCTGTTACATATGGGAGGGAAAAAAAGTTCTGTTAGAGTGAGCTGCTGAAGTTTGGGGGGTTATTTGTTACATCAGCTAGCATTACTCTAAAGAATACATAAGCCTGTTGGAAAAAATTCTGGAATTGGGTGAGGATGTTTCAAGTGGCAAATAGCAAATGATAAAAATAATGACTTGGAGCTGGCTTTATGGATGGCCGTTTGCTGGGGCCTCAGAACTAATTCTGGTCCTTAGGGGCTGAGTAGGTTTTGAGCATTCAGTTTCAGTGTGGGAGAGGGGTTCCCCACACTTTCACCAAGCAATTCTCGGGACACCAGCTGGGTGTTGTACGATTCAACTCAATCCTGATGTTATCTGGCTGGAAGTAGCATCAGAGTCCACACGTTCAGGGTTCCATCCTACAGTACTCCCACTCACCTTCACATGCCCCGACACAGCTATTTCAGATGACTGTCACAAGTCCAGGTTGTTATCAATCAGCTCACAGATTGGAGGTTCCAATAACCTCCTAGGACTTCAGACGCCAATCACAAGTCCATGTTGTTAACCTGTACTTCTGACTCACTGGCTATAAGTCAGAGGTTCCCAGGACCCTCTCCTCCGGTTCAATTGATTTGCTATAGTGGCTTATAGAACTTAGAGAAACATTTTACTTATTAGATTATCGGTTTATTATAAAAGGATATTTTATAACTCAGGAACAGCCAGATGGAAGAGATGCTCAGGGCAAGGCATGGGGAAAGGGCGTGGAACTTCCATGTTCTCTGATCTCACCACCCTCCCCCAATCTCCACGTGTCCATCAACATGGAAGCTCTCCAAACCTTGACCTTTTTGAGTTTTTATGGAGGCTTTTTTTTTTTTTTTTTTTTTTGGCGGTATGCGGGCCTCTCACTGTTGTGGCCTCTCCCGCTGCGGAGCACAGGCTCTGGACGCGCAGGCTCAGCGGCCATGGCTCACGGGCCCAGCTGCTCCGCGGCATGTGGGATCTTCCCGGACCGGGGCCCGAACCCGTGTCCCGTGCATTGGCAGGCGGACTCTCAACCACTGCACCACCAGGGAAGCCCATAGAGGCTTCTTTACATAGTTATTATTGATTAACTCTTTGGCCATTAGCGATTGATTCAACCTGCAATCCCTCTCCCTTCCCTGGAGGTCTGGGGGTGGGGCCTCTTTAAAGTTCCAACCCTTTAATCACACAGTTGGTTCTCCTGGCAACCAGCCCCCATCCTTAGGAAACGTCTAAAAGTCACCTCATTAACATAACAAAAGACTCTTTAATGGTGTTCCTCACTTAGGAAATTCCAAGGGTGTTAGGAGCTCTGTGTCAGGAACCAGAGGCAGACAATATATATATATATATTTTATCTCACAGGGATCAATCCTTCTTTGGGTGTGAGTTGGGGAGTGTCATGTCCAGTAGATGTGGGGTCTCAGTGCAAGTTTCGGAGAAATGATTTCAGGAGGTGCCACAGGGGTGAGTGCAGGTCACAATTTAGAGAATGCAGAGGTCAACCATTATCAAGTCCAAGGAAACAGCATCATTCTTACCTGGAGGACAAAGGCAAGAAGAGCTTCAGAGAAACAAATACAACCCCAGAGCTGAGAAGGACAAAGCCAGAGTGTCCAAGGCGATTAACAGGGACTGAGTGACCAGCATTGAGTTAATTTATATTGGCCACCAGTTGTCTGGTGGTCCATGGGAGGCTTGTATTCAACGCATGGAATGGGAGGGCTATCAGCACCTCCTCCACACATGGATGGGAAATGGGGCAGGGGCTTGGATTCTCCAGGTCGGGATCTGGTGTTACACGGAGCTGGAGAATGAAATGAGAGCAGATAGTGCCAGATAGATAGTTTGCTTAGGGCCAAGCAAACCCTCCACACTGCCTGGGGCTGCAGAGCCTTCTGAGGTGTGCATACCTCTGCCATTGTTACCTGCCCAGCAGCCATTTCTCCATCTTCTCAAACAGTATCCTGATTTTCCTTTGGGAAATCGTCTTTCTCATTCTAAATCCTATTGGTTCAGGTGGGACTAACGCTACATTCTTGTCCCAAGAGTTGGTGAATGACCCATACCTGACCAATTGGCACATGCCACCTATGCTGGCTGCAGTGTTTGGTTCAGGGGTGGGCACGTGACCTGAGGCAAGCCAATGGAAGCCACTGCTGAGACTCATACAGAACCTATTGGAAGAGAGGTTCTCTTTCCATCAGGGTTACTGAGCAGGGAGAAGGAAAGCATGGAGATGCTACTGAGCACATTTACAGGGGAGAAGTTGCCTGAAGGTGACAGCAACACAGAGAGAGACACAGGTTCCTGATGCAATCCTTTGGTACCTGGATCCAGCCATGCCTGAAGCCAGCCTTCAAAGTTACCTGAGCCAATACATTTCCCTCACTCAATTAAACCACTTTAAGTTCGTTTCTTTCAAGTATAACTGAAAGAACCCTGGATGACTTCTGGGTTTCTCCTTCTACCCTCTGCCCTCTCGGGGATTACTCTCGGCCTCATGCCCTCAAAACAAAACAAAACAAAAGGCAAATAAACCGTTATGGGAAAGGCGTCCCTCCACCCACTTTCAAGGTGAGCACGTGTCCTTGGGTGCGCAGTCAATTCCCCTCCTTTACTTATTCCTTCTTCCTCTCTCCTTGGTGAAGATGGTGGCCTTTGTACCTTTGAGAACCATTTCATCCCTATTAAATCCCATCATATATTAGTGATACCTGTTACAAGGCAGGTTCTGTGCTTCATGCTCCACATACCACGTCTCACCTAATTCTCACAGTAGTCCTGGGAGGGAGGTTTTCTTATGCCCATTTTACAAATGAGAGGAAGAGACTTGCCCAAGATCCCAGAGTGAGTAGCAGGCAGTGGGTCCCAGGTCTGGGGCGGATCACACAGGCAGAAGGGCCATGCACTGACCCGGGGTCCCGCCTTCAGGGCAGTTATTTGCAAATGGTGAGCAGGGAGAGAGAGTAGAGAAGGTCCCTCCATGTGCAATTTTCCTGCCCTGGGACCCTGGTAGGGGAGCCTGGAGGTCATTCCCACCCCTGCTGAGCTCTAAGCCCCACCCCACCTTCAAACAGGGAGTTCTCGCTGTGAGAAGGCTGCCAAGGGCAGTCACGCATAACTCACCACTGGTCTCCCAGGCTTTCAGGATTGTCCTCTTTAAAGGAAGCCAATTTATTTTTTATTCAAAATCCATATGAAACAATTGAACAATAAAACTGTCAGCTTCACTGTCTTTCAGCAGGGAAACACGATCACCTCCGGAATTAAGCCTCCTCCCGCCTTCCTTCCTCCCTCCTTCTCTCCTTGCCTCCCTTCCACACTTCCTTCTGTAAATATTTTTTTGAGAACCTACTATGTGCCGGGATTTGTGATAACTTCAGATGTTCCCTTCACGTACAATTGCCTCCTGAGATTTACGTTTAAGGCATTTTCTGATTTCCAACCAACATTGGCTCTCATCCACTACAGGGGTTTCAAGTCAGTAACCTTTAAAAGATGAAGGGTTTAGAGGGCAAACTTGGTTCTGAGACCAGCTCTGTGGTTCATTACCTGTGTGACCTTGGACAGGAACACCCTATCTCTGCTCCTAAATGTCCGCTTTTAGACATTCTTATGAAGATCCTTGTGCTGTGTACTGCCCCATCTCTGGAACGATCTCTAAGAGGAGGTCTTTGCCTTGATTATCATTCATCACCAGTGCCTAGAGCAGGGTCTGTCACCAAGTAGGTGCGCAATGCATTTTCGGTGAATGAATGAATGAATATAGGTACGTCTGGGATGGGATCCTCATTCTGAAAGTCCAGAGACCCTAATCCTAACCCTGCAGGGATCCCCAAATCCAGAGCCACAGGGCTCCATCCCAGGGGCTGAATTCTATCAGCAGTATTAAATCACTGGGGGGTATAACACCCAGAGCGGGAAACTGCCATGAGACTGAGCGGGGCTTGGCTGAGCTTGGGTGGGAGGGGGAAATAGTGGGGATGCTGCTTACATGTCACTGTGGCCCTCCCAGCCCCATCAGCTGGCGCGGGGGCTCTCTCTGGAGAGAAATGTAACCTTTGCAGGTCACATCTTTATGCTGGCCCAAGGCAAGACAAGGAACTGCCTTCATCTGAGCTGGGAAACATAAAGACCCTATGCACCATTGATGAGCTTCTGCCAGCAGCGTTTATGGATACGCTTTATCTCTCGGATGTCATACATTATTGACATTGCCTCCCCTGCCCCTGGACCACTGCTGAAGGGCAAAGCGGGCTCTGGGGTGGGGAGGGAGGCTGATGGCTCCACAGACCTGCCAGACTGGGGGCCTTGTCTTAATGCTCTGCAATCCACCTGGTCTCAGCTGGGCTCTGGTGGTAACAGCCTGGATTTTTAAAGTCCCAGGGTTCAACTTCGGCTTTATCGCTGCTTATTTCATCCCTGTGGTTCTCTTTTATCTCATCACTACAAAGGGAGGGAATCCCAGGATCCGGGATTGAGGGGAGGATTAGGTGAAAGAATGCACCCAAGGAATTTAGCACAGCCCCGAAGTCCAGCACACCATGAGGCCCCAATCAATGGAAGCTGAGTTATCGCAAGAAGGGACTCTTAAAAATAGATACTATGTGCAGGCCAGGGTTGATAGCCATGTGAGGGGGCAGCTCCAAGGCAGAGTGCTTAAGACTCTGGGCCTGGGTTCAAATCCCAGTTCCACCACATACTAGCTGGGGTGAGCAAATTTCCTGGTTGCTTTGTGCCTCAGTTTCCTCATCTGTAAGATGGGATAACAATAGTGCCTACCTGAGTTGTTTTTGCAATTCAGTGAGTTAACTATAGAGAGAGCTCAGAACAGTGCCTTGCATGCACTAAGTAAGGGCCATTGGTGTTATTTTCTCCCTCTAGCCCTTACATCGGTACTTTATCTGACTTTCTTTGGCATGGATACTTTTTTAATATTATAGGACCGATATTTAGCCATGTCTTACCTCCCCTCTGTGATGGGGGTTGGGGTGATGGGATCTTCAAAGTCGTGACAGATGATAGTCCTCCAGAGATGTGCACATCCTAACCCTGGGAACCGTGAATATGTGACCTTACATGGCAGAAGGGACTTTGTGGGTGAGATTAAGTGAAGGATCTTGAGACGGGAGATTATCCTAGATTATCTGGGTGGGCCCGATGTAATCACAAGGGTCCTTATAAGAGGGAGACAGGAGAGAAGGAGTCAGAAAAGGTGATGTGGTGACAAAAGCAGAGGATTGAGAGAGACTTGAAGCTGTTAGGCTGCTGTCCTTGAAGATGAAGGAAGAGGCCACGAGCCAAGGAAAGCAGGCAGCCTGTGGAAGCTGAAAAAGGCAGAGAAACAGATTTTTCTCCTAGAACCTCCTGTGGAAACACAGGCACCATCACTGGAGGACTTCTGATCTCCAGAACTAGAAAATAACAAAATTGTGTTGCTTCAAGCCACTAAGTTTGTGGTAATTGTTACAGCAGGGGTAAGATGTGAATATAGTTGTGTAGCAAGAGGGGCGATGTACACCCCCTAATCCCTGCAGTGTCAGTGTGATGAAGTTTTGGGGAACCAAGTGGGCCTGAGTCCCTCCCCCGATTCGCTGTGTGAATTGGATGAATTATGAGGCTTCTCTGAGCTTACTTTTCTCATCTGTACAAGGGAAATCACAATAGTTATGGGACGAAAACCCAAGATGCTGAAGGTGCAGACTTCTCAAGCGGGGTCTGGCACACAGGTGTTCGGGGAGAGATGCTCCCTCACCTGCCCCATTCTTTGGCAGCGTAAATGGAGCTTGTGCCTTCCCTCTGCTCCTTGGTGACCTCCAAGAGTGAGCCTGTGGGCAGAAGTTTAGCCTGGGCAGCTGGAGGAGGAAGTGTGTGTGTGGAGGACCAGGACCCCAGGACTTAGACTATTATTTGGTGGAAGTGAGCAAACAAAAAATTTTTTCTATGTGACTACTTTCTCCTGGTCTGATTATTTACAGTTCACTCTTTTTTTTTTTTTTTTTTGCGCTATGCGGGCCTCTCACTGTTGTGGCCTCTCCCGTTGCGGAGCACAGGCTCCGGACGCGCAGGCTCAGCGGCCATGGCTCACGGGCCCAGCCGCTCCGCGGCATGTGGGATCTTCCCGGACCGGGGCACGAACCCGTGTCCCCTGCATCGGCAGGCGGACTCTCAACCACTGTGCCACCAGGGAAGCCCTACAGTTCACTCTTGTGTTAAACAGACCCACTGTAGCCTTCATACTGATCCTTCAAGGTCTTTTCACCACGGTCTTAATAGTTCTGTCAACATGGTAACTTAAAACTTGTTGGGTAGATGGCTTGTTTTGGAGAACATGAATTATAGAATAACCAACCTCAGAAATTTCCCCCAGAAAATGTCGCTGAAATGCTGGCCCCTCAGCACTCATTCATTCGTTCAACAAAAATTTATTGAGTACCTACCATGTGCCAGCCACTAGGTGCTAGGGATGTAGGATTTTTTTAGGAGCTTAAATTCTGACGGACCGAGACACACAAGAAATAGGCAGAGGTAATTCAACAGATTGGAAAATTTTAGATTTCAGTAAGTGTTATGAAGAAAATAAAACAGGGTGACGTGATAAGCATGCTGCGGGAGAAAGAGCTCTCTGGGGAGAATTTTTGAGCAGGTACCTGCAGGAAGCTGTCCCGAGCTGGGGGCTGTCACAGGCCTAATTAATTCCTGTTGGTGCTGTTGTCAAAGGGCCCCTCCAGGGCTTCCCTGGTGGCGCAGTGGTTGAGAGTCCGCCTGCCGACGCAGGGGACACAGGTTAGTGCCCCGGTCTGGGAAGATCCCACATGCCGCGGAGCGGCTGGGCCCATGAGCCATGGCCACTGAGCCTGCGCGTCCGGAGCCTGTGCTCCGCAACGGGAGAGGCCACAACAGTGAGAAGCACGCATACAGCAAAAAAAAAAAAAAGATAAAAGGTGACAATGTGTATATGAAGCACCCAGCTCTGGGTAAACGCTCTAGAAATGGTAACTATTTCCACTGTTGAAAACAATGGTAATCACAGTCCTGATGATGATGATGCTAAATGGCCCTTCAAGTCCCCCTGGGAAAAATCAACTAAGCTCTTTGTCCATATTTGCCCCCTCGGTGCTCGCTGCTGATGGCCTCTCCCCATGGACACAGGGGTGGACACAGGGCGAGGACAGGACATCCTGACTCTTCCTTCTGCTTCATCCTCAGAGGCGTCATCACACCAGGCTGGGCGCAGCTCCCAGAAACGTCCTGCAGCTGAGGGACAGCAGGGCAAAGAGGCAGCCAGGCCGAGACGTCTTGGCGGTGGCGACTGCAACATTCTGTGAGGAACAGAGCCCAGGCTGTTCCCCCTCAAGACAGCCCAGAGGCTTCCCTGGTGGGCCGGTGGTTAAGACTCCACACTTCCAAGGCAGGGGGCGCGGGTTCAACCCCTGGTCGGGGAACTAAGATCCCACATGCCCCGTGGTGTAGCGCCCCCCCAAAAGAAGACAGCCCAGAATCTCCAGCTTCTTCCCCACCCCACCCAACCCGTTTTCAGTCTGCACTGAAATTGCTAGAGGAAGACAGAGCAGCAAATCCCAGGCCTCTTCAGGTTATCGGATGGGATAACTGGGGTACTGGAGACGTAAAAAGCCAGGGGCTGGGCCTGGAGGCAGCAAGACCTGGTTCGGGCGGGTACTGACTACAGAGCCGAATGCAAAGATGGCCAGAAAGGGCCACCACCCCACCGTGTCCCTGGCCCCCTGCCACACGCTCACCCAAGCCGCGCATCGTGAGTTCTTGCCAAGAGGCTCCCATTCACGAAAGCCCTTTGCCAGTTTTCCCATACTCTGCCAACCCCTAATGTTCGTACTCTTTTCTTACCCCTCTTTATCTGTTCTAAGATGCATATTCTTTTTCATATTTAACGTCTGAAGTCAGGATGCCTCTTGCAGACTATGTCATCATGTAATCGCTGTAGAGCAGGTGGCGGTTGTGACCAAGATGTTATTGCCTATACATGTGCGAACTGGGCGGCTATTCCTGAGGAAATGAATGCCACAGTGACACTTCAGCGTTCCCGGGCGTGGGCGAAAATGCCTCCCCAGGCAGCCCTTGTATCACCCGTGGGAGAGCCCATACTTTGGGATCTTTGCTCTAAATCACCCCTATGGTCTCTCCCGCCCTGCCCCCCGCAGACAGGCTGTTTTCTCTTCCTGGAACACCCCCCCCAACCCTGCATGGAAGGTATCTGAGTTACTCCCCTTCCTTTTATTTAATCCTGAGCTACTCTAAAGCTCATACATGTAATAACCATTATATCATGTTTGCAGATTCTATGGGGTGGGAAATGGCATGGCAGAGGCAGGTTGTCTCTGCTCCATCACATCCAGGATTCAGCTGGGAGGACTTGTATGGCTGGGGGTGGAATCTTCTGAAGGCTCATTCACTCAAGTGCCTGGTACCTGGGCTTCAGGGGGGTCAGACCTCTTACATGGGGGCTCCAGGCTCCTGAGAGTTCCAGGGAACAAAGCAGAAGCTGCATTATTTTCTAAACCCAGCCCCAGAAGTCCCACAGCGTCACTCCTGCCATATTCCATCAGTCAAAGTAGTCACAAGCCTGACAGAAACAAGGAACAGGAAATGGGGCCTCAACTAGCAGGCAAATGGGAAGTTGGAATGTATGGATTCTGGGACAAACAAGAGAATACGGGGTATAGTTTGAGATGTACAGCTGTCTTATTAATACTCACCACCACTTTGGGATGTAGGTTCTCTTACCCATTTCCTGGAGGAGAACGCTAGGGCTCAGAGAGGCAATACGTGGACCAGTCTGTCTGACTTGACGTCAGAGACTTTTTGCCTCCATCCCAGTGGAGTCCACTCAACAAAACACCGTGTTTTTTCCTGCCCAGACTTCTAAGATCATCTTAGACTCACTAACTGAGTCAGTGAAGAGAACATACCAAAGTGGAAGGAAGGCACAGAATAGGTAATTGACCCGCCCTAGGTCACTCAACCAATCAGTGGAAGAGCCAGTATGTGGGCGGTTTTCACATCATCTTTAAACAATTGTTAAATTAAACATCTCTTCCCTTGCCAAGCTAAATGTTTTCCAGTTTGGAGTTTTGTTTGTATGTGTGTATTTTAGATAAATGTGATAATTAAGCCGCAAACGTTCCCAGCACACTTGGATATATTATAGTTACAGGCTGCTGATCAAATGGAGAAAAATCACAGACACGGACATGAATGATTGCTTTTGTTTGTTCAGTGCCTCTTGCAGCACTCAGATGGGTCTGTCAGCTTGATGAAGGGGAGTGAGGGGAGGTGGGGTGGATTGGCAAGGAGACTATAGGAAGTGAAACCCCATGGTGAAAGATTGTCATTCTTCTCTTTTCTAAAAACATTTCATCTGTGCCTGTATTTCTTCTCAACCAGCCAGTTTTGAAAACACAAACGAGCTGGAAAAAGGGCTGTTTCTCTCTGCCTGGCTGGCAGCACTTCACACTCAATGTCAAAGGCCAGAACCCCTTTCCTGACTGTGGAAGAGAATCAGAGTGTCCTTCTAGAATCAGGGGGTCCTGGTTTCGAATCTCCTTTGGTCCTTGCAGTGGGGCCTGTCTGGGCTCTTAGAGGCCAAGTGCCCGCCCCCCCCCCCCCCCCGCCACTGTAGTCTCTGCCCATTCACTGTGAAATAAAAAAACAAAATCAGACTTAGTAGGGGGAGACTTTGATTTGAAAACATGACTGCAAAGGGGGAAAGGGGCTATTGTAACAGAGACAGTGCTGTGACCATAGTTCTGCAAGCATCTCAAGGATTAGGCAAAAGAATTTTCCTTTTATAAGAGGAGAAAAAGAGGCAAGAAGGAACTGGGAGGTTGGATGAAAGGGAGGCATGATGGGACAGGAGGTCAGGGAGGGTTTTATCCTGAGGCCGGTCTATTCCCAGGAGGGGCTGTCTGCAGGCTCAGGCTGAGAGTGGGCCAAAGTTCAGGGGCCTGGAGGAAGGAGAGAATTTAACCAAAGTTTAGTCAACAAGTGTCAACAGGGAATTCCCTGGCGGTCCAGTGGTTAGGACTCCATGCTTTCGCTGCGGAGAGTGCGGGTTCAATCCCTGGTTGGGGCACTAAGATCCTGTAAGCCAAAAATAAAAGTGTCAAAAAAAATTAAATAAATAAAAGTGTCAACCGACAAAAAATGCACAACCTAAACACTGAGAGTTATGTTTTATTCGGGGACATTACTGAGGACTCTAGCCCAGCATATAGACTCTCAGATAGGAACTGTTCCAAAGAAGTAAGGGAGTAGCCTAGACATATAGAAGTTTTTGCAAACAAATAAAACCTATGTAGTCAAACAGCAAAAGATTACTGCTAATCACAAATATCAGACATCTGAAGTTAATGATTTT